>NW_026056773.1:3600000-4200000 GCF_023758085.1 Alternaria hordeiaustralica | reverse complement strand
CTATGGGTGAGGGACGAGCGCGTCATAGATGCATGTGTAGTTGTAACTCCTGACCATGATACCAACGACATCTATCCCCGGCTATACGAAACCGTGATAGTGCCGCTTATTCGCTGATTGCATGTGGCGGCTAATGGAGGCTTTGAGTAAGAGGATCGGATGTTTTGGCCTATGCGAGTAAGAGTTGTGCTGCTAGCGACATATTCATTTGTACCTCGTGTATGATGAAGACCCCTGCGATAGATATGATTAGCATAATGCAGCAAATGAGCACCACGCTCATAGTGCAAGTGTCGTACAATGAACAGGCAAGGGCAAAGGAGACCCGCTGGGTGTGAACGAATGAGGATGGGGCGGTACTATGATTACACCTGATGGGGATTTATTGGCGTGCGAGTCATTAACTTCGGAGTGCGGACGCGTATTACCTCTGCACATGTTTTGTTGCGGCCCCTGCCGGATCATTGTCTCGCTACTGGACACACCTCTTTTCTGGGTATCTTTTCGACGCAGCGTACCGTCGTTCGCCTTCTACACGTCACCGGCATCAATCATCATCACCAATCCTTCTTTCGCCGCCCAACGCCCCTCTCATCAGCGCCTGTCGGTCCCTACTCCAGAGTACAATTGCTGCGCAGTTTGTTCTTCTTGTGTGTACAGGGGCATTCAATTCTTTGTCTAGTTTGGTAGCACGATCGGCATCTGAGACTGGACAAAGTTTTTCTTGGGGTAGCAGCAGCTGGCAATAAGAAAACTTTGTTCCAAGACGGCCTAGTGGAACGTACTCCTTTTACCTTTGCCGAGCGAGCTACCATCAATCACCCCAACCTTGGAACGTCGAGAGCGGATCCATCACACTTTGGCGCACGCGCCATTGATTGTCATTCCCCATCCCATCCGCTTACTTTTCCATCGTCATTTTCCTACTTCCCATTTCAACTGTTGACGTGCCCGTCGTCACCCATGTGGCGCCATGAGCTCAAAGGATAACTTGGCCCTGGATCTGGAGCACGGCGTGCGACGCTGGGATCGCGCTCGCTGGATATCCGTCTTCAGCTCGCATAACCCGACTATACGCGAGGTGACGGAATGCTTGGGCCTGGGCTTATCGGCGTCTTCGTCCACGACCAACCGCGGCATTCCGAAGTTCGACAACCCAGACTACCGCAAGCTCTCGAGTGAGGTGACGAAGCTGTCCAAGGAATTGCCAAAAGAAAGAGATTTGTTGCTGGATTTCGCGGCGGATCCGAGTTCCCTGAACCAGGAGCTCGAGGACCTGCTAGCGAGTTACGGACCCGCTATTTGGGGCAGGGATGCGGATCGCAGCTGTTTACTCACGCCGGATGCGTCCAAGAAGACGTATAACAAAGATCTGTTTTACGAGGAGCCGGAGCATAAGGATATGTAAGTTGGAGTGGTCAGGTGTCAGGTGTCAGAACGCGCGCTAAACCTATTTTAGTCTCAAGATTCATCTGCATCGGTGGATCATCATCAAAGCTTGCTACTACATTCGCAACATGAAGTTGAAGAGGCCATCGGGTGCGAATGAGTATGATCAGCTTGCCGATATCGATGCCGAAGGCCTTGTAAGTTTCGATGAGATGGTTGGTGTTGTCATGGCTAATAAGCGGTAGTCACCACATGGGACGCCACAGTCACTCACCCCACCAGATCCGGATACTGTTGCAGGCGCTGACCTTGACGTTAAACCTATTAATCTGAAGAAGCGCAAGAGCAATGCTCACCTCACCATGTCCGACGATGAAGATCCTGAGGCTTCGCCAATCAAAAGGCCGTACAGCACTATGCCTGTGAGCCGGAAGGGCAGCCCAAGGAAGTCACTCAAGTCACTGTATCCTGCAGGCCCGGGCAGCATGGAGAACATACCTCCTATGCCGACGCACATGCATCGTTTCTCGCCAGCACCAGGAACCGCATCTGAACCCTCGCGGATACAGCTCAGTCCTCTATCAAACAACGACTTGAACGGCGTGTCAAGGCCTCCTGCTATCACCCAAAGCTCCGCACCTGCAGGCTTCACGGCTGTCAACAACGGAGGTTTCACTGCTGTTAACAACACGCCTCCACCTAGCGAGCCGCCTCGAGAGCCAACACGGGAAGCATCCAGAGAACCGTCGAGAGAAGTGCACCGACCCCCTCCTGGTATTGGACATCGTCACAGCAACAGTTACACGAGCCCATATGAGCCGTCTTCACGCAGTGCTGCCATGGCTCGATCTGCTACGGAAACTCCTCGATCTGCACCGCCTGCCACTCCTACACCAGCTTCGAATCAAGGGTTTCAAGCAGTGAACGCATCTTCAGCAGCTAATGGAGCAGGTGGATATATGAAGAGGGAGTCTCCTGCCGTTCAGCCTCCTCAGCACACAAATATCGCTCCGCAGCCACAGCAGTCGCAACCGCAACCTCAAGCACAACTGCAGCAGCAACAGACACCGTCCCACCCTTCACACCCACACCAGGCATCACCGCATACACATCATCCTCAGCACACGCAGCTACCGTCACATCCGCACATTCAGGCTCAGCAACAGCCTCCACCCCAACCACCAAGTCGATCTAATACCCCGAGCCACCCCTTCGGCCGTTCTCTCGCACCACACCCTCGCAGTAGATCTAGTACACCACATGCGCAGGCCGCACCTAATCAGCCTATCATGGCACCTAATAAGCAGGTTACATCTGCACCCGCGATACAAAGCGCCCCCGCATACGGCATACAACTCGTTCCTACTACACAAGACGCACCGCCCGCGCCCTCGAGCAAACCCCGAGCGCCCTCAAACCACAGCCAACCCGCCACCGCCGTACCCCAACATACCTCACCCCACCAGCCCGTGCTGAAAAGCCACCAACAACCGCCTCAACCGCCCGAAACCGCACACGTCGTCCAGCCCCCACAACCCCAAACCTTCCCCCGCGGCTCCGTCTCGACGGCCGACCTCCGCCTCCTCCAATGCGAAGTCACCGCCGGCCTCTTCACCTTCTTCTACCCACGCTCCACAATGCCGCCCGACGAAGCCAGCCTCCTCGTCCGCATGCACACACTCTGGTACCACGGCGAAGCCCTCTTCCGCACAGAACTATCCACACACTACGATCTCGTTTCCAAGATCCTCACCGCATGGCTACACGAGCGTCAAGCCATCGCTTCACTACGGCACAGCATGGCCGCCAACCCTGGCGTGTCTCACATTGGCCTGGTAGACCGGTTGCTGGCCATGAACGATCTCAGGGCTATGCGGTTGAAGTGGAAGAATATGAGTAGTATTGATGGATTGAGTCCTGAGGATCTACTCTGTATGGCTTTTAGGGTTATGACGAATACGGAGGGGAGCGAGTATATGTTTAAAGACGGGTTGGCGAGGCTGGAGCTGGGCGTGTTTGAGTTTTTGAGGAGTGAGGATGCGAAGATTGTTATGCAGCGGAGGGATACGAGGGCGGGGTGATGGGAAGTCGGTTCAGTAGGGGGTTGAGGTGTTCCCCGATGGCTCTCTCCTTCTGTTCCTTCCTCCATCTTCTCCCCATTCCCGGTTTCTTTGCTTCTGCGATCTGCTTCGGTTCTCGTACCCGCTCGCATGCTATTTCTCTTTCTCGATTCCGATTCCGATCTCTCGCTTACCTTTGTACTAATGCCACTTAGCGTGGGTGGATGGGAGTCCTTGCGCATGTTCCTCTCGTTTTCTGGCGTTGAACTTGCTTTTCAAAACGTATTAGCGATGGCGTTTGGGACATTACCTCTTTCGTTCGAATGTTCTGTTTTCTTTTTCGACTGTGTTCAATACGAAAAGCGGGTTGTGGGTTTCGATATTAGCTTTGTGTTACTAAATTGGTATGAATAGTCGTTGTAATCGGGTGGTGGGATCGAGATTGGGGGCGTGGTAATGATTGTGCGATGCGGAGTAGAATAATTGAACGCAATCGGAGAATGAAGCTTGTATTAATCACAGTATGAATGTACCGAAGTTGTGAAATCGTCTTTTGTTCGATGCTGCATGCGACGAGACTCCATCTCCCACTCGCGCAATGACCAGATGCGATCATCCACTGGCGGTCTGGACCTATGAGGTCGTCTGACCACACGTCCTCACGTGCACCCTCCGACCCCGGCCTCACACATCATCGCCAGTGTCGCCCACCCACCCATCCCGACTAAGACACAACGACACCCTCTTCACGCGGCCTCGCCCCTTGCGCCCCCCTTCAGCCTTCCCATGCGAACATAGCAGGGATTAAACCTGTCCCGCTGCGATGCGCCTTCCCGGCGGCCGCCCGCCGTAGCTGCTTCCGGAACCTTGTTCCTTCACATCTGCCTCATGACACCCTCCAGGCGCGCCCAACTAGGCACTCACCGGTAGTGCCCACGCACCTTCACTGCCATGAGCGGCCTCGTGAATGCCCCACGCGCTCGCTGCAGCCGCACACTATTTTATAGCCGTGGATCGTGGACAGCAAGCATATGATTCCACACTCTATCGCTTATCTTGTACTACGCGCGTAGTTTGGGCACCATGGTGCTGAGACTCTTTGTGCCGCCTGGTATGTCTCGCCGAAGACGATGTGGAGAAGTATTTGCTAACTAGATGGTGTAGGCGAAGGGCAACACCGCCTTACTCCCAAACGGCCTGATCCCATCGGTGCGAACGCGACAACCCAGTACGCCGTCATCTCCTCGACCGTCCTTGCCGCCGCGTATACGTCCTTCGCCTCGAGATATGCACAGAGCGTCACTCCCACGAGGCCGATATCCAGGCCGGCGGTGTTCATACGGGCTTCGGCAAGGCTAGGGGTTTGGGCGGGCGTGGCAGGTGCGGCGCTGAACTGGTATTACTACTCCGCTTTTGCGGATGTCTTGGTGTCGACAAATGTACCGAAAATCAAGCCCTGGAAGCTGTATGAGCGGACAAAGAAGTATACCGTTGACGATGGTGCTCTGGCAGGTGCGGCATTGGGCCTGGCTGTCTCGGTGCCTACGCTGTTTATGCGCCGGCCTGCCATACCCAGGTGGACGCGCTGCTCAGGCATGACGAACATCGGCGCTTGTGCCGGTGTTCTGGGAGCGCATGCATATTTTCAGTACAGCGGAGAGAGGCAGGAGGCATACAAACACTTTGGTCGACATGTCAAGCGACGATCATTCGAGTTCTGGAACATCTTCTGGGATCCGGAGCTCATGGCGAGCCTCGACCCCATCATGCAGCAATACGTCTCACACAACAGCCTCTGGTACACACGGTGGCTGTCAGATGAGGCCTTTGAGCGAGCAGAACAGGACGCGCAACTCGAAAACAGCAGCAGTGAGCCCATGGCAGTTTCTGCAACACCTGTCGAGCAACAGCCACCGTTCTACACTACACCCTTCGACTATGCCGAAGACCTGCGACGTGTCGACGTTGGAAGCACGCTGTCTACTATGGAAACCATGGAAGCGGACAAGAGGGAACTACTCCGGGAGGCTGAATACCTGCTTTACATAAACGCACAGCAAAAATACGACCACTGCCACATGGAGTCTTCGGACGAGGATGAACGTCAAAACCTCCTCCGGCAAATCCAACTCGTCGACATAGCCTACGTCAGTCTTCGCAACGCAGCCCACGACATCGACATCAAGCTCAAACAATGGCGCATTAGCCTCCGACACAAAACAATTTGGGAAGCAGGCCAAACCACCGCGAAAGGGACGGATAGGCCTGCCGACTGGGTACCCGAGCCGCAATGTATATCACCCACTATCGAAGCCATCGTCCCCGCCACACACAAACCGACATACTCAATGGGCGAACTAGAAAGAATACATCACCAGATTTCTGGAGAGGTCAAGACATTTGAGGATGGTTGGAAAGATGACACACAACCGAGGGATAAGAGGGAGAGGTGGAAGAAGGATGCAGAGGACGGGAGAAAGTTTTTGAGAGCGGCGGATGTTGTATTGTTAAAGTTGCAGAAGGCGAGAGAAAGGGTTGAGGAAAGTGGCCGGGTCGTAGAAGCGGGGGTGGATAGCGCGATGGCGATGCAAGAGAAAGAGGAAGACGATAGACGTGGGAGCAGAGATGGTACTGTTCCGGCAACAACGGCTGAAGTCGCGGAGTTACAAGAAGGTCCCTTGCTTACTAGAAACCAGGTTGAGAAGTCGAGCGCGCATGGAGTACAAGGGACGAAAACGTCTGCTGGGGCTTTGGATAGGGATAAGTCGTGAGAGTTGACTTGCTGAGGGTAGATTTGGGGTTACTATTCATCGTTCAAGTTATGGTTGAGATGGTAGCGAGGAAACGGTACCAGAAGCGAGGAATCAACACAGTTGGTACTCGTTCCGTGTGGCTCTGATGTTGATGATTGTATAGTATGGATTTGGCTTGTCCTTCTGATGATGGATTGAGAGGGCGCTGGACGTCTGGTCAGGCGGATGTCTATGTTATGTACTGTAGGTCACTGCCACAACTCGTCTTCCCACTTCATCATGTTACTTGTCTGCCTCAAGGTCACTCTTACGTCTTCAGCATGCCTGAATATCATTATTCCCTTGTTGACCGTATATTCCTTTGGGTGTCCTTATTCACGTTCACTCCTACAACTACATTGCTTACCTCCCTCTCGAACGTCGCGTCATCCGATCTCCTAGAGTCTACATCCCTCCTCGCCATCTTGGCCGCGCTCGCGCAGGTGTTCACGTCGCTGCCCGGCTCGCCGGAGCGTCACGCTTCCGCTCCACCTATCGCCACTGCAGTCGCCAAGCGGATGGCATGAGGAGAGTTGTTCCGGGGGTGACTACTTGGCTGTATTCCTGGGTAGAATCATGATATTCGAGACGATCGAGTTTTAGAGATCAAGATCGCAGCACAGAAAACAACTGCATTGCGCGTTGTGCATTTACTTCAGCATCTATATGTTCACGAAAGCAATGCACCACTTCATTCCAGCCTCGTCTTCGGCCCTTCACCTTAGCCACTGGGAATTTACCAAAAAGTCTACATATTAGTACCGGTTCTAACCACGTTTGAACCTAGTGCTAGCGTAAGCTGCACTGTCCATCTTTGTCTCCCAGCCCTGTACCTACTGCCATCGCGTCGTCGATCGAGATACCAGCCTCAAAGGCTCAAATGAAACCGGCGATTTGGTTCGGAACTTTGGTTCACATCGCAATTTGGCATTCCCGCATCACGTATGTCACGATGACCGACCGGCAGTTACCTTGACTACCGCGCCGTGAGATCAGCGGCGGTATGCCAGCTTGAAACATGGACAGCTCAGCTCGAACCTTCCATGGACGTACCTAATGTACTCGTGTTTCTCCTGTCAAACGTCCTCTAGCTAGCCGCGCAATCTGTACTGCGGTCTACTTTATGAGAGCAGGAATACGGAACCAGCTAGCCTGTGTGAAGTTAGCATCGCGGTTCAATCGCGGCTTTACAACTGAGGGAATGAGGGAGGAACCACTGTTAATACAAAACGGACGCGCACTAGACCTCGGGTTATTACTCATGCGATACGTACGTGCGCAGCAGCAGCCCCCATAGCTTCTGGACCGGAGTGATAGGTGATATATATACACCTGCTTTCCGTTGCGCAAGGCTGGATATCTTCGGATTTTTGAATGACCACTACACGTTCGTTAAAACGACCAACATGAAACTCTTCGCCCCTGTTATCCTTGCTCTCGCCGCCGCATCCGAAGCCGCGTTTTGTAACGGTGGATGGGGTTTACCGGGTGGTTCTACGTGTCCTGGTGCCTACGTAAGTTCACGTCCTAATCCACTTCTAATTCCCGCCTCTCCCTTCCCCCAAAAAGTCATACCCTTTAATGACAATTACTAACGTTTTCCCAGCCAAACTCCTTCTGCGTAAGTCCCCAACCCCAACAACAACACCAACAACAACGCAAAGAAACAAGTTCCAACCTCTAACATGACATATGTGTAGTGCCAGAGTCCTGGAGCGCCGAGCAGGAACTTTCCTACGTTTAGGAATTGCGTTTACCCTGGTAGTGGGGGGAGGCCGAGTCTGAATGGGTGTGGTGCTGGTGGTGTAAGTGGTTCAAATCTGTGTGTGAAGGGGATAATGAGGCTAATGTTTTGGGTGTGGACAGATCATCAGCTGCGTAAGTTGTGGAGGGAGGGTTGAGAGTGATGGTGTGCTAATGATTGTAGTGCGGTTGATTTCGTCGCGAAGTACCGTTGCTCGATGTGGTGGATCACCGGACCGTAATCGCTGTTGCCGGAATGGGAATGGACATGCTTGGGCAGCAATACCTTTAGACGTTAGACCACCTTACTTAATTAATAGATTGCGCTTCGTCAGTTCATTGCGATATGAATGCGTTCACTCCTTCGGTAGAGTGAAGTCGTGCTTGCGAAAACGACGTGAGCTGACGCAGCAGCGAAGTCACTTGGAATAAGCCGACATCTTCTCCCAAACCATTTCGCGAGCGGACCATGTCTCTGCCATCGATAATACGATCTGATCTCGCAGCGGCGAACTCCGACTTCAGTGGGTATAAATACCCTCTATTTCAATACCTCACTCTTCTTTCCTATAATTCCGACTTCCTGTCTCTTCTACCAAAAGGCGACGCCCCAAGCACCGATGTCCTTTCCGCTCTTTTCGAAACGGACAAACGAAGAATGGATGTCGTCTTTTGCAAATTCCTAACACTACATCGATGTATGCTCCAAAAAGATCGAAATTGACCTGATGACAACGTCTGTCTTCTTGTCTTCTGTCATGCCGACTAGCTTGATGTTCAGTGGGTATAAAAACCACTCATCCCGGCTCCTCACTTCTCTTTCCTACACATCAAACTTCCTGTCTTCAAACTCAAAAACCATGAAGAAGAGGCTGTATGTCTGCTCTGTTTTTTCAAAACAAAAGAGTTAAGGACATATGTCGTCTTTTCTAAAATCTGAGCCCGAGTTCAATGTAAAAATCCAAAACCAACCGAATGGCATGCGTGGTTATGTGTGCGTCCAAAAGCACATCGCAAGCAATTAATGCAACAAAACCTACCTTCTCCTTCCAAAGTAGGTCTTTGCTGGTGACCTCACCGCCTTTCCTCCTATTGACTAGCTCGATCATTGGTAGATATAAAACACTCTCATCGGGCTGTTCACTCCTCTTCCCTCTACTTCCAAACTCATAGCCTCGAAACCAAAAACCATGGTGCTGCTTGACATGACTGTGCTTTTCTCTCGAAAGCAACAGTAGTGGTTGACATGTCGTATCATGTCAGCACCGGAGTCGATATCGACCAAGCACGAAAAAGATTGTCAACACATCACATGCCTGGGCGTCCTTCCAAAACAACGAAAACCTGTGACCATGTGCCAAGCTCTGTGTTCTCTCTTAACAGTAATTCCATTACATTTACACTACTTCTAAACCACGAACGCGATCCAAAATCCAATTACCCTTCTACCAATCCTATCATACACATCCCATACCCCCACGTCCAACTCTTCCCTCCCACTCCACCTACTTCGAACAAACCTGTCCCTTAGCCGCAGCAAGGTTCTTCTGATTCTGCATCGTCCCATCCATAACCTCCTGAACCAACATAGCAATAACCGGCGCATCCGCACCCGTCCCCTTCAAGCCCTGCACCTGACCAATCTCCTTGGTCTGGGCCCCAGCAACGATAGCCAGACCATCAGCGGCGGGCGACTTGATCTGCGCGGCGAGCTTCTGGTTGTTGGCGCGGATGTCGACGCCTCGCTTTTGGATGGAGAGGACGGATTGCTGGGTCGTGTTGAAGCCGGCGGTGCCGGCTTGGAGCTTGAGGGCGTAGACGCTGGGTGGGGGTTAGTTGTGGGTATGGAGAAGAGGGGGAGGTGATGGCGTACCCTTTGAGCTCGGCGGCTTGGATGTCGAGGTTGGCTTGGATGCCCTTTGTGAGCTTGGATTGGATGTCGGCGCAGTTGCCGCCAGCGCCCTGGCCAGCTTGGGGAGCTTGACCAGCTTGAGGAGCTTGACCAGCTTGGGGAGCTTGACCGGCTTGAGGAGCTTGGCCAGCTTGAGGCGCTTGAGCAGGACGAGGTGCCTGCGGTGCCTGCGGTGCCTGAGGAGCTTGAGGTGCCTGAGGCGCTTGCTGAGGTGCCGGTGCAGCGAGAGCGGCACCAAGGAGGCAGAGGATGGCGAAGGTCTTCATGTTGACGTATGTATAAACCGAAAGAGGCAATATAAAATATTAGAATAAAGATGAAGGATGTTGAAAGAGTGTAAATAAACTAAAGGCAAGCTCACACCAGGTGAGTAGGAAGCGATCGTAAGAAGTAGGCGAAGTATGAGAGAGATGATTTGGAATGAATACTTTTCATCCTTCGACATCCCATCCCTCTCTTATACCTGCATCTCACCTCTCCCGTTCCTCTCCAACACCACCCGCCCGACGCGTCGGCACGTCAGCAAACTCGGACCGACACAACTCTCACCACCTCGCCACGCAACGCTCTCACAACATGCACCTCAGCACCACCACCCTTCAACCTTATTACCTACCTCTACCTACCGACCGGAAACGGGCCTACAAAACGTCTCTACATCTCCAGGAAGATGTTCATGCGGAGTCTCCAGCTCTGTCGTCGGATTCGCGCGGTCAGAAAAAATTGGAGACGGCCGTGAGACGGGAAACGGGGGAGTCAGCGTCGCAGATCTGGAGTGGAAACAAATCGGGCCGTGGTGGGCCGGTGGATGCGGTGCGCGAGGCTTGTGAAAGCTTGTCAGATGGCTGAGCGAAACGTTCGAGAAGGTGTTCGAGACGTGTTCGTGATGGGTTGACGTGTGCGGGATAGAGTTGGGGATGGTGAGGTGGAGTTTGAGGATGCGGGTGGGCGGCGAGGATGGGGCTAGGCTGCATTGGGTTGGCGCGGGGTTTGGGGGACGCTTACTTCGAGGCTGCTGCGTCTTGTTCTGCATCACTACAACACTTGAGCGCTCTTTAAAAACCATCAAAATTTAGATATGCACGACTCATGGTTGGGCCGGTTGACCTGAAGTTACTGCTACCTTCCACACGCGCATATCCTCTTCTCGCAAAACCATCATCGAACAGCCCATGGCGCTGCTGAGCTGCGTATCCCACACCACTCTGCATCGACCCAACTATCCAAACATCATGAGCGAGTTGTCATATCCAGTTTCTGTCTTCCGGCCAACACTTCCCGCTTGCGCACGGCATGCACTCTAACCATCTCCATGACGCTAGTGCCGCGAGAACTCTATAAAGCCGTCCTTCCATACTGCCCTCTACTTCTTTCTTACACCACATCTTCATGTTTATTCTCAAAATGACGAACCAAAAGCGGCGTGCCTGACTCGCCATGTGGAGACTTCTTCTTCTTCTTCTTCTTCTTTCTTAGAAAGTCAATTGATGACCTCATGAGAAGTCGCGTCCGACCCATTTTGCATTCTGAAATTGGCCAGGAGACAATCGGATGAGCGCGCCCGCGGACTCTGAAGATCATAGAGCAACAAAACACAGCGAAGAGATCTGGGATGACGATTGTGTCTCTTTCTCCAAAAAATACTATCGTTTCCGAACATGAGAAGGCTCGCCTGATGGCATTGCACACTAAAACCATGAGAGCGCATTCGAATGAGCGCGCTTGTGTACTCTGAGAAGCGCATGAAACCCAGAAAGCGACTTAAACTTCAAGCATGGTGACTAGTCTTTTTCTCTTCTCCAAAACTGCAAGGCTTCCTTAGCATGAGAAACCTCACCCGATCGACATTGCACACCAAAACCGAGGCATCAAGGTCGTATGAGTGCGCTCGCGGATTTTGAAAAGCTTAGAGAAATCAGAAAAAGTATCCGCACTCCAGAATGGCGACTCCCTCTTCTCCTTTCTCCAAAACTGTGCAAACCGGTTGGAATGAGAAGGCTCTTGCAACAGACATTGCACACTAAAATCGGACATGAAGGTGATTATGGGTGCGCTTGCGGACTCTGAGACTTCTTGATTATGTCTGTATGTGGTCTCTGCCTCTTTCCTTCCTTCTAGAGTTCATCTCACCAAAACCAACATTTGGCACCGAAATGTCTGTGCAGCAGCCCGTGCCACCAAAAGTCACTCCATAGTATCTAATGTGCAAAGCAGAAACGGTTCGAACTCATGTCTGAAAGACCCCAGGCGACTCTAAAATGTCAAGAAAACCATTCTTTGACGAGACATGTGTCGTTTTCTCCTCTTTGCTTCAACTACAAGAGATGACTTGGCATGGAGAGTGTTGCCACTAGTGTGGGTGGATATATAAACCCCCTCTTGCTTCCTCTTCTTCTTGGTATCTTCTACACAACTGTGTATTCAAAATACCAAAAAGGGTCAACATATACCTCATGGCATCGCTGTCTTCTCCAAAATCGACATTTTCATGGGCAATGTTTCTGCCTCTCTTCCTCCTTCGGTCTCTTTGTACCTCCCAATACTTGAGTATTCAAAATACCAAAAGCAGGCCCAACTCGTTCTATGACTGCGTCGTCTTCTCCAATAAGGGAAACCCGTAGCCTTAAGAAACATGTCTGCCTCTCTTCCCCTCCCACCTTTCAACATCTTCGCCATACTTGAGTATTCAAACTACTAAAGACGCTCAATACCTATCGAATGGCTGCGCCGTCTTCTCCCAAAAATCTAGAGGACTGTGGCTCATGAGTCTGCCTTCTTTCCTCTTCTTCGACGAAACATCAAAAACACCCGCATTACGTTTGCATGAGGAGAACTTCCTTCTCCGGCGATATATCAAATACTCCTGAAACTAGAACATGGGGAGTTCCAGCTCCTCCGAGCTGCAGCATACAACACAAAAAAGCGAATCTCGTCAAATACATGTGTCTGTGCTCAGCATATACCACAAAATACCAAAAATGAACCACCCAACTCTCATGTGTGCTTCCAAAACCAACGCGCCTTTAACAACATGTCGCTTTCTGCGGTCGTCTCCGCCTCTTCATCCTCGAAAGCTCGTCTTCAAGTAGGCACATGGCTCGCGCTGCCGTGACGATAGCAGACTATAAGAGACCCTGCAAGTCCAGTATTGTTATTCCCTCGTTCAAACCACTGGGATCGCAGATGTGATCAAAAAAAATGGATCTCACGTTGATGACCCTGATGGTGGTGTGTAAAATCCTTCTACGAGCTACGAATGTTCTGTACGACCTAGGACAAATTCATAGACTTGATGCGAAGTGAAGTGATGATAACCATCATCATCATTCAGATAGTGACGACACAGCAACTCAGACAGTACGACATAATAGAATCACATCATACATCAATCACAAATCACCATCTGAACAACATTGCAATTATACTTTTTATTATCAAGCGCATACTAAGCTACGTGAGACGCCATCCATCCATCCCAATTCCGAAGGAATAAGAAAAACTACAAGACCCTCCTCAAGCCTACAAGGAGGTCGCAGAGGGGATATCGTCGTGATGCTAATGTTACAGGTTTCCATTTTCCGCCTATCCGTACGCAGATCGTAAGGTCGTGAAGTGATGCGTATGGCAGTCACATCGAGAGAAGATGTGACTGAACGCTACTTGTCGCTTGTTGTGGGGTGCTTACAACTCCTGCTTAGCAGAGCTGGCGCTAGCGGCGGCGGCATCGTATCCACTCTGAGCAGACTTGGAGGCAACCGAAGAGGCGCTGGAGGCGGAGGAGGAGGCAGCGGCGTTAGCGCTGGCAGCGGACTTGGAGATGGAAGATGAGGAGGAGGACGCGGCCTTGCCAGCAGCGCCGCTGAGGGAGCTGGCGCTGGAAGCGGCGCGGACGGAAGCAGAGCTGGCGCTGGATCCAGCAGCGTCGGTAGCGGAGGTAACGCTGGCCTGAGCGAGACCAATCTGCTGCTTGATCAAGTCGGTGTAGTAGGCGAAGCCACCGGTGGCAGCAGCGTACTGTTGGCCGACGTTGGAGGTAGCAGCACCGTAAGCGGAAGCACCAGAGGCAGAGACGGAGCCAGCAGATGCAGAGGCGCTGTCACCGTAAAGGCGGGCACGGTGCTTGCGGGCGAGAGCGATGAGCTCGTTGCGCTTGGAGCCCTGGGGAACCTTGATACCGTTCTTGTCAGCCCACTCCTTGATCTGGCTGTCAGACCAGGAGTCGAGAAGGGCGTCGCTGAGGCTTTGCTGGGCGTTGGCAGCAGCGGAAGAGACGGAAGCGTAGGCGCTCTGGGACTGCTGGCTGGCAAGACGAGACTGGCGGCGGAGAGCAGCGATCATCGAGTCGCGGGTGTTGGGCTGGGGGACGTTGTAGCCGCGCTCATCGAACCAAGACTTGAGGTCAGAGTCAGACCAGGAGGCGTAGAGCCAGTCACCGGGGTAGTTGGCAGTCTCCTTGGCCTTCTCGGCTACGGACTGGTAGTTGTTACGGACGGCAGCGAGGAGAGAGTCACGCTGGCGGGGCTGGGGGACGGGAATGCCGTGCTTATCGGCGAAGGCCTTAAGCTGGGAGTCGGACCAACTGCATATTGTTAGTAGCTGTGCTGAGGGCAGGTTTCTTGTTACTCACGAGTCGAAGATCCAGTCCTTGACACTACCATAGGCCTGGTTCGCGGAGTCCTCGGTCTCGGTCCAGTACACCTTGACCTGCTCAGCGAGGCTCTTGGCGTCCTTCTCGGTGCCCTTCTTCGCCTGCTGGCCCTTGAGGGTGAGGTAGTTCTGAAGGGTCTGCGCATCCCAGCTGGTGTAGGGAGTGACAACCTTGTCGTTCCAGTTGGCCTTGACAGTCGACTGGAGGTTCTTGCGGTCCGAGGGGCTGGGGTGGGGAACGCCGTGGTCGCTGAGCCAGCGCTCAAGCTCGGTCTCGTGCCACTTGTCGTAGACTGCTTCCTGGCGTCAGTATACTGCTGCGTGGCGCTGTGGACAAATCAAAACAAACGGGAGGGGTTATGTACTATACGCACCGGCGCTTCCAAACCAGCTGTTGGCCGTTGCCGTGGCAGCAAGGGACACCACGAAGGTGGATGTAAGGGAGAACCTCATGATGTGTGGCTGCCGATGTGAGGATGTGCTTGATATCGATTAATGAAGCAAAGACGAGGGTTTGAAGGGTAGGCAAACTCGGCAGAGGGGTGAGGGCTAGAGGGTAGTGGTGGGCAGCGAGTTTATGAGGGGAGGGAACAGACAATGGCGGGTAGATTGTGTGCGTGCGAGTGACGTAGTGCTGCACGTATGGAGCTTGGGCAAACAAGATCCCCAACGCGCCTGCCTCGCAGAGCAGCCAATGAGGAGCTATGGCCACATGCAACCGCGTCTTTTGGCTGTGCGCAATTGTGAGATCGCCTTTCAGGAGCACGGTCTAGGCCCTGCATATGCTTGACGTTTTCGCAGTAAGAGAGCTCCGAGGCCTGTCACTCTTGTTTGAAAGGGCAGAGAGCATCATCGTGGCACAAGTCGTGCGAAATAGCGCCCCTCTGCCGGGCGTTGTGTCGCGATGGCATTTCAAAAAAATCCCATCACGTCGACAAATGCGGGGGCGATCCACACGCTAGCCCCCTACGTCATCCCCAAACATGCACAAAACTTATGAAGCCAAGCCTACTTTCAGCGCTCCGACGATGGATAGATAGCACAGGACGCGATATCTCTGGCTGCTTATGCTTGATGAATGTTGTACATTTCATGACACTTTTACGAGTCAATTCAGCTAATTGTACACCATGCTCATCTTGTCCGAACATTCACCCGCCCCTTGCTTATCCTCGTACGCCTTCGGAGCCGCTTCGTCCACCTTCGCCTGTAAATGTGTTAGCAACATGCCAATGCCCTTCGTCAAGCTATGACATACCTTTCCAGAAGCCGCCGGGGACTTTGTCCTTCTCTGCCTCTTCGTTGCTGACCTTCTCATGCGCCTGTTCCGCCCTGTTATCCATGTCCTTGTTGTGTTGCTTGACGTCCTCGCTCTGCTCTTCAGAAGCCGGCGGGTTTTCGTTGAGTATTTTGGGTTTCGCACCTTTGACTTCGTTGGGCGAGGGCTTGTTGTCTTGGCCCTGCTTAACGGCTGGCTCTTTGTTGTCCTTCATCTGGCGGGCCGATGTCGAGAACTCGCGCTTGCCGGAAGAGCTCTTAGGAGCCGGTGACTCGGATGTGGGCTTGGGAGAGTCATTCTGGCTGGCGTTGCTGTCCTTGTTCGGCGACGACGAAGATTTGCCCTGGGCGACCTTGGGAGGTGCGGGGCCGGGGTGCTCGAGGTTCTCGCTGGGGTTTGCGCCCTGCTTCTCGGGCTTCTCTCCAGCTGGGTTGCCCTTACCAGAGCCGTAATCTGAAGTCGCGAAACGAACTTGGACGCGGGCACGGGGAGCCGCCGAGAGGGCTGCGGGCCGTAGTGCTGCCGAGCGCAGCATTGACATGGGTCGTAGGAAGCTCATGATGTGAATTGGTGAGATGCAATTGAAACTGACAAAGATTCCTGTGTTGTGAGGTGTGTAGTTCAAAGTTGAGGTTGCCCGCCAAACGTAGGGTCTGGAGCTGCAATAAGTCCAAGGTCGTTGTTGACGTCATGGTTTCCTCAAGTGCTAAGCTTCCAGCCGCAACGCACGTCACAGGAGGCTCGCATAACCACATCTGCAGTGCCGCAGCGACGATCAGCTAGCCTCTCAAACACCAGCCATTCACATAATACTGCACTTCAGCCGCTGTTTAGTGTAGATAAGACCTTGTTTGTGGGACATTGGAGCCTGTTATGGTGACGGAGAGGCGCATTGCATCTCAAGCTTCTCTTTTGCAGTAGCCGAATACATGCCAATGGCTTGCGACAACACGGAGCGAGCAGCGAGCCATCACTACTGGAGCGACAATCGCCGGCATGTGCACAAAAGACTCGTAGTCCCAAGAATGGGCTATCCTACCACTGACAATAAACAACAATATGAATCTTCCTCTCTAGACCCGGATATTGACAATCTGTGATATCATCAGGGTTGTCTTTCTCATCAGCCTTCTTACATCCCACAGTCTTCCCTAATCCCATACTAGGACAATGGAGCACACCCGGATTAGTTCCGTCGCTCTGGTACTCGCAGTCCTCTTCCCCAAATAGAGGCATTGTGAAAGTGCCGTGCGGCCACGGTGGAGTTGATAGTGCAGAGGGATCCGACCATTGCCGCGAGACGTCGTTGAGTACGGGAACGCTGCAGCCGTCCGCCTGCATGTTCGGTTTGATCTCGAAGAAGGTCCAGTTGTTGTAGTCTTCGTCACTGCCTTTTGTGTTCCTGAAGATCACCGATAATGCCTTCGTTGGAGGCTCGGTTTGAGGTGGTGGCGGAGGTTGCGATGCAGGGGATGGCTTAGGCACTGCTGAAGGTGTTTTCGTCGTGCTAGGTTGGGCCGGTGCCCAAGTAAGAGACGGAGTTGCCGACGTCATGGAAGACTGTGACGATGGTGATGTGGCTATCGACGAGGGCGATGGGCTTGGGCTTGAGCTTCCGCCGGTTGAGTCGCTCAATGACGGCCTGATCGTTGTCTGGAAGGTGGACGGAGTAGGTACGGTCGAAGCTGGTGATGGGATGGGTGATACCGAGGATACCGACAAGCTGTTGCTAGGTCGAGCACAAGTGTCGCCATCTTGACGTTTCATCAAAGCCTCGTACTCTTTCCACTCTGCTTCGTCCGCATCCGTCACCTCTCTTCCTCTGAGTAAGCGCAGGTCTTTACCACTGGATGCGACGGACCGTTTCTTTGCCTGCACAACCTGATCTGGGAATGGCTGCCATGTGTCTCTATAACGGTAGGTGGGAGCATCCTCAAACCAAAGCTCTATCGCCGCAACTTGCTGCTGATTGCAACCGCCTTCTGCTGGTACGCGAGCGGCTGTCACGGGGTCATATTGAATGTAAAGCTTGCCTTTCGGGGTCAGATCATCCCGATTATTTTCCTCAGCCGGAGAGTAGGGTATGATTAGTGCGTCATTCCGTCCAAGGATGTTGTTTAACAGATTTTTGATCTTGTCTACTTCGTATGGATAGTTAATGTCGTCACTGGCCGGGTTGATAGCAAAATCTCTATACGGCGTAATGATGAACGCACGTACTTTGTTTTCTGCAATGTTTTCGAAGCCTTCGCCGGGCACAGTGAAAACTGTAAGGGGGTGGGAAAACTCCGGACTACCATTTCGGAGAACATCCAATACATCACTTTGGAAAAGCTGTGGCTGTTCCATGGAAGGTTTTTCCCAGATGTGGGTAAGAAACATGCGTTTTCGGGAGATGACCACGACGGATGTGCAACCCCATAGGTTGACCAGGTGCCAATCGTCCGCTGTATCTTCCAGTGGGAACGTCAGCCCAGTCGTTCCTCGGCCCTGTTCAAGAGAGCCGTAAGGGTTAAGACTGTTGTTGATCTGATCAAGGAGCCATGCCCCAACATCACCTAATAGAGTTAGTCGACGTCAGTGGAAGCTGAGTATTACATATGGGCGATGCATGGCAGTAGCTTCCGATAGCTTTAAGATGATACAACCAGCTATTAAACAAGCCACATACCGTTTTTTCCAGGCCCATACGGGCTCGAAAGACTTCGCTTCGAGATATGATTAGTAGGGTGACCGGTTTCCACTGGTGCAAGCCCTTCCGCACTCAACTGAGGCTTGCGCAAGTGCGATACAGCGATGGTCGAGGTTGATGAAGTAGCAATGCTTTCCAAAGCTGTGGGAAATTCGGTCGGTGCAGGCACGCTAGTCGCCAGTCTTCGCACCTTCCCACTACAGTTGTCGCAGTCGGGGGCGCATTTCTGTCGAGTAGCCGTTGTTGTGGACGTAACTGTGGATGAAGAAGTGGAACCAGTAACATCGCATTTGGTGATAGGTGCACCGCAGACTGTGGTGCAGACATCACCTTGCGCCCGCTTGTTTGGCCCTCCTTTGGTCGTAGTTGCAGTCGCTGTACATGCAATGTTGCAGTTGCTAACGGTCGTTAGAGTGCATGTAGAGGAGGAAGTCTGCGTAGGTTCTTCAGTCTCAGATGACTCGGAGGCTTCGTCTGGAATCACTTCGTTGAGAGCATCGAGCAACGGCTTGAGGTCATCTTGTAAGCCCTTGACAGTATCCACTGCGGCTGTCGTTCCGCCGATAACTGCATCCTTCACCTTGTTGGTAGTGTTGATGACACAGTTGACGAGCGAGAATGCTGTCTTGAACAACCCGCCGAGTAAATCGCGTTCACTGAGAACATCGTGCAATTCATGATCTCGTTCGCTTCTTCGGCGTTTTCCAGACCCACATGGCTCAACTCCGTCTGTTGGCTTTGGTAGCTTGGCCAGGAAGCCAACTGCGTCGGGTATGATATTGTCCAGCTCGTCTGTCACCTCGGCGACATGAGCGACAGGATCTTCTATCCAGTTTTGGAGAATAGGAAAAACGCCCAAGATGGCTACGGATAGATCCGACGCACTCGACTGGACTTCGGTTCCAGTGGGTACCAAGGTAGTAACTGGCAAAGGAGGAATGGTGATTCCGGGAGGAAGCACTGGACTATCTGATGTTGCGAGTATTGTTGAGGCAGTGTTGGACGCTGAACTGACTACAGTAGGCTGTACGGTTGAATAGAGGCTTGTCCCACCACTGGTTGTAACTCCCGTAGCGGAACTTGGTATAGTCGTTAGATTGCTAGCACTGGACACCGCTGGTGGAAATGTGGCGGTACTCGACGAGACTGGGGATGGAGTGTAAGACGAAGTGATAGACGAGACTGAAGGGGGGCCGGAAGGTTGGGAAGAGGTAGTAAGTCCTCCTGTTGAGGCCTTCGACAAAGATGCAATTGTGCTGGTATCCACGACGGTATCGTTCGTCTGCGTTGCCAAAGAGAGACTAGTGAAGGGAAGGCTCGAGGAAGCCGTCGTATGTGGTCCATTGAGTGGAGTGGAAGGTTTGACGATAGGGGTACTTGTGCTGTTGGCCGGCACCGGGAATGGGGCCTCACTCTGGAAGATCACGCTGCTGCTTCCGGTACCCGTACTGATCTGTGCCTCGATGAATGCCGAATGGGAGAAAAGTAAAGCAAATGCATTACCGCGGTGTAGGGGTTTCATGACGACGTAATGATACAGGAAGAATGGAACGATGGGGAGAGTACTTTGAAAGCTCCTAGAATCATGATCTTTGTTCAGCTTTATGTGTCATCTGGATGGTCAGCGTGCTTGCGCTTTCATCCACCTACAGTCCAATTTAGATAATCTTGCATACCCTCCATGTAGTGATTTTCTACATGTCCGAAGCTCTTGCAGAGGATTTTTGTTGATGTTCTAAACTCGGGACTAAGGACACGTATCCTGCCTTGCGTCTCGCTGTCCATTTCTGCGCCGCGCAGCAGCGGTGTTGCGAAGGAGCGATGTTGTCAGATCGGCTAGCGAATCCAAGCAAAGAAAGAGACGGATGTTTGGTCCCCGAAGAGGTTTTGGCCCGTGGCGTAGCGTCATACTCTGTCGAGACCAGACGCTGATGGCCATGGGGGCTGATTTGACGATGCAATTCACCATGTTTGTGACTTGTCTGACGTTGCTGTGCCAGCGGAATGCCAGGTGTACTTCGAATGCGAATCCACTAGATGGAGTGGTAGAGTTAGGAGAGGGAGATGTCGATGTTGAACAGAAGGAAGCGATTCGAAGGTGACGAGGATGAGTGCGACTACCACTTGCAGGCCGCACGGACGACCACGAGTCCGGCGCTAACCCCATGGCGACCCCAGATGGCCATCCATCGTTTTTAAGTAGTATCTGAAACACTACACCACATACGCCGCATGAAGACGGCAATCCTACGGGGGGCCAGTCAGATGTATTTATATCGCGATCGCGAATGAGCGAGCAATCGAAACTGTCGCTTGATCTCACCCCGCTTCGTTCCTCACCTGGGCACACTGTGCACCACCACCCGATTTCACCATGCCGCCGCATGCCGCACGTGCTATTACCAAGAACTCGGAAACCGACTCATACTACCCAGTCTTTCTGCAGTCGTGCGAGGATAATGACGCGGCCATTGCCTTAGAACTGGCACCGGATCGCGAGCTTGGGATGTTGACATATGGCCTCAACCGAGCTGTTGAGCGCGGACATCTCGCCTTAGCCAGCCAGCTGCTTGGAGTAGGTGCCAAATGGGATACGCGCACAGTGCATCTTGCATCCAGATCCCACGCAACGGTGAAGTGGTTGATAGAGTCTGGTTACGACGTCAATACCAGCGTAGCCCGCGGTGCTACTCTCCTCCTGTAAGTCTGCACGGCAACTGCAACTTCATCAATTAGCTTATTAGGAATAGATTCGTTGTTCAAGAAAACGACGAACCGAGCATTCGACTACTTCTTAAACTAGGAGCGAACCCCAACCTCGGGCCACCGAAGAAGATAACAGCGCCAGCGGTGAATATGCGTCCCATATCCAACTGTGGCCACACACTCAATAGCGCAGCCGTACACTGTAGCCCAGAGATATTCGCTCTATTGCTCGCTCATGGTGCTGTGCTATCCAACTCTACACCGCTCCACCGTGCAGCGGGTAGTATAAGCGACAACAGAATTTCAATGCTTGAGTATCTCGTCGGAGAGCTAGGCCTCGACATCCACGGTATGGACAGTGGACCACCTATACCAGACGAGTGTTGCGGACGTGAAGGCACATCACTACACTGTGCTCTCCGCCGGAAGCGATACGAGACGGCTAAATGGCTATTGGAGCATGGTGCCGACCCCGACAAAGGCGACTCGTTCGGGACGCCAGCAAGAGCATTGATGAGGCGCCTCCCTGATGACAACGAGCTTGTGGTTCTGCTTCGGGAGCATCGAAAGAACACCAAGGCTATCGCGCACTTCTGAGGAACAAGTTGGACTGCTGGAGTCAGATGTATGTGTCATTGAGTCAATGAGACTGTACCATCAGCAATGTAGCTTTTGCAGAACTCTACCAGAAAACTTACTTATACCCAGCTCACCAAAGGTACACTGCTACACACGCTTAACACGTTTCCTACTACCCTCCAACAATTCATGCTTCTCCTTTCCACCATCTCCTTCACCGTACTCCTCAAACTTCCTCTTAACCCCCCTCAAAACCAAACACCTCACCTCAGGCGCCACACCCCCACCCCCACCCACCATCACCCCCCTTCTCCAAGCCCTCTCAAACCTCCACCCCTCTCTAAACACCACCACCCCCTCCCCTTCATTCCCCCTCCCACTAGGCCACCCCTCCTTCTCCCACCTCTCACTCGGCACCTCACACCCCTCCCTCAGCCCCCGTACCACCCTCTCCCACCTTGCAACCGTAGCCGCATAAACCGCCGTACCCCTAGTTGTCATATCGCCAACAATCTCCCTATACTTCGCCTTATCAGCAACCAACCGCCTCACCCACCCCCTATCCGCTTCCACCGCGCCGTAAAACGCACAGCTGGAAGTATAGGGACGGAGAAGGGGGCATGTGGGACCGCAGCGGCCGCGCGTAGAGATGGGTGTGCAGGTAATGCAGTAGGCGCCGAGGGTGCGGTAGAGGTTGTGCATGTGTGTGCGGGTTATGAGGGAGTGTTTTATGATGGTGAGGGAGTGGTGGAGAGCGGAGATGCGGAGCAGCATTTGGGGTGTTGCGCGGGGTTGGCGCTTTGGCTTGGGTGGGGAGGAAGAGGGGAGGAGGAGGTCGAGCCATGATGCTTGGGTTCCTGTTGGTAGGGCGACTAGGGCGCGTGGCATGGCTGTGTCTATGGGTGGTGAGCTATTGCTCTATCTGAAGAGGAGTAGATAGTAGGGTATTAGTGATCTATTAATATGAGGTCTAGATAGTAGTATGCGTTACAACTGGGAGTATGCTGATGCAGAGTGAAGGTATGGGGCAGAGACACAATACATTGTGTTAGTACCACAATGGCTTACTTCGAGAAGAGAACAGTCTCACCCAGCTGTTGCGAGAGTAATGTGGAAAAATGAGGTGAAGATGTACATTGTAGCAAGCGATTGCGTTGTGAAGTTGCGTTTGGATTCAAGCACGTGTCGATGTACAGCGTATTGCTCATCTTGAAGGCATGTGTTCGGCTGTCGGCGAGATGGTGTTTGCCATAGCCAGATGATTGAGCTTTGATGTTCGATCTTCTTCTACACAACTACAACAGTGCGGTAGGAATTCTCTTCTCTCCTAGTATCTGATCGAAGGTCGTCGGAACACGGCGTTGCTCTCTCCCCACCTTCTGATTTTCCATGCTTTCCTCTCGCTCCTCCCCGGTCGCTTCATGGCTTGAGTATGTCTGAACAGGTATCTGCTGTTGAGACGGATCGGTCGGCTCCCGTACGTGCTGGTCTGTCCCTAGGGACGGTGATGTGTGGTGTCCCATCTCTGGACACGCCACCGGGCTGAGCGGAACATCTTCGAAATCAGGCGAGTCGGAGAGCTTGCCGATATTAAACAAGAGCTCACCGGGTGTTTCATCGAAGCTAAAGCGGCGTAAAATGGGAGGCGTACTCGCAGTGATTCGTATAACTGGAACGTTGGAAGAAGTCTTCGCGCGGACATGGGTGCTCTGCATCGTACTGTCGTGTCTCTCAGTCTCGGTCCTTCTCTCTTTCGTGCTGTTGCGCTTCACAGCAGCTTTGCGACTCAGTCTCACGGGGTTACTGCGAGGGCCAAGAACAGCGTCATGGTCGTTAACGCTGTCGAGTGGGGCATCCATAATGATGTACGGGGTTCTCTCGATGCTATAACCCTCATGTGTTCTTTCCAGCCGTGCAGGCGCACTTCGGTGCTTTCCAGTTTCCGTATGTGAAGACCCTTTTTGTTGACTGCCCGAGCTTGACGGTAGACGGGTGATGCGCTGCTCATACCCATTGTCGTTCACGAACCGATCATATCGCACTTCAATATCGCGGTCACTACTCCATTTCAGAAAATCTTCAAACGGCATCACGACCTTCTGAAGTGGTGTTTCTCTCAATGCCATGTCGATTTGATGTGGGTGTTAGTCGACGGTAGTAGCGGGAATATATCGAATTACTCCGTACGGTCGCCTTGCTCTTCAAATCCTCACGTTGTTTGCATACGAGAAACATCGTGAAGATATGGTGTGTTCTCCAGAAGTTTGCGCAACATCGCGAACAGTGTGTGATTTCCGAGATTCGTCGCGCATCTTCGAGAGTCGTGTAAAGGACTTATGCGAGGTCCTTAGTGTTCATGATAGGTATTCCGTGAGGTCCAAGGTGAGAGCAAACGGTATCGCGTCTTTCAAGCTTCTTTCTCCTCTCGCATCCTCCTAACCTCCGCTTCCACCCCCTCAACACTTATCGGCACCTTCCCTCCCTCCCACCTCTCCCTCTCACTCCTCACCCACCCCTCCAAACTCAATAGTCCCACGCACAGGAAACCCAGTACCTCTCTATCCGTATCAAACACCTCCCACCACTCACACTCGGGCATCTTAATCCCCGTCTCCCTCGCCGCAAGATAAATCCCCGCCGTCGCCAACTCATGCGGCTGGTGCGTCAGGTAAAGGCACTGCGGACTCAAGAGCGCGGTATTGAGATGCGCGATTGCGCGTTTCGCGAGTTCGGAGGCGCGTGGGTGGCTGAAGATGTCGAGGGCTTGCATGTATGTAATGCATAGTGTGTAGGGGAGTTGGACGTGCGTGTTGAAGCCGAGGGTACGCAGGATGCGTTGTTCGGTTGTAAACAGCGTTGCGCGGCGGCGCTCGTATGTGCCCTCGCTGACGTAGTATCCCTTTGCGTCTTCGCCCGTTCGCTTCAAATCCTCGCTATCGAAGTACGTCACCGGCAGCGAATCGAGATACGCGTATACGTTCACAAGACTGCGCGCAGACTTTGGGTACGCAGAGAGCTTCGTGGTAAGGTACAGCGACGCGGCTGAGACTTGCTCCGCGCCGAATTCAGCGAGACTGCCGCCTTCGGGGCCGAGCCAGAAACGCATGAAGATTACGATGGCTTGCGCGATTACTTCTTGTGGGAGGCGGAGGAGTATGCCGGCGGCTTGCGTGAGGCGCGCGCCCGCGAAGCGGATGGAGTCTTCGAGCGTGGGTGGGATGCCATCGAGTTGCGAGCCGGAGGTTTCGAGCTGGGCGACGGTTGCCAATGGGTTTGCGAGGGGTGAGGGTTGCATTTTGGAAGAGTTGGAGTGGGGTGGGAACGAGCGCGACGGCGTTGTGGTGGTGTGGGAGCTCTTGCGCGGAAAGATGTTGGGGTGATGCTGTGGAGCTGGTGGACTTGCGATGGGTGCGCCTCGGTACACTAACCGTCATCCTTCTTAGTCAACGACATTAACTCCACACACGGCAGAGAAATGTTACGAAGTTCCATTTTCCAATCCTGTTCGATCGAAGCTCTTGGAGAAGTACAATTCGCCGCGATATATTTGTTGCAGTGTAGCAGACTTCCATCAAGAAACCGTCTCCTTAGCTCAATTGGGAGAGCGCCAGACTGAAGTCATCAGTCACTAAATCTGGAGGTATCGTGTTCGATCCACGAAGGGGACAATCACCGTGCTTGAGCCTGCTCAAGACTATTCGAACCATTCTTTTTGCCATTTCTGTCATTCTTTTGCACTTTCCAACGGGCTTCACCGCTCAGTAGACGATCAGGGTACAGGGTTGAAGGGGGGCTGGGAAGAGTAGGTCCGTTACCCCTCTCTGCTCAGTGCCTCATTTTTTTTTGTACATATCAAGCGAGAGGACAAGCGAATGTGACAGCCATTGCGCTGGTGCCACGTACGATGCATACGCCTCACGATGACGAGGTGGATCTCAGGATCTCCTTTGGCTTACTTGCTCGGGGAGGTGGTTACGATTAGGATGGGGAGTTGAGGGGCGATGGCGTAGGCACTCCAATCGAGGAAGAAGATGGATACTCGCTATGTTTCCTAACCTGCACGTTTGACCCTAGTGTAGGCTGCAGAACTTCTCAGTCACTTCTTGGTGTGAGGCGTAGATTTAGGTAGCCTCATGGTTGTCTTGGCTCCGCACACATAGTTGGGCTGATATTCAAACACGATGTCTAAATTATCAAACATGTTTAGAAAGAATTTGATGGAAGTGTTTCAAATCACTGCGCTACAGTGGGCCTGTTATCACTCAACCGTACAGCCTTTGAAATAAGACTGGTGTAAACACTGTCAGATGATTTGTAGCAAAAGGATGACGTGGATAGCAATACCATTACTGTACTCTACGACAAACAACTTTTTGACCTTTCCCCAACTCCCGCTAAACTACATCACATTACATCGCCCATAGCAAGACAATCTCAAACACTTTTGAAGTTGAACAAAAAGGTGTACAATAGCATTAACACAATAAAATAACTGATTAAACGAGGGCGTAAAGGGTGGGTATCTTGCCGGCTAAATGCTATCCAAAAACCGCTAATCAACACGACTAATACACACAAAAGAAAAAGAACCTTTCGCGGTATTTCGCCCGCGAAAGATAAAAAGGAGGGAGAAGGGTAACTCTAAACATTCCCAAAGCTCAAAATGACCAACCCAATAACCGAGAGAGAGAGAAAAACAATCCGATGTATAAATCCCAAAAACGCAAAGCCCAGAAAATAGATGCTGAGTGAAGAAGAGGAAGCGTGACGACTAAGAAGGAGATGTAAAACCCAGATCGAAAGCAAAAAAACGCCGGTCGTTATGTGTGCAATAGAATGCGATATGATCTAGTCGATACCAATCATGGTACCATCGCACCTCCAGTCATCCACCTCGACATCCCGGGCAGCTGTGTTGGTAGCTTCGGGGTCGATTTGGACGTGAGTGAGCCAGGTGCCCACACGGTTCTGGCCGACCTTGCGGCCGTCACGAGAGAGACCGGCCATAGTGGATGAGGTGACGACAGGTGTGGATGCGGGTCGGACGCGAGGGGCGGCAACGGGGGCAGGGGCGGGCGCAGCACGGCGTGTGCTGCTGCTGGTAAAGAAGGCGCCACGTGGGGTTGACGTGCGTGGAGTGGATGTGCGGGCTGCGGTGCGCGCAACAGAGGCGGGCATGGAGCGGATGGCGTACGAGTCGTTCATGTGGTGGCCACCTGCGTTGCCGACGCCGTACATTTGCACCTCGGGCTCGGTGCGGCGGATGGAAGAGACGGTGGGCGTGGGGTTGAGGTGCAGTGAGTCGCGGAGGTGAGCGGACAGGCGGCGGGATTCGGGTCGGGGGAGGTCGCGTTCGCTGCGGTTGCGTGGGGTGCGGACACTGGGTCGGCGGGCAAGGGGTGGCGAGGGCTCGTCGGGGATTTCGATGACTTCAACATCGGCGTAGCGGGCTTGTTGCGGGTAGGGGACGCGCATGTCGTTGAGCTGGTCGCCGTCGGGGATGTGTTGGTAGTTGAACCAGGGGCAGCTGCAGGTCTTCCATGGGGCGGCGCAGACCATGCAGAATTGTGCTGTGCAGCGGCTGGGATGTTGTTAGATAGTGTTGTGTGAGTGTGATATAATGAACGTACCAGGTCATGTGATTGCAACCTTCCTTCAGCTCGACTACAGCCTTGCAGCTGTAGCATCGCTGCCAGCCCTTCTCCTTGGCCATCTCTACCAGGCGGTTGGTCTCCTCATCCTTGGGGCATTCGCGCTTCGTGTGGAACTTGCTGTTGCAGAGTACGCAGACCTTGGTGTTGCACGTGCTGCAGCGTGCATACTTGCGTCCGTATGTCGGGTCCATCTTGATCTTGGAAGGTTTGATCCACTGGCCGCACCCTTTCGTGGGGCAGTATAGGCGGTTGGCAGTCGTGTACTCTTGGAACTTCCGGTTCCATTGGACCTTGAACTTGTCATCGAAGAGACGGTCGGCATACTTCAATGGGATGTGCTCTGAGGTGCAGCATCGTGGTGGCATGTGAGCAGGGTCCTTTACGGAAAGGGTGAATTGGCGCTTGAGGCACGAGTAGCACATGCGATGGCCACATGCGAGCTTGACGGTCTTGGTGATGGGTAGGTCATCGTTCATGCACACGAGACAGTCGACCCTAATCGAGGTTAGCTTTGTAGGGGTAACGTGACGGGGATACTAACGTTTTCTCTTCAGCCTTGCGCGAAGGCGTTCGCGAAACTGGAGGCGCCGCCTTGGAGAAGAAGCTTGACAAGATGCCCCCGGTGCTGCGACGGGCAGCATCCTTGACCGACTGCGTCCTGGTGAGTGGCGTTGGGGGAGGCGACTTGACAGTGTTGCTGCGTCGTACTGTCGGCCTGGGCTCTCGTTCTCTGGCCGAAGTATGTGCTTTTGGCTCGCGTGTAGATGAATTCCTGGCCCTCATTAGCTGAGCTACGTGTACAAGTGGAGACGGGACTAACCTGGTCAATGG
This sequence comes from Alternaria hordeiaustralica, assembly GCF_023758085.1. Taxonomy (NCBI): domain Eukaryota; kingdom Fungi; phylum Ascomycota; class Dothideomycetes; order Pleosporales; family Pleosporaceae; genus Alternaria; species Alternaria hordeiaustralica. The sequence goes on along the minus strand of NW_026056773.1, from coordinate 4,171,716 downwards.
CGGAACTTCGACCCTGCGGACTGACGCAGACCCAGAACCTGAATGCGGAGTGTAGGCAGTCCTGCTAGAAGAGCCGCCTTCCTCGCTTCGCTTGCGCCCAGATGCTCGTCGCACAGGGACTTCCTCAACGTGACCCATAGACTTGGGGCGGCCAAAGACGAAGTCGTCGTGGTCATCAGGTATCACTGCTCTCTTGGGCTTCCGCGTGCTGTCCCGTCGCACTTCCTTCTCACGGCTGCTCCGTGGCTTTTCCTTGGCCGGTGTGCGTTTGCTGTCTGATACCACGCGATCGCGGTCGCGCCTCTTCTCAGCCTCGTTGCGTGAGTAGTACGACTCTCTGCGCGCCCGGATGTCCTCAATGTCGACCTCGGCCTGTCTCCTTGCCTCCTCTGCCCGTCGGCGCTCTCTCCTTTCGCGTGTGGAAGCTGTGGGTTCGTCGTCGTGGTCGCGGGATTTGTGGCGGCGCCGGTGCCTCCGCTCTCGCTCGTCGAGATATTCGCCGTCGTCACGGTGTCGTGTGGCCCGGTCATCGCGTCCTCTCGCCATGCCCAGCCAGGGCATGCGGGCGGTATTTTATCTGCCTTCTGCCAGCCGCGCAGGTCACAGGCTCATTCACGCTCTCGCAAAACTTCAGGACGCTGTGCAGGCGACGCACAAAAGCGAACGGGTGTGTGGAGAGTTGCGGTGGGCGTGACGAGCGAACAGCAAGCACCTGCAGGCAGCCCAAGCCGGATCAGACCAAAGTCGGCCAGTCGCACGGGGCAAGCCGCCAGCGGTGTGCGCGCACTGGGTGCCTGTTGATCGAAAGCGTCGGCAGGGCTCTCGCTAAGGCTTTTAGTCGGCCCAGGGGCCGTCGTCAGGCGTCGATGCCAGCTGTCTCACACGCGCAGATGATGTCGTTTTTCCGCAGCAAACCTGCCATCGGAACCAGCGGGTGCACTGCTATCATGCAGCGTTGCGCTGCCGCAAAAGTATGTTCGTAGTCGACCAACTTCTGGCGTCGCACTGCTTTTTGGGGCAACGTTCGGGCTGCGGTTGAGTCTTAGTGAGATGATCCCGCCACAGGGGTTCGAAGATTTATTGCAGAATCTAATCGCGGATATGCAACGGCGCCCAGCGTCCTCAGTCCTTCTCGAGTGTAATTTGGGTCGAAATTTCCCATCTGTGCCCGCCGCTCCCGTATCCGCCGCCCAAGCGGTTCCGCACCATACTGCCAATGCGATCGCGCAGGCGCCCAATTTCTTCCAAATTCCGCACTCGTAGTTTGAGGTTCGCCTGGCAGAGGCCGTAGTGTACCTGCCAGAACTTTGCCTCTTCGACCGCCCTGATAGCTGGGTCCGTCTCGAGGTCGTACATAATGTCCGAAACGCCGGGCCCCGAGTAGGACATGAGCAGCATCTTCCCCAGCGTCCATCCCTGAATCCACCCCAGCGCTACCATGGAGAACGCTACTGAAAATGAAAGGGTCCGATCAAGCCACACGTACATCTGAATGCTCAGCAATGGCAGTAAAAGGAGCAGTGTCGAGCACGACAATGTCAGAAAATGCGAAGGGTTGCTCAGCACAGAGGGTAGGTTAGCGATGGCGCTCAGCCTCATGACCTTGCCGATGCGCGCATGGTTCTTCAGCAGGATTGCCGAGACGAGTGTCGAGACAATGCCACACAAGGCAGCAAGATCAATGCTGCCAGGCGATACTCGTTCATGCGTGTCTGCATGATGGGCCTCGTGTCCTCCACTGTTCTCGAGCGCGTGCGTCAACCCATGCGATATGAGGTCCAGTCCCATGAACAGTAGCCCAACAGACATGCCTAGTCCTGCAATAACCTCCAGACGCTCAAAGCCAAACGGGTGTCGTATGCTTGATCGCTTCCATACCTCGAAGTTGGATCCAACGTCAACGGCCACACACAGGAATGCGCCGAGCGCATCGTAGAAGATCAGTCGCGACAACACTGTGAGAGCCAGGGATTCGTGCGCGCCCCACTGTACGAGACCAGCGACTACCAAATGGCAGAAACACCATGCCAGCCTCAACTTCTGATCCTTGGACATGGACGAGCGATACTCTTTGAAGGTCGGGATCGGGAGCGAGGCGGGGAGCTGGAGCGGGGCGCGCGGTGCGGGTTCTAGGAAGATCTGATGCGATACACTACTGTGCTTGTACTTGTGTCCTCGTCGTCGGCCGATATCCTGCGAAAGTTAGTATAAGCGCGTCGGGTTATATAGAAGAACGCACATTGGCCTTTGTTTGGGGTCGACCAGGCTGGTAGGCGATAGACTGGAAGTTGAAGGGATTGGGGTTCTCGGACCCGCTCATAGAGGGCGCGTCGAGATCCATGGTTCCACTGGCAGCACTCGCGGGTGTCTGTGGAAAGGTCGCGCTCGCGGGTGTATACAGAGTCGCCGGCGACGCCCGCTGCGAAACTGAGTCACTGGGCCCGAGAGTCGCATACTGCTTCGAGGGAAACGTAGCCGACATGGGCGACAGCAGCGCATTGTTGTTAGGCCCCATATCGCCCATAGCCAGATCGCTTCGGAATCCTAGTCCTACGGGCTGGGGCGCGTTCTCGTCAGGAGGCGGCGTTGGGGTCCGTGGTGGAGCTGGCAGCGGCATTTTCGAGGCCATGACGGTGGTAAATGAGTGACGGTAATGAGTGACGGTTAGCGACAGCGCAATCCAGGCTTAACGAGATAACCAGCGCAGTTGAACCCCGGACGGGAGGTGGAGGGGAAATTGAGGGAGGCCTTCTGTATGCGGCGGCCCATACTCGGTGAATCGACCAATCCGGCCCCGACTAGCCCGCATGCAAGGGAACGCTACCCTTGGTACCCTAGAGCGCAACATGACGCTGACGTTGACGGTCTGGCTCCGAAACATGACACTTGATTCACCACCTCGGTCCTCCATGGCTGTTGACGCACGTGGGAACCATGCCAGACGGAAACGGTGCGCGCAGTGAGGGTCGTGCTGAGGGAGCGGATGTGAAGCACGAGGCAGACGGCGCGTCTAGCCATAGGCGCAGCAAGTCGGGAGGCATACTGGGCGCCTTTCTCAGGTCCTCCATGGATGCCATGGGGAAGGCGCCGTCGACACAACTAGGCAACGACGAGGAGCACGATCAGGATGCGGAAGGTGCGAAGAGGGCGTCCTCCATCGCGACTGCCCTCCGCCAGAGCCAAGGGAGGCAGCGAAAGGGATCCCTTAGGAAAGCCGCCATGGCCAAGATGCGTGAACGGAGCAGCTCTCTGCGCAAGGCCAAAACACCCACAATCACCACCACCACAAGCTTAGACCCCTCGGACGAAGGCTCGGCTCCAGGCCGCTTCAGCTACGAGAACGCGCCCCTCAACTCTTCGTCCGACAGTGGATGGCTACCCGCTGCCCGTTTGTCCCCGTCGTCACCCGCGCTTATTTACACCCCACCCGATGGTCCTGAACGGCCTGCTCCTTCACTACTTGCATCACCCATGACGAGCCCGGTCGCGCCTTACGCCTCGACTACCGACGAAGACGACACCATGTCCTTCTACCGCCCCTCTCCCGCCGGCAATGACTTCTCCTTCAGTGGTGCCAACCAGGGCTCTGCGACATCTCTTGCACACCGCCGTTCAACTCGGAGCAACCGACGCACTTCCATCTCGGCAGTCCTGACACCTGCCGAGGCTGACCCCGATGACGAGTGGGATTACAGCGAGACGGAGTGGTGGGGCTGGGTCGTGCTCATAGCAACGTGGATTGTTTTCGTCGTCGGCATGGGCTCTTGCCTCGGAATCTGGAGCTGGGCTTGGGACGTGGGCGAGACGCCGTATGCTCCACCCGATTTGGAAGACGACGCAACCCTGCCCATTACGGGCTACTATCCCGCATTGATCGTTTGCACGGCAGTCACAAGCTGGGTGTGGGTTGTCGTGGCCTGGGTTGGCATGAAATATTTCCGCCACGCCAAAGTAGGCGTAGACGGCTAGTAGCCTCCAGAAGCAACGCACCAAGATAATCACCCACCACCGATCGCATGAACGTACCAAGGTCCTGGGAATGCCTTCTCTATTCTAGTGCTTTCGCTTAAGCGTTCCGCCATGCGCAATATCTTCTTGGGCTGAAACACTAAGCTATAATACCTCTGTTAAGACACATCATAGCCTCGCTATACCGTACTCTACGGTAATACAATTACTTCTTCTGCTATTGTTTCTTCGATACTCGCCCTAATAACTGCAGCTACCATCTCAAATATTGGAACGGCTGACAGAATAGCTGACAGTTTTGGCAGAATAAAAGCTGACGATGCCGCTTCTTTCCCGCATTGCTTGTCGTGATTCAGCGGCTTGGACCACAATCTCCGCGCCCGGCTCCTCCTCTCCACCACAATCCTGCGACCCCGTCACTCGGTAACCAGGGCCGTACTGAACATGGTGCGAACACCTCGACGACACGGTATCACCCTGCAACCTCCGATCCTGCAGGACCTGCAGCGCGGGAGCCAGGGTCCCACATGTTGGTGCAATTTTGACAGTAGTGTAAGATGAAGGCAATTTCCCTGTCCAGGCGACTTCATAAACAAAATGGTCGCCAACATGTGGCTGATAGGAGCAGATTGTATTATGCAATTGGTCTGTGATGGCCGCACCACAACGTCGTCGGGGAGGTTCCATGCTGGAGGAGCTACTACCAAGTTTACTCATCCTCAAGGGCCTGGAGTCTGGGGATATCTCGAAGAAAGACGCCGAGCTCAGTCGCGCGCTTCACGGGGTACAGCATGAACGGCGCCCGAGAACGATACCGCCCCGGAGGCCTCGTCGCGTATCCAACGCAGTGGTGACGCAACGCATCACCAACGGCAGGCCCTTCCGCTTCTTCGAACTACCGCAGGAAATCAGGGATGAAGTCTACTCACACCTCGTCGTGCGCAAGACATCGCGCTCTCTACCCATCCTCGACGCAACGACCATACTCAATGACCGGAAGAAACGCCTGGCCGCACTCAAGTCACGAGAACGACTGAACCAACGGCGACTCTCGACAGGAAAACGCCCAGTATGTCCCCGAACAGCCGAAACAGAACCACTCTTGCACTTGGAACTCCTCCGTGCGTCTCAAAGACTAGCTGGCGAAGCAACAGACTGCATGTACACCAACAACTGGTTTGCCATCTCCCTCAACAAACTCCCCGTTCCAACCTACGACATCCCACACGGTTGGGACCTATCACGCGTCAAACGACTGCAAGTTGAGCTCCAGCTGAAAGACGCTATACGAATGAACCGCTACGTCGACTGGGCTTCTTTCTTCTCTGCACTTCCCTCTTTACAATTCCTCCGGATCGTCCCCACGCTCCATCCCCGGTACTACGAATGGTCGCATCCAGAATTCCATGAATGGTCCACCACCCCCTTCGTCCATAAGGCCTTCTTTCGGGAACTACTAGCCGCTATACCAGCCTATGTAAATCTGAAGATCGGCCTTGCGATGGAAAATGCGAGCGATGACGTACAGATGCAAGGAGAAGTCTTCCTGCATCGAAAGTATCTTTGGGATATGTATGCGGAGTTGGGTAATAGAGTTGATGGCGCGGGGAGGCGGATCGAAGTGGAGAGGATTGTATCATAGCATGATGATCACGGCGTGTGTTGCATTTACGAAAAGCGTGTATATTATGGGTCTTTATCTATTGTTGTTTGGGAGCCTTGGTTTTGCTTTTTTGGAAAGACGCATGAATTCCTCCGGTGTTTCTTTTGGTGCATCATTGAACCGCTGTTGATAGTTGTGAACTTAGCGCCAGCGCGACGGGTACACACATGGATATGGCTGAGTAAGTTTTATCGAAGAATCAGGGCGTACGAACGGCGCCACAACATACCTGGCTTGCGTGTTGGTTTTTGAACGCGAAGGCCAGTCATCGAACGTCTGGCTAGGATTTTTTGGAGGAAAGAGGGCGAAATGTAGCAAGAGGATGCACCGTAGCAGAGTGTGTGTGACGAAGATTGTATATGTGCACGACGACCGATGCGCTAGCGATCTACATAGAAAGTCCACTCCTAGGATTTGAGATTGTGCCGTGGAGAAAGCTCGAGTCTTCTACTCCATGTACAGTTCATTCGATCGTTTTTGATGTCTCTCATCACAAAATCGGCTATGGTTTTTGAAGTGTTTGTCCCGAGGTATGGGTTTTGAAACGAGACGCGGAAGAGACATTCCAATAGGCTTGATAGTTTTGGAGACCCATGAGCCGCAGTCATGCATGCAGGTTGTTGCAATTCTGGCAAAACGAAGGAAGTAGTGTGGTGTTGAGGAGAAAGAGAGCTGCGAGAAGAGGGGAATTTATATGCCTGGCAACTGAAAGCCGAGCTCGCTGTCCCATGGCTTGGATGGCGCTGCACGACGGACACATCGAAGGTGCACAGTCGAGTTTTGGACGTCCTCCCATAGTCTTCCTTCATCAAGATTTCGTTTGTCCTTCTCCAGTGTGGTCAACCTTAATGTACGTTAAGTGCAAGCTCTCTTGCTCCGCGCGATCATATCCATGACCATCGTGATTTTTGTTTTGGTGGGAGTCGATGCATGCTAGCAATGCGCTTGTTGACGAGTAAATTTTGGACAGAGCACTCAACATACATTCTCCCAAAGGTCTTTTTGGAGAATGCAGTGGTGTGTAATGAAGAAGTAGTGGAGGGAAGGTTTGCGTTGGAGACTTTATAGCCACCTAGTCTGTCATGCGCATGGTGGCGTGGACCTCGGAAGTTGACAATGGCTCGCTGATCGTGCAAAGTAACAGCCAAAAATGACTTCCTATAATACACATTCATCTCTTCCCTTCCTCCTAACCTCAAACTGCATCATCGGATCTACAATCTTGTAGACCCCCATCTCCAATGACTTCGACACATAACCCTCCTTCACTCTGATATCATACTTATCCAGCACATGCGCCATCGCCATCTTCAATTCATTCCCTGCGAAAAACCTCCCTGGACAAATATGTCTCCCACTTCCAAAAACGCTGTAATCAGGACCTGATTGCACGAACTGGCTAAACTTATCGCCCGCTTCGCGCTTTCGGAGGAAGCGGTCTGCAACGAAAGAGTCGGGGTCAGGGTAGTGCGTAGGAGAAAAGAGCGAGGTGGAGTCGACCATTATGTGTGTGCCTTTAGGGAGTGTATGCCCGGTTGGGAGTTTGACGTCTTTCAAAGCGACGCGTTCCAGGGCGACTGATCGACAGATTAGCTCTTCTTTCCTATCATATCATGCAGAGAGTCGTATGGAGATACGAAGAAAAGGAGGGGAATACATACCTGCGGCCGCACTCCTCCTCTGACTCTCTTTCAAGACACTGTCCATCAACACCATTCCATTCGTCGCAGCGACCGAGATGCCGTGCTTCGCAATCTGCTGCTGTGATTCCTCGCGCAACGGCGCGATAACGTCCGGATGCGATGCCACATCGATCAGAACCTGTCTGAACAGCTCGCTCGTAGTGAACATGGCCGCCATCGCAAGCGATAACTGCAAATCGCCCGCCTCCGCTTCTTTGCCTCCTGGAGCAGCCTGTGTCCACGCAAGTGCATCGTTCCAAACGGGTATGTCTCTACCTTCTGCTTTCGCTTCTTCAACCTGGCGTTTCCTATCCGCGAGGACGTCTGTCATGATCTGCCTCGCGCGGGCGACATGTCTCCGGCATGCAGATGCATTGGGTGAGAAGAATCGCTGAATAATGCGTCGTAACCATGCTGGATACGCATGCAACTCGTCCACCGCAGAGAAATATGCCATGACGTATTCCTGCACGAGCTTCAACCACTCCTCGTCCTCACACTTCTCCGGTCCAACGAACACTGACGAAGCAGCGCGCGCGATTATGACCGTTGTGTCAGCATGCCAGTTCAGCATCCGCCACTCCCTCTCTTCACCCCAGTGCACGCGCAATGCACTATCCAACTTCTCGCTCAGAACAGGCATAATACTGTCATTCTGCCCTAGTTTCGCCTTGATGATGTCCAGCAACATATCCCCAGACGCGTGCAACACATCCTGGGCTTCGAAACCGGGATACCCTGCGTAGAAGTCTTGACACACCAACTCCCTGTGATCCAAGTCTCGATTCGATTTGACGAAGTTGGATAGGGAAGCTGGGAGGATAACTTTGTAGGCGTTGGGGAGGGCGAGGGCGAAGGGGTTAGCAGGGTGGGCGGTGAGGCCGGTGGTTATTAGGGCGGAGGCATTGGTGGCGTAGTCTTGGTTGGCTTTTCGGCCGAGGAAATCGTTTGCGTGCGTGTTTATCACGGGGAAGGGTGGGCGGCGCCGGTGGTTTTGGATGTAAATGTAGACGCCGCTGAGGAGGGCAAATAGCGTCCAGATGCGGATGTCGTGGAGGATGTCTACTATCATTCTTTGGAGGCTGCGAGTGTTGGAATAAGTCGAACTTGGAATTGACTATATGCATGTTGGATCCTTTCGATCTTGGACGTTCACCTTTATATCTGGGTAGGACCGATGCTTGGCCGATTAGCGCGAAATGACTCATTGTGTATCATACTGAGTTTATAAACATATAGAGTGCGACTGAAGTCTGATATATGTCAAGGACAGTTGTTGTCGCTGCTCTTGCGGAGTATCAGCCAAGAATGATCTTTGCAGGCTTCGTGCAATTTGCTTCCCAGATAACTTGTGGTACACGCCCAGCTGCCTTCCGATACACGATCTCGCCCTTGCGTTCGATCCAAAGAACATTGTAGAAGTGGTATTCCCAGCCAGATTCGCTTTCTTTGCCGTATTTCTTCACTTCTTTCTGCAGTTCTACGAGGGTTAGCCCCAGATCATGTAGATCAAATTTATGGGGGTTTTGTTAGCGTTGCAAGGCTTGACATGCTACTTACCCAGATATTCAGAAGTACATATCTCATCAGTATCTGATTTCATCATCTGCTTGAACAGAGGTCCGCCATCTCCTCCAACGTTCCGGAGGTGTTCCGACCGTATAGTCCCTGTGGACAAAGCCATCAGCTCAATCACGTCGCCGGGATCGACTCGGTCACGATTCATATGACGTAGTACGCCTGCTTGATTCCCTCGTTCATCCTCCAGGCATATGATATAGCATATCTCTGAAAGACATGGCTCACGGGCAAATTGATCAAGTTTGAATACCGAGGGGCCCATATACAACATATCAGGGGAGTGGGCCTTTTTGAGGATAGTTTTGACACGGAGTGAAGCCGTACTTGTTTCGAATGAGAGGAATGGCCAATCTTTTCGAAGTTGCAATACAGAGCGTGAAGCGCGAGGGGAAGATGCTGCCAAACGGTGCGAGCTCGAAGTCGTGTTTGCATCTACGGATCCAGCATCTTGGCGTTCTCTTGATGATTCAAGTTCGCCCTGATGACAAGATGGTTGTGTGCCAGGGGTTACAGCGTTCTTATCGGGAGTAAGTTCTTCGCGCATAGATAGACAATCAGATTCGTCAATGCGCGACGTGTGCTGCATATCTTCGGACAAAGCATACCACTGCACAAGTCGGTGTGTTTGCCAGGTCGATGGAATAGGGCTGGTGGTTTCCCCGAGATAATCTTTCTCAAAGTAGTCGAACCTCAAACGGAGGTTGTGAGGGTCCACTGGGCATTGCCATCCGCACCATGACCATGATGGTAGACTTCTTCTTGGTGCGACAGTGCCTCCTTCTTTGGCCACTCTACGAATTGCTGTACTATAAGGTTGCCATAGTAGCGCGAGGTCTAGGAATGCACAAGGAAGGCCGCTGACGAAACCAGAAACGAAAGTGTGCCCAAGTGTACTTAACACACCAGATATCGCCGGTAGCGCGTCCTGCGGATAGGTCAGATCGCGACTGTTGTACAAGCTAATCATCTCGATGTACATGTCTAGATCTGGCTGAGACATGGTGGGAATTCGCCGAGCAGTCTCATAGTAGGGTCGGGTAAACGTAGTATTCGGAGCAGATTTTGGGGTGAGGTCTTCCCTATTCCAAACGCATCTCTGGCAATCCCAGAATACCTCTCTGTCAAGGAAGATGATAACTCTCTTAGAGAGCATCTGTTCCTGAAAGGTCCACCCACGAGTGGCCCACTTGGTCTTCAAAAGCTTTTCGTAAAGTCGGGTAGTAGTGTCCAGGCCACGGCCACGACGTCTTGTAGATTTCCAGGTATTCAGATGTCCCGCGGTGGTCGCAGCAATTATAGTCAGGTACGCGCCAGCGTATATTTCACCCATGTTGTCGACCTGATCGCGCGTTCTCTCACTATCCTGTACAATGCACAGGCAATCAACCCACAGGTATCTTTCCCCGTACTTCTTCACAAGAACAATCGCGTCTTTCACGGCATAGGGAAGACGAGCGAGTGTTTGCCCTTGCAGATACCCCGGCTCTTGAAATTGGGTTAGAGTTTCCTGTGTTAGCATCAGTCTCTCCGCTGTGGACGTGTCGGTACTCGCATTCGGGGCGATCCATACATAGCTCAAAGCTATGTATCTTGAGACAGTACAACCGGGTACTATATAACCTTCTGTCGTGTCAATGACCCAATCAGGAATATGGTGGGGCAATCGGTGCTCGATCGGTGATGATTGACAGTCCTTGCCATGCTCTTGGTTGCATACGTTTTGCCAGTACGTGAGATATTGAGCATCAATCTCAAGACCGCTGTGTTCTGTCGAGCGCTCGAGGAGCCTCCGATCGCCGAGAAGCAAGTCCACAATATGGTGAGCCTCGCGCTCGACTGCCCACATGAGCGGCGTGATACCCCAATTGTCTTTCGAGTTCACGTCCACGTTACTTGTACCTAGTAACGCCTTCACAGTTGATCCGTTCCCGACTCTTGCCGCATGGGACAGCGGAGATCGGCCGGTCGACCTTTCCTTTGCCTCTACATCCACTTGCCCTGTTTCAAGTAACAGTGTAACGAGTTCTTCGCATCTACCCCCAATAGCCCACCAGAGAGCTGTGTAGCCGTGCTTGTCTTGAGAGGCAGGATTCACCTTGCCAGTTTCCAGTAAAGCCAGCGGTATCGTGTTATCCTGGGGGCTGTTTCTTGCAGCCCACCCGCTTTGTGCAGCCCGTGATAGTGGGGTACAGCCACTTGTATCCCTTGAGTCTGGATCAACGTTTTTCGAGTCAAGCAACATTCTCACGATCGTATTGCACCTCCCACCCGCAGCATACGACAGAGGCGTTCGACCGCTTTTATCTCGAGAGTCTGGATCTACCCTGTTACTCGAAAGAAGCTTTTCAAAGATAACATCGCCCTTCAAACCCACAGCGTACGACAGAGGCGTTCGACCTTTGTTATCTTGAGAGTCAAGATCCACCCTGTCGCTCTCGAGAAGCATACTTACAATTGCTTCACGTTCTGCGGCGATCGTATTGTACTTCTCTTCCACAGCGTACGACAAGGGCGTTCGACCTTCATCATCTCGAGAGTCTGGATCCACTCTGTCGCTTTCGAGAAGGATTTTCACAATCGCTCCACGCGTCTCGCCTGCGGCATGCGACAAAGGCGTGCGTCCCTTCGCATCACGCGAATCCGGATCTACCTTGTCGCTAGCCAGGAATATCTTCACGATAGCTGCGGATGCACGGCTTGTGGCGATCGATAGCAAGGTTCGGCCTGGATAGTATCTTTCATCTCGTTCGTCCGGTCTCACGTGGTTACTTTCAAGAAGTTCTTGCAACAAAGCCTCGTCCTCAGTCTCTCCAAATGCTATGCGCTCTAAATTCCATTGGTGATCTATTGTTGGCGAGTTGCTTTTGCTGTCCACTATCCCCATCTTTGCGGTCAACGTCCCTCCTCTTACGGTCCTTTCGCACGGCTTGGTCGCGCGATCGCCCAGTAATCTTGTTTCAACTTTTCCGTGTCGTGCGGCTTATCGTAGATCCGGTGGTGGTAGCCTTCAACTCCGGTCAATGGCGTCCGGGGTGAAATGGGAAGAAGGCTGGTGATAGCGCGAGACGAGCAAGGCAGAATCAGGACGGGCCCGCTTAACTCTTATGTTCCTGTCGCGAGCTGTCAGCGGGAAGTGCGTACATGCGTTGACACAGCCGGCGTCTTGTTATTGGCTTGCTCATAAACGTGCCAAGCTATGCGCATCGCAGGCACCTCAGACCTTGAGCCTGCCGTCAGTATACGTTAGTCTCTCTCACTTCGCGTGACCGTTCGCGCCTGGGACCTGCATTTTACGACTACCATTGAGTGGCACTTGCTCCTGCTCCTTCTACAGAATACGGTATCCGGAAGCGGAATGACCGGTCGACTTGCAGACGCTCTTAGATAGAGTAGAAGAATTGTCGCGATCCGGAGCTCGGGGGCTGAGTATCAGCCCCGGCGCTAGATGGTAGCGGCAGCGGGCAGAGCTAACCTCGGGATAGTTCCCGACGCGTCCGATAGGTGAACGCCGATCAGGTGGGCCTGAACGTCGAGGGAAGCAGAAGTACTGCTGAACTACCAGACAAGATGTATCATAGCAATTCTGTGATAGAACGCTGATAGAACCCACTGACCACGTAGTGAAGGAAGCTGACGCTAAGCTCCTAGTAGTAATGTGTCATTGGTCAGATCTGTATCCTGCCCCACGCGTCTGAACACCCACAACACACCTTCGGATCTGTCAACATGCGCATACACGTGTTTGATGTTGCTGCGAGCAAGCGCGCGAGCTTCTTTGCATCGCGTAGGCGCCTGTCGACGTTGTCCAACACCCCGTCGTATCAGCATCCCCGAGATGTACGCATATCGTCGCGCCGGCCCTCGCTACACGCACTCGCGTTGCGAACTGAGCGACCGGCAATCACAATCAGCATTCCTTTTCGCCAATACCACACCAGTTTTCCTCCAAGCGTCATACCTAGTCCATCGCCACCAACATCTTCGTTCGCCGGCCTAAAGTAACATTTCAAGTATTTCACTGACAGCATTGCAGGTACACCACGGCTTTCGCGCTCTTCGAGGCTTTATGGGAGGTGAGGTCATATTACTACCACACGGTCATACGCCACTTAAAAACATCATGGCCACTAACAGTTGCTCCAGGCCGGCATCAGCGTCTGCTTCGTCAATGTGGGCTCAGACCATCCGTCCATCATCGAAGCCATCGTCAAGGGTAAGAGAGAGCGGCCAGATAAATGGCCTCGGTTCATAACCTGTCCATCGGAGATAACAGCTATATCCATGGCAGATGGCTACGCGAGGGTATCCGGTCGGGCGCAAGCTGTCGTAGTCCATGTCGACGTGGGCACGCAAGCGCTTGGCCAGGGCCTACACAATGCAAGCGTCGGGCGGGCGCCTGTGTTCATCTTCGCCGGAATGTGTCCCTATACTGAGGCTGGGGAGATGACGGGGTCACGGACAGAATATATGCACTGGCTGCAGGAAGCGCCTGACCAGAAAGCTATTGTTCGCCAATATTGCAGATATACTGGCGAGATCCGGACAGGTCTCAACGTCAAGCAGACCGTTGCACGTGCGCTGCAGTTTGCAAACAGTGGACCTAAAGGACCAGTCTATGTTGCAAGCGCACGAGAAACACTTGCGGAGGTAATTGAGGAGCCTTACCGGTTGGACCAGGAACAATGGAAAGCCGTCGGTCCCAGTGCTCTGCCAGCTGATGCGGTTGAAGAGGCAAGTTCTACATCTATGCGCTTACATGACATCTTACTTACATGATGTGTTTACTCTTTAGGTAGCACAGGCCTTGGTCGGGAGCAAGCGCCCACTGGTAATCACAGGATACTCAGGAAGAGACAGGCGTTGTCCCGAACAACTGGTCGCTCTCGCAGATCTCATCCCTGGCTTGCGAGTGCATGACACTGGAGGCAGCGACCTCTGCTTCCCTTTCTCACACCCGGCTTCGCAAGGCTTCCGTCTTAGCACCGATGAATGCACACGCGATGCCGACATGATCTTACTCCTCGATTGCGACGTCCCTTGGATTCCGTCAGTAAATCCGCCACCGAGAGGCACGCGCATATACCAGATCGACATCGATCCTCTGAACGAACGCATTCCAGTTTCTTTCTTCCCAGCGCATGGACGATGGAGAGCTGAATGTTATACTGCATTGAAGCAAATTGTTTCTCACATCACGATATCTCCCTTAAGTGGGACGCTTCAACAGTCTTCATTTCTGGAGCGCAAAAAAGTTCTTGCAGATAGCCATGAACAGAAACTCGTTGAAATTGCGGCACGATGTCACTTGGGCGACGAGCAATCTCTTGACGCGAGCAACATTGGCCATCTTCTTAAGCAAACTCTTCCGGACACAACGGTATTCGTGATCGAGGCTGTGACATGCGGGCAGCTTCTCTCTGATCAGATTCAGGCCGATAGACCTGGCAGTTGGATCAATTGCGGTGCAACTGGTATTGGCTGGAGTAATGGCGCAGCACTAGGTGTCAAGATGGCCACAGACGACGCGGCCGTCACTACGGATAGTACGCATAAGCCGACGCTCATTTGCCAGGTTGTTGGAGATGGTAGCTTCATGTGCGCGGCACCTTCGAGCGCGTTGTGGGTCGCCTCCAAGTACAAAATTCCCATCCTCACAATCGTACTCAACAATGGTGGTAGGTCTGCTATCAAACACTTGCTATACGTGCGCTGACATTCTTAATAGGCTTCAAGGCTCCCAAGAACTCAACCGCCTTGGTGTATCCTGATGGATTGAATCAGAGAGCGACCGATGAAGAGATGAATATCTCATTCAGGCCATCTCCAAACTATGCAGCACTCGCAGAAGCAGCTGCTGGAAGCCAGAGTTCGAAGGCCTCGACGCAGGATCCAAATCAGTGGATGGAAGGCGTACGGGTAGATTCAGTAGCATCTTTGAGGAAAGAGCTTGGTAAAGTCTCACAGCGAGTACTACAGGCGAAAAAGGGCATGTTGATAGAGGCTTTGATAGCCCAGTAGGTCGGACTGGATGTGATAGGTGGGATGGGCTATGACTTGTGAAAACCAACACAACTGGCCACCCGAAACGCAGAAGTAAAAACGAGGCCTGGCGTGGGACTTTGACATGTCAATGGTATGTATTGGCCGGCTACCAATAAGCCCGAGCGCATTTCCTCGCCCCTACTCGTTGACATGCTGTTTTCGAGTGCGCACTTCATGCATATCCTCTTACCGCGTCCTGGCGCATACGAGCAAAGATACAGAGCTTTTAGTCAAGAAGAAGTAGTTAATGATAGCTACAATTAGGTATCGGCGGCATAGTTGACACTGATCTCCATAGAAAGCACCTCGATAGGAACTGAAGTCATGACCATCACATTCGGCGGCGCTTTCACTGCTGCTCAAGTGACCTTTGGTATTACAACGTCTCTGGAAAGCTTCCATTACCTGTTCTAAATGCGAGCGGTCTCGGTAAATGATGTTCGCATCGATTAAGCGATTGCCATTGGAGAAGGTGACCGCAGATATCGATTGCACGGCATGCTTGCGCGAGAGCAGCACATAGATGCCTCCGCTTTGTATTTCGAAAGATGAGAGCTGGACTTTGGTACTGAATAATGGATACTGAAGCTCTCATTGCTGCAGCGTCTCGAAATGACAGTATTCCGAGATGCCGCGGCTTTCGGAATCATCAAAGGTTTCCCAACATCTTTGAGTCGATTTCGAAAATCATCTCTCAGGCAAACCCATCGAACGATAAGGGCCATCTTTTCGATCAAGTGCTACGTTGTCGACGTCTCGAGGAAAGCACATGCCCTGGTCGCCAGGAAATTTTCAGCACCGGAAGTCCGCAACATGTAATGTTCGTTGTATAGTTTGGAAGACTGGACTCAGTCATAAGAATGGGGCTTACCCTTTTTGGTGTTTTAGAAACAAGTGAAGAATGTATGAGGAAAGAAGCTGAGAGCCAGAGGAGAGATATTTATACATGTTGCAAAGTAGCCAGCGGCTCTTACATGCCCATGCAGCTACTTTATTTCAAACTGTTGAGTAGCTTAGCGAATAAGTGGTTTTTGTGACATAATCTGAGCCTGAAATCTTTTTTGAAGGTTGCGCCGATACACACATACTCTTTCTAATCGCAGCGCAGAAACAGAGCATCTCACGGTTCCACGATCAGTTCAATTCCAGCATGCGACGCGAACGTCGGCATTTGGAATGCGGAACGGAGTCTGCACACATGTGCAGCCTGTGTGCTTGCATTTGGGGGTATGCAACCATTCGAGGTATACATGGTTGTTTTCAGTGACCAGAGGTCCTTCACTCATACCATCTTTACTCATAAGTTTTGAAAAAGGTACTCTCATCACTATGTTCTCTCAGTTCTTTTGGAGAAGAAAGCCGAAGTGTGAGGAAGATAGAGAGGAAGAATGGAGAGCAGGCGGATGTAGACTTTGTATCGCAAGCCAGGCTTTTTTCTGGGGTCTGGATGATGTACGCTCCGAGCTTTCCACATGTGATCTTTTCTTCGATACTTTTCGTAGCAGATGGCCATGGGCAAGTTGCCCCAATATTTTTGGAGGCCAGACAGTCTCTTGTCATAGGTGTGGAACTTTCGTCATTCAGAAAAGGAACGCGCATAGCCACCAGAGAAACATGTTTTGGAAAAAGAAGGCAAGGCTTTGGTAGAAAGAGAGAGACAGAAAGAGCTGGCGAGTTGGGGTTTATATCTCGGCCTGGGCATTTTTCACGTCCTCTCATCCTTCCAAAGCTCCGTGCTAAGGAGACACACCAGACGTCTCCGCACATAGAAGGATGCTATCTTGTTTTTCAAATGCTAGTACCTATTAAACCTAGCATTTAGTATTTTCTAGCGACCTGAAGATCTTTATATATAGTGTCTCTAGTCGAGTTTTTGGAGAGCAGACTCACATATATAGAACGCCATTTCGTTTTGGAGAGATAGGCGAAAGTTTGTGTAGGAGAAGGAGAGGAAGCAGAGGCAGATTTTATACTTCAACCTCTTCCCCAGAGTTTGGTATGGGAGACGTGTGATGGTGTTTCGGAAGACCAGCAGACGTCTCCACACATGGGTGGCTAGTGCGTGACTTTTTTGAACGCAAAAGGCTCATGAGGAAGCGGACGGGTATCTTTGGAAGCATGGGATCTCTCCAAATGCCAATAAAGGCGGAGTTGTTGAGAGAAAGGAATCTCATGTACTCTTTCTTTGTAAGTTTTAGATAACTAGAGATAGAAAGTAGCATAAGAGAGAAAGAAACCAGGCGAAGAGGGAGTTTATATACCCTGATCGGGGGACCATGCACCCAATCTTTGCTCATCGAGGCCTCGCCAAAGAATTTCCGCAGCCTTGGTAGATCCGTATACACACTTAATCCTCTCCCAACATGGCATTAGAGGGATACCTTTTCAGAAAGGCCAGTGCAACCCGTAAAAGACAGATTAAGCGATATTCGAAGTAGGAAGAGGCCAGTGCATGTGTTTGGGCGACCACCGCTTGTCCCCACACATCAGACTTCAAGACGAGAATTTTCGGGAAAGCCGATCTCCCACATGGAGCGGTCCATAGTTCTTTTTGGAAGCAGCACCAGCCGCAGACATTCGGCGGTGTCTAGACGATTTTGGGTAACACAGCAACTGTGATATTGGTAAGAAGAAATCAGGAAGACCGGCGAGAAGTAAGAGGCTTTATATGCTGCGAGAGCCATCGATGACCCAGCTCTGTTCTTGATTGTGGGAAGAAGGACTCCACACCATGAGAATAATGCTGAAATCTTTGAGCGAAGCACAGGTGCCAGCGCATATGGAAAGTGGCAGTTTGTTTCCAGCTCACAGCCTCTCCATGCCGAAGATGTGGATGAGTTTTGTATATGGCAGAGGGGAGGGCAGAGACAGCCATAACGAGGTTGGGACAACACTTTTTGACATAGGCCACTTGTCTGCGTGTTTTAGGCGAACGCGCCATCATAACTCCCAATCAAGGTTTTGGAGAAGGCACCCAAGACATCGGTGCGTCCAAAAAAGGTTTTGGAAAACACCACAAGAAGGTGTGGAGTAAAGGATAGAAGTCCTCAGGCGTGAATGAGAAGTATTTATATGCTCAGAGAGCCATAACGCATTCCGGCTTTGGATTTTGAGAACGAGGAGGAGGAGACGCGGGACATGGTCGCCAAATTTTACGTTTTGAGAGAAGAGACCAGCTCTCTGCATGTCAGGTGCTTCCTGTTAATTCAGAACCACAGACTCTTCATACGACCGCAGTGTTGATTATTTGGTAAAGAGCGACGAGGAAGCCAGGGAGAGACATCATCGCTTGACACGATGCTTTTGAAGTCCATAAACCCAGGTCTTCTTCTGGACAGCAGATCATGCCATAAGCTCGGTGAATCTTTCGGAAGAGGAGTCTACTCCATGGTCGGACACCCGCATGGTTTTGGTAAATAAAACAGGAAGTTGTGGAATGAAGAGACAACTCCCACAGCGAGAATAGACGACTTTATACTTGCCCTTTCGAACCATATCCAGATCGATCATAGCTTTCTGGAAGAGGCAGAGAGAACGCGGAAACATCAATCTTGCATGATTGGCTTTCAGGATCTGGTTTCTTTGTCGTGAATTGGAACGCCGCTTCTCTCTCTCCATGTCTCGGTTTTACTTTGTTTTTGGTCTTCTCGGCCCCTCTCATGCCATAATGTCAATGTGCTTTTCATTATAAGCATACTCGTACAGCGGAATTGGACATTTGACGAAGTACTCCAAGTTTTGGTTTTGATATCCAGCAAGAATGACAGGCTCTCAGTCCATCACTGATGATATTGAAGTTTTCTGGGTCGCGCAGCCTCTCATGGCAGATCTACAATCTTGTTTTGGATAAAGGCGCAGTGGCAGAGCAGGAGCCGACTTAGGTTGCTTGTGGTAAGATTTTGGATGTTCTTTCCGATCGGTGTTTTGTTTTCGAGTGAGCGGCCTCTCACATATATTGGCGATGCAGTTTTTTTTTTTTGGAAAGAAAGGTCTTCTCCATGTCCCAGGATGATCAGTCTTTTGAGAAAAAAAGAGGAGGAAGTGTAGAATGAAGAAGTCAGGTCCAGAACCCAGGGGACGGGTTTATATACCCGTAGAGCCAGTGTCAACTCACGTGCGCAACTCCGCAGCTCCACAGTCTCGACCAGCGATAGTTGCTCACATGACAAACACACCAATGCGGGACGTGAGATAGGATGAAGTAGTAAAATATAGTAGTTGATATTCAGCCCATCTCATGAACCAACACTACCAAGCAATGTAAAACGCCACAGTGAGGCCAGCGTCTTCAAGACACCATCACCACCACCAATACCATGCTAAGATTTCCATCTAAAATAGATATAAAGAAAAAGACATTACAAGAATGTTAAAGCCATCACCCGATCAATTTTCATGATTGTGATACATCATGCTCACGACCCTAGCTTATACGGGAGTTCTACTCCCTCTTAAACTGCTGCTGAAACCCGCCCTGCTGCGGCGACCCCGAACTCCTATACGGGTTATTATTCGACGGGGCGCGTTGTGGCGCGTTCGCATTGATATCCCATCGCCTCTCGCCCTCATCCTCTTCTACTTGTGGTGCGCGGGGTCGGCTGCGCGAGCGAGGCGGTGGAACCATAGTCTGGTATGAGTACTCCTCTACCTGTCCCGTGGAAATAGAGCTAGGCGATCCGGGCGCAGTGCTGCGAGGCATTGATGGCGGAGGTAGGGGACCGCCCGGCGGGGGCGCATATGTGCTTTGGCCGCCGGAGGGCACTACGTGGAGTGGTAGAGGGGGAGGCGGGTTCTGGCGTGGTGTGTCGACAGAGACGCGGCTGCCGAATGGCGAGAGTGTACTTCCGCCCTTTCGCTTTCCAACGGAACTGGCCTTGCGTAGGAGACCGCGGACTTCATCGAGATCAGGTCTTTGGTCTGTGCTGGGACGGCCAATGGTGCTGGAGTCGTCGCCGCGAGCTTCCCAGGTATCGTCACGGATGGTGTCTAGGCCAGGCTTCCTGTTGTTGAGCGCGCTGATCGCATTGCCTTCCGTACCGACGCCCAAGTAGTCAGTGCCAGAAGTCCTACCGGTGTCCTCTTCCTTGGGGTTGAGTGGGTGGAGACGGCCGGCATCGGCGCTGGCCTTGTATTTCTCGTACGCTGCGACAGCCTCGGCGGGTGGGACTGCGACAGACCATGTAGGCTTATCTTGCGAGCCCAGAGCAGCATCGCCTCCAGCCGGACCGTTAATCGGGACCTTGCGCAAAGCGACGACGAGCGCGCACATGAATTTGGATCGCCGAGACGCGCGGAGAGACTCGTTGGACCAGTTGCTCTTGTGGCGGATCTCGACACGAAGCTCGAGCTTGTTCATCTCGGCGATGCTGACAACCTCGATATCGATATCAGAGTGGAACTCGCGGGCGTTGGCCGGATCGCGAACGAAGCTCATCATTTCCATCTTGAGCAGATTGATGTCCTCGAATGAGGTGCCGAAGTCGCAGAACACCGAAACTTGTTCTCGCATGGCCTTGCTTCGTGTGATGTTCTCCACCCACAGCGAGTTCAGGACAATGTTGGGTATCTGGACAGTCTTTCCGTTGGTGACGCGCTTGAAAACTGTGTAGAGCAGGGCAATGTGTTCTACAGTGAGCTGTTCGGTGGTGATGTCGACACGGTCGCCGATATCGTACGGGTGCTTGACGAAGAGGAAGATGCAGGAACCGAGGACTTCCTGGGCGGTCGTCGCGAATACGAAAGAAAGCGATAGGAGAGCGGTCGCGGATGTAGCGAGAGTGGTGCGGAAAGCCGGGGCGAGAAAAGCGACGAAGACGAAGATGCAGACAATGACAGCGATGGTCATGATAAGACCGTCGAGGGCGTTGATAGCTTGGTCGACATCGTGCATACTGGAGTTGATAGACTTGCGCTGTCTGGCGTAATCAGTCACAGTCAAGATCATCTCTTCCAAACTGATGTCGCCATTTCCGTCGCGGTCGATTGCAGCGAAGCACTCTTCCGCCTCTTCCTGGCGACCAGGGCCCATGACCTCGACAAGATCCTCCAGGTACAGCTCGTTCTTCCCTTCGACGACCATAGACATCCAGATACGCCTAGCCAGAGCTTCGGCACTCTTGTTCCTCTCCAAAGCAGTCAAGACAACGGAGTGAGCAGAGTTGGGGTCGAAGACCTTCTTGCCGGTAATCTCAGAAGCGATGGTACCAAAGACGGATGTGATCTTATCACCAATGCGACCAGCATCGCGGCCAACTTCTTGGATGAGACGCATGGGAGTGCGACTGCCTGAGCGACCATGCTTAGCCGTGCCCTTGCCCTTGCTGCCAAATCCGAGATCCAAAATTGTGTCCTGAATGATGTAATCTTCCTCGGCGAACTCGTTGCAGTAGGCGGGGAAAAGCGCGCGCGAAGTGTCGTAGAGGATACCGAGGAGGTAGATGTTACGCTTCGATTCCTTGATCTTGTCATCAAACTGCTTGCGGTGGTAGCTGATACTGATGAGCTGGATCAGGACACGTTCGGCGAGGATTATGATGGTGCAGACGAGGAGGGCTAGCAGAACCGACTGCATCGTGCCTATCCATCCTGGATAGTTCTCGCCAGTTCTACCAGCAACAGGTCGGATAAGCTAGATGGAATTAGTGGCTGTTCGTTCAATAGAAATGTCTGAACTTACTGCAGGGAACGTAGCCTGGTTAACAATCATCCAGAAGACGAAGGACAGAGGCTTCTCGAGAGCTCTCAAGAGCAGCGCATATTTCTTGACACCAGGGCTAACCACACCGATGAGAAATTCGAAGATGTTGGGGAGGAAGTGTGCCACAATCTTCATGACCCAGAAACTAAGCCAGATGATCTCGATCCAGATCCAGAACTTCTTCTGGCCTGTGCCGCCGATTGAACCTGTGATTGTGCCGGTTTGCGAGAGAATGATGGGAATGGCTAGTAGCAGCGCAACAGGAGCGACGTAGATCATGTAGCGCGTGACGATGCTCCAGTTCAGGATCTTGGTGTAAATCCTGCCCATGCGATTGAGAGCCGTCTTCTCTTCATGGGGCCGGGGAGGCAATGGCGCTCCTGTCCTGGAGTCCACTGGCGCGAGAGCCACCTTCCTGCGTCCCCGCGAGAACATGTGTGACTTCTCCGACTTCTCATTGCCGGACGTAGGCGACGATTGCGTGGGGGTGTGACTGACGACAGTCTGGAGGGGGATATCGCCGCGGTTCTCCATGTTTCCGTTGTCGAGAGGCTGGAAACCGTGGTTGGAGAGTCGAAAGGACCTCTGAGAGGAGGCTCGTTTGCTTGTCATGTAAAGGAAATCTAGTAGTTGGTCGTGGGAGCCGATTCGTCACTGCGAACGCGCAGGCGGGGTATTGTGGGTATGGTGAAAGGGAATGCAGATCCCGGAGTGTTTTGCCAAAACGAAGCTGGCGGAAGAGTGTGCGTCGAGCACTTCCTTTTTGAGAGCCGTTTGAACGAGTAGTACAATAGAGACGTGTAACGACAGCGATTGAACGAAGGCCTGCCGTCGGTTCTCTGTGCAAGGTAAGGAAACAATGAGATAGAGGAACGAGCGAAGAGGCTCTCGGGACACAATAGCAGAAAGGGCAGGGTGGGAGAGCGAGTGAAGAAAAGTAGCAGTGCAAGGAGTTACTTTGACGAACAACGCCGCGCGCCGGTCCCCAGACCATGCTAGCTGTATGCAGGGAGGGGGTAGCGGGAAAAGCCACATGCCACTGAAACCGCTAGCTACTCGCCACAGCGAATCACCGAGGGGAAACATCGTCACCGCTGGCTGCACATAAAACTGCCAGGCCATGCTCTAATTACCGTTGTTCTGCACACATCGGACAGGCCGTTGAGCAGCGACTTGTGTATCGTCGTTGGGGAGGATGTGGTTTTGGTTGAGCCTCATGCAGCGATGAGCATGATTCACCCGATCGGCCATCCCTGACGTTGATCGGTTCTCAGTGGTTCTGGCCAAAATACCCGGTGCAGATGCAGGTACACGCGTATCGATACGCCCAGCAGAGAGGAAAATTGTGTCCAGCTCGTACAATCGCGATCGAGTTCACCATCGCCGGCCGAACATTCGGACCACACCGTCCAGAGTTCAGCCGACGAAAAAGCAACTAATCCCTTTGTTGCAGGGCGGCCAGGCCGCGGAAACCCCAAAGACGATGTCGCATGTCTACCATAGGTCCACAGCTCGCCTATTTCCGAGAATCCTGGTGGAGATACCCCAAATCGAGAAACTGTCCACGTAATCCATTCCCCCCTGTTGAGGCTTGCATCGTGCCTGCCCAGGAATGTTTCAGCCACACGCATCACGCATGTCAGGCACATTTGGCCGTTGAATGGCTGCGAACCCTGTGGCGGTGAAATGAGCCTTTCTTTTCAGGAGTCGACGACGATGATGGAATTCGTACCAGCGCGTCTGCTGCGATAGTGACAGCTGTCCGGCAAACGCGAGACGGAATGGGGCTATTCTTAGCTGTTGCGGATCCGCGGCGAAGCTTCTTATGATCAACCACTAGATGTCCCCACAGCCAGGGTCCAAACAGAACCGTCGCTGATGCTAACATGCTAGGGCTCCAGAGTTTGTGTTTACCTTCACGATCGATACGACGAAGGGGGACCTTCACGATGACGTCGATTTCGCGGGTGCGACATCCACGAGTTTCAGCCATCGATCAACACCGCCATGACGTTGTGCTGATCACCATAACAGCACTGAACACAGCATTGCACAAGCACCCGGATGCTCTTCAAAGATCTCCAAACTATACACGGACCCATTTATGAGTCGCATCAATGATTCAAGTGGTCCCACAACGAGAGTCTATCTAACTATTCCCACATAGTGCAATACCAGCCACAACACAAAAACCCCAATTCCACATCGTCGCACTGACCAGATCATCTACATTCAACATCCCGACACCCAGCCCCATCAACGTCTCCCAAGTTTCATCCCTTTTCCCGATCGGCCAGCTCGGAGTACCCCAGTACCTACTCTTTAACCCTTTCGCCTCCGCTGCCTCGACCTGTTGCTTGACTGTTCCAACCTGTTTTGACGACATACTTGCGAACCACAGCTTGCCTACTGCGTCGCTGAGGGCGGCGGATGCGTAGTAAGAGTTTGTGGTATTGTATTGGTTGTCCGAGACAGAGAGCAGCGGTGCGTCGAAGAAGATGTACCGATTTGCCATGGACTGAATGAGATCGAAGGGGGCGTTTCCAGTGCCCACAATGGTGAGGGGGCCTGTGTGGAGCACCGAGCCGTCGTAGTATGTTAACCAGTCTTTGGAGCGAAGGGGAGCGAGTTGCGAGAGGAGGACTGGCCATGTTGCTGCCGGGTCGGATTTGAAGTCAACGAGTAGGACGGTGGTTGCGCTTGGCTTCATGTCGAAGACGCCGGTCTTTTTGTCTGGCTCTGAGGCTGTTGTTGCGTTTCGCTGTTCGAGGATGTTCACAAGTGGGTCGATGTATAAGCTCTTCAGAGTTCGATCGCTGGTTGTGGACTCCCAAGAATGACTGACTCGCAGTTCGCCATCTTCTGTCAACCAGATGTCTGCTTCAATACTAGTACATCCCGCCGCGAGGGCAGCATAGATAGGAACAGAGCGCCAGTAATCATTGTGGGAGTGGCAGCTCTTGGGTACGATGTCACGGCTGAAGTCATCTCTCCAGTCGAAATGGAATGCCTTAGCTGCTTGCGGCTCTTGCCAGGTATCGACGATGTGCTGAAGGCCACTGTTCTTGGGGGAAGGGGCGAGTCGCTTCACCAGTATGGAGACAAAGGTGATATAAACACTGGTGTATGTTAGCCTCACTTCGCACCTTGATCGGATCTCCTTACCCTCCAGCGATAGCACCGAAGATGGTCAAGATAACAGCAATAATCCCGAACCAAAGAACACAACGTCTTCTCCGTTGCTTTCGGCGGGCTTCGGTTTCACCAGGTCGACGCGATAACAACCCGCACCAGTTCAATCTCTTCCACCAGTGCTGCGATGCAGTGCGTCGATGTACTTGCCGCTGAAGCTCTAGCTCCTCCAGACTCATCGGACTAGACATTCGACTGACCGCGTCATTTTCATCATCGCGATACGTCCGAGTAGTAGTATCTCCGCGAGACATGTCTGTGCGGAAAGGCTGTAGTTCTATTGCAATGTCTGCTGTCGACATAAAATGACTGCGCAGTGGTCAGACACGACACGGAAGAGGAAGATACTTGTGAGACCGTATAACCAAGTTGATGTATAGGCTTGGCTTGGGGGTAGCACCCGTGCGATGCGCAAACAAGTACAGTGTAGAGTTGCACCAGCCAAACCAGCGCTAATCAAACAAGGTAAACCACGATAGGGTCTCACCTCATCTGGAAGTCACTAGTTTGATGATGAGAAGAATTGAGAACCTTGTTTTTTCACTCACCTTTGCTGTCAGTCACTCTTTCGCTCCAATCTCGTTGTCCTACGCTCTGGCATTGTATCTTCACCCCGAACACACACTCTTTCATATACACCTCGCCCTTCACTCCGCCCCGACTCAACACCATCCAAATACATCTGCCTGATCGTGCGTAGACGGAAGAGCATCGCACAGCACGACCCTTGCGTCTAAGGCTTTTCGCAAGGCACTTACTTTCGCATCTACCTCCTCCACCAAACCACATCATCGCGAACCAGATTAGCACTTCCCTATTACCGCTTTGGGACAATGAACCGTCAGTTTGGGACCAAGCGCTATCACCATCACGTACGCCCCGTGAGATCATTCGTAAGCCTTCACATCTACACATCTACTCATACGATGAGATACCGCCTTGACGAAGGGCAGGAGGGCTCACGACGCGCGGCACTCTCTATTGCAGACGCATAGGGCTCTCTATTGCAGGTGCCTCGAACTGAGGTCCCGTTCGGTTACACGACCGCGGATATGCTTCGTCCGGAAGCAGATGCCAGGACTACAATGGATGAAAGGAGGAATATAGACTGCGTGGTCGTCGTCATGGCATGAACTCAGGTTCACTCTGCTAGGTATCCTCGGCGATCAAGCGCGCGGATACGACCAAACGCGGATAGTGGGAACATGCCCAGGTGGTGAAGTTTGTGTCATCCAGCTAAGCCTCGAGCACGGTTCCTTGCAGAAAGCTTCGCATGTAATACCCGTATCGTTTGCTTGTACTGTAAATAGCTACCGCGCGCAGGTGTGATGGGTTGGGTTGTTTACCGAACTCGGTGCTGGTGTGCAATTCGCTCGAGTGGTTAAATCTTGTTGTTCCTCCAGTATGCCTTGTTAAGGCTTGACCTCTTCATCGTCCCTAGATTGTATGTTACGACGCCGACGGTTCGGTAGAATGTTGCCTGGCTATATCACCTCGCGGGCCGATATTGTTGATGGCACGATGCTGATGCAGGTAGGACAGCACTACTTACGCGGCCGGGCAACCACGCCGCCAAGGCAACAACGAAAGTGTTCCACCAGCAAAGATGACATCCAGAAAAAGAATCGAAAGGCGGGAGAGGCGCATTTCTCCAAGTGCGATGCGCGACTACCTAACGCCCTGCACGATCTTCGCATGTGAAAGTCCGCAAGTTCCGCAAAACAATCCGAGGACCCCAGCAAAGAAAAAAAGACACTGCACATACGCGCGCCTACAAACCTCCGCTCCGCCCACAAACCCTCAACACCTACCACCTACCCACCGACCACCAACCCACACCCAACCATCCCTCGCAACTCGGATAAACACCCGCAGCCCGCGCACAACCTTGCGCAAAGGGTCTTAGAGCCCCACGCGTATTGTTGCCAGCGAGGCTGCGGACGGCTCACATGCACCTGTCTCTCGTTGGTCTAAACCGCGACAGGACTAGTTTCTGTGGGGTTCTTGCATGTTGACAGGAGGCCCGATGGGAAGGAAGTGAGCTATCTTCAACCGAGCAGATCACGCACGGCAACACACCGACATTCACGGACGATTTTCACGACACGGTCTCCTGCTGTTGTTGCCATTGACTTGGAAGTTTGGCCATGGAGAGTGGTGCTGTGAACGCGCGACGCGTGACATGTGTAGGGAAGACGTGATGGACAGACCACTTTTATCGCTTCTTCTTCCTCTTTGTTGACATTATCGTCGAGGTCTTTCCACAATTTCATTTTTGTCCTAGACTAAGATTGGGGTTTCTTAACCTAGTGGGTTTGGCATGTATGCAGGCGATATGCCAACTCACCACACCGACTCTTTTTCCACCCGCCGTCAACAGATCAACAATAAACAGCAGTAGGGACCCAGCCTCGTTTATTTTTTTTCCCCGTCGTTCGCTACACTTAAGACAGGCTTCAATATCGCATTGTCAGAAATCACACATTTAGCTCTTCTTCGCATTTGATACCCTTCATTTTCTTCGCTTTGTTGTTTTAGGGCAAAAAGATTAAGCATCCGAGCTTCACGATAATAAACGATCACGAAACGAACGGCCGTCACGAATATACACAACAAAGAAATTGGGAACCCCGCATTCCACTATCTACCCAGCTCCCGCCACTACGGAAGTCACCACAACACCGCACAAAACCTCCAAATAACGAACACACAATGGGCAAAGACTCCTCCTTCCGCCTCTGCATAGCGTCTCTGCTCATCATCCAAATCGCCTGCTGGGCCCTCACCCTGCTCGATCTTTACCACCCTGGCAAGCCCACAGCTATGCTACGCACTACGATGGATTTGGCCTCGCTTTATTTCACAAGGTTGGGAGGCCAGAGTAGCGCCGCGTTGCAGCATTTGAGTGTACGGGATATTACAGCGTTGGTCTACTGAGACGATGAATAAGAGAGGGGAACAATAACGACTTCACGACTTGGGATTACGGGTTATACGAGGACATGGCATGGCATGATACCAACGGCGTTTATTGGATTTGGGAGTACGGCGCATGAGTTCATCTTCTCCCGTTCAAACCAGTCATCGCGCCGTCGAAACACCAACACAACCACACAACTAAACACAGCTCTCCCGTCGACAGCTGGCCACCCATCGCTGCCCCACCCCAACATCAGCCTCACAACCACATATCGCAACGGCACACACAACTGCCCCAAGGACCCAGCCATTAAACTGTTGTTACCCTAGTACGCATTTCGTCACAGCAAAACGACATGATGTCTGAACTCAACAAATGCACAATTTCTAGGGCTTTGGAAGGGAAGGCTCTAGGGATTGTGTATTTGTTAAGCTCAGACAACGTTTCGTGCTTTACGGCTTGCATACTAGGGTAATAACCACTTTAAAGGCTAGGTTTCTCACAGGCCGTGAGTTAGTCAAGGTGTGAAGGAAGCATGACGGATGGACAGCGGGAAAGGATGTTGTGGGCTGGAAGGGGAGGAACAAAGGGAAACTGCACACGCAGGTCGTGGTGCAAGGAGTTAGGTTGAGCTTTGCTTTGTTCTTTATATTTGATATGAATACCCCCCGATCGAACTACATGTTTCACTCCATACAGTACATGCTCAAACATACTCCACTCAAAATGATCTTGTGACAAAATGCATTCTCTTTCCATGACATCTAGCTCAACAGACAGGACTTT
Source organism: Alternaria hordeiaustralica (assembly GCF_023758085.1). NCBI lineage: Eukaryota > Fungi > Ascomycota > Dothideomycetes > Pleosporales > Pleosporaceae > Alternaria > Alternaria hordeiaustralica. The sequence continues at coordinate 4,143,184 of NW_026056773.1, read as the reverse complement.
CACTTGTCCATCCGCATGATCCCCAGCAATTTCATACTAGAAAAAGTAAAAGACCTTCCCACGCGCCCGATGAACCCACGGAACCCGAGATAACCGAAACACAGAATAGACACTAAGATCCTGTAGCGATTGTTCAACTCCCTTGTCCCCCATTTGCGCCGTTTGTTTGAGTTGATTTGATAAACACCGATTCGAATGCATGTTGATGTGAAGATCGAGACAAAGGAAACTGGTCATGTTGTGATAGAAGGGTTTCACTGCGTGGCTTGGTGGTTCAACTCGTGCATCATGCTCACTTCGCCGAGGTGCTTCTGGTCGAAGTGCGAGGGGGAGTGGTCGTCTGAGACGAGTTGAATGGGCGGCGCGGGGCTAATTTCGTCATCGTCGTTTGAGTGGGTGTCCTGCGTCTTTGGTGTCTCTTCACTCGGCCTGAGCGTCGTTGTGCTCTCAGCTAGCGGGTCTGAGGTCTGGCTCTCTGCGGCTGTTGGAGCTTCAGGCGCTTTGCCGTTCGCAGTTGTAGCTTTCTCTTCGGTATGTGTCTCGCCCACGTCCTCGATGTATTGAGGCTTGTTCTCGTTCTTGTTGTCGTCTTCGGGGGTGATCGCCTTTGTAAGGCTTTGGAAGTTGAACATTGGCTCCGTGCTATTCGAATCCTGTGGAGGAGTATCGGTGTCGCCCTGGGCTAAGCTGATGCCTGATGCGTTTGAACTAGGCACGTAAGAAGAACCAGGTGCGAGGTTTTGGTTCTCTTGCTGTTGTAGTGAGTTTTGGAATGAGTCGGCGAACGACGACGAGGACGAGGAGGCGTTGGATTTATTGCGCTCGAGATGAGAAGGAGCCGGATTGCTGGTGTCGGATTTCTCCCGCTGAATCTGTGCGCGACTGGCTTCAAGATGCTTCTGCGGGTCGTCCTTGGTAGCCGGCGTGTTCAAAGTCGACGTCGGTTCTGACATGGGATTGAAGCCACCGGCGCCACCAGACCGATCGACTCCCTTTCCTTTCCCAGCCGCCGAAGAGCTGCCCGCTTCCGTTTCGTCGATGCCATCAATCTCGATGGGGTGGAAGCCACTGCCGATATTCCGTTGGGCTTTGGCAACTTTCTTGATTTCCTTGGCCTTCTTCTTACCCTCCTTCTTGGCTTCTTTGGCGGCGTCCTTCTCTTCCCTCTTCTTGCGGTCTTCCTCGGCTGCCAGACTCAGGCGTATTGCTTCCATCATCATAAGCTCCTCGAGGTCGTCAATCCTGTTCCCTCTCCTAGAGCTTATTCGGCTGGGGTATAGGTCGCCCGAGCTTCCTGGCTGACCGGACGAGCTTTCACCTTCACGCCTGGGTGTTCCGTGTCCACTGCTACCAGCGCTGTCGGTTGTGAAAATTCGCCTCCGTCTTCCAAGGCCGAAACGGCTCTCGCCCTGTGGAAGGTTTCCCATCATGTATGCGGCATTGTGTAGCGCAGTGGCCGCGGCAGCCCTTCGCAAAGCGTGTGATTTCGCGTCTGCCAGTTTCTTGGCCCAATCGGGTCGCACCATGTCGGTTGTTATCACAGTCTTGTCCGTGACTGCCAGTGACGTCGCCCTTCTTCTACCAGGGCCGGCCGCAGTAGGCGAATTCAAGGATGAGGTGGATGACATTGCCGACGTCGCGCTACCCATGCCGTTATGACCCTGCCCATTGTAGACAAGCCCTCTCCTAAAAGGCGGCGGCTCGTAGGTCACTCCAAACTCGGTTTGTGTGCAGTACGGGCAAGCAGCTGCTTCCGAGACCAGCTGAACCTCTTCCTCCGGCTCAGCAGATTGCGCACCCTCAGCGCCTGGTTCTCCGTGGTGCTCTGGTGGATGCGGATCGGGTCTCTTGATCTGAACGAAGCACTCTGAGCAGATGGGCTGATCGCAGCAACGCGTCTTGTTCAAATGTGGCGGGTAGTACATGAAGCAGATGGGGCACTCGGAGGCATTCTTGTAGAGAAAAGCCTCAACCCGTTGGCCATTAACGTACGGGTCTTTGGGGAGGTGTAGTTCTTGCGGGGCCATGTCAGACTGCGAAGCATTGCGGGAACCGGTCGCGAGAGAGGCAAGTGTTTTGGCGCGGCCACGGAAGAATGGCGAGGACGAGGAGTTGTTCGCGATCGGAGAGCCAGGCGAGGGGAGGGAGAAGGTGGGATTCGACGGGGAGAGGCCACCTCCGCGCTCTGGCTCTTGAGACATGGAGCGAGCGCCCATGGGCACTGTGAGCTTGTTGAGACTGGGCTCCGAGCTGCGCGGGTTCCATGCCGTGCTGAGGTGGTTGTTCGTGGTGACTCGGGGCGGCTCTTCGGGAGGGATGTCATCTGCGGCGGGCAGCGGGCGGCCGTTGACGACCTCGACGAGCTGGTGCTCAGTCCAAGTATCTTCGTGGTCATCGAGACCCCGCCAGAAGGGAGCGAGTCGTCGCTCAATCTATCATGTGTGAGTTCAGTTCTCATATTGACCCTCGTATCACGGATAGAGGCATACCTGTAGCTGCCGCACCGTGGGCTTGCTAAAGTCCTCTGGTCCCGTGTATACCCCGAGCGTGACCAGGTATCCTCCGTCAACGCCTTCCTCCTTCAAACTCCTCTCGCGCTCCTGGGCCCTCAGGATGCGGTCCTTCTCCAGCTTGCGGGCCTCGCGCTCCGCCTTTGTCTCCCGGCGCGGTTCGAGGGCGGGGTCGCGCTCGGCATTGTCGCCGGTGCGGATGCCGAGGAAAGACAGGTCCGGTCTGCTGCCTCTGTCTCTCCGCGAGTTGCCATAGGGACTGTTCCCCGGCCTGTCGTGTGTGGATGCGGCGGGCCCGGCAGTCGAGGGCGAGGTGGGCTGGTGGGCGCTGGAGCGGCGGGCGTGGCCTCTCCGCTCCGGCGTGGCCTCTTTGCCCTGCGAGTTGCCCATGGTGCGGGTGGAAGGATGGATGGAGGAATTGGATTATCGATGGTGAAAGCGGATCGCGCCGGGCTCGCAGCAGGGCGGGCCGTGGATGCCCAAGTGCCAGTGACGCAGTCTGTGCGGGCAGGGATCAGGTCGTTATCGCGACGGCTAGCGAGGGAGAGGTGGTGGGCGTGTCCGGTGCAAGATAGCCGGTGTCACAAGGACATCGATGCTGGGGACTGGCCGTGGGTGGCCCTTTCCGACGCGCCTCACGAGATGCGATTAGATAGACAGAGCAGTCGCGATCGACAAAAGGGGCGCATGGGCGAGGCAGGCAGAGGCAAGTGCAGTGGGGAGTGGGTGTCGACGAGCAACCCTGGAGTGATGGCGCCCTGGAGTCGACGATTCCTGGATGATGTCGTTGCTTGGCAGCTACGCAGCGGACTGTCGATCGCAAATGAATGTTGCGTATGTAGGACGCTTAGGGCCGAATGGGCGGGGCGATGGAAAAGGCAATCAGGCGTCAGGAGCAGTCGTCGATCATGTCAGCTCAGCATGCCTTCACCATCATTCACAGAGTCGAGTAGTGACGAGGGTGCACGATGGAAGAGCAAACAGGCTGCGTGCTGGCGACATCTGGGCCTATATGCAGCCATGGCATGCAGCAGCTAGGTCCTGGAGCTTGTGCCGCTTAGCCCGCGCCGCCACGATACCAATACCAGGAACCAACCTTGGGCCTTGTCCCAGTCTGCTATTCCCGCCCGCAGTCGGCGACCACCAACATCACCACTTCGTTGTCAACAAACACTCGAAATTCGCCCTCAAACACTGTGCTGTTCGCTACCAAGCAGACGTCGGGCGACACGCGAGCACTGCACCCCGCCCAAATGCGGGGCTCCAGACATTGACACTTGGTCAATGGGGTTGCATAACATGTTGCTTACTACCTACCGTCCTACGCCGTGTCCACTGCTAGCCTCACCACCCTCGCGCCCCTTCAGAGGCCGCTACCGCCTCATGTCAGATCGTTCCAAATTCCCACGACGACTCCCAGTGGTATTTGTCTCCAGGGCCCGAGATCTGCTTGTCCAGCCGACCCCACTCCGGACTGTTCAACAATATTAGCTTGTGCCTGAAACGACGTCATCATCGACTTACTGGTTGATGCCATCAACGTAGTCTTGGGCCTCAATAGCGATGCACCCGTCGCGCGGGATAAATTTGTCTTGGCCAACAACACCCTGCGTGCTCTTGAACTCGCTCTTCCCGTCGTTCCAGTTGCATGTGTAGAGGACAACGGCATCTTGGTTCGTCGTCAGCTTGGCCTCGATGCCACTGTATGCGCTCGATAGCGTGAGCACCGCTGCGCTCTTGTTCCTGGCCTCGTTGAATGCCCAGGCGCCGTTGTAGCCGTGGCATCCGTTTCCGCAGTGGTTCTCGAATTCCTCGTTGCCTGATGCAAACCCAAGTTCATGCGGTGCGGACCAGACTAATCAAATCAATATCAACTCATATTAGGTTCACAGAGAGATTACTCACAATCATCAATGGCTCCGGCGGGGATTTGCGCAATCTCGCCGGTGGGAAGAGCGTTCGCATCGGCGACGAGCGCACGCTTGGCCTCTGGCATGTATACAGTGTGGTTCCAGACCGTGCGATTGTCAGGGCGTTTGAAGGCATCGAGCTGGAAGTAAGTATGCTGCGTCAGCATGAGCGGCGTCTTGGCCTCGGGGGATGTGGCATCCATGGAGATGTGCCATTTGTTCTTCGAGACCGAGTACGTGACGCTCGCATCCACACGGCCAATCATACCCAGCGAAGAGTTGGAAGCATCGCTGATGGAGAAGGTGATGGACGAATTGGTCACGGCGCTGACGTTCCACATCCTGAAGGACCAGTTGTTTGTCCCGCTGTGGAGGGTGTTTGGGCCATCGTTCTTCTCAGTGTGGTACGTGACGTTGTCAATGGAGTATTCGCCGTTGCCAATGCGGTTGACATATCGGCCTGGGATGGCATTGTAGACGGGATGTCCCGGGTCGACGGCTGGAGATTGTTAGGTTGTATTGCAATGCATGCGCGACAGCAGCTTACGGTAGTAAGACGTGTTGTCGTAACCTAGGACGATGTCGAGCTCCTGGCCTGCCGGGTCTATATTCTTTTAGTAGATATCATCTAGCATGATAAGTGCAGTCTACCTTTGACGAAAAGGTTGGTGAGAGTAGCAGCATAGGGAATGAATTGTGCCCTGATTCCCTCGGCCTCAATCGTGTACCTTCCTTGCGCATCTGGATGTGGAGAGCCTGGGTGCGCAAGCACAGTTCGTGCAGTAGCAGCGGCGAGAGCGACTGGAAGATACCTCATGGCGAAGTAGGCTAAGAAGTACTGTAGTGGGAAAGAGCAACCGCGCCAGCAAGTGTCCAACCTACAGCACCCACGTCTTTATACATTGCAAACCAAAAGCGCCCCTCCAAACCACATGCACCTTCATTTCTAGAAGTTCGCCCTGATATTAATCATCACTGGCGTCATGGGTGTATCCGGGGTTAAACGGGGGCTTGGCCATATAAAGCAATCTGTCTGAAGTATTACTCCGGCACCTCCTGCAGGTACTAGGTGCCTTAGCCGGGCGTCTCTATGCTCTAAGTAGACACTTGATTGCATTGTGTCTCGTTTACTAGATCAAATCTGGGGTTGGTCTTTGATGGGGTGTGGAGGGCAAGACGCGCAGGCGGTTCTGCGGCACGTTACTTGCCATGTGGGGCGACGAGCCGGATGTGATGAGGCTTGCTCCGGGGATGCCCATCTTCCTACTGCAGCGAGCCTTCGACGTCACCAGATCCATCGCAGCTGAATCTCTGGCATCTGTGGAATATACTCGCATCGCTCTTCGAAATTCTTTTTCCTGGAGAATTGGTGTTGTCGCCTCCTCTTTCCGCATAACGGAGCTTCTGTTCTGTCCCTGAGCGATTGGATTCCTCACTCACTCTCATCAACAATCAAAAGATTATAGGCTATGTCTCAACATGTTACACCAAAAAGCGGCACCTCTGGTGGGCACTGCGATTGCAGGACGTCCGCAAAAGTAGGATTCGTCCCTTGACATCCAATAGCACCCGCAGCCTCCTGCCGCGTGTCTGGTTGCCTAACATACCCATGCTTGGCAGCTGATGGGCTGAAGGTACATTGGAAGGATCGAACGTACTCACCTCAACAACCCCTACCAACAAACTCTTCTTAACCCCTCACCATGGGCGCGCTTGAATTCATTTGCGATCGAAGGTTCCACCGCAGTTTCGTGCTTCCAGCCGACCCTGATGCCGACCGACCCAAACCCTATCATGTATCCTACTCCGACTTTGGCGACGCCGACAGCAACGCAGTCGTCTTGTTCTGTGGAGCTATGTTTGGGCAGCGCCTGTCTTACTCCCCTTTGGATCAATTAGCAAAGAAGTATCATGTCCGAATCATCCATCCGGATCGTCCCGGTGTTGGTGGGAGTGATGCTGTGACGCCTGAAAAGCGGATTCAGACCTGGCTCGGTTGGTAAACATGTTCTTCCATTAAGGCGGCTAACTCATCCACGTAGAAATGGTTCCCCAACTCCTGGCGCATTTGAATGTCGAGCATGTTTCGGTTGCTAGTCACAGTGGAGGCGACATCTACCTCATGAACCTTATCCTCGCGTATCCACATTTGCTGAATCCTGACCATCCATACATCTGTTTCTTCGCTCCGTGGGTACACTACTCGCACACGAAGATGACGCATCTACAGGCTACTGGGCTTCTTCCCGCGTCTCTAATAGGGAAAATGGGTCCCGTCGCCAGATTCATTAATCAGAATGTCGTTCCGCTGGTTGGCTTGAGCGGCACCCTCGTTCAAGGAATATCCACTTCATTGTCGCGCTCAAGCCCTACCGCAGGCCCAGTCGCTCTTGCAGCGCCTGAAACAACTGAGCCTAGAGAGCCAAATGATGGCCCTCGCGACACTCTCTACGACGTCGCACTTGACGATCCAAAAGTCGTGGATGACCTGCGAAATCACATTACCAAGTTCGTTTTCGCAGAGTCCGTGGATGGCGTCTCAGCCGACACACAGATGTTCCTGCGGCGCTCTGTTCCATGGAGCTCTCCCATAGTCGAATGGGAAGATCTCGACGACGCAGTGCAGCTGCTGTCCAAGACCATTGGCGAAGATGATCGACTGGCAGGAAACAGACGGGTCTGGGATATCGACTGCATGCACGCAGAACAAGACCAACTGGTCGGCGACAAAGGCAGGGATTGGTTCAACGCGATATGGGTACCAAGCCAAAGCTATGATTACAAAAATGAAGTGCTCCCAGGTACAGATCACGACCTGTTGGTGGACCCTGCCTTTGGTGGGAGCGAGAAATGGTTGAAGCGGGTCAGCGAGTCCTGGCAGACCTCGCAGCCTGTCGTAGCGGCTCCCTAGTATAAAATATGCCTTAGCATCGTCGCATATAAGTACAGTAATCGAGCCTTTGGTTTACCTATACTTGCATGCAAAAGTGATGACTCGTGCATGCAACGGAGATAGCACAGCGCTTTGCAGTAACGCCGATCTGACGTCTTCATCCAAGCGAGTCGCAGGGCTGAACGCGCGAACACCATCATAGCCCTGCATCAACCATGGCCGAAGACATGCACATAAACCCCCAACGCGCGAAGCAGCTCACCGAGAACATCGCGAGCATAACCTCGCGCATCAACGCCGCCCGCCAAGGCAGCAAAGAAGTAACACACTCCCATCCGTCCAGCCATCCAAGAGCACACCTCCTAACACGCGACACTCCAGGTCCGCCTCATCGCCGTCTCCAAACTCAAACCCGCAAACGACATCCTCGCGCTACACAAACCATCCTCCCCCTCGCAGCCACCCCTCCAAACGCACTTCGGCGAAAACTACGTCCAAGAACTCCTCGAGAAGCACAAAATCCTGCCCCGCTCCATAAAATGGCACATGATCGGCGGATTGCAATCGAACAAGTGCAAGCAGCTGGCTGAGCAAGTGCCGAATCTGTGGTGTGTGAGTAGTGTGGACAGTGAGAAGAAGGCGAATGAGCTGGAGAAAGGGAGGAGGGCGTTGGTTGAGAAGGGTCAGGAGGGAGAAGATAAAGTGGAAGAGAAACTGCGCGTGAAGGTCCAGGTCAACACCTCGGGCGAAGAATCCAAATCCGGCGTCGAGCCCTCCGACACACTAGCCTTATGCCGGCACATCATAGACAAATGCCCCCATCTCCTCCTCCACGGCCTCATGACTATCGGCGCTATTGCGCGCAGTCAGGCCACGACGCCTGAGACTGAAAACGAGGATTTTGTTAAGCTGAAGGAGGTTAGGGATCAGGTGGTTAAGGAGTTGGGGTGGGAAGAGGGACAGTTGGAGTTGAGTATGGGGATGAGTGCGGATTTTGAGGGGGCGATTAGAATGGGGAGTGATGAGGTTAGGGTGGGGAGTCAGATATTTGGGGAGAGGCCGCAGAAGAAGGATGCGGTTGTTGTGGAGAAGGAGACGAGGGGCGAGAACTGAGGGGGTGTATTGGGTAATGGTCTAAACGGCTTGTGCGCGCAGCATATCGAAGTAGAGTCTGACCTCTCGGATTCTGGCTCAGTGAGCATGGCTTCTGACCGCCGTTTTGTGCGTCTAGATAATCTTGAACTCCCCTTCTACTGCCTCTTCTTCCATTACATCTTCAAGGTTTTCTTCTGCTGACTCTTCTTCCATTACACCTTCAATTTGCCTGCGGATTCTCATGCGGGTTCCCTCCGCATAATGCAGATCTAAGACTATACCAATACGCGTGTATTCTCCGGCTACACCCCATACACCTCTTAGAAGTAGCCACTGCCCATCGCAGCCAACGCTCATTCCGTAGGCGTCTAGCGTGTCGATCTCAAGTATTCGCAGGGCAATAATCTCCGTGCCGGTCTTATACCCGGTTTGATCCCAATAAGGTAAGCATTCAAATGATTTTGTTGACATCTGGAGCGGGGACCTGAGCTCAATAAAAGAATAGGGGAATGAGCTTAGCACCCGGCCGACCAAGTACCTGCCTCTTAGAACAATGGCTCCATAAGATATCTGGCCCATTGGGTCATCTCCTTTCGGTTTTGTCATGGCGCTTACAACAGTAGCGTAAGTGGTCGTTTTTGAATCATGCCCCGAATGGTACCAGGTCACTCTTCCTGGGGCCGCAGCCCAAGACCAGGACGGAGCGCGCCATTCACCGAGCTTGCTCTCGTTTGTTTCGTCAGAGCGCCAACAGAGACTTTGCAGCAAAGTACTCTCCCAGTGTCCAGCAAGATACCTACCCATCTTTGACGGAATTAGTTTAGCCAGTGCTTGTATGGCAGGAAAAATGTCGCTTGGATATGTGAGTGACTTAGCCGAGTACGTCTCAGCCAAATTCCCCCAAATGTCTTCGATATCCTTGAGCGACGATAGCTCATTTATTACGAATGCGTTGTCATGTTGCCTCCGGTTAGAGCTGTGAGTAGGAAGACCGCATTCGCAACGAAAACACTTTCGACATTCCCACCATAGCTCCTGGTCCATGAAGTGAACGATCCTCTTAGATAGCATCCGCTCCTGGAAAGCCCAGCCTCTCTCAAAGAGCGGAGTTTTCAAATTGGGTAGCTGCTCGTGACAGTGAAGTTCGTACGTGTTATCGTCCCTGTTCGTGAACGCTTTTGTACGCGATATGTACCGCTCGTCGAGTCTCGCAAAACAGCCCTGATGAGGGCTCGCTGCCCGCGTGGCTGACAACGTGATCGATGCATTGGCGTAAATACGCGACATGAGACTGCCTTCGTGGCGCCAATCTTCAACTGAGTCTTGAATTATACCTGAGTGACAATGAATCAGTTGTACTCAAGGCTTTTGTTTAAAACAATGAAATGACACTGACATAGTGAGTCGATCCACAAGTATTTGAAGCCAATCTTGTTAGCAACCCGAATGGCATCTTGGAACGCCAGAGGTAATTCTTTCCACGGTATATCGACAGTGTACTGCTCGAGAGTCGTCTTAGTGGTCCGAATGAAGGACTGTTGTCCCCAGCAATAGCTCAAACAAGCGTAATCAGCATATTCAGCATCTGTGCTGTACAATCTGACTTTTTTAGGTCCTTGGATGTGTATGACTCTTGTCGGGAGTGGCGTGCGTGCATCCGAATGACATGGGATGTGGCTCAAAAGGCATTCAGAATACCATTCCTGCACTTTTGCAGAAGCAGCTGAAGAGCCCGTGTTGTGAGTAACCATAGATGCTGCGGGTATAAGACGCCATGGAGATGTGAGGCCTGTTTGTATCAGCAAGGTTGCAGTATCGGCTCTGAGACCGCCTTAAAGCCACACTTACTGTTCGTCCAAAGGTGGTTATTCCGCCCAGGTTTAGGAGGGCTCTCTTTAATGGTAACAACTGTATTGGATGTTGCTGGAGAAGGTAGGCGATTACGGTAAATCAGAATGTTCGATGTGGCTTCCCCAATATGGTCAAAACTGACAACTACTTGACCGCTGCCTTGAAGTTGTTTCATGTAAGGTTCGAGCGCCCAAGCTATGATCTCGCAGCCCGGGCAGCCTTGTTGCGCAGCAATAGCGACGTCTTCTACTGGCTTACGATGCGCTCCATATGCCATCCCAAGATTGTGCCTTTCGCGATAGCCGAGATCCCAAACCTCATTACCGAGATTGAGACAAATCCGACATATTGACCCAGAACGAACTTCATCTCGGAATGAGGAGAACACTTCTGAAGCCAGTAGCCGCTTTCTCGTCATTACACCTAGGTAGGGCTCGATGGTCTGGCAAGGCTGAGGGTTTCGACCTCTTGTGCGAGCGCTTCTTATGCCGTGGTGAATATGTGTGAGGATTTGATGCCGCGAAAATCTATTTTCAAGACGGTTGAGAGCAGTGCTGAGAAAAGGGCGAGAGATCTGAAGGTGACGTGGTGAGAAAAGATGACCTTGGAGGGAAGCCACCACCTCCAGGGTTGCACACTCAGCCTGACCACGTGTATATGGGGTGCAGGCGCCAGGCCATCAAAGACGCTGGCAAAATTGCGCGTACACTTGCAAGAGAACCGTAGAATACATTGTCGCATTATTTCACCGCTCATGTCGGGCCCTTAGGTACCCAGTTAGGTAGGGCACGACATCGCGAACGCCTTCATGCGAGAGCAAGTTGCTGCAACGACTCCCACTGCGTCCATCCCAGCCAAAATTAATGTAAACATCTGAGTATTCAAGTTGTTTATTTCCAACATTGGGCAGTCCATATACCCAGGTAATGGTGATTCGTTGCGTCGTGTGGTGGAGGTGCTTGCATGCATACTTACCCCACCAGGCTGAGTGCGTCTTGCCACCTGTGCGACTCCGCTCCTCGAAGCTGTATTGAGCATCCCTCTGCCATTTTCTGCGTTCTAGCTCCTCCCTCGTCCCTCCTCGATATGGGCAACATCTCTTGGCCTTTCTGTTGGTGGCTTTCTAAGTGCAGCCACCCTAGCATATCAATTGATTCAATCAATCCACGGCAGCCATGACGCAGGCGAACATAATCGAGCTGCAATTAGCGAGCTAGGATGTATGCAGCAAGCATTCATATAAGCCAGCTCGCCAGGTGAAAATCGAAGACCATCGATACTGCCCTCCAACATTCTCCTGCCTTTACTTAGTCCCGTCAAAGGACCTTCCCGATATATACGGCTTACCGTCTCTACTCGAAAGATTATCAAACCGTAGCCTGAAGCAAACATGGCCAGCGATCGGGTACAGAATCAAGAAGAGGGTTGGTTAGGCCGCCTCCTTGAGGGGGATTCTGGGGCTATTACAAAGGAATCCACATTGTGGCAGCTCTACCGCATCTTTGAGGAAACAATGACTGGCAAAGCCTCAGCCAAAGACTCGGCGTCCAAAACAGCTTCTCTCGTCTCCTCTGAACCGAAAGCCTGGTATGACGTTATTGGGATATATGTTACCTCGGCAGAAAAGATCGCGAACGAAGATGCGCTGAAAGCACTGGTGGATTACATTGTGGAACTGGCAAGTCTTCCCGACGCTATCAACGAGAGCCATGAAACGGTCGTCATCGATCACATAGGCCACGCCGGGGCGTCGGTGCCCATTGCGCCAGGAGAACCTCTCGTGATGGGGTATGGAGGGAAGAGACTGTGGAGGGACTTGCCAGACTTGAGTATGGAAATAACAGAGCGCTTTCAAGGTAAGAGATGCCCACAGTGTGCGGAAGTTGCTTTGTTAGTTGGCTTACTCCTCAACATAGGGCCCGAGCAGTACCTTTCAGATACACCATCACCAGCGGACCTTGAAACTGCAAAGACGTTATGGAAGAACTTCAACACTTTCCTCGCCCTCAGCGCCACAAGCTCTAGGGCGCAGACAATTCCAGTCCTTGCAGATGGGATTCGCATGGCCCGCATGACCTTGGTGACAGCCCTCGAACACTCGCCAAACACACGCAGGGGCAAGAAGACTGATCTGCACATACCTGCTGCTGAAGCATGGTTCCGGATTGCGGGGGATGAGATTGAAAAGCTTTGTGAAGCTGGGACGGAAACGTTGCCCCCGGGTGATCTTTGGACCAGTGAAGGTGGTGGGAACGCTTGTGACAGTGCTAGATTGGAGTTTTGGAAGAGGAGAATGTCTGAGTTGGGGGCCAAGTATGGCGAAACGGCGTAGGCAAAGTTGTAGCAGAAGGCAGCGTGGCAGATACATCAATCGGAACTGGAAGCTTTGATGCTCACATATCGAAGCACGGCGGAGACATTACACATGCGCGCCATCCACAACACCACGAAAGCTCATCAATATGCCTACATTTCATCATTACATAGCTCCCGGTAACTCGCAAATAACTTGTATAATACAAACACACCTAAGCAGCAGGATCTAAAAATCCCTCCAACGTCTCGTAGTTCAAAGGCTTGAACAACTCATTGCTCAGATCAGCGCCACTACTTCCCAACAAGCCTTCAAAATTCTCAAACGCGGCGTCGAAGTTCAACCAGTCTGGTGACTGTTCAGCGAATCCAAATCCGGCGGGAGGGCCCGTCATAGGCGCCGCGCGATCTGCACGTTCGCTGCTTGTGGGGTGTTGACCGGGTGTCGGAGCGGGTATTGGGTTCAGGAGGCTGGTCATGGGTGAGTTGGCGTGGGGATGATGTTGGTGTTGCTGGAGCCGAGGATCGATAGGCGTCTCACCCATGTTCTGCGACCAGGGCTGTGACTGGTTTTGTGGTGGCAACTGGTTGTTGTGTGTATTTTGCGGTGCTGGCGGCTCCGTCTTCGGCTCTGTCGGTCGGGGTTCGGCTGGAACCGGTACCGGTGTATTGACAGCGTTGGTATTACGTCCTGCCGCATTGCTGAGCACAGCTCGTCCGAGATCAGCTGTCGTGCCCGCAGACCACCAAGAGTTTCGTAATCGGTCGAGAAGGCGGACGCATTGCTTGAGTTCTTCGGTGGCACGGTTGACGTGGACCTTTAGGCGGCGAGAGCGGAAGTGACGATACACCACGCTGAGGGCTACACCGAGTGCGTAGGGTACGATCGGAAGCGGTGGGAGTAGCTCGGGGGATTCAGCATTGAGAAGATGAATCACTCGTGTCGCGGAGAGACTCTGTCGGACGTAAGAGGGTGTTGACTTGACCGGCGCGTTGATGGAGAGGGATTTGTGGGAGGCCATGCACATGGTATGATGGAAAAGCGATAGAAGACCTGAAGATATTAGCAAAAATCGAATTCCAGGATTTGAAGCCACTTGCTCATGATAGGGCCATCGAGCTTGTCTTCACCATCTCCAACCATCTCTTCAAACCCTAAGAAGTCATCACCTTCCCAGCCTGTCTCTTCAGCAGCTCTACCAGGCCTATAGTAGTCGATGACTTTGTCCAACATCTCGGAGATTTGAAGCCAAATTCCAAATGGGCTTGATCTCTTTTCTGGATCTTGAGGGAGCTGTCTCAAACTGTTGTCGCGATCATGCATCAGCAAAGGTCTTCCGTTCATACAGGCGTTGATCTTGTCCAGACTCCAAAGACACCAGAAGACATCCTCCAAATTGCCTTGGGATTCCGAACTTTGGTTTTTCCATTGATGTCCAAATTGGAGGCCGAAGGTATGCGCGTGATGGATGGCTTGTGCAAGATGCATGGAAGCTTGCTCGGCGCCATCTGGACCTTCGCAATGAAGTGATATGAGAGCAAGCACTTGGATGAGCACGACGCGATTCTTCTCCAACTTTGCTTCGATCCCAACAATGACGGCATTGTAGAGCCTTTGAGAGAACTCGCGTGGATTGAGTGGCTGGGTCTCGTTACCCAAATAAAGGTGCTTGGCGGCTGTTGCGTGTTTTGAAGCGACAATACAAATTGCTTGCATCAGAATTCGAGGTTCCCGACCATAGTTGTACTGCTCGTAGAACAACTCCTTGTCCACAAGCGGGAGCAGCGGATGGACGTAGCTGAAGTAGATCTCGAGAAGCGCAGTTTGGTTCATACGAGAAGGGAGTATATCAACTCCGACCGCGTCTAGGTAGGTTAGGAGAGCCCTAGATACCTGAGCCTCCTGGTTGGAATGCGGACCTGTTTCTACTATCCGCGAAGCGCCTGAACCCACTTGCGACGATGCCTGTCTCTGATCTCGTTCTTCGATCCATTGTCCAATGGGAGGATGGCTGGGCGACTGAGCAGTCTTTCCACGTTCGGAGTGAACTTGCTCTCGCAAGACGGCTTCAGGGTTGAGATAGCCCAAAAAGTTGGGTGGTGTTTGGACTGTGTGGTCCGAGGCCGGGCTTTGCGGCGGCGGCATTGTGGATTGAGCATGACCGTAGTCTCCACGCGCCCCCCTGGGATCATGATAATGTCCGTTCGTAGAAGGACTGTCTGAGGATGTCGGATTGCTTCCGCCACCACTTTGGGGAACGCTGCCGCCACCCGTGGCTCCCTCGTCATCATCGAACGTATGCGAGCACCTTTTCTAGTATAGCGTCAAATGATGGCCTTCAGAAGTTTACTGCTAGAACTTACTCTTCTCTTCTTGCATGATTCGCAGGCGCGATGGACTCCTGCGCGACGCTGTTAGCTGCTGCTGCTTGTTGTGTTGCGCACGGTCTATACGCACTTTTGCGCTTTCGGAAAAACTCGTTATTCGCGGCAAATGTTATCATTGTCGACATGTCGGCGGCCTGTGAGCGCGCTTCGTTCAGACAGCGCAGGTTGTGTATCGCAGGTAAGAGTCGCTTGGTCTCCGTAAGACAACACGAGGGTGACGTTGCCAAGGTGGTGTTTCGTACACGTGATACGGTCGCGCGCCTGCCGCCTCCGCATTTGTTGGCGCTTGTGGAGCCGAGGCGATGGATTGGCCGCCAAAACCGTGAAACCGCAGGCATCACGAAACCTGCCCTACCGTTCGCATGTTGCGGAGCAGCCCGGCTCGTCAATGTTGCTTACATCAACCTATACCCTGAAGCATACGGTGGGGTTTATTGTTAAGATACTAACAGACAGAAGCCGATGTATGCGTCAGGCCGTGTTTCTGTCGTAAATATCACAACACGGCAACAGCGACCTTTCGCGGAGCTCATCTCGATACGGTCTCGTACTGCCTCGCTCGCCTTCCGTCCGTCCCGTCTCGCTCTATCACCAATACGGTTGCGCCTCCTATCACCGATAGTGCTGCTAATTAGACTCGCTCTAGTCGTATCCCCGCACCGAGAAACACGAGTACTTCCGTCTCTTACCTTGTTTCACATTCGAGAGTTCCTCTCAATATCACTCGCAAAAGCTACGGAAAGCTCGTTTCGATGCGCCATCGCAGCATCTGTGGATGGCAACTGAAGCTGCCCTGGAGGGCGTCCCGCACCCGTTCTAATCTTACGTACCTTTCTCGGGCCTTCATATGCCATGCGCGGAGCACGTACCTGGAGAAACCATAGTAATAGCATCTGACAGCCCTTACCGCACACTTCATCGATATGACTCGGATGACATGGCAGGCCTCCCATTACCGGTACGCGTTCCATGTCGTGCGGAATGGACAAATGGACAAATGGACCAACAAACCGATCCAAAAACAGGACATCCGGGAGGCACTTACCGACGTTTCATGGCTTGTCGAACTCGCAATATTGGGGCCTGGATGCCTTCAACACACCTGAACGTATCCATATGTTCGGCGTAACCAGCATGTATCTGTCCGACGATGCTTTCATCAGATGGCCAACTCAATTTGGTGTCACGTGTATGTCAAGCCGTTTGTCGCTCAGAGAGATTGCTCTGTCACCCAACGTGACGGTATTAATCACAAACTCATCAGACTCCCAGCTATAAGTACATGGATGTAGAAGCTACTAGTCCATCCGATTAATATCTAGTATGGTCGAGCCAGAAGCCGGTATCATGCGCCTTGCACGCGAGACTCGTCAGATGATTTACGATTACATCGTCAGCGACACCCCAGATCGGACCATCAGAGTGACACTGGTCAAGTCGACACTGAATTCGAAAGACAAGCTTCAGAAAGACAAGCCCCAGAAGGAAGAGCCCCCGAAAGACAAGCTTCATGTCGAGAATTGGGGAACTATCCTGAATCTTATCTGCACGCATTGGACCTTCGAAAACGAAGTACTATCCTACCTGTACCAAAGCTTTACATTCGTATTGACAGATAGCGAACGCACTTGTCGCCCCATTGTTGGAGCTTTCTATCGAGCCCTGGCGCCTAAGAACAGAGTCCGTGTACGAAGGATTGCCATTCCTTTCTTTACCATTCGTAACCTTTTCGACCCCGCCTATTTCGATGATTCGTCTGTGCTTCAACGTTCCCAGGAACACCGTCTTAACATCATCGATAATGCCCATCTCCACCCATACGTACTCAGAATCTTGGTTCTAAGCGATGATACACGGCTTCAGAAAGAACAAGCCAAGTTACTCGAAGAACTCGTTTATGCGCTCCTCCTATTGAATCAGATGCCGGGTTTGGAGTGCCTCACACTCGGTGTCGACGTCCTTGAGTTCCTAACCGAAAGTATCCTCCGGCCCGAAGGAATCTACCGGGGCGAGCCATCGGTGCCAACATCGGATCTTACTGTCCTCATTGATCAAGTCAGGCAAGGCAAACTGCATCGCTGGCATCGTTTGATCGATGTTCTGGGTGGGATCAGAGGCTTAGGTAAACTGCGCTACGTTCGACTGGAACTAGACTGGAGTAACTTCGTGCAGGACAAATATCAGAGAGCTGGTGTGACATTCGGACCACCATGGACGAAGGATGTCAAGGAAGAGATGGAGCTACGATTCAGCAAAATGGTCACTGCATCTATCACGAGCATGGTTGCGAGGACGGAGTATAAACGGCAGGAGGTATTGGATTTCCCCGGTATTAACGTTGTCTCGGGGAATGTCTAATGAGTTCTCGCACATCAGCAATACACTGGTCGACCCGCATCATATGTTTTTGTGAGAACGTCTTCCTCTATCTTATTTCCAATCCTCCTCCCTCAGCCTCTTCCTCACATCCATCAACGCCCTCCCCAAAAGATTCTTCCCCCACCGATACCGATTCTTCTCCGCATCTTTCTCCGCAAAACCCACGCCCCAAATCCTATCATGCGGACTCGCTTCCACCAACTCCCTCTCTCCAGTAGCTAGCAGCATATTCCTCAGATTCTCCGCATCCTCGCTGATCGTAAACTTGTGGTAATTGCCTTGAGTTACAATCTCCAGCTTTCCTGTCACATAGTCAGCATCCCCTCCTTCTAGTATCACATCGAACAACAGGAAGTACGTACGTTCATCCCAAACCTTCTCATGGAACCCGCTAACCATCCGTCCTAGCTCTTTATGCGTCTTTGGATCCGTAGTCTCGAGCATCTGTTTCGCAATCTCTTCGTCGTTGAAACAACGCGCCTTTTGCACCATCATCCACATTTCGGTTGTGACGTAGGTTTCGGCGTCGAGGGTGAACTTGGACCAGTACCATTGGCAGAGGTAGCCGTTGCCGTCGCGGGGTTGCCAGAAGAAGACCGGTTTGGGGGTGGGGGTGATTGAGCTGGAAGAGGCGGATCGGTGGGGGACTGTTGTTACGGGCATGGTTGATGTTAGTTTGTTGTGTAGACGGTGGCCGGTGTGCTGGTATGCTGTATCGCGTGGGTTATGGCGATGTGCGGTAGGGTTGTGACGAGAGTAGGCCTCGTGCAAGGTTTGGAGTCCGGATCTAACATGTGTAGAGTTACGTAGTGATGTGACTCATGCATAGCCGTGCTTTTTCAGGTACCATCGATGCTTGGGCACTAGTGGTGGTGTTGTACCATGGGCAAGCGACGAATTTCTACCCAATGGTAAAACCCGAGTTACATTATCTCGACTTGCTGCCAGCAACAGCAGAGTAACGCTCACACATTGCCCATATTCCGACTACAGTCGATGAATACAAAGGACGGTGTTCTTCGAGTTTTGTCGACCATAACACACCCTGGCGGATACATTACCCTCACATTTCCAGTACATCAACGTAGAATATGGCGAACACCTTCAGGCCTCATCGAAATAATGCAATCTACTGAGAGAACAATAGAGCTACCATGACCTTCGTAGCCTGGAAAGCGCCCCGAGTACGAACAAGAGAAGCAAAAGTTTGGGGTATCTTCTTAAACGCTGCACCACCATCGTCTGTCTCGGACCATATTTGTGGAAATGCAGCCTCGACGCTGACGTCCGATTCCGCTTCGCCTGTCCAATCGAAGCCGATTTGCCAGTTTAGCTTTAGTAGGACATGCTTGTTTTGCAGGATCAGGGTATCGCGACCCAGATTCCTGCTCAAGTCTTTGCGTGTGACAGTCGTCACGTGCTTGCTTTGTTGCCGTGACTGAGCGTTCTCAGTGTCTTCTGAAGTCCGACTTACGAGTAGATGCGCAAACGCAGTCTCGCACTTGTGCCAGTGTTGTGCCCGCTTCTTCGCAATCTCCCAGTACGAGTCCATAGCCCAAGACGCATTACCTAGATCTCTTTCTTGCGCTTTCGCACGAACAAAAGTGCCCAGTTCACGCTCAGCCCACGGCGAGATTCGTAGAAGTTGCATTTCGATTATCTCATTCGCTAACGCGTCGATGGTTATCGAGACTTGGGCTGTCAACAGCTTCTGTGGGCCCGCAATGGCGATGGTATGCTTCTGGTGGACCTGCCGTGAGGTTGGGGATATCTTGCCGCGGGGCAGGCTGAGTTGTGTGGAAAAGTTGAGAGATGTGAACATCTGGAGGTATGGCAAGGGATCCGCGAGTTCGACTGGGCGATGCGACGGGACGGGCTTTTCCTCTTGTTTCGGCCGTGGTGGAGGAACGGAGAGAGCGGCGAATGGTAGGAATGAACAGAGCAGACTCGATACGGGTGCTGGCTTCTCTGGCTCTGTATCGGTGCCGCTGATGTCCGATATGAACTTCCTAGTATTGTGTCAGTCACATTTTGGCTATCATGGGAGGGTTTTAGACTCACTTGAGACTGTCGCGCTCTGGAGACCGCAGAGAATCCTCTGGACTGCGGCGCTGCTCTTTGGCAACCTCTTCGATACATCTTGACACTTGAGACTCCAGCTCTTCTACTTCACGCTGTAGGCGCGCCTTTTCCTGTTTCCTTCTCTCAATCTCTGGATTTGGAGGCTGCCTCTTCTGTAACACGTCTTGAGTTATCTCTTCGGTCATGTCTTCCACTGGGCCATCTTCTACCGTCCCTGTGAAATCGTCCGATTGTACCGCTGGCGCTCTCGAACTCGGTGGAGGTTGTTTGACGGGATCTTTGACACGTGGGGGACGCTTGCTTGGTGATGAGAAGATCATCGTTCGCCGCGGCTGCTTCGAACTTGCGCGGTTGTTCTGTGACGGTGTCCCTGGGAGTTCTGGCAGGTCGCTCTCGCTGGGCAATTCCACTTCGGTCTCTTCCCTTCCTCTGGAGCCAATTCTAGCTGCTACAGGTCGGTTTGGGTTGCGCTTCGGAGATGCAGACAGAAGATTCGGGTAGTTGCGCGCAAGACTGGCTTTTGTAGGCGACGCAAAAGACGGTCGTCGCGGAGGTTTCCTCAGAGGACTGGACGCTTGTTCAGCGGGCGAGCTGGTCCTCCTCCGTTTCGCCGGTGGTTCGTTCATGATGTTCGCATGTGGAGCTTTCGCAAGACTCTCGATTTCGGCGCGTATTTGAGGCGCTCTTGTGGTAGTAATATGTGCGGAGTTGGGATAGATGTGCTGGTGGGGCATGCGACGACAACAGTGAATGCGACGCGTCGGCGCGTGTTGTTTGCCCTGTCGGCGTTCGCTGCAGCTTTTGCCGACGTTCGGAAGGCGGCGCAAAATGACGTCGAACCGTCAATCGTCACTTTCAATCAGCTGCGAATTGGCAATCGACAGCAGTGGCTAACTTCGACATGTCATAACGAAGCGGCTCCTGTGATTGCTTCATCTCTTCACGATTCTTTGTTGGGCAATGGAACGCATCGCATACTCCGGGCAAATGGCCTTGCGCCAGGAGCTCTGCGCTTCGTGCTTGAAGACATGGCGCAGGTCGCGTGCTTCGACAGAGGCAGGGCGAATAGGACTTCAAAATAGCAATCGGATACAACGTCGCTACAAAGGCTATGTTGCACCAGAAGGCGAACAAGCCAGGCCTATCACCGGCTTCTATGCAGGTTGGACCCTCACTCACATCGCCAGCGATACTCGGACTGACAAGATTCAGACATGCTGAAGAAACCGCTGTCGGAAGTACAGCCACTATCCCACACAACGCCCGAGCCGCCAAAAGAGCCACCGAAGACGCAGAAGGAAGAGACATTTGCAAAAGCCCGTATCATCTTTGGGTCTACCACGGCCTTGGAAGAACGTAAACAGGAAATCATGAAATCGTCCCAGAACGTTGCCGGCGTGCTAGTCCCTCCGCGACCCGAAGAACCAGACAACTGCTGCATGTCTGGATGCGTGAACTGTGTATGGGACATGTATCGAGATGAGATGGAAGAGTGGGCAGAGAAGAGCGCCCAAGCCAGAGCGGCAATGCAGGCACAGCGGCAGGAAGGAAAGGGAACAGGCAGCATGGTGGCAGGAGACAAATCACCGAGTCATGTTGCAACGAGTATGGACGACGATGGCGGTGGCAGTGAGACGAATTGGGACACTGGGTTCGATGATGCGGAGAAGGACAAGTTGTTTGACGATATACCCGTGGGCATTCGGGAGTTTATGAGGACGGAGAAGAAGTTGAAGCAGGCGCAGAAGAAGGCGGAAGCCGCTGCGGCAGCGTGAGCTTCGAATGCGGCAATACCCATACAGTTATCTTGCCATTCAAATACCCATCCATTACATATCTTGCGATATTCCATCCTATGCCCCAAAATAACACCAATTATGCTGCACCCCAATCTCCCATCTCGTCTAATCTTCGCCGACATCCACGCCCTTTGCCTGAAGGTCTTTCCGCGCCTCCGCTATTTGCTGCATGAGCTCCTTGTGCGCGTCGGGTACGTCGTTGAAGGTGAAGACTCCCCAGCCGAGCTTGAAGAGAAGGTATGCGCCGAAAGAGATGAGGGCCCAGAAGGGTAGCTATGGTTGGGTTAGTGGCAGCCCAGTACAATAACAATGGAGATGGTGAAGGTAGTGGGGCTGCGCGTTCAGGTAAAGCTAAGACTTACGAAAGGGACAATCTCCTCTTGGATCTTCTGAGGCAGCGGGACGACTTGGAGGAACAGTGAGAGGTAGATCTGTCACATGTTAGCATCCAATCTTGTATATGTAGAGGTAAGGGGCTGCATACAGAGGTGAGGAGCATGCCAATGCTGATGGTCTGCGTGGCGCGCGTCATACTGGCGAATTGGTTGTTGTAAACGGGTTAAACGAGGGTCGGTGGTCGGAAGAAGTGCGGGTGAGGGCGTGGTGCTCGACGTTTGTGGTGGTGAATGTACAGTGCCAGATCGCTCAATTGCCGCCAAGGGATCTGTGTCCAGGGGTCCAACGGAACCGGCCAAAAGGCAAGGCCAACCGCGCGGTGGGTCGACGCTGCCGCAGGAACTCACCCCGTTTCTTTCCGCATCTGCAAAAAACAAGTGGCTGAACTATTGATTGCACTTTTTCTGGAGTTCTCCTGAAACCAATCCGACTAGTAGCCATCACCTGTACGGCGGCTCCGGACGACTGCGAGTAGCCGTTTCATCCTTGCGCAATCTCTACCGCCACTATGCACACTTGAGCTTTGCCACGACTTTGAGCGACTGCGTTTCTTCATCTTCACACTTTTGCGATATGCCATTATCCAATGAGGAGCTTGGCGACTATATAGCGTCTTTAGAGCGCCTACTCCAAGGTAACCCTGCAGGCCAGACCGCTGTCCTCACAGGTTACGTGCATAAGCTCGATGCGTTTGCAGCAAGTGGGGACAATGAGGCCATAGAGAAGACCTTGCAGCTGTTTGGGACGGCTGTTGGCGGTCGTAGTATGTTATGCCTCTGTTCAAAGCCAACCCTGCTGACATTGTATAGAAAGATGGCAGGCCCCGTTCCGCGACAGCGGCATCCTTGCTTATGCTCTTCGTGGCTTGTCTACCGTCCGCCATGAAGATCCCGTAGCAAAGCAATACCTGAGAGTCATCGGCAACTCGGTTGCTGATAATGGTACTGTAACCTGAAGAGGCCCTCGTATGACGCAAACAGTCTGACTGGAGTCAAGATACCAACAGAGAGCTCGCCGTGAGAGAGCTCGGCGCCATCGCTGGCTGCCTTCCCTCGCCAGAACTACGCTTGACCACTTTGGCCGTACTTTTCAATCTTTGTAATGATTTTGGTGAGCAATGCCACAGGATCCTCCAGACATGCAGCTCATGCAGATAGAACCCGGCAAAGCTGCAGCGGCTGCGCTCAGACTTGATGCCACAATATGCACCTTCCTAGTACTGGACAGGATCCCGGAAGCAGCGCTGGATTACGCCACGGACCTGCTGAGCTGGACCACGAGCAACCTGAGCGACGCCCAGTTCAAGGACGAAGTTTCGCTGGAGACATTCAAGAGTCTGCTGAACGTGGCACTGCAATACGATGAAGACCATCATCTGGAGTACGTGGCCATCCTGGTACATTACCTCCAAGACCCAGAGTTCCAGCAAAGGATAGCAACACCGAAACTTCTCGACGACCTTGTCACCCTGATGCTGGAGTTTGAGGCCCGATTGGAGCCAGAGGACATCGAAGCCGTCTTCCAGGAACTCGCAACAAGCAAAAACGCGGACACCACCACATCAGACGAGGCGCAGGTTCTTCTAATGGCTCAACTCATCGGGCTGCTATCTGCCGCTTCAGCAACAGATGTGTTTTCACGAAGCTTCAATGTCAGAAGTCCTGTTATCGAGAGGCTGGAAGCAAAGTTGCGCGCACCTTGGGAGAGCGCATACCCATCTACGATATGCGCTTGCGTCATGGTCGGAAATCTGGCCATGTCTGATGAGGTTTGCATAGACATGGTCAAGATCATGGAACTTCACGTTCGATTGATTGTGATCCTCAAGAAGAGCACTAAACCTGCCCTTCTTTACGCTGCAGCTGGTTTCATGCGGCATCTTACGTTTCCAGAGGCTAACAGGGCTTTGCTTGCAGATGCCGGACTCATGGAAGCGTGTTGTCGCATGCTCGTACTGGACGATCCTTCAGTTCGTGGCGAGGCGGCAGCTATGCTGTGCAAGCTCGTCACTGGCAACTTCTACAACATCGAAAAGGTCATGTACGAGACTGTCGGCCCTGACACCGAAGCCATCGACCCAGACATCTCAGCCGACACCGTCATTTTCTCACATATTGTCGAGCAAGCCCTCGCGCCGTCAGCACCGCTACCGAGCACTACGATGAAAAACCCAATGATCGAGCTCGGTCGCACCATTGTCGCCATGCTGCGATATCTCGGACGGCCCAACGCCGAAAAGGATGTTGAAGCAGTGCAAATACAGATCTTACAAGTACCCCAGATAGCCAAACCGATCGCCCAACTTGTACGGCAGCGCTTCTACCCCGAAGCCCGGTCCGAAGGACTACTCGGTCTAGGCCTACTCGCCCAAACACTTGAGGGCGCTGCAGCCATCGCCGAAGAAATAAAAGAGGACAGCGGCCTCCTCGAAACAATCAAAGAGCACGCCAACGCAACAGAAGCAGGTCTCGCGCAGCAATCCCCATCAACAGCTAGCCGAGACCACCAGAACGCGATTGTGCTGCTCCAGGCGCTGCAGAACAATGCGGTAAGAGAACTCCAAGAAGCCGTCGGGGAAGTACTAAGGACTTCCAGACTGACCAAATGGACGCAATACTCTCGCATTAGACAGTCTCTGTCTAAGCACCAAGGGCGTCGCTCTTCAGGCGACGTCAGCACACTGGGTAGCCCTGGAGGCGCCTCGCCGGGGAGAGTCAGAGAGTTGGCTCGCAGGGCTACTACGGATGCGCCTAGCATGTCGCCGGGGAGGGCTAGGGGCTCTACGCTTGCAAGTGAGACCAATTCAGATGAGCGGCCACGGACGCCTGTGAGGGTCAGGGAGGTCATTGGCGAGATTGAAGAGGTGTCTCCGAAGACAATGATCAAGGAGTCACCGGCGAGGGAACGGTTAAAGGGTAAAGGCATGAAGCGGACCAATACGGCACCGCAATGATTTCGATGATGGTTATGTCTTATGTTTTTAGTATCTACCCTACTTCTTCTTAATAATGCACTCTCCACTTATGACAACTATAACTGGTATTGCTGTTGATGTGATGTGATCGAATGCTATAGTCGCCACTCCATCTGAACTCCATGTTCCGAGTGAGACTCACCTAACACCACCTCACGCCACTTACGAACCACCATACATATCAATCAGATAACCCCCCAAACGATCTCCAACAAATGGAAGAGAAGCAAAAAGCAGTGAATAATCAGCACGGTGGCGCCTGCGAGTCCTGAGCCTCACTCCGCACCATCAGCGTAATCAAGAGCGCTCTGATTGGCCAGACGAGCCACTCACGTGGATTCACGCGCTAGCAATCCAGGGTCCATGACATAGTACATAGAAGAGAGCTGGGTATAAAGAAGGGCTGTCTTTCGACGTATTGAAGGTATCTACAAGCTCAAATCTACTCATCTACACACTACTTCTCAATCTTACCTGAGATCCCGCAAACCAACAACAACAACTACATCCTCAACTCTACCAACCAACCAACTCCAACATCCAAGATGGTCTGCTGCGGACGCAACAACGGCACCTGCGTGTGCGCTCAAGAGGCAAAGTGCTCGTGTGGAAAGCAGCCTGCTCTTCAATGCAGTATGTCGCTCCCTTCTTTCCTTCACCTTATGCCTTCTCTCCCCAGTCCGTATTACCCAATTCACCACATACCGCCTACCACCCACCACATTCTACCTCATGCATGTATACTAACATATCAACAGCCTGCGACAAAGCCGCCACCGAGAACAAGCTCCCCACCGACTCTTCAGCATGCGCATGCGGAAAGCGGACAGAGGATGCGTGCAACTGCGGTCGCGCTGAGAACAACGGATCGAGCAGCTTGGAGACGGACTTTACTACTAGCAAGTAGAGAGATGGATATGGTATAGGGTCTGAGGCGTATGGGGGTTCGAGGTGGTGTGTAGCATGAGAGGGTGTTTTTGGCGTTTACATGGGACGGTCGATGGATCGAGGGTATACCTGATATCAGTAAATGATGATTTGAAAGTTCAAACCTGTCTTACGCCTATGATGTCTTGTGCTGTTTGTAATTGTCTGTGATGGGCGCGTCGACGCGTCTTGCTTTGGACGCGCGTGTTCCTCTCGACTCATGTCTTCGCCCAGAGTAGTGACCGTACGACGTGTCTAGAGAGCGATCTTCAGGGCTTTCGTATTCTTGAGAAGCAGGTTTCGTATAATCGACGTGGCCGCTGCCTCCTTAGTCTCGATGTTCCCAACCGTGTTGCGTGTGGCATCTCATCGATAGCTTGCGGAGCTCGGGGGAGAGCAGCGGTACGTTCGGCGGTGTGTATACAGTAAATTCCAAGGCTATCGCGGCTTTGCTGAAAGGTGCCCTGTTCAATACTGTCCAAAATCGAATGCATGGACCTGCACTTGCCGTAAGGGTCAAGATCGCGATGTGCTCGTCCTACTTTAACTCGCACGGGCAGGAGCTACACGCTAGACCCTGTTTGCTTGGCATCCATGTGTAGAACATCCACTTATTCCCCCCGTCAGTCGTGCATGCAGAGAAACAGCTAGATAGCTTGCCGGGGTGTTGTGCGTCTTCCTTGCTCGTTCCAATTCCATGTCCTGCTCTCGATTGCGCCATAAGCCTGCAGCCAGCGTCTAGAAAGCGCTGACAGGCGCCCCTTTCGCGAACTATCGACCTCCGCTCCGCAGCGCGCACGCCGGCATAAACCCTGCCTCGAGGCCCGTACCGCACCATTCCATAGCGCACCACCACTACCGCCGCCGCATTGTCGGGCTACTTACCAGGTGGGAACCGCCCACCCACCACGTCGTCTACTACCACCAGCATGGCGGCCTCGGTCACTTCCAAGATGGCAGCGAGGGCTGGTGGAGGCCTCTTCAGCCGGGAGCAGTCGGGCAACGTGCCCACGATGCGAGGTACATGACGGCATGCCCACGAACAACGGACCGAAGCTCACACGCGGACAGGACTGGTCTCATTCATCGCTGATCTGAGGAATGCTCGCGCGAGAGAACTCGAAGAGAAGCGCATCAACAAGGAATTGGCCAACATACGGTGGGTACACGCTGCCGAGTTCTAAGCATGTCCGGAAGGCTAACAGTACCGCAGGCAAAAGTTCAGAGGTACTTCTCCTTGAATACGCCTCCCACATGACCTGTTCTGACAGAAAAACCCCCAGATGCCGGCCTGAATGGCTACCAGAAGAAGAAATACGTCTGCAAGGTACACACGCCACTCACCGACTCTCCTGCTCTATTGCTGACTCCCGCAGCTCCTCTACATATACATTCTCGGTTGGAACGTCGATTTCGGACATCTCGAAGCGGTCAACCTCATCTCCGCGACCAAGTACTCGGAAAAGCAGATCGGATACCTCGCCGTTACCCTATTCCTACACGAGGAGCACGAACTGCTACACCTGGTCGTTAACAGCATCAGGAAGGACCTGTTGGACCACAATGAGCTCAACAACTGCCTGGCGCTGCATGCGATTGCGAACGTTGGTGGAAAGGAGCTGGGAGAGGCACTAAGCGCCGAGGTTCACAGGCTTCTGATATCACCGTGAGTGGCATGAGATGGGTTTCGTGGCCAAGCTGACGTCGAATAGGGCCTCCAAGGCATTCGTGAAGAAGAAGGCCGCCCTTACACTCCTGCGATTATACCGAAAACATCCCGCGATCGTACAGCACGAATGGGCGGAACGAATAATATCGCTTATGGACGACCCCGATATGGGCGTGGCGCTTTCCGTAACCTCGCTGGTCACGGCACTCGTTCAGGACAACACCGAGCAATACAAGGGAAGCTACATCAAGGCAGCGAATAGGCTGAAGCGGATAGTAGTGGACAACGAGTGTGCCGAAGGCTACTTCTACTACAAGGTGCCATGTCCGTGGATACTGGTCAAGCTGCTCAAGTTGCTGCAGTACTACCCACCTCCCGGTTTGTGTCTTCTCCAGCTATTATCAACTCGCACTAACAGAAACAGAGGACTCACATATCCGAAAGCTGATTCGCGAAGCGCTCCAAAAGATTATGGACTCAGCCCTCGAAATGCCCAAGAACGTACAGCAGAACAACGCACAAAACGCCGTCCTCTTCGAAGCGATCAACCTCGTAATACACCTCGACACAGAGCAAGACCTGATGGTTCAAATATCACAACGGCTAGGCAAATTCATCGCGTCTCGGGAAACCAACGTGCGGTATCTAGGACTGGAGGCCATGACGCATCTGGCTGCTCGATCTGAGAACCTTGATCCCATCAAGAAGCACCAGGCAATTATCATCGGATCGTTAAGAGACAGGGATATCAGTGTACGAAGACAGGGTCTGGACCTACTATACAGCATGTGTGATCCGACGAATGCGCAAGCGATCGTGAACGAACTCCTCCGATACCTACAATCTGCCGACTACGCGATACGGGAAGAGATGGTACTCAAGATTGCGATTCTTACCGAGAAGTACGCCACTGATGTTCAGTGGTACGTGGACATATCACTACGACTGATCGCCATGGCTGGAGACCACGTTAGCGATGAAGTCTGGCAGCGAGTCATCCAGATCACGACGAACAACGAGGAGCTGCAAGTGTACGCTGCGCAAACGATTCTGCAGTACATCAAATCGGACTGTCACGAGACGCTTGTAAAGATTGGTGGATACCTGCTCGGAGAATTCGGCCATTTGATTGCGGATAGCAAAGGATGTAGCCCGATCGAGCAGTTCATGGCGTTGAGCGCAAAGATGCGAGGTTGCTCGTCAACGACACGGGCGATACTCTTGTCGTGTTACGTCAAGTACGTGAACTTGTTCCCCGAGATCAAGCCTCAGCTTCTTCAGGCTTTCCGCGCCTACAGCCACTCGCTCGACTCCGAACTCCAGCAAAGAGCATGCGAATACCTCACACTCGCCACCATGCCGACGGACGACCTACTGCGTACCGTATGCGACGAGATGCCTCCTTACCCAGAACGGACGTCAGCGCTGCTCTCGCGGTTACACCAGAAGCACGCCACTACTAGCGACAAGCGAACGTGGGTGGTTGGTGGCAAGGATGCAAATGCGGACCTCAAAGAATTTGGTCTTGCAAGGCAGAATACGTCTGCGGGTGTTAAGAGAAGCTTCACCGAACCTGTACCAAAGGACGCCAAGACCGGCGCAGCAAATGGCGCCAACGGTGTCGCAGCGATATCAAGTGATTTGGAGGGTCTAGATCTCAACATGGATCTGAGCAAGGCTTCCAAAGCACCAAATCTCGCAAGCGCAGCGCATCTCAGTCCCGATTGGGAGGTTGGCTACACTCGTCTCCTATTACGGTCGGAAGGCGTGCTCTACGAAGACCAGCAAATACAGATCGGTCTGCGAACAGAGTACCGCGGGCAGTTGGGCGCTCTCATCTTCTACTTCACGAACAAGTCACAGTTCTCCATGGGATCTTTCACCACGACACTCGACAACCGGTCATCGGAAACCTTGAAGACGGACATCAAGGGCCTACCCGACACCTCCATCGCGCCCGAAGGCCAGACGCAGCAAACAATCATGTTCGAATGCAAGAACGTCTTCATCGACCCTCCCACTATTCGTATATCCTACCTCGCCGGAGCCTTACAGGGTCTAACCCTCCAACTGCCCGTCCTCTTACACAAATACATGGAAGGCGCCGAACTCAGCGCCGAAGACTTCTTCAAGCGCTGGAAGCAAATCGGCGGCGCCCCGCGCGAACACCAAAGTATCTTCGGCCTGATCAACAAGAACCGAACGATGGACTCTGATTTCGTGCAAAAGGTGGTCAAGGGCTTCAAGTGGGGTATTGTGACTGGTGTGGATCCTAATGGCAAGAATATTGTCGGTGCGACGGTGTTGCATTCGAGTGAGGGCAAGTTTGGATGCTTGTTGAGGCTGGAGCCGAACTTTGAGACACAGGTATGTTGGTGTGCTTTGACAAGGGGGATGAGGATGCTAACGAGGTGTAGATGTACCGGATCACTATCCGTGCGACTGATGAGTCGGTTCCGCCGGTCTTGGTCAAGGCTATGCAAGACCGCCTCTCGCAGGGTATTGAGGGCATGGCTTAAACCACTGGGTTCCTTGCCTTCCCACCTCTCTACCAACACCAACACTATTCTTACACCATCACCCTCATGATGTGTACACACTTGGAACGTTTTGTTCATATACTAATGTTTTTGTCTGGGAAACTCTGGGCTGTTGAGAGAGAGCGAAAGAAGTATGTTTGATGGCTGGGCTGGACTGCATATGTAGCGTTCATTCTTGAGGAGAAGGAGGAAAACATTGAGATATGGCGCATACCCTTGTTTCTGGCTCATGTAGCATGATTATATATATCTATTGGAGCGTTTTTTTGTTTCGTGGAAATTGGGCTTTGATTTTGATTCTTGTGGGTGATGTTGAGAGGTGACGAGGATGATGCTTGAGTGACGCGAATACCTTCAGGATATGTTTTGCTGTTGCCTTGGAAAATACGAGCTTCTCCATGTTGTCGTGGCGCACATGAATTCCTGAGGACAAGCCATGTGTGCTTCAGTTCTGAAAACCCCAGAATCATAGAATGTGTTGTCCAACTTAGTGGAGTTGATGTAACTTGAGTTCAGTCATTGGTTCGAAAAGCATGGCTCGACCAAACTACACTCCACGGTACTGCTCTCTTTCCCCCATAAAACAGAACTTAAGTTCTGCTTCTGTCCTCAAAGTCATTTATCCCTCTAACAACATAACACATCGCGAGAACCTGCCGGCTCCATCTTCACACAACTTCCGCCACCACAAACACCTACATATCCCTCAACCCCACATTCACCTCTCCGCACCATCAAAATGGCCGAACGCAAGACTATCCAGAAGTACTATCCCGCCGACTTTGACCCAGCAAAGCTAGTGCGCTCAAAGAAATCTCCAACCCCTACCCGCACCGTCGTAAACTTCGCCTGCCCTTTCCGCAGCATGCGATGTCTCTCCTGCGGCCACTACACCACCCGCGGCAAAGTCTTCCGCAATAGCCCCAAATATGTCTCGCCAGAGAATTACCTTGGCGTGAGGATAGTGACGCTGCATTGTAAATGTCCTAACTGCGCCGCACAAATCATCATCGAGACTGATCCTAAGAATATGGATTATAAGATTGTGAGGGGGGCGGTTAGGGGGTTTGAGGCGTGGATGGATAATGAGCGCGCCACAGATACCGAAGAGCAGCGCTTAAACCGTCTTGAAGCTGAGGGCCTTGACGGAGGCGAAGAGAAAGCGACTATGGAGACGCTGGAACGGAAGGCTGAGGATGCGAGGGTTGAGAGTGCTGTCGCTGATGCGTTGGATGAGATTAGAGCGGCGAATGCGCGGAGAGAGGGCGTTGGTAAGGGATGTAGTCTGGCTACTCTTGCGCTATCGAGGGAAGTTGAGGATGCGGAAGATGCGGAGATCGCAAGGGCTGTTTTTAGGGGTACGAAGAGATGTTCGCCAGATTCCGAATCATGTGGAGGGTCGCTGAACGTGGAGTTCTCGGTGTCTAGGCCGGCGAAGAAGGTCAAGAAGGATCTTGCGAAGGCGTTGGGGATTAGGAGGTAGATCGATATCGAAAGTCGGAAATGGTTTATCACAGCTCTCTTCTACCAAATCCATTCTACTCGATGCTATATGATGCTACAAACTAACCGAGGGGCAGGGCTCTCACATACTGCTTAATGCGTGACAAATTCGATATATGGACGAATCTTTTGTAGTCTCCTCGTACAATTCGCCACAACATGTTCTGTTCGTTTGGTATTGTCTTCCATATATGATACTTCATTTGCCGTTCGCTTTTGAATTTTTCAGGGTCATACGACTTCCAGAACAAGACTTGCCACAGCCAGCTTGGCTCTTGTGGTGTTAGCTTCGGATGAAGTCTCGAAGATCCATCGTCCGGATCAAATGGAGGCAAGGGTATAGTCGTGAGTATATAACGGCGAACAGATTTTCTGTCTATTCGAACACCACTTTCCTCGAGTTGCGGGAGCCAATTCGCTGCCGTGAGAATGCAATGTGCTCTGATGTTGTAGTCTTTCCAATATTCGGCGTAGTCAGACTCGGTATATGAGACAGCAACCTGCTTAGTGAGAAGCTCAAGCAGAATCTCTTGCGGATGCATCGAATAATCGGGAAATACCCGAAGTGATGGATGAAGCATGCCCATCATACCGAATACGCGATCTCGCGGATTCTCGCATTCGGTGCCCTTGAGCAAAAGCACAACAGAATCCCAACTCTTGCCTGTACTGTCTCGACTCGAGTTGATCTCGTGTATTCGGTACAATCCTTTACCTTCTTTGGTTTCCAGGTTCTCATGTTTGTCTGTATCGGGTAGACGATTCCATGCCCTCTCCAATCTCAGCCAGCCCGGGTAGAAAGTTTCCCACGAGAGGGTTTTCGCGCCAATGCGTATCTGAACAAGTCTCCCGAGTACGATTTCTTGGGTAACCCACAGTCTTGACCAGTATGGTAGACGTACAAACTGGCGCAAAGATGGGATAAACGTCTGCAGTTCCGGATTACTCATACTGAACATTGGCGGAGGGGTCTGATGGGAGAGATCACCTTCGTAAGTGATCAAATCCATAAGCTCGTCACTTCCTTCGAATCCAGAACCTAACCAAGCCTCGACGACATAGGCTGCGCTATAAATATCTGCCATCTGGTTGACCTGGTGGGACTTTTCGTCATCCTTTCCTTGATTGATGCATATCTGATCGATCCAGAATGAAGCCGGGTCAAGATTTTGTCTCATCTCCAGGAACTCGTCGATATTTTGCCGTCCCGAAAGCCAGTTTCGCTTGGTCTTCAAGAATTCGTAAAGATTCTGCCGAACTGAAAACCAGCCCCGGTATTCAGGGCTTGTAACAAGTATATCCTGCGCTGGTGACACGGGGCCCCAGGTGTACGATAACGCGATGAAGTTGAATGTTCCTTGCATGAACTCGTCATATATAGCCCTATCCCACTCTCTGCTGACCCCTTCAATTGCTTCACCTCCAAGTCTGTCTACTTCCACGCGATAACGAGTAAAAGCATTAATGCGTTCACTAAAGTCGACGTTCTGTATAGTGATCTCAATCGGACTAGACGGGTCGGAACTTGGTTGGATCGTTATGAGGCGTATCTCCTTATTCTTGAAGTTCAGTGGAGTGTGCGTGAATCGCACATGCTTAGGTGGCGACTCCATCGCTGCGATAAGACTGTGCGTAAACGTTCGCTAGGCTGTTGGGGCGATGCGGGCTTTCGTGGGAGCGTCTCGCTCTTTCGTTGAATGAGTTGTGCTACATGCGACATGTGTGGTGCAGACCGACCTGTAACGTCTGCATTATATCGACTTTGGTGCTGTAGCGAAGGTTAAGATTCTCTGACGTTTTGCAGCATCGAGGCGGAGTAAGCGCAGGAGGCTGAGCGCTTTCGGGCTGACCTGAACATGCTCCAGGCAATGGGCTATGCGAGCCTGCAGACCATCACAACTGGCGGGTTAATCTAACGCAGGCATGGGTAACCTGCGTTTGTGGATAAAATGATCATTAGAGCGAACGGGATACTTATATTTCATATTTAACACCGATGTACCGGTGCGCAAACCATTTGCTGTCATGAAGAAAGGTGCAGCTTGCGGCAAGAATCACATTGCCTACAGCCCACGAAAACTAGGCCGAATGAGGCTTAGGGGCTAGTGCTTCGGAAAGAACGGGCGAGTGTTCGCACATATCCAGCTGCGAAGAACAGCACCATCAAGGTCAAGAAACGCAAATTTTTAGCAAAGCATATTGTCATCTATTCAATGCTATTCGCATCGAGTTCAACCGTCATTGCCATTAACCAGAACGTAGTCCATATCTTCACATGCAGACTGTGAGCTCACCATCCTCACAAACATTCGAGGTCTACTAAACCCCCTTCCCTTTCCACATCTATCTCATCATCTCATTTTATACATACGCGAAACATCTTCCATTCATATACTATACCTACCATGCGCTGTAAGCGATTAATCGCCCAAGTGAACCACCTCCACTACCCCCCCCACACACCAGCAACACAACACCATCCCTCACCTCTCAAGCTCCCTAACACAACATAAATTCTCCGACGCAAGCACCGCAGACACCACAAGCACGTTCCCTGGCATCTCTCGCGTCGTGTGACCAAAGACTCGACAGCAAAAGCCCGGTCCGAGCCGGGTACTTACACCGTGAGCTGCATGGCCGGTGGGTGCCTGGTGCTTCTGGGGCGAAGAGAACGCATGGATGTAAGGTGTAAAGTGCAGGGTGCTGATGCAGGAAGGGAACTGAGCTTCGAAGAGCTTGGGCTTTGGGCTTTGCGTTGATGATGTGCTTTTGTGGGGGATGCCCGTGTTCGGGGGTGTTGACGTGGGCACGATGACGGAATGTTAGATGGGCCTTGTCGGCGCGTTCGGACTCACGATGCGATGACGAGGCTGAGCTCATTCTCCTGGGTCCTGGCCCGTACAGCAAAATGACAAGAGTCATACTCTACCGACAAACCTTCAATCTATTGCTGCCCAAGTCGGGATCTCCGCCCAAACCTTTCTTCTTCCTCTCCTTCCTCCGCTACAGACGCAGGAAGCCGACCGTAGAATATACTCGGATAGATGCCTGCGAGCTTCCACAGCCATGAGTCCACCTCGCTAGCCCACCGTAGATCCATGTTTCCTCGCTGCATCCTCGTTTTTCCTTCGTACGAGCTCGCGGGTTCGGTAGCTAGCTCCCTATGCCATGCCATGCGGCCATCCCAGCGTCGGGCATCGCCTACGTGCGTTCTATATGCGTTCTGCCTAGGAGGCGAAGTCGACGATAATAGCGTTCCGAAGTCTGGATATCGCGCTACCTGGTTCATGCATGTTCGCAGCAAGGTTTGGAGAGGGAAAGAACATCGTAGCGTATGACGCGTGAAGAGAACCGTGGAAGGAAAAGAAGACAAGTCGTCGTCTAAAGCACTGGGCACCTACCAACCAGTGGGCTGTCCCGGACGCTCTTCTCGTATGCCCAATGACCTGTGCTCATGGGCTGATCATGCAGCTTCGCGTGGGATGCCGGCGAGATGGCACACTAAGGGCAAACCTTGCTAATTGGGGGTGTGCAAAAGGCAACCATGGTCGATCGTGAACGTTCGCCTTTGTTAGTACGACGCCAACATGGGAAAAGCATAGACAGAGGCTCAGCTGTCACGCCGTTGGAACTGGTACAGCGCACGGAGAGGCTGAGCAGCGAAACGCTCTGGGCGACTGTCGGAGACCGCCTAGTTGCATATGCGCCCTTCGGAACGCCTACCCGCTGTCAGTCTTACGCCTGTCCTTCTTGTGTACACGACCGGGTGTGAGTGTGCTGTTGTAGCTTGCCGTGAGGAGTGTGTGACTGTGAACACCTTTTCTCGGGCCGGTCGTACGTGTACGGG
Source organism: Alternaria hordeiaustralica (assembly GCF_023758085.1). NCBI lineage: Eukaryota > Fungi > Ascomycota > Dothideomycetes > Pleosporales > Pleosporaceae > Alternaria > Alternaria hordeiaustralica. Next base: position 4,108,108 of record NW_026056773.1, on the reverse strand, counting down.
AAGCCGCTTGTGTCTTGGGCGTAAAAGCGGGAGTAGAGGCATGTCCAATTGTTCGTATGGCGGATGCAGCAAACTCAAACGCAGTGATACGCTCGTAGATGGGGATGTCTGCAGGTGGCTAGATGAGGACCATCGCTGTGTTACTTGCGTTGTCCAAGGGGGCTCGTTACAGTAAGGGGCGTTCCGAAGCATTGGACTGGGCGAACACATGTCGAGAAGCGGCGCAATGCTGTACCACTTGTGGGGATATCGTGCTAGCATTGAGCAACGATCTGATCATGTTGTGGAAGGTTTCTCGCAAGTGGCTGATGAGGCAGACTTGGGTGGCTATCGTGCAATCATGCAGCGCCATTGCATGTTCTTTGTGCGACTGACAAAGTTTGGCATCGCCCTAGGAGGAGAAGGAAATATGCGGAGATGCTCGCCGGTACGGAGATACTGGGTATCAGTGACTTGGAGATGCATTTCCGGTGTCAACGAACGAACGCGCACTGGCGATGGAAGGTTTTGGGTTCATGACTTGGAGCGACGCCTTTGCTGGTCTGGCCCGATGAACACCCAAAGTACTGTCGATGTGCACGGCCACGGATAACCGCATCGGCATGGAGGCATGCTTTTGAGATGTCTGCCTGGAAGAAGGGTCGATCACGTCGAGATGGACGTGCATAGCTAAAGGAACGAAGGGATTCCAGGCATCAGGTTCCAGCGACACAGCACAGACTGGTACCCGCAAGGTGGATGTCAATCGACAGACCCGACAGTTTGTTGTGAGACGGAACGGTGACACCGACAAACAACAAGCCACGAAGCTTACTGCGCGCAAGGTCCGCTCCTTACTTTGAGGCCTCAGATCGGCAATCCCTACGCAGAAGTAAGTATCCGGTGTGCAGTTTACCGAACCCGTTCGTCTATCTGTCACGCCGCACCTGGCATGTCACATGCTCACAAAGCGAAAGCGAGATCGCGCCTAAGCAAAAGCCAGTTCGAGGTACTTTCGGGGCGCACGAAAAAGCATGCTTCTGGGGTGCGTACGGGTGTCGGAAGAAAGAAAGAATTGGATGCAAGTACGGTATACGGTAGCAAGGAATGCCTCAGGCAAGTATTGGCGAACAGCCACAATATCCAAGAGCCGAGGGACGATGTCATCCCGTACTGAAGCGAGATTCAGCGTCTGCCAGGCTGGGTTTCGTCGATATAGCCCCCATATGAGCTGATAGCAGATCTTTGATGCCGTTGAGCGACCAGGGCACTTCTCCCTATCGCCTGAGACGGTATCCAAGACCGTTTTTGCTGCTCAATGTCGACTAGCTCTAAACCAAGTTATGGTGGCTATGGAAGCATGCAATTCACCCGACGAATGGGGAAAGACACTTTCATCGCATCAATAAGTCTGGACCAGGTTTTTCGGTAAGACGTTGAGTGCCCAGGTCCTTCATCGCCACACTTGCGCATGCTGGGTCAATAACGAACGGAAAGCTTGTCGCATGCACAAATCTGACAAGAGGCCCGCGGGGTGGGATGCGTATGATGCAAAAGGATGGGGTTGAGGGATTTCTTCTTGGAGTGTGGCTAGCGGCAGAAGGAAACGACGCCCGCGGGCTGGGTGATGATTGTTGCCACACACCAGCCGCTGGCCTTGGCAGGATGTCATCCTTACACCAGACTTGCTTCGTCAGCCATTCTGCACGTCACTCGACGCCATTACCCGCGCGGTGCTTATGCGAAATGAGTGCGTATTTGCTGATTGCTGGAATGGCTTCGGTAGCGACGACATTTTCCTTTTTCGATCGCCTCGTCACGCTCGTCAGATGACGAAGGATTGGCGGCCGCAAAAACAAAGTCTCTGCAACGGTGCCCTTCCATGCTTGCTTGGGTGTCGCGATTGGTTCCGTCAAGAGATTCCGGTGACGCCTCACTGCAAGTGTAAGCGGATGTACACTGTACGCGACGTGCTAATGTGTCTTGGGAGCATCGGTAGCCGATACGACACAAGGGCAACGGAAGCTGGAGGACGTTTGGTGGTTGACTGGAGAGAATCAGCCCTCCTTGGAGGCCAGCTGACCGGCCACGAAGCGAGACAGGGACCTCGAAATGGCGTTCGTATGGCCGAGACATGTTTACTGCTGCCTGCGTGTCATTTCGTGGTATGCCTCTTGTGGCAGTAGGATCCGATCCAGGAGGACAGATGCCGTGCAGGTCCAACAACATGTCAATAACAACACTACACCATCTCAGCCACGAGTAGCTTAGCATAGCCTTCGCCTCGCCTACCTCCATCTAGAGTACATCGCGTGGCCTGAGGAATCCGTTTAGGCGGCCGCCTGTCTCCCAACAAAGATCTGCGCTAAGGGAATGACAGAAAGCGCAGAAATGAGTCTCGATCCTGCATTCAGGTCATCAACCGGCCACGACCTGCATCCGGTATCCGCTCTTCTCCATCCATAATTCCCCTTGGAAGTGCGCCTAGCAATCTTACACATGGGCTTAGCCTTTTAACAGTTAGGTTGTGGAGGCAGGGCGCAATCCCGGCGTGATAGTCCCCGTCGAGTCAAGACAAGCTACTGCACACTTGCACGCTCAGCACGCAGATGGCCATGCACACATCGGTCTTGGTGGAACCTGTGATTTGCTGGTGGCGGTGGGCTTACGGCGACCATCGCGATGGAGACTTTGCGGGTGCATATGGATGATGCCCAGGCCGTGGGGCCTAGGTGGAGTGGCTAAGCAGGTGGTTGGTCGCGAGATGGATTGCTCGCGCAAGTGTATGCATGTTTTGGGCAGGGTGCAGAACTGCGGCAGGGTGGCTGCAGATTGATGCGTTGTGTGAGTGGGTCAACAACGTTGGTGTGGTCGATGCGCACATTCGGTGGGAGCATCGTGGACAGAGGCATGGACTAAGGGCAGTGTCAATAGAGCGTATTCAGTCAAGTGATGAGGTGCGAAGATGTGGCTTGTTTAGTCTGCTGTACGACTCTCGTCGCAGCGACCGTATGATATGTTTTTGCATTTGTTTGAGTTTGCTCATGGCAAAGATTTGTGTCCTTCTTTTTGGGACCTGCTACCGTACATTGTTGAGCTAGTGCTCTGGTATCTCTTGATGATGGGAAATTCGAACGAACGTGATGGCAATGAATCTCTACCGATCCAATGCCCAACAAGAACAACTCCGGGAAAATGCCTATTTGACCCCACTCCTACTATACGTGGCAGAAAACCGTTGATAGCCACGCCAGAATCAAACGCCGTGCCATCAAGGCGCCGAGTTGAACGTAGTAACCAGATAGTTCTAAAGTCCAAGACCGGAGTATCGTCCGGACTGGTCTAGTTTTGAAACGCCAAAGAAAACAACCCGCACCAACACCGAACGAGAAATCAATCGCTGTTCGTGTCATCGTGACTTTTTCGAAAATTGTATAAACACATCGTGAAGAAGCATATCGTAATAGAAAGGGTCCAAAGGTCCAGAAAAAAGGGTGGCTTAGTAGACATGGACCGGAGCCATCATTGATGGCTGGAAGGACACATGCTTGACCAGGTTGGCCGCCTGGATGAATGGCTGGAACCACGTATTGGCAGGTGGCTGGGAAACGTATTGTTGTTGAGGCTGCGGTACTCGGGAAGAAAACTTGGGGACCTGAGAAGAGGAAACGTGTTGGTACGAAGATGTTGAGGATGCGGATGAGGCTGATGAACAAGCGGAGAAGACCGAGTCGTTGTCCGAGTTTGAGCTTCCAGATGAAGTGGAGTGCTGGAAGGGTGATGGTGCATAGGCTGAGCCAGGAAGAGCAGCAAACTGGGGGACTGCGGGAGCCTGGTAGTAGGCGTTGTAGGCAGCATCCCGGCTGTAGTCTACGGGGCTGAAGGGAGGAGAAGACAGAGGCGTCGACACAGCTGACTTGGTTTGGGTGAAGGCTGAGCATCGGAGGATCATCTCACGAATCTCAGGAATGGTCGCCCTGTTGGCGGGGTTGAACTCGAACATGCGCCTGAGGATGGCGTCGAGCTCTGTGGAAACGGGAAGAATGGTCCTCAAAAACTTGGGGTCCTTCATGAACGCACGGAAGGTGCTGTCCTCGAAGGATGCTCGCTTCCATGGGTTGCGTCCACAAGTGAGGTTGACAAGCATGACTCCCAAACTCCAGACATCATTGGGCGCTGAGGCGTAGCATGAGTAGGCCTTGGGTGCTGATGTCTGGCATTCTGCAAAAAGTTAGCACGTGACTTCAGATGAGTCAGATCATTTGGAACGTACCTGGAGACATGTAGAAAGTCGAGCCGCATCCAAAGTCGGAGGTGACAGCGTCGGTAGTGGCAAGTCCGAAGTCGGCCAGTTTGCAAGTCATTCCTTGGTCAGTGACGAGAACGTTTTCTGGCTTCAAGTCCCGGTGGTAGATTCCAATAGAGTGGCAGTATTCTACGGCATCCAAAACCTGGAGGAAAGCGCGCTTGGCCATGGCATCGTTACCAACGTACTTGCCCTGCTCGGTGATGTTGGAGAACAGGTCACCTTCTGGGCAGTATTCAATGACAACGTATGTGCAGTCAGGGGCGTCCATGATCTTGACTAGAGACACAACGTTGGGATGAGCGCTGGCCTGGTGGTGGAGCTGGATTTCTCTTTGTTGGAACTTCCTCTGGCGAGGCTCGAGACCAACCTTGTTGAGTGCCTTTACGGCATATGGGACGTTGGTCTGGATGTCCACGGCTGTGTACACCACGCCGTAAGCTCCTACACCAAGAATGCCGGTCAATTGAAGTCGTCCAGCAAGAAGTTGACCTAGACGGTCTTCCGGCGCGCAGAATCCATTTTGGGTTGGGGAAGCAGGGGGCGTCGGGTACATATTGTGAGTGGGAAGGGTAAGAAGTCCTCGTAGGTCCAATGAAGGCCTCAAGGACGATGTTAGATGATCCGGAAGATGGAGGTTGACCTGGTCCGTGTGGAAACAGCAAACAGTCCCGGATGGAAGAGTCAGAAAGAGAAGGTATTAGAGAGTAACCGGATCCGGCAAGTCAGGTGACTTGGAGGTTGCGACGGTGGATGAGTAGCAAGCAGTCGGGTGAGGAGTGCTTGTCAAAGACTGAAGAGGCTGTTGTAGTTGACGAAGGAATGTGTTGGGAGGAGGGTAGAGTAGTGTGAGGAGGTGGTGGTGGTTGTTGTGGTGGTGGTAGAGGGTGAGGCGGGATATGATGTATGTGTATGAGGACGGCTGGGCAGCAGTGATAAAGAGAGGCTTCCTGGTAGGGCCCAGGTGGCTATTGGCTGGCCTGGAGGCCCCGGTTTTTCGTAAATATAGGGAAGGAGCGGCGCTATGACGAAGAAGGATGGGGCTACAGAGCGAGTGCAGGCCATCAGCGATGTGTGCCATGGCCTCCGGCACGCACATTCAGACGCTAACGTGTGGTTCCACTCGCGCAACCCACCCTGGCTCCATGGCTCGTCTCAACGCGCGCAGGGAGGCGAGAGTGAAAGCGGCCGGGGGCTGCAGTGGTGTGAGCCGTCTTTACCCAGTTGGACGCTAGGCCGTGTCCAACAAAGACAGTCATGCAGCTACCGACCGGCCGGGGCGTGTCCTTGATTCACCTGAATCATGCCGCCTGCGACTCCGCTGCTCACCGGGCGGCTGTGACTTGGGGCGAATCAGACGCCTGTCAGCGCAGCGAGGGTGACACACAGGCCTGCTCTCGCCGCGACAAGTGCAGCAGCCTCGAGGCACCAGAGGGAGCCATGCAGCGCGCGATGTGCACCATGGTGCAAGCGGACCCGCGCGCTGTGTGTGTGGCGCGAAGCCTGCCCGGCCACTCGTGTCCATTCACTGCTGCCCTCGCTGCTCGCTCCACACGCGCTCGTCAGCTCGCAGAGAGGACACTTGTCCAGGGCGCAATACGGGCGCCCCGTCTGATTCGCTGCCTCCCCCAGCCTCTGCTCTCGCGCGGCCCCCTGATCGCAGCATCTTGTCACCGGCCGATTAGACGGCCCACCAAGGCTCCAAAACGCCCGCGCCTCGCCCCAAGCAGATGCAGCTATGCAGTTCCTTGCCTAGTGCTGCTTAGCCTCCTCTGCAAAGCCTGTCCAGGCTTACGACGTCTCGAAAAGCCGCGAGCGCACGGGCGGCGTTCGATAGTCTTCGACTCTTCGCTGGCTCCGAGGCCCATGACGAATGCAGCCCGCCCAAACGACGATCTCGCAACGCTGCGGCACTGCTCTGCATCTCTGACTGTCATGCCGCCAGTCGACCTTTCGTCCCGTCTGCCTGAACCCGGTGCTGTGTCTAGAGGACGGCACAGTGCCTGTCAGCAACCCGCGGTCACGTTTCGGGTTTCGTGTTGGTGGACCTGTTTTTCTTTTCCGGCGCTTCTGATCATCGTTCTTTGTCCTTCAATCTGAAGCCCGTGGCCGTGGCCGTTGCTGCCATGCGCAAGGGCGAGCTGCTTCCAGCTTTGGGGACCGCCAAAGAGCGTTGGCGATGACACATGGCACTTGATGCCCGATCGGGCCCAGTCGATCCCACGACCGCCAACCTTGTTGCGCCGGACTTCGCCCTGTTTGCGCAGCCACCTGCCATTGGCCTGCCCAATATATTGCTTCTTGACGATGACTAACCGAACCGTTCGCCATGAGCAGCGAGTTGGCCTCCCTGTCGCTCGGCTCCGTGGGCAATTTTGTCTGGACGAGCTGGGCCCGCCAGTGGCACGCTATCGTCCACCAGAATTTTCGAGACTGCTCCGCCTGGCCAATTAATGCGGAGATTATTTTGTGTTTTTGTGCCAATCATCATTCGCGCCCTGCTAGACCTACGTGTTGTTGCAATCCAGTCATGGCCTTGTGACCTGGCAGTCACCGCCTAACGATGTCTCGCTGTTCCACCCACACCGGCCATTCGCTCAGCTGTTGCTGTCGTGGCTTATTGCGCAATATGTTGGGGCGAACTTTTGTTCATCTATGGTTTGCCGGTCGTAGCAGCTCCCAACGAGTAGAAACAGTAGACAAAATGATCGTTTAATTATTTATAGGTTTCCGTATAAACAAAAGACTTATAAATTAGTTAGAAAAGAGTTCTTTAAATAGAGTTATTAATGTTCTAAAAAGGTTATAGGCTTAAAAAAGTTGCTGTTCTATAAGTAGTATAGTGTATACTATAGTACTCTAGATATAGAATGTCTTGTAAGTAAAGCTACTACCTATAATAGCGTATTAAAAAGAAACTTTTAGCTCTAAGGAAATAATATATCTAACAATAAAAAACAAAGCTAAGATAACTACTATATTAACAAGATCTCTGCGCTTAGCTCTAACTTACAGCTAACTTACTTAATATAGTACAGCCTAGACTAAAGTTCTAAGCACGTAGAATAAGATATTATTGCGTACTAAGAACATCTACAGATTTAACAAGATATAGAATAAGATATAAAGAGTTGCACTCTATCTTTAGGATACAAGATTACTCTATAAGCAATTTATTAAACAAAGTAAGAGCTCTCTATATATATAGCTTAATAAATAGATACTAATAATATTGTAGATAACACTGCGGCAGAGGCTTAGTTAGAAAGCAAGAAATAAGCTCTAGCCTAGCTCTTAGAAAGAATAATAGGCTAGAAGGTCCTAGATAGGAGTAAACCTAGCTTCTTAGACGCACTTAAACTTTGCGGCAACAACTAGGTTATTAAAGAGATGTTAGCGTTTAAGCAGGCAGTAATAGGTGCCTATATCTTAGTTATTGCAAAGCACAAGTAACAGGTGCTTAATAGAACTAGCGGCGTTAATGTAATCAAATTATTCATCAATAAAAGAAACGGTAGAACGTCTTCCAAGGCTTCCAGATCGAGGAAGCAGAGCATTCTACCGGTTCGTATCTCATCCCGTATCCATGCCCGTTGAAGGGATAACCGACTCGACTTGTCCGCATATGAGTCGTAGGAGCTGGGATGTTTGCCAGATTGCGATGTTGACCCCAGCGCAAGCGAGATAGCCGTGCAAGCACCTGCAGCTTCCAATTCTTTTTCTGCTCTCCGGCGTCATCCGTGCAGGAGCACAGAGTCAAGCCAAGTCCGCTTCCCGTAGGCTAAACTTACGAGCGGGAGTCTGTGAGTGTAAGGGACCGAAGATCATGTCCTGAGCGAAATTGTTCCTTTGCGGGTCAATATCATGGCTGAAAACTTTGTTGGTATTCGAGATGAAGGAGCCGTTCCCAAGAGCATGGCCGCGGGTGAGAGCTGAGCCGTTCGATGCGCATGGTAATTTGTCAAGACGCTAGCAATCTCTTTCATAGAGCGCATATTTTGTGTCTTGGTGAGTTGTGAGCGCGCTGCATAGTAACATGCAGTTTGCAATAGTGCAACCCGCAACAGCCTCCATCCGTCAACATGCCGTCGTTTCCAAGCATCGTGTCGTCTGCTTTGATCCGTCCGACCCGCCGTAGGCTGCTCTATGCGCGTTTTCGATCCTGCTGATTCAGAATCGTGCATGCTTTCCTTGCCGGACAGGCGTTCTCCACAAAGCTCGAGCGTTTCAGTGGAGGTGGTCGAGAGTCGCAGCCTCCAGTGCTTTCACCGCCAAATGCTGACCAGCGCGAATCTCAGGATAAGCCCGTTATCGATAGTCATCGATAAGACACCCGCCAAAACTAAATTGCCCCGCCATCTCAACCTCCTGCGCCCTCAAACTCTAACGGCGGCAGTGTGATCAAGGCAACATCCAATCGACATGTGGTGCCCTCCACAAGTGTCTCGATGGCTTACAGATCCTGCGACGTGGCGTCTGCGGCTGGGGGCAACATCAGGCGACGCCAGTGACGATACTACCAGATCAACCACCCACTATTGCAGGCCCAGTCAGATCCAGACTTTGTGGCCACCTGAAAACTTTCGTGTGGCCAACGAATGACAGCACACCAGCCTTGTTTTCCTCGTGCCTACTCAGATCTTGTTTGGTCCCGCCGAAATTGGTAGGCTGTGGCAATTAAGAATGCTGGCAAAGACATGCTTTGCGGCTGTGTACATTTCCATTGGCCGAGCAAAACGCATGGCAAAATATAGTATACACCGCTCTGAGTCGGTCCGAAGCTTTTCTCGTCGATCTCCAGGCCGGCGCAGGCAGCAAACGTTTCGTGGTTACTAAGGAAGGACCAGACTCCGCAAGTCTCGCAGCGCCATGTCGTTATATCATTATGCATTGCGGGAACCTCACCCTGGCGGCGTTCTGTTCTGACATAACAAGTTTGGCTACGAAGCGGATATCTGTCTATCCTACGTTGTTCTGTAAGGTTTACGGAGGCCGTCTCTGTTAGCTGATGATCTTCTCGGGTTAGCTTGCGCGGCTTCATTCCAAGGTCGCTGATGCCTGCCCAGACGTCATCATCGGCGGTCGGTGATGCAAGACCCTGTTCATCACTTTATTCTGATACAGCACGCTGAGGTCAGATCTCTCATCGTGCTTCCGAAGAAACCGCTTTCCCAGGGTCCGATCAGCGAGTACATGCATACGCAGGTAGCAACGACGTAGGAGCCCACTTCAACGAAGATTCGGGGTCCGGCTCGTCATTCTGGAAACGTTCTTCACATATCGACCAACATTATCACAACTCATCAAAATATTGTTCCCGGCTGGTGCCTCAGCAACCGGAGTTTATTCCACATGTCTCGCGTCTTTAGATCACCCGCCTACACACCCCCTTCACATGTCAGTCCCAACAGTATATGCAGCAATAACGACGCACCGGAAACTTCGTCAAGCGGCTTCATCCAAAGCTTTGAATTCAAGCCACCCGTGTGCTCCACCATGGTTCATTGAAAGGAAACTGGAGTCTCCGTCTGGGGCCGGCTCGTTGGCGAAGCGTGAACTCTAACGCGTCGCTTACACGACCCTATACTGGTCGCACGCGTGCGTTGCGAGTAATCGAGATGGATGATGAAACACTCAGCTCTAGCAGCCCTCTAGTCGGCGGTAACTATCCACCGAACCAAACTCTACACTCTGGCAGCCCAGAGGAGATTGGATCGGCAGGGACGTCGGACCTTCTGCGGTTCTGTTGTGTTGTTCCATGGCTTTTCTGGACGAGTACAGCCGCTCGCGTTGAGCTTAGTCGTGGCTATGGGGTGATTCGATCGAGGGTCCCGCAGATCACAGCGGCCGCGAGTAATCTGCGAAGTTTCTTCCACAGTAAGGTCCGACTACAGGGCAGAACTCCGGCGTCGAGACACCGTACGCCGTATGCATGGTGAAGTGGTCAAAGGCGTTGAGCATGCCCAGATGTTCGTCGCCCGAGAAATCGCGCGCAGTCGGGTTTTGCACTTGGCGTACGCAGCACTTCGTCTGAGTGAGACACCTCCAGTCACGTGTATGTGAACATCGCCATCACGAACATGATGCAGTCGCATGAGAACAATGCGGTCTCTCAGTGACATTGTTTCTGAATGCGATAAGTCATGTGAGCTACTCACACCATTTGCCACATCACGAAGCAACGACAGCCTCGTCAGCACAAATCTTACAACCTTCAATGTTTCGCCTTCCGTATCTCAGTAATCACCTGATGGGCATCTTCACGATGCCACCTGGGCATCTACTCTTGGCTCTTAGCCTTACAAGCTCCATCAAGCCCAATACCCGCGCCTGCCCGCAGTTACTCACATGTTTCGCCATCCACCATGCATTGACAGCCTCATACCCAGCTCACACACAAGGACAACCCTCGCGCCTCAGATCACTGGGCGACTATACCATGTCATGTATACATAGCCACGGGATCCTCGTCTGCCGCCTCGCACAGATGGGTCTGCCAAATGCCGTGTCTCCACCGCCTCACCAACTCACTCGCCTGCTTCCTCGTCGCTGCTCCACCTACCCGTGGGCCAACAGCGCAAAACATAAGATGAAACAAGCCTCACCTTTTTACAAAATGTTCTCGCAGTGTCGGCAGTGCAGAAACAAGCTGCTACATCTTACAGCCGCAACGCATCTCCGACTGCATCGCATCCTATCAGCTGACCACATGGAGTCGGTCCTTGCTTGCATCGTGAGACCTGATAGACTGCCTTGCTTTGCGTTGCGTGTTCAGCGGAGAAACAAAACGAAGATGCACCGCGTTGTGCTGACGAAGTAGATTGCGCCGCCAACAACGCGTGCGCATGCGCGTTACCTACGCCCAGAAGCTGATCAACACATTGACTCATCACCACTAACTTCCATGTCTACAATCCATCGTCAATCCAGCCTTGACCTTTATTTTTGTTCGCAGCTCGTTCGTTCGACAGATCCAGGGAGAGCGGCACGGGTAGCAAAACTACTGCAGGTCATCGATGCGGTTGCGCGGCGCTCGCGGGCGGGGGTTAGGCCTAAGAAAAGGTCCCAGTCGCTCTCGCCTCATCCTTTGGGGGCGACACCAGCGCTTGCGTGATGCGCTTTCGGATGACTTGGGCCACTCGATTGCGAAGACGCCATGAATAGAGGCGCGCGTATGTGGGTTGGGGTAAGTAAAGTAGGAGTAAGGTGGGTGAGCGGGTTTCGTGGTCTGGCCTAGCCTGGCCGCCTTGCTGATGCGGATGCGGAGGGAGGCGGTTTGGGCAGGTGGGTGGTCTGGAAGTAGGCGCTGGTGGCAGATGCGTGGGTGCGGCGAGGTGCCTGGCGACCAGTTTAGCAACCACCATCTTTCTTGTGGTTCTGAGACGGTGGTCTTAGGGGGGTGTTGATGGTGGGTTGACTCAACCTTGACGGAGGGATGGTTTAGAGCGGAGTGATGTCCGTAGACGCTCGTGGCAGATGTGTGTTTACGGCGTGGCTTTTACTATTTACCGCTGCTGGATGCATGTGTTAGGTGTTGATCACATTGACAAAGCTGTAGGGTTCAACTGCAGGATCAGAACGCCCGATCGTAAGGGGAGTCAGGCATCTACAAGGCAAACTGACGCGTTGACGCTGTTGGCAGCCTCGCGAGCGCCGATGTTTCATGGCTGGAAGGTCATGATGCGGATTCACGGCATCACTACCTAATTGCGTTAATATCTTGTAAAGATACAGTCCTCTCCTTGATGAGCCCAAGAAATGAGGGAAACGCAAGTAGAATTGGGTGTTCTATATTTCGTACACAAGCCGTGACAGCAAGTAGTTGCATACAACGACAAGAACGAATCGAACACCCACCTAGATAATATCATGAATGTCATTAACCAAGGGGCATACATGAAGTCAATGATTTGCTAACCTCTATTCGAATACCAATGTACACTGCAGAGTGTTTAATTTTCCCATCTGCATCATGCACACACGAAAGAGTTGGCAACATCCAAGCTACAACATGATATCATTCGCACTACTTGATATCCAGGAAGCCTCTTCGCACAAGCGCCTCAGAAGATAACACCAGAGCTTTCGTGCATGTCGAAAGTAAACGAGTGTGAAGGCAGCTCACACGTCAAAGAGTGCGTCCAAGATCCCGAGCACCACGTTGTTCGCCACCCCCATCACGAACGTTCTAACGACCCACTAAAGCCGGTTAGAAACTCCTCCTCGAACCCGTTGTCCAGACCTCCTATAGTCACATCGGGTTGGGGTGCTTCGTCATTGGCCGCGTCCATGTCCTTCGTGCTCTCCTCGGTTCCGGATGCTTCATCTCTTGCCGCGTCTATGCCCTCTGTGGTCTCATCGGACTGGGTTGATTCATCTCTGGCCGCGTCCACGCCCTCCGTAGTCTCCTGGGTCGCAGTTTCTTCAGCGGCGCCGTTAATGGTGTCCTCTCCATCCGCGCTCTCCCTAAGCCTAGTACGGTCTTGGTGCTCTTCCCAGGGATTCCCCGACACCTCCTCTCCGAACACCCTACTACCCCTCCGCCTCAGACCCCTCAGTTTGAGCGTGAGTTTGGGCCGTGGCTTCTCTTCTTCCCTGATGTCATCAACATCCTCTGTCTGGACCGCCGTGGCACTGCTGCGGCTGCTGTTACCCTCACTTTTGCCTTCATCTTGGGGGTCGGGCTTAACTGGAAGGCCGAGGTATGTGTTGACTTCCCTCAGTATGCTGCCCCGGTAACGACTTTGCATGTCTCCGGTATTGTCCATATGGGTTTTGAAGTCAGGGTACGTCTCACATAGCTCTCCCCACGTGGTACTATCTCCAGGAACGTCGTTCCTGTTGAAACCGCCGCCACGGGGCGAATCCTGTGCGCCGATATAGTGGACATCTCGCTGAGACCAATGAGAGGCTAGGGCGTCGAAAAAGAGTCTTTGGAGTAGTTCCATCCCGGCGGAAGCCTGACTGTGGCGGTCTTGTCTTGGAGGAGGCGGGGAGCCAACAGACGATCTTCTTGCGACAGGACCGATGATCGCGATACGACGAAGGCTCTCGGCGGTGGTGTTGGCGCAGATGTACGCAATATCACTCGCTCGGATGAGAGATTGTTTCGCGTCGGATCTTGTCGACCGGGCGAGTGGCTCGACGAGCTTGTGAATTTGCCGCATAGCGGCTTCCCAGTATACATCCGCTTCGAGCTTAACCCCGAGTAGGCAGGCATCGGTATGTGCACGTAGGCTACGATAACCGGTAACAACTGTGTTCGGACTGTATACGCTTGATTCCATGTATGGAACGAAATCGGCAAAGGCGTTGGGAGTGATGGTTGGGAGATGGACTTCGGAAATCTTTCTGTCTGCGGCGATTATTCCGTCGAACATGCTTGAATGTCGTATTAGACGTGCTTTGGGAATATGCCAGGTTTGTTGATTTGACACTGGTCCGACGATGATCTTCATTGTGCCCGGAACTTCTGGAGCACTTGTGACGGATGGATCGCCGGATCGGTACGCACGGGTGGTTTCGGGCTTCAAGTTGAAGGTCTTCTTATCCGAGCTACGGACGGTGCTTATGTAGCGTCTATTGTACATGTTCGTACTTCTAGCGGGAAGTGCCATATTCGCTGGCTCGGCGTGTGCGCTTCTTCGTTGGCCGATCATTGGCGAGGCGGGAGGTGGGGAGCGGTGTAGTATCTGTGATGTGCCGGGTGATGAACGTTTCTATGATATGTAGGCTTTTCGGGTGCAAGTGACGGTGCGCAAACGGACGCAATATCGCGTGCGTAGTCTGGGTGACTGGCGATAGTGAAAGTGACCCCGATATAAGCCTTGCGGTGCTGATAAAAGTGAACGAGTTCGGATGTGTTGCAGTAAACATGTGATGGTAACGGAATGTGATTAGACGAACTTGTTATGATGATGGATGTGTGAGGGAATGATACATCGAGAAGTTGACTTATGGGGACAGCGCTGGTCCTGGCGATATGGGCAACAACGACCAGGTTCCATAGTACTGCGACCGAGCGAGGGTCACTCGCGATTGCCGCAATAAGTACAATAGCCATTCGAGCGGAGTATGGAGTATGCATCGGGAAATGAAGGAACGAGAGAAATCGCAAGGATGATATGCTCGCAGGAGACTGACAACGACGACTCGGAGTGAAGTGTTGGAAGTGAGAGCATCGCAAGGTAAGGCATCGTTGTGGCTAAGCCGTATCAGGCAACCACGACCTTGTACATCCATGACTGATCACGCAAGCGCCTTCCCATCTACCTCCACCATCACAACCCTTGATCCCACCTGTTCTCGCTCCAGCCCACCCGTATCGCCCCTCCCTCCATAACGCTCACCAGCACGCCACTTCTCACCGAAAGTATAAAACACCCACGGTACCGGCGCGAAAGCAAGAGCGATGAACGCAAGCAACGAAAACGACCACCCCACATCGAGCTTTTGATACATCTTGTGCGAGAAGAGAGGCGCAAGACCGCCGACGAGCGAGCGCATGACTGAACAGGCGGCCATGCCAGATGCGGAGTGGAGTGGGTAGGCGTCTAGGATGTATGTGCCTGTGAAGAACTAGATGAGAGTTAGCGGTCGTATACCAAGTGTTGAGAACCAACTCAAGACGATACATGAGTTGAGGAGGATGAACTTACAATAGTGCTCATAGACCCAGCACCAAACACCGCCGTTCCGATCAATGGCGCAATCCAGTGCACACCATACTGAGCCGTCCAAGCATAGATGAACAACCCGATACTCACAAGCGGCCACCAGAAAATCATGGGTAGCAACCTGTTCTCCGATCTCGCGTCGCCTTTGAGTGCCTTCCGCTTGACGAGGCCGTCGCTAATTGCACCGCCTCCAAGCATACCAATGAGGTTACCGACAGCCGTACCGAGATACGCAAGGCCCAGATTTTTGGGCGCCCATCCGTAAGTCTCGACGAATGTTGTCGGGATGGTCGTATACAAGATATACAGGGATCCGTATCCGATAGCCGTGAGCAGCGAGGTAAAGAAGATCGGTCGAGACAGGAAAAGCATGCGTAGCGGCATGACCATCGCCGTGCGAAAAGCTACCAACTTGCTCTTCCCAGCGTCCAAATCAGACTTGGCCCTTAAATCCTTATTTCCCGTGTGTTTCCGCAACTGTGCAGCTTTTCGACGGAGTAGAACCGGTTCATACGTCTCCGACAAACATACCATGCTGAGCGCCGTACTCACCCCGCCCAAAATAGTAGTAAGATAGAATATCCACCGCCACCCTCTCGCAGCGTTAAGGTAGCTACCCGCTGTAGGACTAATCGCTGGACCGAGATTATACGCCAATCCTATCAAGGCCATGACCCCGCCGCGTTTCTCTTTCACCCAGAGATCACCGATGCTGGATGGCGCGAGGGCGAATACGCTACTACCGCCCACGCCGGCGAGGAAGCGGAAAACAGCCAAGGTGCCGAGAGAGTTGGATCGTCCGCATGCGAAGGTGCTTACCGTGAAGAGCACGTTACATCCGTGGTACAAAGGCAGTCGGCCGTATTGCTCCGAAAGGGGACTTATGAGAAGGGGACCGAACGCATAGCCTAGGACGTAGATACTCAGGACGAAGGCAGAGAGGTAGGCATCGGTTGATGCGAAGTCTCTTATGATGTCTGGCATTGCTGGTGCGACGACGGAGGACGTGAAAGGTCTACTGGAAGTTAGCAAATTGTGGTTACAGTATGAATGAAGCAAGATACTCACGATACAAAACACATGATGAATATGCAACCGATATTGATGTCCTTCTTCCACGAGAGAAAATTCCTGGGGTTTGCCGCATCGTCGTTGCCGTGCCAGTCGACGACACTCAACTGTCTGTCCTTGCTACGTCTGAGGGTGCTGGGTGTGTCTAGCATGTTGGAGCCTGGACTTGCGGTGTAGCTGTTGTAAATGCTCGGTAGCTCTTCACTCCTATAAAGCTCCAGAGCTTCTTTTCGTGTGGAACTGTCACTCATGACGTCCGCCGAAGGGCAGGAGTGGATCCGAGTAACGAAGAGTCTCAGGTTTAGCGATCAGGCGTAATGGGAGCAAGGAGGGGACAGGAAAGCCGAATTGGTCTGCGTTTGAGTAACGTCGTTCACGTGAGGCGTCCACGGGTCTTGACCAGCACTGTGATGGGGTTACGAGATGTGACGAGCACGTCATTTAGTCAAGATGAGTTCACGTTTGAAGAGTTGCCGCTGCCGCGTGGAGGACGCTAACACCCCAGGGCTTTCCATTCCCGTTCTTCGCAGAAGGAGCCATTCGGAGTGTTCCCAATTCACATTGGCAAGTGGAAGGAAAGAGGTGCGGACGGTTGATATAACGAACCGGGAGGACGCGAAAATTGGTGCGATCTCTGCTTTTCTTCTTGCTTCCGACGGCCAGCTACTCACATTAACGTGAGAACGAAAACGTCTGAAGTCGGCCAACAAGTGCTACCTGTCACTCTCAACTTGTACAGGATATTTCTCCAAACTCTCATACCACTGAAGCGTACTTCCAATCATGAACGCCCAACTACCCCAGAAGGTACTGAGTGACGCTTGATATTGCGCCCAGCTCCGAGTATCGTATCCGAAAGCCGGACACAACGTGAAGCCGATGCCGCCTATTAGGTTCCAGGCCCCAACCCACCATCCCAGCGTTTGAGGAGCAGGTTTCCACCATTTGGACTGAGTCTCGATCATGAAGAGGGCTCCGGAAATGATGAAACCTATACCGCCAACGACTTGAGTAGTCCAGTAGAGGATAATAGTAAGGGTTTGTGACATCTGATCGTATATGCCAGGCAGTGCGGTCAGGCCCGCGATCCAGAAGATTGTTGCGCCGAGCAGCTGGGACATGGACGCTATGAACCCGAGATTGTGAATGTAGTGGGTCCGTAGTTCTTCGTTTGACGGCCACCAGACCCAGGAGCGCTCTTGCGGCTCCAAAGCGGGTTTTGCTTCGGCGATTTGTCGAGTCCTGACAGCATGCCGTTTGTTGTGATGGTGCGTGCAATGCGACTTTGACGGCCGCAGCTCTACGCGTACATCTCCCTCCTCTTCATGCGAAAGGATCTGCTCCACGGCCCATCCGAAGCACCCCGATCGGCCCTCATTCACAGCTTCTGCTACGAGGAGGAATGACCCCACCTCGAAGATGCAGACCCCGACAAACGCTGTTATGCCCCCACCATACAATTCCTCGTTTGTGAATTCCGAATCTGGTCGTACCAACGGCAGGAATACGAAAAAGGCATTGAATAACCATACCACGCTGCCCAACGTGAAGACAAAGGCAACGTCGAATGATATATCCCATACGGGGAAGTATGCGAACATACGCCAGACGTTGCGTGCAACGCTACGAAAGGAGGCAGTCGGACGTGGGGTATCGTGCTTCGTTGAGACAGCAGTCTGGCTATGTTCGATGTCTACGGCATGTCGTCCCTTGCGGTCATTGCGCGAAGTCCACTTATAGCGGACATCGGGACGGTCGTCGTGGCGGTAATGGGCTCGCGTAGGATTGAGGAAAGGAATCGGGCCGGTGACGCGATCGTCTTCGAGGCGTAGGCGACCAGTATCGTGTCTCACGGGTTCGCGTGCTGGGTGGAAGGTTTTGTTGCGTTGCGTTCTGCGCGTGGCTGGGCCATCGCGACTTGTCATGTCAGCTAAGTGTCGTCAACTCGGGTGAGTGTTGCCGTGTCGTTAGCATTGATAAAAGCTATTGGCATCCTCGCGAGGCAACTAGCGAGAGAAAAATGTGAACCCATGTTTGGACGCGAAGACGCTGTCCGCCTGCGTCATAGCCCCAGATCGTTGGAGTTGTTAGCGTTCCCCAGTCCTGCTGAGTCAGCACTCTGCCTAATCCTCCGCATCTGCGCGCGTTACCCTCGAACCACGCAGCTCATCCCTAGATACGCGTTGCAAACAACTACATTACCTGTCAAAGTGCTCCTGAACATAGGATACTCATGTACTCGTCGACAACATCTTAGAAAGTTTCTGGTAGGTACCTAGGTACTTACCTCGGTGGGTAGCCTGAGATAGGGCAAGCCCGCGATTCGGTGCTGAAAGAGAATCGGTGTGTCGCGTCTTCATCCAGGAGTTCGTGGTCGTCTCGCCTGTGACTTTTGTCTAACTGTAGTTTTCTTTGCTGTGGTGGTTTCTACTGAAACCTCCGTGGCCCATAGAACTGGACTGATTGGGACTCTCGCTAACTCGCAAGACCAAAACACTGGAACAGTTGCCCAGCGCGAAGCGACTTCAGGACAAGATGTTTGCAGGTAAGTCACTCGTACTGTTAATGACCATATATTTTGCTGAACCCAGATTAGAACGATGCCATCTCATCACGATGGATACTCGCATTCCATCCAAAGCAGACGCGCCCGAGTACACCTTTGCTCTTGCCTACCGGAAGCCCGTACGTACACATCTGGACTGAATACAGTGTAGGTGAGATCTAACAAGAAGCAGGAACCCATTCCCAAAACCTGGGAGGCGATGGCAGGTGACAACGGCGTCAGTTTTCTCGATCTACCGCGAGAGCTAAGAGACATGATCTACAACTACATCTGTACCGACCTGCCCCAAATCGGAGACGGATGGCGCGATAAGCACGACGAAGGAAAATACGGTATCCCCGCCGCCACTGAGGCTCAGGCCGATGTATTGCACGACTGCAATATCATGAGGACATGCCGCCAGGTGCATTGGGAATTCGCCGAAATGCTCTACGCGCAACCCCTCCAAATCTGCAGCCCCATATACGAGTTTCAGACTCAGTTCATCCTGCCCGGCTCGCATATCCTGCCCTTATCGCCAACATACGCACATCTCGTTAAGAAGGTGGCTGTCCTTCACGACACAGAAATCGGGCACACCCGAGACCAGTACCACAAATTCGGGAAAAATACTTCAGTCGAGAAGAATTGGCGGAATCTTGTCACGATCGCGACGCAGTTAGGAAAGCTCTTTCCCAAGATACAGACTGTACGCGTGCTTTATCGCATTTGCCCACGGGATTACAGTCGTGATAAGACATTCCAGACTCTGTGCGGACTACATGGCGACACCAGAGAGAAGCAAGTCGAGAAGTCTGAGAAGTTTATCAAGGGTGTGTGTTGGAGTGATGGGAGACCCGTGAAGCTGCCACCGCAACTAGAGCTGGTGAACTTGGACTTCGACACCATCGTCGAAACCCCTTTGGTTGAAGCTATAAAGAACGTGCGAGCTGCAGAGCTGCAGAAGAAAGAGCTCAAGGGAAAGCAGTGTGCGTAAACTAGCTTCGCTAGAGACCGGTCTGTCGTATGTTTCCAGATCAATACAACAGAAGCTGGGCAAGAAACAAGTTGAAGACTCCAATTTGAACTAGTGGTATCAAAGCCGAAGGCCTTCTGCACACTTCCGGCGCTACAAGGCCATCACTAAACGCCACCGCTGTGCTAATAATACAGAAACCGTGGTAATAATACAAACAAATCCAACACCAGGCGCAGCCCGACCATCATTCCAACAACACATCATACACATCATACATCACAAACCCCACCCTCACCTCGCCTTATTATCCCCCTTCCTCCCCTTCTCCCTCTCATCAATCTTCAACCCCCTAACCAACTGCCGTCCCATCATCCTCGAGATCTCCTTCGCATAATCCGTCATGCGCATGTTATTCCTCTCGTCGTCGCTCTTGCCCTCATACGCCTTCTCGCTGTACGGCGGCGGCGCATCCGTATACCGCGCGTACTCCGCTTCGATACGTTGGAGGTTCGAGTTGGACGACGAGCTCGAGTCGCTGCGGTGGGTTGACGAGTGGTTTGACGAGTGCGAGTGTGTTGATGGACTCGGGAAGGACGTGTATGAGGAGGTGCGCGCTGCGGAGTCGTCTGTAGTGGAGGCTCCAGAGGGTCTTTGACCGGCGGCGGCGGCTTTGGCGATGGAGGAGGCGGAGTCGTGGCGCGAGGAGAGCATCGAGGAGGGGGTTTCGCGTTCGTTGACGCTGACTTCGGGGTAGTGGTCCATTTTTGCGTTTGAGAATGTGAGAATGACTCGATCTCGTAGTAGCGGTAGCAGTAGCAGCAGTAGTAGTAGTAGTAGTGTAGAATCTAGAAAACAAGATCTGAGATCTTTTGTATGACTTGAACGTGGTGTGACTACTAGCGTCCGTTGGAGATGGAAGTGTTATTGGTTGCGCGAGTTCTGCTGCTGCGGTCGATGGCTGGGATATTTAAACAGCTGCCTACTCATACCACGCACATGATGTACATGACACAGACCCATACCAATCCTGTAAGTAATACTACGACGTCATTGCAGCGCCATCGTGCCCAGCCACGCTTTGGCTATCGCAGTCCGGATGAGGAAATGATGTGTGGCTCATCAGAAGACCACGCCTCAAAGGCAGGAGTGCGTATAGTGCTTGGTTTCTATGACAAACTGGCGAAGACATTCCACAGCTGGCAAACTCAGTCCTGGGCTGTTTAATGACACGCGATGATCTGGAAAGATGATGATGTTGGCGATGAACGTTATCGGGGAGGCGGACACGGAGCAAAGCGAGGCGCAAGCGAAGCGAAGGATGTGTGGCGTTGCGAAATGGATGGGTCCAATGATGTCATTCATCACCATCAGCCGTGCCGTGTCGCACAGCAAAGACCGGAAAGCTGAGCATGCAGATCGCAGGACATGATGAAACAATAATTGGCATATACGAAATGATGGGGTATCTTGGGTCCACAAAGTGGACAATGCGTGTAACGTGACAGAATAGGAGATGGGCGGTAGGTAGGACGAAAAGCAGGTACTGAACCCCAACCAACAAACCTCATGCCCTGACTAGACCCCTGACGGCGTTCTTGAGCTTCCCCAACCCCCGCGAACTCCTCTTTTGGGATTTGTGTCGCTCTAGCTCCATGGCCGTTGGCGCGTTGAAGTTGCCGCTTATTCTTGAGATTTCGCTCTGCGGGTTGTGGTGGGCTGGTGATGGCGAATAGTAGGGCTCAGCTGATGAGAACCTCCTCGGACGCCCCGTGTCGTCGTCAGAATACGACGATCTCAGGTATGCTGAAATGACGGCTTGTTGAGACAGTTGCTCCTCATCGGATGACCGAGGTGCGTGGTGTAGAGTTGTCCGCGGTTGATGCGAGTCTGCACGCTTCCGGGATGATGGCATGAACGATGCACTGCGCTGGTTTGGGTCTTCAGGTATATCGCTCATGGAGTATCTCGCTATCATGAAGTTAAGGATAATGTTGGTGTAAAGGGTGTCCATCGCTTACGGTGTTGCTGATGAGACCTCTCCTGCCACTCTTGTTCCTTTTGTTTCTCCATGTTCGCTTTCTCGTGCCAAAAAGTCTGTAATGTACGATAATGCGCCGTTTGTAGATCTTGCGCAAACTCTTTCCGTGGGTGATAAAGTGAAGATGCGCAACGCTTGAACGCAATGAAACAACAAGAATCTCGAAATTCCAAGGAAACACCCACCTTTTCATACTTATCAACACTGCCATCAAGTAACTTCGCCCAATGCACGTGGTACCATGGTAAAATACCATAATCCCACGTCATCGACTGTACCTCCCAATCAAGTCCATCCCACGAGAAGCTACAGAAGTCAAACCGCGGATCGGAAACAAGACGGGTAACCGGTCAATCTAAGCCTCGAGCGCCCCGCATGCTGCCAACTTGGCGGGCGATGATGTCCAGTTAAGGTTGCCTCGCATGGCATAGTACTTGTAGTGTTGGTGTCATCCGGGAGCCCGTATCCGCGGCTGAAGTGAGCGCTGGGTGATGTGAATGGCGGGGTTGGATGCAGGGCAGCCTTAGCCATGTCGCAAGTGATACACGGTGTAGATACGAGGAGATCGGCACAAGGCTGTGAGAGATCGTGAGATGGATATTCTGGCGAGTGAAGTGGTGCGATGGCGGAGCGATGGATTATCATGACGATATTGGGTCAAGAATGCGACTGGTCGACGGACCTTCGTACTCGGTGTATGTAAGGGAGGTGGCGCACGCGGCAGCCAAGACGCAGTTCAAGTGCCATCATGATGCACCCGCAAAGAGTGTACAAGCTGTACAGTACTGTAAGACGCACCTCATGCAGTGCGAAAGTTCTTGACAGAGAGAAACCGTTCGTGAGAGTGGAAACTGATTGACATTGCAGGTGGGCATCTCGACATTAGACTGTGGGGGTAGGACCGAATAGCATCTGCCGAATTCCCATCGAACATTTCGCCCTCATCTCTCCAAAGTGCGATCTTCGAAATTCGCCTTCATCTCGCGAGCAAGAAAGAACGTTTCAAACAAGTTCCGTTGTCCTGATGTACAGGGGGCTCATCTCCCCTCTGCCCTCGCTTCGCACCCTCGCACAGCCCAAAGTGGCAATAATTCCTTCCAAACACCCCCGTCGCTTCTCCTAACGGTGCACAGCCAACGTCCTCCGCCCTGCCCTTACTCACCCACACAGCAAAGATGAACACACCATCGCGCGCCCGACTTTTCCTTCTCGAACAATGGAACAACTCACAGCCTAAACATAGTAACACACGTGCAGCCACCTCACGTTTTTCTTCAAGGCACGCTATGGCGATCTGTTAGGGCCGAGGCGCAGCACAGCAGGCCGGCGGCCGGCCTCGGATGCCTGACCGCAACGCGTCCCACAAGTGGGCCTCCGAGATGATGATGGATGGGCGCTGACGCGGTGTTTTTCGAGCGCTCGACCGTCGGACTCAGCCCATGTGGGTTCTTTTCGATAAATAGGAGGAGGGTTTCACCATGGAATGTGGGTGAGCTGTTGATTTTTTGGTGGGCTTTTGTTATTACTATTATCAAGCTCTATATATCGATTCGGATATTCTTATCACTATACAATATATTTGCGCAACTATCAACGGGTCATTGCATCTTCTCGTTCACACACACATCACGGATTACTAGGGAAAGAGAAGTCGTCCGTAGCACTTGCAGGTTTTCTCGTACGTACCACCTCCACATCCTGTCATCCCGCAGCGGGACGCCGGCCGAGCAACAAAAAGCCCTCAACAAGCATCATCCCTAACGCGCTTCCAGGGGTCTACGCAACATCTTCCCTGATCCACCTTCAAAAGCCATCTAGAACCTGCCCACCTAGCATTACTCCGGCCAGCCACCCCGACAACCAACCTGTTCTTGGCCCTCTACAAACCCGTAAACAAAGCGTTACGGAACGAAAGGCATCTACCACCTGCCACCCGCATCCGAGCACATACGAACATATTCTTAGCCAGGACACGAGCATCAATATTGTTATTGGTGTAGCTTTCCCTTCTCGTATTCAGCACAGAGTCGGTACACTACTACATACTGCCGTCTATTCTTAAACTTTCGGCCCTACCGCATCGTACCGTACCCGCAACCACTACCACCAAAAGCACGATACGATCGACATACCAGACCCTCGAAAAAAAAATCTAAAAATGGATTCGCACGCGCAAACTACGACGATCAATACGCAAACATCGTCTGCATCGTCGTCACGAGACTCGTCGCCTAATACACCCATCACACCTTTGTCGCCTGCGTCATCGGCAGGTAGCGGATACTTCTCCCGTTCGTCGTCAGGGCTCGCATCGCCGCAGGTGCCGTATCACATCATTGTTACGTTCGATGGCAAGGTGCGCGAGATGCTGCGGATAGAGAGGCAGAGTGAGGATATGGGTGAGGAGCGGAGGTCGAGAAGGACGACACCCCGACCGAGGTACTATGCGAGGAACTCAGAGGAATAAACATACGGATATAAATTGTTGATTGGATGCATTGGCGAAAATGGCGTTTACGATTTTAATGACTTAGGCACACTGGAAAAGACGGTTCGCGATATTGCGACTGTCATTGGCGACACGGGAAAGGGAACAGGGACACAGAATCTGCGCAAATAGCTGGAATATTGTCAGTAATTGTAAATATAATCGAGAAGAAGGGTCTTATTGTACCTGCTACTGTCCACAGAGTCCAACAAGAAGGAACTTCGCCACTTGCAACCTCTTCCGCATCATTCCACCTTCACTTTCTTAGGCGCAATATCGCAGTACACCTTCGGCGACGACGATACCTCCCTCTTCCTCAGGCTCGAAAGCGTGCGCGACGCATTCGCGGAACGCTTCTCAATGCGAATGATGCAGCTCTGTTGGCCATGGTCTTCATTCACCACCCACATCCTAATCTTATCCTCGACATCTCCACGACAGATGATATGTATCTTATCATCCAGCCCGTGTGGCTCCACTGCGAGAAGTCGTCCTGACGTGGGACCAAAAGGCGGATCAACTCCGCGTCTACTCCGCGACAACCGGATTCGGAGGTCGCACACCTCATGGGCTAACAGAGCGAAGCCTTCGAGTGTGAGGCGCTCCATCGCGAGTCCCATTAGGTAGAAGAGCAGCGACTCGTCGTAATCGCAGCCTGCTTCGCCGTCTACGGTGATGAAATCTTGCAGGGCGGAACTTTCTGCGAGGTCTGAAGGTGGGACCGCGGATTCGCTTCGTGGCCAGGTGATGAGGTGGAAGGGGATTGCGGAGTAAGGGAGGAGCTGGTAGCGCATGCGACATGGGTTGGTCTTGGAGGAGTTCTGCTTTGTGGACCTCCTGGAGGAAGGCTTTCTCGTCACTTCCTTCGGTCCATTCTTGATAGCGAGTACGCGGGCGTGAGGTCGAATTTGGCTATTCTTGAAGACGAGTGCGTGGGCGGGAGGCTGAACTTGGCTATTCCAAGCATGCTGGTATTGCCCGGGGATGGAGGGCAAACCCGGATGAGCATGGGCTGTCGACTGTGGTAGAGGTTCCACTGTCTGCTGGAGAGCATCTTGGAGGCGAAGTTGCTCCTTCAGCGCGAAGATGAATTCGCTGTCTACCACCGCGTCGAAGAGCTTGTATAGCTTTGAGGGGTCGCGGAGGTCAAACTCTTGCTGGCCATGTTGCCCGATCAATGTCACTGTTGAGACCGGTTTCTTGGCCTGGTTCACCCTGATGAATGCACGTTGGGTGATGTTCTGCTTGGGACATCCATTTGGTGTCTGGTATCTCTGATTAGCTCTCTTTCCGTTGGATGTCATAGACGCAATCATGCCAACCTACATGGAGATACATCCGATTGGGAGCGATAGGAGTCCATGAGCCCGGAGGCCAAGCAGTGTTCACAATAGCTGCCAAAGCAGTCGCGCGATTGACGACAGAGAAAGCGTCCTGTGCTAAGAGCCCGTATGCTCTTTGGAGTGGCTGGGTAACGGGCTGGTTGTTCCGAAGCTCCTGGAAGTAGCACGCGTATGCAATCCGGCGGAGATTCAAGAGCTTTTCTTCAAGAGTGATGTGGTAGGGACCATTGCAGAATGATGCATCTGAATCATTCCACCCGAGAAAAGAAAGGAGCTCATCAGGCAACACCATGATTGTTTGGTGCGCAGGTGATGTGATGAAGCTTTGTTGGCGACGACGAGTGCGTAAGTGAAGACTCAGACTGGAGTTGTCTCCAGTGATGGCCGCCTACACAATTCCTGGAGATCATCTTGTTAGTAAGCCTGAATAGAACGGCTGTGGGTTCGAAGAGCTACTCACCCGTGTCGAGCAGCCACGACGCAAGCGGTGTCAGTGACTGTCAATGTTTTCCGCAAGCGTGATCGAGGCGAACCTCAGATCTAGGCGTGTCTTCAAAGCGGGCCAGTAGCATTGATGTGGTTTGCTCGCAAAATCGATGAGTTGAGAAGATGAACTTGTGATGGGATGAGATGGAAAGTGTGTGATTGCAGCTGTTGTTGCTCAGGAAGAGAGAAGGTATACCCCGTCACTCCGCACCTGCTGAGGTCAGCAGCGAGGCAACGACGACTGCAGATGTACTATGAGTACTGATGTAAGAATCGATATCGATGTTACTCTGCTCCGGGCAATGAGTGTACACTGTGGCCCATAACGCTCCACTTACGGGCCGGGCAGACGACCCCCGATGGGACGGCCCAGCTCTATGGCATGCCATTACGGTATAGCTAGTACATTCTTAGCTTATTCCTTATCGTGTACCAGGATACCTCGATTTTGGAAGACCGGTCCGGTGTTGAGTGCGAAGTTCTCGTTAACTCCAGCGTTTCACGACACTGGCATCGCTCGAGTTTGTCCATAATCGCTGCTCATGATACCCATTCGCACTGGTATACTTGATGTGCCGCTCATCACCCATGCACTATGCTCACAGGCTTTCTCTGACTGCTAAATCTCTCGCAACGATCATGCGACAGCCCCAAGGCAATCAAAGTGATGCAACAACCACGAAGGACGAACGCGCGGCGGCAGATCTCCCCAAGCTCATGAAGCCACAAAGCTTAATCAACTTATGGTGGTAATATAAACGACAACCAAGTTTTTGTTCAGTCTTGTGGAGTGCGCGTTCGTTTTCAGGGTCGCTAAGCTAAACTTGAAGATGCCTTGAATTGCCACCTGCATTTCTGACAGCCCAGAATAATGTCACGTCAAGTAGCACGCAGGAGTACTACGCGCTTCTCGTGCTGGAAGCAAGCAGTCAGAGCATTGCCGCACACTCTTACTGTCTCAGCGGGGACTTCGGTAATACTCCATTGTCGTGTATGGATGGTTCAGTTGGTTGAGGTGGATACCAACCGTTGAGAACAAAGATGCACCAATATGAGCTCGGCATATGCGATCATTCACGAGAAGAAATTGGGAACGTACCAGAGATATCAAAGGGTCCAGAAGGTGGGCCAGGTGGGGCGTTGACCAACTCAACCATCACATGAAGGGTCCAGGAGAAGCAGAGTATGAGAGAAGAGTAAAGTATGAAGCAAGCAAGTACATTGTCCTCCACCACGAGTCATGCTTCAGTATCTCATGAGCCAAAGGCCAACAAGCAACCGTAGAAGCAAGCATATGAGCAAGCATGTAAGCAAGCAATCAAGCAAATGTACACGTGGTACTGCCAGAGAGATACAAGTAAAACCCCGAAACCCTCCTCGCTGAGTAGACACACAAAGTCTCTCGTATACCAATGCTCACACACATCCAGAATCCGTATATAGCCACTCCTTTCCCTCAAAAGAAACTTTTGCTTCAAAGAACGTAGCAGTGCCGATGCGTGCTTCTGTATAATCTTTCTGCACAGTGCGCGAAGTTTTCGCGTCACCTAGGCGCCCTTGTCGGTGTTCTCGGAAGCGTCCTTGGTAGAGCCATCCTTGATAGACCCCTCCTTGGCCGAACCCTCCTTGATAGAGCCATCTTTGAAAGAGCCGTCCTTACCGAACTTGTCCTTGGTAGGCGTGCTCATCGGCGACAAGTTCTCGAAGTGATCGACGAGCGACTTGATGCTGTCGCTGGTCTTGCGTCTCCTGGTCTCAGTGCCGCTGAACTGGCTCGGGGTGCGTACAATCTCGTTGCGGACAGGTGCGAGCGCAGTCCTCTTCTCCCAGGGGATGGTTGGCTGCCAAGGCGAAGAGGGTACTGCACGTGCTGATTCTGCTCCAAGGAACCTCTGGAAGTCCGATGGTCTCAGAGACCTGGTGCTGTTCATAGACTCGGTATCGGTCTTGTCTTCGGCAACCTCGGGTTCCTCCGTCTCTTGAGCGCCTTCAGTTTCCTCGTCATCCTCCTCGGACTCGTCGGACTCGTCGATCTCGGTTTCCTCGACGTCTTGAATCTCCTCAGGCTCCTCGATCCGGTTGACGTTCGTGGCCTCAACTTGTCTTGTGGCCGCCCAATCCGTAGTTTCGATCATCGAGTCCGCTGGGTGCTCATTGATGGCAGAAAGCGGAAGGTCATCGAGAGACCTGTGCGGAACGTCCGCGTCGTTGAGGGTCGAGATAGAAGGTGAGATACGGGGAGTCGGGTGACCCTCGACGGTTGCCTGCGAGCTGGTCTCGGAGAAGTCCTCGTCGCTGAACTCGTCGATGAAGTCCTCGTTGCGATCTCCATGCTGAGCTGTCGTACTGCGATCGCTGCTCTCACTCCCAACAAGAGTATCACCATCGCCCTATGCACATCAGCAAACTTACCCGCCAATCTCCACCACTTCCTCAACGTAAAAAGAAAGAGTCGACGTACCTCAGGAACAAAGATCCTTCCCAACACCGTCTCCATCTTCCCCGCCAGGCCCAGCACACTCGGACAAGCCACCTTCATAACCACCTGCTTCACCTCGCCGGAACCTCCCGCATACTCAATCACACGACGCTCCTCCTCCAAATTGAACGCTTGAAAAACAACGCCTTTAACGACTTCTTCGCCGCTCCACTCACCAAAGTTTACCGCATCGAATGCGAGCGTGTTAGGTCCGTCGCCAGAGCGCACGGAACGTCGGTATCCTGCTATGCGCGCTTTGCGTAGCTTGGGCACGCGGGACAGCATGAGAGAGGTCTGTTGGAGCGGGAGGTTGGAGTTAGCGTGGGGCTTGTATGTGATGAGTATGGTTGGGACTTGCTTTGAGCATCTTCTCAGTGACACCGTCGCAAAGGAAGTACGCGACCGGGTAGCCGGTCGAAGCGGTCGGCTTGGCGTCAGCTGATGTTGCCATCGCGTTGTCGTTATGGTGGTTGCCTGAGGCTGGTTGATCCATTGCGATTGCGGTTGCGATCGCGTGAGTCTCGAGTGATTTTGAAGTAAAGGTAAAAGGTGTGTGGGGTGAGAAAAGGGAAACGAGGTGAAGCAAAGCTGGAGGTGAGAGAGCGCGTGGGGAGCTCGGGCCCTTTGTGCGACGGGGAATGGTGAGTAGTGAGAGTGAAGATATCCGTTTGTTGTTGTCAAGACGTGCGTTTGTCGCGCCGTGTATCGGCGGAGAGATCGATAAGGCGCACTCTAAAACCAACAGAGAAAGATAAGAAGAGCGCGATTACGTTGTAAGGAAGCCATCTCATCTCACCTTCACCTTCACTGAACATCCTTTCAAGGCTGGTGCTCTCATCACCATGACAACACAATCCTGAGATGAACGACAATAAAGACAGAAAACACCATTCATGATATCCTACAATGTATGCACTTCGACGATGACGGAGAAAGTAAAGAGCATTCGCGCCTCGAAACCACACCCAGTTACATCCCTCCCGTCCCCAGTACAAGTTTTCGCCGAGCAATGCTTATTCTACATGAAATGCGCAGCAAAGACATACACGAACGGATATTAGAGATACCCAAAGACGATTTCCGAAGAACTCCCTTGCTTTTTCTGTATCATCATGAACCAAAAGACTGAGAAAACGATACCAAGAAAATCCTTGAGCGTTCGTCACCCTTCCCAGCCCACCATGCTCATCTCGGTTTTCCCCGTTCCACGTACGTTTATCGTTGACCCGTTGTTTTGCCAGCCAGCCCAATGAGTCGTGATACCGCAAGCGGTTGAGAAGTCGCCGAGTGATGCGTATAGAAAAGGTATTACACCGAGAAGGAAAAGAGATGACGGCCGTGTGGTTGATCCTAAGAGAAATACACTAACCGTCGGACTACGCTGGGCGTATGAAGAACGGCGGAAGGTTGTTGGTGCCTTGGAGGTACACTCGTGCTGAAAACGTCGAGATCTTGCCACCAGCTGCCTAAGCTAGCGGTCGTGGGCTCGACTGTGCATGCGTGAAGAGTGCATTGAGAAGTCGCTCAACCTTCAAAAGAAGACGAGTCAGTATGATTGGACAGAAGAGTAATAAGAAGATTACGTACTTCAGGAGCCGCTTTGACAAACGGCAAGTCCCAGAATGTGTATGTTGGATTCTTGAGGATTTCCAACAACGTAATGATGAGTCCCCATGGGTGAGGGCGATGGACCAGCAGGCGCTCCAACAACACTCGGGTGATCGTCTCTTGGATCTCCAACGCCAACGAATCGTCGTTCGGGGGTCCGAAAAGGTGTAGCAGCGTGTAGCTGTAGAAGTGAGTATGCGTGTTCGGGAAGCGGAGCTGGTTCGCGATGGCGCTAATGAAGTGGAACCTGGCTTCGGGGTGGAAGTCCTTGACGAGCCTCTCGATGACCTTGGTGGCTGGGCTCTCCGCGTCAAAGATCGGTACGCTGGCTGGGCCGGTACCTAGAGAGGAGATTCCAATGTACAGGGTGATCGCATGTATCAACGTTGGGTTTGCGGTCGTTGAAACGAGCTCAAAAGCTGGCGACTGAGCCTCTGCGTAGTAAACAGCTTGACACACTTTATCAACATCCTGGTTCTTTAGGTCCGAGCCCTTGAGGAGATTGTCTATAGCACCCTTGATACCTGCATCGGAAAGTACCTGCGCGATGTCGGCACGAATGACCGGGGCTTGAAGGTCGTGCTCCAGTCGGTCGGCCTTGAGCCCAGCCGTAAACGGGTCTGGCATCTCCAGGATTGTGGAAGGGTACGCACTGACGATGAGATTGCGCAGTTGCGTGCAGTGCATAGGAATGCTGTTGCAGAATCGGAAGTGATTCTCGACTAGGAACTCGGGGAAATCATGGTGGATCACCAGTAGAACCCGCAAAACACCGCGGTAGAACTGTTCAGCCATAACAGTTTCTCCAGTTGGTTTGATGAGCTTCCCGGTAAAGATCAGAAGTGTCTCCACAAGCTGAGCGTAGACGTCCCATCGCTTGTCTCCTTGGCCCTCTTCCAGCATGGCAGGTACGAAGATGCGATGAGCAACTAGTGCCAGCCAAGAGAACGTAAATCGTTGGATGTGCGAGGGTTGGATGACCAGTAGAGCCCTAGCGACTGCAAGGAAGACATCGGCCTTCTGGTCTGCTAAGGCCTCTTCCTTTACCGCATCGTTCAGATGGAAAAGGATGGCAGAGAACAGGCGGAAGAAAACCTTCTGGTTGAAGGCATCGCCTCGTGTGCTGTGGTGGTTGCAGAGAACGAGCACTACCACGACGAGTATCTGATCCAGGTACCTAGCCTTGCTTTCTTTGACAGCTCCGTCTTGCTCGCCCTGGTAGACGACGAGATCGACGACTAGCCGGCCAAGCGCATCGATCTTGACTGTCGCAATGTCTTCATTACCGTTACCGTACGGCACTGAGTGTTCCTGCTCGTATGCAGTCACTGAAGAGTCAATGCAGGTGCGGATGAAAGCAACTGAGGACTCTTGAGTCTCCATCACTTTCTGTTGATGGAGCTGGTAGATGAAAGCGCCGACTGTCTTCTTCGGCATAGGTTCCATTTGGAGATGTACCCACTCATCGAACACATACTCAAGCTGATCCTTGTGCCCAGAGGGCGGCGGTGTAAGCATTGACTCGTTGGAGGATGCCTGCAGGTTGGCGATGACGCGTTTTCCAAGCTCAAAGGATGGGTCTTCTGCTAGCCAGGTAGTAAGAGCGTCGATTGACATGGCGAAGTCGGCACGGAACGCACTCGGGTGGTCGTTGAGTAGGAGTTCCTCCATCAAACTGGACAACATCTCTACTGCGGCGACGCGTCGTTCTTGAATGGCTTTGGCGATAGTCGTGTTAAGACGGTGCATGTCCATCAGACTGACCTCCATGAGAGCGATCATGACCGTGGACTTGAAAATCCTGTCATCATCGTGCAGTGTCGCCAACCACATGAGTACCTGCCGCGAGGTCTGGACAGACAATTGGCAGAGATGGCTGAGTAGATGCGCCATAACTTCGACCTCCAAACGACTCAAAGAGTCGGAGAAGAGGTGGTTCGTGACCTGGCCTGCAATGCGGAAAGCCCACGTCTCTTTGTTGGGCCCCGCATACTCAACGCTTGTGATGAGCTGATCAAAGACTTGGTGAACAGTGCTGTTACCAGGCTGAAGTTCGCTGATGCGTTCCTCTGGTGCCTCCTTGATGACGCGAGTGAGCTCAAGGAGTAGATCCTCAACACCTCGCTGGCCGCGCTCTACACCCGGAGCTTCCATATAGCCATTGGGTTGTTGTTGCGCCAAGGGTGCATGGGGTGTCTGAAGACTCTGTAGGCGGGGTTGCTGTGTTGGTTGACGCGGCTCTGCCGGCGCAGCACCCGGAGTTGGGAGGTTCGGTACCGCCGCGAACTGATCTTGGAGAACGTCTGGGAGCTGACGCCCACCGTCTTGCGAGGCGTTGTTGACGTGACTAGCACCACGTGACTGTCTACCGAACTCCTCGTAGATGGCCAATTGTTCGCGGTTTAGACCACCAGGCATCTGCTTGTACGGTTCAGGGATGTAGAATGCCCATGGGCTGATGTTCGCATCCTTGAAAGGCTCATTTGGACGAGAGCTGCGGAACATGCGACGGACGCGGACGGCATCCTCAATCTGCATGTCAATCTCTGCGAGAGACGACATCTCAGCAGCTTGCTCGACCGTATTGCAGACTAGATCGAGGTTGTCGTTGACAAACATGAGGATGTGTCCCTCTGGAAGAGCTTGATCGGGGAGGTCTCGAGCGGTGACGCGGATGTTGTTCTGAATGCTCATGCGCAATGGCTCTTTGCAGGTAACAAGAGCCAAAGCACCGGAGAGAGCCTTTACAACAGTGTGTGCCGCGTTGCGTAGCTTCTCCTCGTCTGGTTCCATGGCAAAGTCTTTGTTGATCAACTGCGATGTCGAGATGGCTGCAATAGTAACGGAGCGCTCTACTACAGGTGCGATAATCTCCTGGATGGCTTGGTTGACAGCAGTGAGGAAGATCTTCTTCAGTGCCGCTGGAGGGACCGCACTGTTTCCAGAAGGTGGGTATTGGAGCTGGTTCGTGAAGTCGGGCAGAGCCGCGGTTATGGCCGCTGACGAGAAGCGCTCGTTGGGACCTCGGGTGCCACGGTTCAGGCTCATAATGGAAAGATCGCCAAACGCTTCCATTCCGTCAGTAACCATGGATCCCAGGAATTCCTCATCCGCGGGTGGTCGACCTCGGATACTGTTTGTAGGATCAATGTTCTTGTGATCAAGTTCCAAGCCTTTGCAGAGAACTTCGATTTCGAATTTCTGGTTAAGTTTCAGATCGGCGAAGTGGTAGAGTTCCATGAGAACTCCCAGCATTTCCATAAGCCAAGGATTGGGGGGCTTGAAGATTGTAGACTTTTGGGCCTGTACAAGTACCTTGCAGGTAAAGGGAATCACAAGCAGAAGACGATCGGTGTCGTAGCCCTCGTGCAACAAATCCTTGAACGAAATGTTGCGGAACTTGATCGGCTGGTCGCGGGCGATTGTCAATGAGCCAAGCCAAGAGCCTAAATTCTTGAGATGGCCACGCTCTGTGGAACCCAGCGTGGAGTCGGTATTGAGCATGCGAATGACGCTTGAGTACGTCTCACGGAGCACCTCGGCCCAGAGGGTCTTATCGTTGAAGAGATCTAGCATATCGAGATACAGCTGCTGGAAGTTGGGTTGCATCTTGGCACGCTCCTCGACGAGATAGTTTGCGAACCATTGGTGATGCCTTTCTTCGACGGCTTCAGTGAGGTCGTTGATCTTATCGCGCAGATTACGCTCGGAAACGTTGTTCAATACGAACAAAACCTTGTCCTGCACGTCCTCATCTGGGTCCTCGTAGAGCTCAGGGCGGAGAGGGGGGTCGACGTAGAGGCAGGAGAACTTGGGTACAGCCGGATCCTGGTGCAGAGCTTCATCGATACCGTTACCGTTCGTCATGCCTATGCCGTTGTGACCGTCACCGTTCACTTCACCGAGCTGCTGACCTACGACTTCTTCAGCTTTAATAAAAATCTCAGTTCCTTGGAGCCCAGGGACAATGAGAAGCTGATCACAGTAATTGGGCCACTCAGAAAGTCGGTTCGAGAAATGAATCAGAGCTTGGAGACCAAACTTGTACATACTGTCTTCGGGTCTGTACTCCTGAACAGCCTCTAGAACCATAGCCAATCCAACCTGAAGTGCAATTCGGGACAAGAGGTTGAAGTTGATGATACCCCCGAAAAGCACAGCAGTCGTGGCTAAGGCCTCTAGAGGATATTCCCCGAAGCAGTTGTACTCGTCGAAAAGGCCATGAATCATGCACGCGAACAGTTCCTGGTCTGCGGGGTCGCGCGATTCTTTGTACTTCTTGAGTGCTGAGATGATGTCTCTGACGTCGCTATCGCCGCTGTACATGTTCTTGAAATGCTCCTGCATCTTCTTGTCGGCATCGTCTGGAAGCGAGTTTCCATTCTGCCCGTTGGCATCGATGATGTCATCCACGCCTTCGCCATAGTTGATTAATCGCGGGTACGCCTGGATGCAGTTCCTTTGGAGGGGCAGCAGCTCGGGCTCGGGTAGACCACAGTCTGAGAGGAATCCAAGCAACGGGTAGACTGTCTTCACTGCGAGTGGCAGATTGAGAGGTAGATGGTCGTCTCGTGCTCGTTGCATCTCTTCCGCAGCCCGCGCACTCAGAAAGTTAGTCAGGATGCGACGGAATAGAGGTCCTGCCTGGTCGAAGGTCTGTTCCAGCCATGGCTGGAGATCAAACTTGCCGCGCGCATGAGCTTGTGCAGCCAGGTCCAAGCTGATGTCAGTATTACTGCGAATCAGTTGCTCTAACCAGTTGTTCGTCTCGGCGTGCTCGAGCACCAGGGTGAGGGTCATCGAATCGGCGTTGTACGCGTCAACAAAGCGATCTGTAAGCCATTGGAAATCCTGCTTCCAAAGACCATAGAGGACAAAGTTGTATATGGGCAGCTTCTTCTGGAAGTAAGGATCAAACAGCTGTTTCAGTGCTTGTTCCTGCAAGGCACCCCAGGGTTTCGGTACTGCCGCTGCCGCTACCAGGAACTCCGCTGTGTGTGGATTAATCACCAAGTCGGGTATGCCCATGAGCTGTGCGGTGTGATATGTCTCGGACGTCTGGAAGATCATGTTGAACAGCGCGGCGGTCGCGTCGAGCGAAACGAAGGGATGCTTGACGGCTTCTTCTGCGAATGACTTGGCGTCGTCGGAGGCGTTTTCGAACGTCTTCATCGAGTACGAAGTGCGCAATCTGGGAATCTGGGTCACGTCCAGCTCTTGCCGTGTAGAAGACAGGAAAGCGACTACAAAATACAGCTGAGTCAAGTCGTGCTGCCATTGTCCTCCCCACAGTGCCTGTATGTCGAACTTTTCGTTATCTTGGGCGACGGGGAGCAGCGCGTTGTAGATGGCCAGAAACTGGTGGCGCTCGATGCGCAGGTGATCGCGGTCGAATGCCAAAACAACGTCCTGCCAGTCTATTCTCTGTCCGGTCCGGTGTTCGCGCAGTGCGGCTACGAAGTTCTTGGCATTGTATCCGGTGGAGAGGGCGAGGTAAAGGAGCACTGCCGCGACTTGTTGGTAGCTGATGTCGCGCGTCTCGGCCGACGCGAGCACCTCTTTGCATGCCTCCACCGTAGCTGTGCCTTGCGGACCTGCCTGCCGTACAAGCTTGACCAGCGGGTTTCGCGAGCCATCCGTAAGCTCGACGAGTATCAGTTTCGATTCGACGATGCCGGGGATCTGTTGGTGGGTCTGCTGGTATCGCATCTGGACGGCGTACGCGAGGCTCATCTTCTTCTCTTCGTCCCACCCCTGTGGCGGGTCTTGTAGGAGACGTTCAACGAGAGCGGCGAGGTATTCGTGGCTCATGTCCTCTGGCTGGGTGGGTTGCGCAATGGCCATTAGCAGGTCGTCGCCGACGGTGGAGAGGACGGCATCGGCTAATGAGAGTTAGCGTGAGAGTCAATTGGGAGGTGAGAGAGCCCACCTTTGCTCCGGAGATCTGTCTTCCTGCAAGCGAGGGCTAGCATCGTCTTTGCGACCGAGTCGAGCTTGAAGTGGGCGATGAAGGCGGACAGGTCAAAGTCGCGGAACAGGTCGCCCTCGCTGGAGCTTATTGACTCTGCAATCTTGTCTGCCTGCTCGGGCTCCTTCCGTATCTTGTGCACCTCGGTGAGGAGGATCTGGTAGCTGCCGTTGGGGTCGGCGCTGCGGGCGCCGGTGCCGAAGATGGTGGCTGCATTGTTCTGCAGCACGCGGCGGAAGTATTTCGAAAAGACCTCCATGCCGTTGGAGTCGACCAGCTGGCGGCGCGTCAGTAAAGTACCAATGGGGCAGGGGCGATGGGACAACGAACCTTCCTGATCTGCTCGGTTTGCGTGTCCCACTTGGCGCGGTCTTTGTCGTCCTTTACGGGGCCAAACTGACTGAGCAGCAGGAATATCTGGGCAATGACAATGCGGGAGAGGTTCTGCGAGGACGCGCCGGACGGGTTGCTGGCGGTGCTGGGGGAGCCCGTGGTGCTCGAGGTGGAGAGCGAGGGCGAGGCGCGGACAAGCTTGGAGGCTCCTCCGCCGCTACTTGACTGTGCACCGGCGCCGTTGGTAGCGGCTGCGGCGGAGGAAGCCAGGTGCTGTGCAGCGTGGGGCGCTATGGTCCTGGGTCCTCTCGAGGACAGCAGCTGGCTGGCGGGGAGCTGCTGTCCTGCGGCGGGCGGGAAGGGCGACGAAGTTATCGAGGCGGCCGACGACTTGCGGCTGCGGACCAGGCGCTGCGAGACGGACGCGGGCGGCAGCGAGGGGAAGTTGGAGGCGGCGGGCGACTGGCTGGGCCGCGAGCTGCTGGGCGAGGGCGTGCTGGAGTTGCGCTGGTCGTGGGCAATTGCGGTCGAGATGGGCGTGGGACGTGTGCTTTGGTTTGGTCTCGGGCCCCAGGGGTGTTGCTGGCTCATCGAAAGCGTCTTTCCATGAGTAGCGCGTGGCAGGCGGGGGAGGGGTGGTGGTGATGGCGTGGGCGTGGTGATAGACTGGATGGGTGTTCACCCTCGCCCGTGTAGGAAAGCGATGTTCTTGGCAGAGTTTAGTAGACCTGACACGTTTGACAGAGCAACAACACCACGAAATCTTGGAAGGGCATGTGTATGCATTGACTAAGATTCCATTCTCCATTCGTGACTGGCATTCATTTGCCGTGATACCACTATGCGCTCATTCCGACGATAAAGCTATTCGTGAGGCTCCAGGGCTACCTGCTGCTGATACCCCACACTCCGCCTAACGACATGACTGTGTCCATCCTGTCCAATTCCCATGCCACATCCA
The DNA here is from genome assembly GCF_023758085.1 of Alternaria hordeiaustralica. Taxonomy (NCBI): domain Eukaryota; kingdom Fungi; phylum Ascomycota; class Dothideomycetes; order Pleosporales; family Pleosporaceae; genus Alternaria; species Alternaria hordeiaustralica. Next base: position 4,070,848 of record NW_026056773.1, on the reverse strand, counting down.
TCATCACTCATCAGCGAGGGTACCCTGACTTGACGTATTTTATCACATGACTTGAAGATTGTCAATGGTTCTTCCACAGCTGTCATAGATGCAGTCAAGGGCATCCTCAGCGAACTGCAGCTGCACGACTTCCAGCCCACAACAGTAGGGACGACACAGGCACGATGCATATTATGCATGCAGCACCCAACAGCTTAACACAACTGACCATGCACTCTGCTAAAGTATGTTTCTCGGAGACATTGAGCTGGTGCCCGACACAGCCCTTGCGCCGGCTTGCTTGTTTGCAGTATGACGATGGTTCCGCCATGGCCGCGCGATGCATTGGTCCGCGCGAACACATCAAGAAACGCAGCACAAGAAAAGAATATTCCCAATAACAAGCCGAAGTATCAATAGGGGTGATAGGCTGACCTGTACGCCGTGGTTCGTCATAGTGCTGGGGTTAGCGCTCCTAGGTACCCCTCGGCGCTCGCGTCGCCTAGGTGATGTTGCTGGCCGTCAACACAGCTGTACACCGCCAGCACATCCTGGCTTACCGTCAACACCTGGCTCAGTCGCTCGACTGCATATCCGATATCCCCATATTCTTCCCCCACCCACATGCGAGCATTCGCTTTCTCGCTCAATCTGCCCGCCCCCTCAATTTCCCCTCGCTGAAGCAGTAATCACACGCGCCATGGGTGGTGCAGCGACGGAGCCGCCTTCGGTCTCCCTATCGTGTACGTGAATTGCCTACTCCCTTTACTTCACCTATACTGACGATTGCAGTCGCCAACAATTTCTGGGGCAAAGATGACGCCGGCGTCGGTCCCATGCTCGACCGCATGCATGCGGCCAAGGTCACCAACGACGAACTCAAGAACTTCTACGCAGCCCGCTCAGCAATTGAAGAGGAATACTCGCGGAAACTCCTAAACCTATCGCGCAAGCCCCTGGGATCCTGCGAAACCGGCACCCTACGACTGTCGTGCGATGTCATCCGAGCCGAGGTCGAGTCCATGGGCAAGGCGCACCAGAGCATAGCACAGCAGATGAAGACAGAGCTAGAAGAGCCACTAGCCGCGTTCGCTGGTGGAATGAAGGAGCGCAGGAAGATTGTGCAGAACGGCATCGAGAAGCTGCTCAAGCTGAAGATGCAGCAGACGTCGACCGTCAACAAGGCACGCGACCGGTACGAGCAGGACTGTCTCAAGATCAAGGGTTTCCTAGCGCAGGCGCACATGGTCATGGGACACGAGGAGCGGAAGAACAAGGCAAAGCTGGAGAAGACACAAATCAACCTGGCGACAACCAGCAGCGAATACGAAGCCGCGGTCAAGGTGCTTGAGGAGACCACCGGCAGATGGAACAGGGACTGGAAAGCCGCCTGTGACAAATTCCAGGATCTCGAAGAGGAGCGCATCGACTACACCAAGAGCAGTCTCTGGAACTTCGCCAACATTGCCTCCACAGTATGCGTCAGCGACGATGCCGGATGCGAGAAGATGCGCCTGTCCCTCGAGGATTGCGACGTAGAGAAGGACATCAGCGGCTTCATCAAGGAGTCCGGTACTGGCCAGGAGATCCCCGACCCTCCCAAGTTCATCAACTTCTGCAGAGGAGACGCCGAGACCTCATCGCAGGTTGACGAGGACGAGAACTACTCAGTCGCCCAGTTTGCTAGGACCTTGAACCCATCCTACCGCGCTTCATCACCAGCGCCATCTACATTCTCCTCGCATCACGATCCAAACAACCCACTAGTACGAGAGCTAGGTCTCCCACAAGAAACACGCCCGATCGCTCCTGACGATCTACTACCGCGACAGTCCTTGGACCGTCCACCACAGCGTCAGTCTATAGATATGCCTCGACAATCTGTAGAATCATTCAGACAACCAGTGGAACCACCGCCTCCGCTCATGGATGAACCCCGCAGGCGTGGAGAGTCTCCCCACCAACAGGCAGAATCTCCCCGACAGTATGCACAATCGACCCGGTCGCGTGCCCAATCCCGATCAAATGGGGATTACCAGCATCAGCAGGTTGAGCCGCTGAGGCAGCGCGCAGAACAGCCTCAACCGCACGTGCAGCCTTTGAGACAACATACAGATCCACCAAGACAGCAGCAGCAGCACATCGAGCCTCTGAGACAACATACAGACCCACCAAGACAGCAGCAGCAGCAGCAGCACATCGAGCCTCTGAGACAACAACACCACATTGAACCTCTGCGACAACATGTGGAGCCTCCAAGGCAACCAGAGCCACAGCAAGCCCCTCCATCCCCACAAGTTGCACGCGCAGTACAGCCAGATCCTCGATTGGTTCAGGCGCAGCAACAAGCTCGTCAACAATACCAGCAGAGTCAAGTCCCACACAACGACTATCCTTCGGATGGTATGACACAGTTCTGCCGCATCGATGCGCCGTCTGATCGCAGCTCGATCCCAAGTCCCGCTCGACCTGCCAGTAGGGATTCACAGAGCGATTACTCCAACCCCACGTCTTTCTCTAGCATCGAGCCTCCAAGTGGTTCAGCATCTCCTGGCAAGCCAATGCCACAGTCACCATTGCCTGAACCTAGTCCGATCGAAGAGGGGTCAGTGGCAAAGAAGAGGGGTTTCTTCAACAGCCCCTTCGCACGGAGAAAGAGCAAGCACGAAGTCGAGACTCCAGCAGCTCTTACCCCTGCCAATCGCAACCGCAACACATGGGCACCTCCCGCGCGCAGGAACACGGAGGAGAACACCAGCCCTACCAAGAGCTTTGCTACTAGAGCTACTCCTCGCAATGCTATACAGAGTCGCGCTCCCTCGCCCAGCCCTGAACCAGCGGATCCTCGTGCCAACTTCCAGCTCAACGTGGGTAACAATGTTTTCGACGTGGCCTCGCCGGACAAGAAGAAGCAACAAGAGCAGGAAGAGTCGCAAGACGATCTTGATCCAATTGCGCAGGCTCTTGAGGAGCTCAGAGGCGTCACTAAGCAGACCTCTGTTCGTCAGCAGCCAGATGATCGCAAGCAGGCTTCTTCTCGCCAGACTGCCGATCGTTACCATGGTCTCGCAACGCCTGCTCCGGGCACACCTGCTGTCGGGTCAAAGTTGGCAGGTGGTGCCCCTACTCCCCTTTCTAACGTCGACCTGAGCGCTGCAAAGCGAGGCACACCTCCACCAACATACGAGCAGCCAAAACGCGAGCAGCCGCCTCCCCAGCCTCGCGAGCAGCCGCGCGAACAACCACCCATGTCCCACTTGGGCGCTCCTAAGCCAGCGCATACTTCGCGCGCTATGCAGAAGACGACTCAGATGTATGTCAATCAGAAAGTGAGCATGTTCAACGGAAGTCAGGCGTCTCGATCCTCCAGCCGTAGCCCTACAAAGCAAGAGCCCCCACGTGTTGCATCTCCGGCGCAACCACCTCGAGCTATCAGTCCTCGACCAACCCTCAATACGTCTCAGAACTCATACCGCTCATCTGGAGGGCAATCACAGCCATCATCGCCTTCGACATACCAACCTGCGCAACGACAGCAACCACCAGCATCGCAGCCTGCACCAAGAGCGCAACCCGCTCCACGTCAACAACCTGTAGCTCAGCCTGCACAACGGCCGCAACCTGCGCAACAACCAACGCCACGACCGGCATCGAGGCTACAGCAACAGCAGCAGCAACAACAGCAGCAGCAGCAGCAGCAGCAGCAAAGGGCTCAACAACAAGCCCCTCCCGCAAATTCATTCAGCCGGACCGCATCGCCCAATCCATATGCGGCATCAAATGCTGGGGGCAGGCCTAGAGCACAGACAGCTACTGCCGCTGCACAAGCATACGGTACACCTGTAGGACGTAACTCGTACTCCTCGAACCGTGGCCCATCTCCCAACGTCAACCCCACCCCACGAACTGCCTCGCCCCTTCCCCCTCAACAGCCCCCTCAACCAGCCTACGCGCAATCGCAATCACGCCCAGCATCTCGAGCAGCCCCCGTCTCGCGAGCCGCAAGCCCCAACCCACAATTCCGCCAATCCCAAGAACGACCGAGCAGTTCCCACAGCGGCATGGCCCTCGCACTCTCCACCGCAGGCAGTGAGCGCGGCGACGGCAGCGTCTACGGCGGAAGCCAATACGGAGGCAGCGTACGTGGTAGGCCCGGTACTGCTTCTTCCGCCCGGCCCACCACAGCCAGCTCAGCTCGCCCAGGCACCGCTAGTACCGCCCGCCCGCAAAGCTCCTACATGGGCGGCGGCAGCGCAGGAAGCGAATTCGGCTTCAGCGGCGGATCTGGCGCTGGTTCCGTGAGAGCGGAGTCTCGTGCTAGGAGTAAGAGCTTGGCTGAGCCGAAGAATTATAATAGCCAGGGTAGGGTTATTTTGAACTACTGTAAGTTTTACCATTCATGTTGATGATGAGGGACGTTGGCTAACGATCACAACAGCACGTGCGATGTACTCGTATGCAGCGCAGATCCCAGAGGAGTTGGGCTTCCAGAAGGGCGATATCCTTGCTGTGCTTAGGTTGCAGGATGATGGGTGGTGGGAGGCTGAGCCTGTGGGTAACACGGGTCGACCTGGTCTTGTGCCGTCGAACTACTTGCAGCCTTGCTAAAATATGCGACTATCTGGATTGGTGAGGTTTGAGAAGGATGGAAGGAAGGTTCTTGATGGTTTCGACCAACGTCTGTTTTGGTTTTGATCTAGCGATTTTGCTTGCACATACCCTCGTTCTATCGTTTGGCGTTCGGGTTGTATGTTTTGAACGATCGAACGAAGGGGACGTGCGATGAGTTGGACGAAAATGAGATGGGATGAGATGGAATGGTATAGGCTTAGATAGCCAAACGTAAATAGCACTGGACCGTACAACGAACAGAATGAGAAACTTGTACATGCCACTCTTGACATACACTCTCATTTGCTTGAAGAGAAAATATGAGCTACGGTAAGCGTCCCTTCCCGTCTACACACCCACGCCTTCCCTCAGCCAAGTCACCAAAAAGAGCAAAAAAGAAGCAAAATACATACAACAGCGGGGATTCGCTAGTGGTCACCCACCTAACTACTAATCCGCCGGTATCATGCTTGTATATGGCTGAGCGGACGGGAAGCCTAATTTTCATGATCCTATGGTCGTATGTATCAATCACACGAATCTGCAGCAATATATTCTCAATCGTCGCGATCTGAAGCCTTTGACCTTGTGATCAGTACGCGGCTGTCAAAGATGTAGTTCATGCTTCCCTTTGTCGGAATCATCTCAAGATGATAGCTGGCCGTATAAAACTGAAGTTTGGATGCTTTGCTGTGTAAAAATGGGAGTTTGGGTATCTACTCAGTTCAACGCCTGTCATGCTCTTTCGCTCGTTTGCTCGCTGCAATATGCCATCCACCGAAATGCCGTATCTCATGCCCTCTAAAATGAACGCCCAGAGCCTCAGATGTTTTCCCTTGCTCATGAGACTTCTCCTACTCATAAGTATTCTCATACGGATCCGCATCATCAATATCCTCATCCTCGCCATTATCAAAATACTGCTCCGCATTATAATCATCGTCGCTCTCCTCCGAGTCCGTACTGGCGGCGCTCCAATTATCCTCTTCGTCCACAGCATCAGGCTTCTCCTCGTCGATCTCGTCGTCTTCGGCTTCGGCGTCGTCGTCGTCTTCTTCGGCGCGCGCTTCGGCTTCGTTGGTGCGTTCTTGTTCGGATTTTATGAGGCGCTCGATTTGGGAGACGCTGCTTACTTTTGTTACGGCGAGGGTGCGGCGGGCGGGCTTTTTGGTGTTGGAGGAGGTGGTGCTGGTTGTGCCGGTGAGGGTGGTGCGGAGTTCGGTTGGGAAGAGGTCGATAACTGTGGAGGTGTTAGTTCTAAGTTGGCGGTCTTGTGATGGGCCGTGGAGACTTGCCGTATGGTCGCGCGTCTAGCTTTGGGAGGCGCCGGCGCACTTTTAGGTATTTCGCGGAGTAGGTCTGGTTGCCTGTGAAAGGGTCGAAGAGCGATGCCTCGGTGGGGGCAGGCTCGTTGGCCTTGCGCTTTAGGCCGTTCTTCATGCCGTCGTTGAGGATCGTGTAGAAGGGGCCTTCGTGGATGCGGTCGCGGACTGCGAGGTGGTGCTTCACCATGGCTAGCTCATCGTCGGTTGGTGGAGGCGCTTGGGGAGGTGGTGCTTCCTGTGTGTGGCTTAGTGGGTGGATCAAAGATGCGCTCTTCAGTATCGTGCTGGTGGACTGCTGCAACTGCGACTGCGACTGCGACTGCGATTGGCGAGGCATGGTGGTTGCGACAACATTATATAGACATGCGCAGTGCTAGTAGACATGCGCGATGCCTTAGAAAACATGCGCAGAGCAGTCGCGATACGGCTGATGGGTATGCGACGGAGAAAGGGAGATGCTCACTGGAAAGCGCTCGGCAGGACCCTTCTGAATGTCGAGGCCAGTAAGATCCCAGTTGAGCTCCGTTCCCGCAATCGTCACGGTTCCTCGCGCGGGATTGAAGGCACCTCCACGCGAACCTCCGCGGCCACCACCTCGTCCTCCTCTTGCTGGCGGCATGTCAAGTTTCTTGTGTTATACGAGAGGCGGTGTCTACTATGATTTTCCTTTCACGGTAGGTCGATTAGGCGTCGTCGAGGGAGACTTTGAGGAGAGTTGTGGAGTCAGAAATTATTTCGGTACAGTTGCGACCGGCTTGCTAGGCTGAGCTCGAGGGTGGGGTCCCAATAGCGAACTTGCACCCGCAGCCCCGCCACCTCTACCCTAAACCCCGGTATTGAGGTGCATGACAATAGGAACGTTCGAAGCCATACTAAGTCATCTACAGTCCTTAACCGGATGTATATCGAGTTATTGCGACCCAGATTGAGGTACAGTCGCAGTCAAAGCAGTCAGCACTCGCCGCCATCACCGCGCATCAGGCTACAGGGAACGCGTGCGTCTTTACGCGCAATCACATGAGCGGCCTAGAACCTTCTCTTACACTATAACCGCCACGCTCGAGCCAGGACTACCATCGAGAACGTCGACAGTCCAACTTCCTCAAGAAACACTACATCTGAACATCCAAAATGGCCGCATCGACTGCTACGCTCAACGAGCTGTCAGAGCATCTGCAAAAGGTCGACCAGGATCCTACCACTCCGCTAGACACAGATCTACTTGAGCGATGCGAGCTCTCCACCAACACACCAGAATACCGTAGCCAGATATGGAAAGAGACGAGACCGCTCTTTCTGCAAATGGCGGCGTTACTACCAACGCTTCAACAAGATCCCACGCCACTCACCCACTTCATCATCAAGCTGGCGGAACCATATCGATTTGACGATATTAAAGACATTGATTTCGAGATCGGACTTGATCTAAAGGCTACTCCATTTCACAGTCTCATCCTTACTTTGCTCGAGAAGGCCACCACAAGTAGCACCGATGCTCAAGCACTTGCGAATCGGCCAGCGGTCATATTGGCCATCGTCCGTCTGTGGCTATGCACCCAAGATGCTGGAGTCGCTACTCAAGCTGAAGAGCTTCTTACTTCGTTGTTGGAGGTATCGAAGAACGAGCCTGTCTCGATAGATGGCAAGTCTTCGCTACATACATATGGCACTGGTCCTATGTGGAGGCGCCTATTCAGCGACAGGGACATTAGTTCACTGTACTACCATTACACATCTCTCAAGGACCTCACATCGCCACCTCAGCCACTTCTGAACAAGCGTGACAAGACAATCTCACAGGCTAGACTGTTGTCCTGGCTACCGCGTGTCGCCGCTATGGACTGGAATGCCGTCACTTCCTCGTATGGTCTGGAAGCTGAAAAAGAAGTCGGACTGAAGGAAGGTCAAGGCTTGCTGCACTACGCTACACTCAAGATGGTCGACACAGAAGATGATATGCTCATGCATATGACCCTGCTCCAATTCTACAGCACATTGATCACCACAGTCAAAGCGAAGCCCCACCTCTCACACTACGACTCAAGTCTTGCTCTGGATTTCCTCATAGAAGAAGGTGTACACAAAGGCATCGTCGACTTCCACACCTCCAACAATCCCAGCCTTGACCACTCTTTCTTGAGCAGTCGAACAGCCCAGTATATCAGCGACTACGCATCGCATTACCCAGAGAACTTTGAGAAAAGCAGCGAGATGCCCACTATCCGAAACTACGTCCACCGCAACATCCGTAAATGCGAGGCAAGCGACTTGAACATCATTGCTTCGATGCCTCGATCAACGCTCATACCGCAAAAAGCTTTAGGACCATCCTGGGATGACTGTGTCATTACCGACATGCCAATCACCCGAACGAACCAAGATGCGCTCAAGACACTCGCAACCATCTTCCACGGCCCGCCAAAAGAAGAGATCACATTCCCACAAACCGAAACTATAGGTTCAGACAGCAAACGCACACAGACCGAAGCAGCATACGCCCGCCTGCTCACCGCCCTCTTCTACATGAAAAAGCCGAACATGTTCGCCGACATAACTACACATATGGAAACCATCGCCATGAAAGAGAATGCACTCGCAGCTTTGACCCTCGTCGGCGCCCTCATCACGTCAACCTGGTCCACTGAGCCGCTCCCTAATATCCCCACAAACGATCCAACCTACGCTCGTCTCAACGCCTTCCCCAAATCAGGTGTCGATCTGATCTTAGACCCCACGATCAGCGGTGGCGTCCTCCCTTCACTGCTGAAGCCTGCGACGACCTTTTCCAATCTCGTTGGTGGACGTGGCGATGCGGAGAACGCGGCGTATATCGTTGCGACGGCGAAGTTCGAGGTGCTGAAGACGCTGGGCAGGAAGCTAGAACAGGATGGTGGGAGGCAGGATGTACTCGCTATGGTGAGGAGGAGGGTTGGTGATGGGGTCTGGGGTGATAGCGGGAACGTGGGGAGTCGGATCGGGACGTTGGAGATGTGAGGGTCGAGTGTTTGTAGTTGAGAAGGATATGTTATGTGATGGAAATAAGTCCAAAGTAGCACTTTGTTCAAATATCTAGTCTTCTAAATCCTATGTGCTACTAGACAAGTACTCTCTTCATAATACGAATGCGATTCAACCCAAAAGGCAACAAAAAAGAAGCGCCTATAGCCTTGCCCCAACAAATCGTTTTTCCATTAACAACCCACCGTCTCTGCAAGATAGCTATGCATACTTAGACTGTTTATTAAGGGCTGTAGAGTTCCTGATAGGGATCGTGAATCTATGTGGGTGGGTACTTATAGCGCGGTCACGTGATCCCTTCCCTCACCCAAAAAAATCACCAAAAAAGAACACCTGGGGTATCTGACTATAGCCAGACGAATGCTGAACAGAGTGGGACTCGAACCCACGCCACTTTCGTGACCAGGACGTCTATTTTTCAAGACTTAACGTTAAGAAACCTTAACCTGGCGCCATAACCAGCTCTGTGATGCTTGTTAGATACTTGTGAGGGAGAGAGGGGTGTTATTGAACGTACCGGCCATCTGTCCGTTGGTATTTGATTGGTTGATGGAGGAAATGAGAACTACAAAGGATATGACGTTAGTTAATGGCTGGAGTTAGTGGTGTTGGCGCGGTGAGAATTTTCGTGGTGGGGTGTGGGCCGCGGAGGAACTTGGAAGCTAGGGCGACGGCGACGGCGACGGCGAGATTGTGGGGACGGAATGCATTATGAAAAGGATCCAGTCTTTCTTTGCGTGAATAAGAATTGAAGGGTTGCTTGCGAAATATGATCGTAGTGTTGGTGCACTTCTTCTTGGACTCGGTTTTTGTTAGCGTGAGAAAATGCAACAGCGGCCCTCACGTCTTGAGTAGAAGGCGAGCGATTTCTGTGTAACAAAGCTCTATTGAGACTCTTCATTGGGTACAGCAGAGTGCAAGACATTGAGTTGGAAACTATAAGCCCATACCAAATTGGAGATATTGAGGTCGTCCGTAGCACGGTGGACGGATGGAGGAAGATGAGGACGACACACGAGGAATAAGAGATGTAGATTTGTAAGGAGACTAGCGATTGTGATATGTCCGTAGAAGAGATCCCCGCCTTCGAAAACGTGCTACAAGTCGTGAATGAGGGTAGTTCCAAAGAAAGTAACGGCTCCGAAAAAACGCGACTCATCATGTATGTTTCTTGCTAAAGTGCTTGAGCATGTTGTCCTTCCTTGGGTATGATTTCTTGCAGTCAGGTGCGAGGCATCGAAAGCGGCTCCGGGTTTCTGGCGACTCGTGACTTTGGCGGTGTCGCTCCAGATCTGCGCGTACGCCGAAGGCACCCCAGCATCCAGGATGAGTACAACGGTATCGCTTTTCATGTTTCCGGTAGGTGTGTTTGCTAATGTTGCGATGTTTAGTGTAGCTTTAATGAGAGTTAGGGGTTCTGTGCTTACTTTAGTTCATATGTGTGCTGAAAGGTGTCGTCGCAGAAGCTGCAGTTGAGTGGCTGGACCGTGACATTCCTTCTTCTCTGGATGGTAATTTCTTCTTCATCTTCAAGAGTAACAGAGCGCGAAGAGCAAACTTGGGGGACATGATCAACAATGGTATCAATGTTGTCCGTAGGGTATATTGAGTCGCCCAAATCGCTATCCGCAATACTGCCGTTCGAGGTTGACGACCAGATCCTTGCAACAAGGGTGTTTTCTCTGCTGATGGTGGAGGCTCGAAAAGGTACTGTAGAAAGGTCCGATGATTCCGAAAGCGTAGCAGGGGAGGAAACAAGGCTGTGATTTGTGGGTTTGACTTGTGGTTGAATGTTGGAAAAGGCTTCCGAGACTTGATTCAGTCGCGCCCCAGTCGCTTCCTCTTCCGGGTCTGCTACAGAGAGATGACCAGGCGCCAAGTAGATTGATATGTGTTCGGGCACTTTCGTAGAGTTCGTGTCTGTGATTGGCTCGCTTGGTGGTATGTTTGAACGCACGTATGGAGCATGAATGACGGGGTTGACATCATACTCAACTTCATAAGGCGAAACGAAACGCCAACAGTTATAGATCTCACTGTCGAGATCCCCCCCTCGTTTGTTGTAACCAAGCTTGTTTACGCAGCACGAACAAGGCGTAAGATAACGTGATGTAGTCCGATACTGAGTGGGATAGGGTTCTTGCGAGATAGCGAGTGGTGGCGAAGTCTACGAGGCTCCGCCGACCCAAGGGTTGTTTGGACTCGGAGAAAACACAGGACCGACCTGGGATGAGGCGACAAACACCTGTCGATAAGGGCTAGGCGATGATTGACCAGAGGCCGTGGGTGAAGGGTTGTAGCCTCACTAACGAAGCTCAAAAGTAGAGTGATGGAAAATTCCGCTCCAAAGCTTCGTCGCAATGATCAAAGATCGAAGAACTAGCAGTATTTTATACCTATCGAACTGCCTGGAGGCGTACTATGCCTTGGGCTGAGAATGCTACTAGGTAAGCGGGAAATTGTAGGGTAGTGGTCAGCCACTACCCACCTGCAGCACCTGATAGGTATGCGTTGGCGAGATATTCTGGTCCAATCTTGTGGCCATGCTAATTTCAGCCTTGTTGTATGCCTCCATTCTCGCGGCGTTGTGGCAGTATGGAGAAGGACGCGAGCTGAGCGGGACGGATGTCGGGAGGTCCGTGCATCTGAGGCCCTTGTCCGCTTCGAGCCTGAGTTTCGCTGGCAAGAAACACCTGCTCGCGCGCGCACGCACGCGTCTCCACGCGTATCCTATCTATCGTCAGCCACAAAACCTTTCAATTGCGCCTGTTGGAACAACCTTCCTGCGATGATGGTAGCACCGACGAAAACTTCACCTACCTATCGTGTACCGATATGCCATGCACAAGGCTGGGATGCACAGCAACCGATACGCCCGCACGCGAGTCTTCATTGGCAAAGGTTTTCACGACAAATGCTCTCATTATTAATTATGTGGACTAGATCATTACCATAACGCTCTACTTCCTCGCGGCACCAGTACCCTCTGGCCAGAACTCCTCGAGCCACTCGTACGGGTTCTCCGGAACATACTGGTTCAGAATCTCGCCCTCGAAGTCGGTAAGGTGGTCGCGTGTCAGGTTGTACAGCGCGTACTTCTCATCTGGACCTGTTCCAACAGTGTATGGGACGGTCTGAACGTTGTTTCCGATCTCCTTGTCGACCCAGCGCTCGACGTCTACGACCTGGGCGTTCTTGATGCGGTACTCGTCGCCGTAATTGGGTGAAATCTACCCATGTGTTAATAAGAAGACAATGAAAGAGGAGGACCTTTGGGGGGCTTACTATTCCCATCCTGGTGCCATTGACGGCAATGACGTTCTGGATGGTGACATTGCGCTTCGCCTGGTTCAAGCAGTTGCCGCACGACTGGTAGAAGGTGCCGAAAGTCTCGGCATAGAATCCAGTGATGTTGAACTTTCCGCCTAGAGAGTTGTCCTGGAAGATCTTGTCGGTTGCGGATCGAGCACCGCCTCCGATAACGCGAAGCTGGGTGTTGAGGCCCTTGGACGTAAGGGCATCTTCGCACACGTCCTCCCACCAGACTATGAAAAAGTTAGTATGCTGGTCAGATCACCTCCGGTCTCGAAGCTTACCATTCTCGACCCATGCATCGCCTAGCGCGTGAATGCCCTCGCTTTGGTGCTTTCCAATGACCACGTTCCTAATTGTGGCACCAGGTAGAAGATTGAAGACAGCATCGGCGTCTGTTCCTTCGGCCTGTTCGTTGCACGAGCCCTCCACGCGCTCATAACGCTTCATCTGCCCATCGAAGACCTGGCCGGGCTGAATGTACATGGTCTCGTTGAAGACGACCGTCTCAGTCGGTACCGGGAACTTGGTAACCGGGAAAGGGAATCGTGGAAGAGGCCGTGCACCGAGATCGCCCTGAGTGGAGTCTGCGCCTCCTTGGGGTCCATCGCCATTCTGACGACGGATCACTGCTGCCGATGAGAGCGCGGGAAGAAGAGGGAGGATAACAGAGGTAGAGAGCTTCATCGCGACGACTGGCTGTGAAGTACGAGGGTATTTGAGCTCTTCTGACTGAGATTCTAGGTCAATTGAAGACTGTCGAGATGCAGGAGAGGTACTTTGCATTGCTTGCAGCTGCCCTAGCTTTTATATCACCCACAACACCTTCTTGCCCAGCTCTCCTTCCGTCCAGAAGCCTCATCACGCGCATTGTTCCCACGCGATTCCACTTACAATCCTGGCGCGACCGTTTTCCATATGCTCGTGTAGCTGCACAAGGCCATAGCTTCCACAAAGTTACCCCGGTATCACAGCCTCCAAGCCAGCGGAAGAACTGGCATCCAGGTTGTTTCCGTGAATGACGATGCGAGAACGGTGGTGTAGCAAACTTGGCGCAGATTTAACCGATGTATCCCCAGACTATGAGATGCGTCGCCAAGTGAACGCCTCGTCTTGGTGACATTTTCCCACGAATAACCCCACGACTTGGCACCCTGCTTTCGCCAACTCCAACTTTCCTCCCCGCGTATCGTAGGTTACTTCTGCGGGGGACAAGGGTCTAATTTTCCTGCGCCCTGAGCGGTCGTGGCTTGTAGTGGCTTGACGTACAGGATTGGGTTGCCGCGGCCGCGCTTCGAAATTTTCCATCCTCTGTTGCGCAAAGAATCTCATAGCACGAGCGGTTTTGACTCGAAAACGAGAAGGATTCTACCCACTGGACGACGGAAGGCGATACGACCAGGACGTGTTCGAGGAACGTGGATTGACATGGCTTCATTGCCAACATGGTAAGCTCGCTGAACAACTACACAGCTGACGACAGTCGCATACCCAGCGACTTCAACAACAAGGAGTGTTCAAACCCAGTTTTCAGTCATCTCTCGCAAGCCTTTTTCAAGACTATCCCATCTCGAGCCCAGTCCCTTCAGCCAGCTCATGATTTCCTCTGCCCTGGTGTTTGGCAAACTCATTTTGTCAACGCCCATGCCCTCAATGTTATCCAGAAACTCCCTTTCAGGATACAGTGTACGCCATATATCCAACATCTGGTTGTAGCTCCACGGTTCTGCAAAAGCAAAGAGACGTTCATTCTCAACATCGCTGTGGATCAGCGCGGAGATGTGTACGAGCGCGCAGTCAACGGGATGGACGTACCATTGCGGACCAACGGAAGTTGTCCAAAAGTTGAGCTGTTCGCCTTCCCATGCAGCACGAGCCCAACCGATGGTTGAAGGGAAGCCCTGATACTCGGGGATCTCGACGGGGCCAAAATTGGCGTTTGGCAACTATTTGGGGTTAACGATGACCTTTCTAAAGCGTTGAATTTTCTGCTCACAACGCGGTTGAACACGAAGCCGGGCTGATTATCTTCCATCCATTTCATCATCGCCTTCTCGGTCTCAGTCTTCATGGCGGCGTAGACAAACAGCCCTGGTTTGCCAGGCTCTTTCTCCAGAATCTTCAATGCTTCATCATTGTATGTGTTCTCATCGATTGAGAATTCCACATTTGGATGAGGAAACGTTGCGGCAAGGGATGACGAGGTGAAGACGAAACCTTTGCATGAGGGTACCTTCGCGCAAGCCTTGAGACCGTTTAGACCCGCCTTCACGGTAATGGAGATCGCTTCATTGACGTCAGAGATGCCTCCGATCGGAGAAGCGACATGGATGAAGCCTTCAATATCTGCGAATGAAGTTGTTCAATATTAGAAGTCAAGATATCACTAACGACATAAGGTTCGACGTACCATCAACGACATCGTCGTAGCACCCTTCGACCGTCATATCCGGCACCTCGACCAACTCAAATTTCGCCTTCTTGTACTTATCGTTGAAGTACTCGGTCATGTATTTGTGTTTCTCGGTATCTCTCACAGCACCGCGGACATTGTACTCTCGCTTCAGAAGCTGATCGACGATATGGCTTCCGACGAGCCCGTTGACGCCTGTTACAAACACTGTCGCACCGGGTTTGATAGCGACCGTAGGCATAGCGTCAAGTAAGGTCAATCGACGGTAGCAGCAAACGAGGCTTGCGACATGGGCTTGTTTTTGGGATATCCTGAACCTGCTTTGGGGACCTGCTCGTCGATCCCGTAACCCGCACTGATCTGAGAGCGAAAATGGGGAAGGAAGATAAGAGTCGCAAGGCTAGGAAGCGCATTATATTCGCTGTAATGCGTGTGGATGGCTGCCAAGTTACACAAGCTAACTGTTTTGGGAAAGGCGGGGTCGTCATTCTGGCTGCTGGACCGAACGAACACCAGCGACATACACCTTCAGGCTTGAGAATACTCCATTCAAGGGCTCTAGTCGATGATTGTAGCCGTAGAACTACACAGCCTTGCGGTTTGCACTCTGCAGACCGGCTTTCAATGCCAGGTGATAGGCCAAGCCGCACGGGTGTAGAAGCGGGTGTAAGTAAGCCCGCTTCTCTGTTTAAGCTGCGTTCTTATTAATAGCTGCGCACAGCTAAAAAGAGGCGTCTTACACCCCTTACAGCAGCAGCAACAGGCTATAATAAAGTATAAGAAGGCTATAGAAAGGAGTTTAAGGTACAGGCTGTTGCTTTGCGAAAACTACACCCTGTGCAGGGCCGCTTCGCGGGAGTTAGAGACTCTGTATTGTATTGTTAGATGGCATCCAAGCTGTGAAGGTTTTGCAATGTCCATGCCAGATGAAACCCGATGAAAAGACCTATCGCACATACAAAATGCTGATCAGAATTACAATAGAAGTTTCGAATCTTTCCCGCGCTGTCTATCAATGGAAGAGACCAACGATGACTTTACGGAGTAGGCCGTCGCCTCGAATCATCGACCGCATCGTCTTCGACACGACTGCCGTTGAACTCCTCGCAACCTCGATACTCACATGGAGAACAGCGTTCTTTCTGGAAAGCAGGCTCCAAATGTTGAACTATGGCAGGTATGAAATATTCGAAACAGATGCTAGCGCATTCAATCTACCTCGTCAGCCCTTGTCAGTCCTTGGCGAATGATCCAGTGCCGGCACCAACAAACGAGGCACGAAACGAACGCGATCGTCGATGGACAATCAGCCATCCATTCCCACGGCTGGATGTGAACGGGTAGGAGGACAAGGCGATAACCAGAGGAAACGGCACGTGGTCGATGAGGAGGCAAAGCCTGATGCCTTTAAGGCTGGTTTCTTACCAATACAAAGATATGAGGGAATAGACGACGTCAACGATGAGGAAAAAGAATATAATGGCACACGGGTGGTGATGTTATTTCCGATGGCATAGATGGTCTCGAAGAAAAGTGGCAAGGTCAGCAGATGAAAAGAACGCGCACCTGAGGAGTACAGACTTCACAGAGACGTGTGAAACTGTCCAAATACTTCTTTGCGCATCGGGACGCTCTGAAGCCGAGGATGAAGATCGGTAGAGGATGTCTCAGATTTCCAAGGCGACACCAGAAAGATGAACAGAATGGCAGCCACGAAGCACGCGTAATCTTTCCGTACGGCATGATGACATGAGATCTTCGCTGTCTACCCGTTACGAATGTGCACGTTTGTAAAACAAACTAAGCACTCCACGATGTCGACTTCTTCCACCGGTTGTAACCCGGCGGTACCTGGACCGCGGCTCACCCCACGACTTTGACGACCCAACTCCACGTCACAAAGACGTACGACAGCCTAATCATTGAACCACAAGGACCAGATACCTCTCCCTTGCGCCACTCAGAACAAGCCTTCCAACACGACGATGCGTCTTTGAACAAGCATACCAAGCTTCTATTCTCCGTGAATCCTGAAGCTTGTCACACCCCTCTCATCTTGGCGAAATGAAGAAACATTACGCCGTTCCCCACAAAACCCAGCCTAGTTGTTTCACTCCAACACCACGAACGGGCTCGAAACCGCTCACCGGGTTCGAAAGCAAGCCAAAAAGCGGGTCGACCATCTCGCTTGGACTAGCCGCCGCCCTCCGAAGGCTCCGATGACAGCACTGACAGCTCCAGATGCCAGGAACGTCGCACTTGCGACCCATCTCCCGTGTTTCTTGCTCACAGCCACTCAATACCACCGAGCTTCTCGGTAATGATCATGAAACGGTGGGAACAATGCGGAGACTACGTGCCGCCACGCCGTCTTCTGGAATGTAGGTCTCGAACGGGTTGGAAACGCAAGGACGTGACCCTTGGAGTACCTACTCTTACCATGGGATGATAAAAGCCCTACCTACCCACCTTCTCTATTGTTCTCCATCACATTTGTGAAGTTTCAATCCTTTACTTCTACTTGTGCTAGATCGCTTTGTCACTGCTTCGTTTATTCAAATTCTTCCTTCCTTCATCCAAACTTCGCTTCAATGGCTCGTTACTCCTTCGCATTCGCTGCTCTAGCAGCAAGCGGTGCCTACGCTGCGCAGAGCGCAGCCTACACACAGTGTGGTGGAAAGGGCTTCACCGGTGCCACGGCATGCGTCTCCGGATACCACTGTGAGGTCCAGAACGACTGGTACTCTCAGTGTGTTCCTGGTGCCGGTGCAGCAAGCCCTGTAGCAAGCCCTGTTCCTACAACCATGATGACTGCCACCAAGGCACCCGCTGCTAAGACCTCTTCTCCAGCAGCAGTAGCTGTTGCCGCCCCCAGCAAGGCTGCCGTCGCTGCCAACGCTGCTGCCAGCTCCGGAAAGACCCAGTACGCCGGTATGAACATTGCTGGTTTCGACTTCGGATGCGACACATCCGGATCATGCAGCGGAGCCTATGTCGACCCCGGTGCGAACGGCATCGCTCAAATGCAGCATTTCACCAAGGACGACAAGCTCAACATCTACCGTCTCCCCATCGGCTGGCAGCATCTGACCGGCAACACTCTCGGTGGTAACCTTGACGCCACCGTCAGCGCTGCCTACGACAAGCTCGTCCAAGGCTGCCTGGCCACTGGCGCAGTCTGCCTTCTCGACCTCCACAACTACGCCCGCTGGAACGGCCAGATCGTCGGTCAAGGCGGACCCACCAACGCACAGTTCGCGGATGTCTGGACCAAGATCGCAACGAAGTACGCATCAGAGAAGAACGTTGCCTTTGGCCTCATGAACGAGCCCCACGACCTCACCATGTCCACCTGGGCCGACTCGTGCCAGGCCGCCGTCACCGCCATCCGCAAGGCCGGCGCCAAGTCGCAAATGATCCTCCTCCCAGGTACCGACTACACATCCGCAGGTACCTTCCCCACCGCCAGCGGACCTTCCCTCCTCAAGGTCAAGGATGCCGACGGCACGACCGACAAGCTCATCTTCGACGTCCACCGCTACCTCGACAGCGACAACTCCGGTACCCACGCCGAGTGCACGAGCGACCACGTCGAGGACTCCTTCGTACCGCTCGCTACTTGGCTCCGTGACAACAAGCGTCAGGCTATCTTGTCTGAGGTCGGTGGCGGCAACACTGCTTCGTGCGAGCAGGATGTCTGCGCTGCGCTCGATAGCTTGAACAAGAACAGCGATGTCTACCTTGGTTACATTGGCTGGTCGGCTGGTGCGTTTGATCAGAGCTACGTGCTTGGTCTGACGCCCAATGGCTCCACTGATCGCGAGTTGGTCACTAAGTGCTTCAGCCGCGCTTAGAGGTCGACATGACTCTTTAGGTCTTGCTCTACTGAGGAGTGTGGCCCATCGTTTCTGGTGCGCAATGCTTTGGAAACCGTATTCTCTTCTTCTGTAGATCTTTTACAATCAAACTTTTCTCGATATCTTCCATGGTATCAAAACCAAGGCAACGATTCTCATTCCAATGTGCATTACTCGTTCTGAATAGGGTGACTAATATCGTCCGAGGAGTACATGGATTCTACTTTCGTAAATATCTGCGTAGGCGAGCTGCACCTCGCTTCCAAGTCGACCGATAGGAGCGCTCTCACAACCAACAGCAACACATGATTCCAGGGCCAGGAAGATTTTGCATAGAAGAAAACACCTCTCAGCACAGTTCCGATCATTGAAGTCCAGAAGCCATTTTTTTGATCAAGTTTTAATAGCCTGTTAGGACTTTGGTGACGGCAGGCAAAGAACATATTAGAGTATGCTTTTATTTTGAACGGCGAACTCAGTCAACACATTGAGATCATGTTTGCGACTTTGAATTGAGCTGAAGTCCAGCCGAGAACGAAGACATCAAGTGTGGCGGTGTTCATTTGAGTGGATAGAAGGCGTAAGTAGGATCTTTCACATGGCTCCTCTGTATTTTTTTTTAGGAACACCGAAGGCGCCAGCGACATGGGCCATGCGGGATTCTTTTTTGGAGAAAGAAGGGTAGTTGTTGTACTGAAGAAGAGAAGTAGAAGTCCAAGTTGCAGGTATTCATATGCACAGAGGCAGAGCAAGATCCATGTTTGAGGTGTGGCGTTGGCACGGAGAAGAGACCAGACGCTCCATGCGCGTTTTTCTCAAATGATTTGTAAATTTCTTGGGAACAAAGACATTATAGACGCTCCACGGAGTTTTGGTGATAGAAGGTATGGCTCGAACCTTTTACATGGTGGACGTGAATGTCATTTTTGAGAAACCGAGAAAGCGCGACCAACATCAATGTCGGCCATTTCAATTTTGGAGAATATGAAGAACGACTGTTGGAATGAAGAAGAGAAGAGAGTGCCCAAGTGGCAGATATTTATATGCGCAGGAAGAGATGCACGGGATGTGATCTTAGCGTTCAGGGAGGACGGCCAGCATCGGATGGTCTGTTCCGTCTTTTGAATTGATTTGCATGCCGCTCGAGGACAAAGACATGGAGAGAAAAAACTTACGTTTTTATGATAGTAGTTGTGGCTCGCAGCGCTCGCATCACAGTGGAATGTGCCTTTTTTGAACAAAGAGTCGCGCAACCAACATGATGGGTTACCGCGGTGTTTTTTGGAAAGAATCAGAAGTGTTGGTGTGATAAAGAAGAGTAAGAGGCGTTCAAGTTGCAGGTATTTATACACAAGAAGACCTGTGCGGCATAGCTTTCTTGAAGGTCGCGTTTATTGTTATCAGCGGAAGGCCTCGTGGTTTTGGAAGTCATGTTAGCTTTTAGGTAGGTTTTTCGACGGCAGGCGAAAGACCTTCGTTGTCTTCGTCAGTATTTTGAATTGAGAAGATAATCAAGATATCTCTCGTTTCGAAGAAGTTCGCGGCTCGTCCGAGGAGGCAGACATGGGTACGGGGTTGACGGTTTTTGATAATACCTAGTAACAGGCACGGTCTGGAGCGACGACATAGCGGTGATTTCGATAGCTTTTGAGAGACGCGGAAGAACGACTCAGACATGATCCAGTTGAGTGTCATTTTCGGAAAATCGAGAATGGGGCGGAGTATAAAGAAGAGTGTAAAGGTGTGAGCGAGTAGATGTTTATACCGACACCGAGACGCTATGCGCTATTGCTTGTTGCGGAGGCAGCGTCGCTCATGTCAAATACGTCTTGCTCTTTCTGGCCACCATCAACATGTCGTGCGGTCTATTTTGGTGGGGGAAAAGGGCGAAAGACAAAGCTTATTTGGATCCGCGTTTTTGGACAGAGAGGACCATCCATAAGCGGATCCTCTGGTTTTGGTATAAGTTGTAAATCGCAGTGGGGAGAACATACAACACTACTGCACAACATTTGAAAGGTAGAAACCATGGCATGGAGTCTCCATATTCGATCACAGCCGCTGTTTTGATGGAAGAGAGAACGTCCTCTCCACACATGCGATCTCGATCCATGGGTTTTTGGAAATTGAAGGAATGGTTTTAGTTGTAAGAAAGAGAGTCAGAACTCAAAAAGGAGCTATTTATATGCAGATGAAGACGCACAGGCCGTCATCTCGTCGCACAGATTGTGGAAAAGTGATGATGGCTATGATCACCACCCACCGGAGAAGCTGCACCTTCGCTGCAGGGAAGGAGGGAATCTTCTTCTCCTTCTGAGTTGGAGTCCGAGGGTGCTTGCCTCAAAGCGCATGAGAAAGCTAATGAAGACAGGCGTGTGTAATACAAGTAGATCATACGAGTCCCGCTCGCCTGGTAGTGTTGCATAGGAACGACACTGTCTCTATCCCCCTCTCTAGACCTCGTTAGGTCCAGCCATCTCCAGGAAGAAACTTCTCACGTTGCATATCGTCATACTGAAGTGAAGTGCTTAACATGTTTTATCATTTGTTTTCCCTCTTTTCAATCTAAATGACAAAGATGCAACATGGAACTGCCATCTCTTCCAATCCACCCACCTATCCTTATCCACATATGCTCATCCAGCTTTACTGAAAACGGTCCAAGTATTACATATCTTTATACTCACTTGCCAAATGCAGAACACTGTCTTTCAACCAACAGTAACTCCCAAACACCGGATGCCCATATTGTCCCAAAAGGAGTGTAAAAACACACATGCTCCCATAGATTGCTCCCCTAACCGGAAGCGCCCGATCTTTTTGTATAAATGAGTGCTGCAGAATATGGACAGGTGTGAAGCGGCGTAAAAGGAATGTTTTGTGATATGCCGTTATCGTAAGCGGTGAAGCGTCGAGTCGTGCGTTTTGTGTGTTTGTATGCTGTAGAAACTGTCTTTCGCTTCATCTACCAGACACCAAACTGATACGTGAAGTAAAGCATAGAGCCAATCGTCGTACCGGTAGTAAGCAGCATAGCAGCCAGCGTCTTCTTCTCAGAAAGCGAAAGCGCGCCGTTGCAGTTAGGGCAAGTGTATCCATCCTTGAGCGAAATGTACTCCTGCGGCAAGTACATGCCAAACGTGAAGCCAGTGAAAGCACCCAGATATCCCGGCCTCGGCGCCGCAGTAGCACTAAGATCGGAGTCGTAGATGAGCAACTTGTAGTTCTCGGTCAGAAATGGTGCCTGGCCATCAGGCGTGTGCTTGGTATCCCAGAGAACCTCTGTTTGCTTCGCGGAGATGTTGACGGCGATGGTGTAGGTGGCTTGGTTGGCGGTGCAGGAGGCGAGGACGTCGATGGCCGAGGGGGTCACGGAGAGGGAGGTGTAGTTCCAGGCGAAAGTCACCCAGTCGCCGACTTTGTAGAATTGTGTGCCGGCGAGGGCGTTGGGGGTGACCATTGTGAGGCCGCCGGCGGGGAGGCGGGCGTCGAAGCTGGTGGACTTTGAGCCTTTGCCTGTTGTCTTGGAGCCGCTGGGCTTTTGAGTGCCGCTGGCAGTTTCCTTTGCGGTGCCGGAGGACTTGTTGTCGTCATTGTTGTTATTGTCGTTGTTATCGTTGTTATTGTTGTCGCCGCCCGTCTCGGTGGGTTTGTCCGCTGCGGATGTCTTCGCGGGCTGTGTGCTGGCGGGTGCGTCTGAGGCGTTGTCGTTGTTATTGTTGTCTAACCCATGATATTAGTACCCGACCATACAATCTCAAAGATGCTCGAACGTACTGTTATCCTGACGTCCCATGAGCACGTTCTTGACATCAGTCAACCCATGGATGTTGTCGAATGCATGCTTGACGTTCATGGCATGCGTGACCGACGACATGGCCACCACGGCAGCGAGAAGCTGAGACGGCCTCATCTTGTCCGAATGATGCCTAAAACAAGTCTCCTTTGGTCCTTCGAAGCTCCAAAAACGTGTGTACCGGCTAAAACCTCGTTTCGCAAGCGGGAAGAGGTCCTCGTGGAATCTCAGGTATCGTACAACTCTCAGGCGTGACGGGACGGGACGGGAGAGAAGAAGAGCTCCGGAGGCGACGCGACACAAGTATTACGCGGAGAAACGACGAATGGATATTACAGTTAACACCTCTCCGTCCGTATAAACGAGCGACTGGCGAAGGGTGAAGATAGGCGACAGGTCGAGGTAAGCGATAAAGCGATTGATGGTTTTTGTCTCAACGGCGGAAGTGAAAGGAGAGGTTTGATGGTCTCAGCGTTGACTTGTTAGCCCAGCCCAGCTCAGCAGCACCAGCCCAGCGGCGGGCGGCGGCGAATGGGATACAAGCAGGGGGCAGCCCGAGAGACACTAGCGCTAGAGGGCAATGCAACCCTAAATATAACATGAGGGCTCCGCAACACGATATTGTTCCGAGGAAAGCATCAATGCGCCCATCGTATTCTGGGCTTGGACGTTACGAGGACAAGACTTTTCGAGGAGGTGGATATGTCATGGACCGTCATTGCTATACCTCGTGAGAATATCGTGGAGTCGACGGGCTGCTTACACGGCCTTGTCATGCAGCGTTGCGCGTTCCACGCACGAAAACGATATTCTCGCACGTCCGTTTCCCGAGCGATGGGCGGGCGGCGCAGCCATCATCGACTTGTGGTCTGGCCACTCACATGCCGCCTCCTGCACCTCCGCTGCAAACATCACAATACAGCACACATCATGTCACCTCACCCCATCGTCGTCTTTACCATCGTCGCGATTGCCATAGAAGAAATAACACATAAACAGCAGTCGGTCCGCGCATTACTCACTGAAACCGTTGACTGCGAAGATTTGGCCAGGGTCCCCCTCGTCGATCGAGCCTCACGCACCAGGGTCTAGAAAGGAGATCTGTGGGTATGCCCGATGAGGTCGATCACCCAAATCTTGGTAGGCGGGTTTACCATCTTTCTTTTCTTCGCACTCAATTATCTTGTGATATTCTGATTGTAAGTACTGTGACTGGTTATTAGGTGGGTGCTCGCGGTTTAATCACGATGGTATAAGAAGTGGCAACGTGCCCACGACCCACGTGATTCCAGCACCACGGTACTTCTCGATATACATATTTGTCATGGTAGCTGGCAGTTGAACAAAAGGACGGTTTCGCCAGCTTGTTGAGTCCGAGAATGACTGTGCACAGCAAGCGTCACATCGATGCGAAGTGACTTGTCCAAGACTACACCCACGCTCAAGTATCGAATCGTATTACATCTAAAAGGGTATCCGCATATATCCAACCCTCCATATGAAGTCAACCGAAAGTATAAATCAGAAAGTCTAAAGGAAAATCACGCGACGCTCAAGTCAACTTTTCATGCTACCGCCGTCCCTCCCACCACGCCTTATCCTTCTCCCTCCGATGCGGCATACTCTCCCTGATATCCGTCTCCCGATCACTCGCAAACTCGACACTGCGCGCGCGACTCCTACTGCGCGGTCTCTCAATCTTTGTCGTACTCCTTCGGCTGGGCGGCGCGCGGTCCTCGGCAGGGAACGTCGATCGCGGAGAAAACGTGTCCCTCCTCGCTTTGCGTGTGGAAGTGGGACTCGTCAGTCCGCCGCCTACTTTGCTGTTTGAGAAATCCGCAGAGAGAGGTCGTGCAGTGCGGCGTTTACTGCGGGTAGTAGCGGTGGCAGGCGGCTTTTTGATGTAGTCATAGGTAGCTGGATCACGTTTTGCGAGTTCACGTTCGAGGCGCCAGAGAGGGGCTTCGGGGAGGACTTTGACGGCCATGGTGTCTCTCCATTTGATTTTCCAGTAGACTTCTGCGTCGCCGGCTCGGGAATTGTTAGCGCCGTAGTCGACGACGAGTTTGTAGCTGTCGGTTAGTGCGCGCGCTTCGTAGAGGCCGCGATCTTGGATTCCGGGGCCTTCGAGACGGTAGCGGGTGCGGACTGAGGGGTGGATGTATTCGTTGGTTTGGCGGAGGGGTCGTTCTGTTGAGCGGCCTGAGAAGGGGTCTACGGAGGTGTATTGGCCTGGTTTACGTTGCTATCATTTCAGTCAGTACGCGTGCGGATGTTTATAGAAAACCAAAACTTACAGTACTACCACCGATTGCAAAGGCGCCCTTCAGCTCGCTATAGATCTTGCCAAAGCTCCACGGTCGGATCGCACCTTCCTCTTTCTTGTAGTACTTCTCATTCAGATCATCCTGTTCAAACAGATACTCAGACCGTAGATCCAGGAATGGCTCGAGTTGACTCATCATCCACGCCAGACTGATATTCGCAATCTGCATATCATCGTAGCCACCACCCACATTCGCGTGCGCACCCGGGAACCATACTTGGCGGAGCGTCGTTCGATTACCCTCAGGCTTTTCCCAGACGGCAGGTGAAAACGACGACCGATTCTCATCCAGAGCCAACGCTTGGAATGCATTCTCGATGCAGTTGGACAACTTGG
This sequence comes from Alternaria hordeiaustralica, assembly GCF_023758085.1. Classification (NCBI taxonomy): domain Eukaryota; kingdom Fungi; phylum Ascomycota; class Dothideomycetes; order Pleosporales; family Pleosporaceae; genus Alternaria; species Alternaria hordeiaustralica. The sequence goes on along the minus strand of NW_026056773.1, from coordinate 4,045,875 downwards.
TGTCGTAGAAAGTCGTCGCTTTTGACTGCTTCATCTGTAGACCCAGGCGCTGCAGCTTCCCGATCCGCGGTATGCCGAGACTGCCAACGGTGTCCCACACCGCTATGCACTTGATTGGAATATCCAGTCTAGTCAATCCTCTGCGTTCCAGTTCCTCTGCGTATCGTGGGTCATCTGCGCTTGGTTTCCGCGGGAAAGGTACGTCCTCGTGCTTCGGGCGATAGTCTGGGTTCCGCCGATTTTGGACATCTTCATACACTTCTGGTAGCGTGTTCAAGCCCTTCTTTGTGAGAAGACCAATCTCTCCGATCAAGCCGCCGATGCTACGCGCGGTAAACGCGCCTCTCGAGAAACCGAGCAAGAAGATCTCGTCTCCGGGGTGATAGTTGTTGGCAAGGAATGAGTAGGCCTCGCGAACATCATCGCTCAAGCCCTTGCCCGTAGCACCCCCAACTAATCTCGAGAGCTTTCCGCCTTCCGTCCCAAGTCCTTGATGATAGTTGACGATTTGCTGGATACCATCCTGACTGACTGCCTTGATGGCTCTTGATATGCGAGTGATGTTGCTTGGGATGGAGAGAGTACCGTTCTTGGTTCCATCGTCCGAATTTAGCCAAGTTCCGTCACACGCAACAATCAACCTCTTGAACATGCCCCTTCCACCGCTGAGTCCTGGTGCGTCGACCATGGGTTCGCGCATGCTACGCACGCTTCTGCTCCTTGCGCGGGGTGCTGGTGCTGGCACATCGATGATGAGTGGTGATTTAGCCCCACTTCGCGGAACATCCACAACGATGGGCTGTGATGTTAACGGCGCTCTGGTGCTCGGCGCCCGACTTCTGCTCCGCGCTCGGGATAGTGCTACAGACATTCTTTTCTTGAGGTTCCTGGCTCTTTCTTGATGTGCCTTTGAAAAAGGCAGCTGCTGTCGTTGTGTAGACGCAGCCCAAGTCCAAGGGGAGTTAGAGCGGGCTACGTCGATATGCGTGAGCTTTTTACGCCCGCGGCGAGGTTTGGTGACTGGCAATGCGGCTAACCCGGTTGTTGCGTATCCACGTGTCGACTATCCACTCTGCTGGTGTTGTGTTGCTGGCAGCCTTGGGCTATGTCCGCGAATGGCCTTTCGTATACCACTGCAAAGACGCCGGAAAGACGCGCTTCGTTTCGTAGCGATCGCACGTCTGATGGGCAGTGGATGAGGGTGTCGCGGATCCCCAGCCTCCTCTTTTAACAATTTCCAGCTCTTCCGTTCCAACTCTTCAAACTTGATGGGCGGGAGTAAGCGAGGCAACGGGCGTCCTCATCAGCCTCGGGAACCTGCAGCAAGCACTTTGACGCAGGGCACAGGAATCCGTGAAACCGAGGGGGTCGGATGGTCAATATGGGAAAGGAAATAGGGCGGACGTGTCGCGTAGCGCACAGCGCACTCTTACGTCGAGTGGTTGGGCTTCGGCTTCAAAGCTTTGCTGTACAGGGCTGGGGGTGCCCAAGTCATTGGACTCGCTTACCCAGCCTCTTGTCTGCGAACATGCGATTACCCCTCGGGATTGTTGATTCTACCAGGCGGATGAGCAGAATCTGGAGCAGCATGCAAAGATTTACTCGTCAACCCCGCTGGTGTGCGCGTGTGCGGTCAAAAGTGAGGCTGTTCTCCAGCGCATCTCGCTCGACCGCAACTTCTTCAACAACGCAGCGCCAAGGTCTCTGTCCCTTCCTGTCTGGGGCTAGGATACACCGCATCGTAGGAGCCGCATTGGGCGCAGATGGCCCTGCCGGTGAGGGCCCAATTTTCGCGCTGTTATGCGTTAGACCACTGCCAGGTGTAGTGTTAGGTGCAGGAAGTGCGCAACTCGGGCGGTGAGCGCAGAGTACGTGTTGGTAGGGGACAACCCGGCCCACCAGCTCTGGTCGGCAACAATCGAGATTGCCGACATCACAGACACGTTCATTCGAGAGCTTGTTTAGATGAGCTGTTCTGAAGGATATCAACTGTTTTTCAATTTCATGAACTTTTATCTAGTAGTTCCGTTCCTTTTACTTCATTTCTCGTCGCCATGGGCGACTGCCTCATTCTGGAAAATGTCGGCCAACACCTAGTCGCAGATTCGCGCTTTCAGACGCCGAGTAACAATCCAGCGCCTCAGCCAGGCCTCCTGGCTGGTAATCGCACAGCTACACTCTACAGTTATCTTACAGAATTCCTTCCTAGACACCCAGATCTCAAGAACTCCATGCGATAAATCAACATCCCTAGAGTGTGTAGTGCAGCGCGAGCGGCGAAATGGAATCCATCTAGGACATACGCAATGATGAAACGACATGAGGAGAGAATACAATAGATAGGAGGAATAGATGAGAGACGTGCCCCAGGAGAATCGTAAATGTCGTATACAGAGAGAAATCGCGCAAAGGAAATAGCGGCCTAGTAGCCGCCGAAAAGATCATCAAGCTCGTCAAGGTCAATAAGCTCCGGGCTCTTCATGATCCAGTCGTCGTCAAGCTCGAGTTTTATCGACTTGCGCTTGAGCGACGGCGGGGGCATTTCGATGTGGAGCACGGGTTTCAGCGCGGGGCTGCTGGGTGATAGAGCGCTCTGGAAGGTCATGAGCTGGTCCATCTGGCCGAAGAGGGCGGCTGCGGCTTCCGAGTCCTTTTGAGCAGCGCTTTCTACGGTCTCTTCGACGGAGACGGCGACTTCTTCCATCTTGACATCACTCTGCTGTGTTGGCTCGGCAGATGCGCTGGCAGATCGCTCGCGCTCGGCTTCCTGGCTCATCCGGCGTTGCTGCAGGAACGACGCAGTCTGGGTGAACTCGCGCTCATCCTTTTCTAAAGGCGGCGACTGAGCGCGGCGGTTGTGCGAGATGTTTGCAGTCGTGGGAAGATGGCTCTGCTTGGAGAAGGGGTCGCTGTCGTGGCTGTCGTAGTCGGACAGGTCTAGCTCGGGCGACGGTGACATGCGACCTCTTGACCTCGCATCCGCGTCCTCTTCTTCCGAAGTTGCGGACGACAGCGATGGGGTGACGATGCGTGGTGCCATGGCGGTGCTAGTTCCGTCGGCCGGGATAGGCTGATGCGGGCAAGTGGAGAGGAAGTAGTAGACACGCTTGGGGTGGGTACCAACGAGCTTCTTGTCGAGGGGACATCTCGACAGGGCTGTCCAATTGCGCTTGAGGTAGGTCGCTAAGCGTGACGAAATAATGGCAGCTGGGTTGGCGGAGCTAGAGTACGTCAGCATGAGTAACTGGTGGTCAGGGCGTGGATGGCGGAAGTTTGGTACGTACCTCTCAACAATGGGAATGATGGGCGATAGAACGAGGGCGAGTTCTTTCAGCAGGTGGGGACGGTTGCCTGTCTTCTGGAGCTGTTCGATAACGCCGACCACGATTTCGTCGTCGATGCCCTGGGTATCGATCTTGGTCGTGCCGGACTCGCCGCCTGGCGACGGTGGCGGGGTGTCTGCCACCCGGCCTGAGCTTTTGGGTCGCTGCTCATCGAGGCGCAGTGCGGCGGGGCGTGATGGCGAGGGGAGTGCCGACGAGAGAGAGCCGGAGTGGGAGCGTTTCTGTTTCTTTGCGGCGTGCTGGCCGTCGCTTGTCGAAGGCGGTGAGCGCGCGGATCGCGGTCCTCCTGGCAGCTGTATGCCGAGCGACGGCAGCGACAGCGACTTCCGGCGGGTGTTGTAGGGCATCTTGGGAGCGGCGATGCAGTCGCAAACGTCGCGCAGGGAGAGAGGAAGGAAGAAGGGAGGCTTCGGGGGGACAAGATAATTATTGAGGCTGGCAGAGGGTGTGCAGCCAAAAGTGTTTTGTTACTGCGCGAATGCCAGGGTCGTCGATTGGTCCGGTAGGAATGCAATGCAGCCTATACCACCAACGCTGCCGCCGAGATGCAGGTAGCGTGCGCTTCTGTCTGCACTGCAGGCTTTGGCGTCGAAAAGAGCGCCTGATTATTGCGAGAGATGTCTGGCGGAGTTGAATGCTGAGTGGCACCCGTCCTGTCGCAGCTACGCGGCTCGCCTCCTGAAGAGTGAATACGTAACTCGGCGATGGCGCCCGGTTGCCTTGAGCTCGAACCAACAACTTATGGCAACACAATCAAGTGCTGCGCCAACACCACGGGAATCAGGAAGCAGAAACAGAGAGAGGCAAGGGGAAACGGAATGGGACAGGACAGTTGATGTCGGGCCCTGATGTAGTTCGAGGGGTGGTGAAGGAAGAGGGGATGCGACGAGGGAAAGAACGGAGGCGTAGTGGAGCACACAGTGAAGAAGGAGCGACTAGGCTCCGGTAAGAGACCGTGCGTCTAGTAGGGTGAATGTATCCAGGGATCGCCTCTTTGGTTATGACAGCATACTACTTTTAGAGCCCGTTTTTGCTTTGTTGGCCAGGGGCTAGAGCCTAACGCTCCTATCAACATGCCGTTGCCTGCCTGCATGTACCACACGGTAGAGGCCTCTAACGTAGGTACTTACTCGCCGCACACTTCTAGGCACAACCTTCCGGCAGCCTGTCCAACGTCTTGTATGGGCTTCGTTGTCCTGGCCAATCCCGTTGATCTGGGCCGTCTGTGTTGCACCTCTGCCCGTGTCAAGCTTCGGGCATCAGATGGTCTCAGCTGAGCCCGGAGCAGTGAACACCGCACTTGGATCTCTCTACATCTTGCTCCGAGCGCGCAATAAGTGGCACATGCTAGACGGAGCTGGTAAGGATGCTTCCTTGCCGACAAACCTCCGCCAACGATTACGAACGTCTACTGCCCTGAGACGGCTTTCCCGCAACTGATCTCATGCTCAACACGTCTGGTTCGAGCATCGCGCATCCTTCCCACCTGCAATTGGGCGGGTCATCACAGCTGTCCCGCACGCTGACCGCTATAATATCTTCCGCGTCTCCAAGCACTCAAACGGCCACGATGCGAGTGGACGGGCGCTGGCCATGATCTGATGCAGCGTGCATATCATCTTGTTCCAGAGCGGAGACATCCCTGTTCTGAGGTTTCGCCTAGCCGTCAAAGTGGATTTAGCCTCAACGCTGCAACCGGGATGCCCCAGGGCGGTGAGCACACTTTTCTCGAATTTTTCTTTAACGGAAGTTTTCCTACTGGCATGCGGCCAACCCTCGGCAACGTTAATACGCGAACGACAAAAACCGTTCTCAGCACATGTGGCTTGATTGCTGCTTGTTCATTGATAACTCATTGATAACGAGTGGCATTGATGCCCGGAAAAAGCACAGTGATGATGGATGCCGAGTTGGATCTTCTGGCACATCAGTTTCATCAGCCTCCACTCCGCATTGCGACCACACCCCCGAACATTGCGCACGCGAGTTGCCATCACTTCCGATGGCTGCGCAGGGATTGTGCATATGTCTTTACCCAATGGAGACAGGCGCATGGAACCAGGTCCGGTCTGCATGCGCAGCACAGCGTCACCTTTTGTGGGGAACTGGAAGGTATGGCGCCGCACTTGTCCTGTGGGCAGACAGATTTACGGATGCGCTACGTATCTTCCCCAGACGAAGTGTGGACTGCATGAGGAAGTTGGCAAGTCGTGAAAGACGGTGAAGATGCATTGTTTGTTTGCTTGTTCCCACACGCAACCTCGTCGACACTGATAAAGATGCATGTCAGCCATGGACGTGTCGTTGGGTGTGCCCGGCATGATGATTACGAGGTGCGAGCCCATCGTGCTCAACGGTATGGCATCAGACCCCAGACGCACATGCAAACGCATGGCGTGCCCGGATGATAAGACAGAACAAAGTTCGGGCGAGCCATGTCGCGTTCCAGTCTGCCGTGACGCGATTGTGCTTTGCCCATGATCCCGACCGCAGATCTCGCTTGACCTTCTGTTGGATCCCAGGTTATCGATGGTCGCGATCTGGAAATTGCCGCTTTGGGCCTTCCCCTCCTTCCACAATAACGCGTAAAGTTGACGTCCTTTGAGACAGAACTAAGCTGGCCGGTAGAGCGCAACAGCTTGGGTAGTGGTCTTGGAGTAAGTTTAGGCGCACTGTCTATAATAGCGGCAGCGCTGCAACATTTCGATCATTCTCGATCATGGTGAATGTGGGGAAGGTGACACGGCGACTTATCATCTCCACAGTGACCACCAGGACTTTTGTGTTACCGGGGATCCGGCTTGTGCAGCAAGCGGCTGTTCGACTGCGGTGGTCTCGGCCAATCTTTGCCGCATGCCCTTCCTGGGCCTCAACTGTAACCACCATGTCGTGCCGAAGTTGTAGCGCTTTATGTTGACAACTTCCAGCCCGCTCTCTTCGACAATCTTGCCGATGTCTTTGTTCCACCAGCAACCATGTTCATCTGCATGGGCTGGAGCTGACTTGTCCAGGATGTTGTTGAGCCAGTCGTAATGCGACTTGCCGTGCTCTAGAAGTAAGATCTGTCCATTCTCGTTGGTGCAAGACTCGAGATTCTGGAGCAGCTTCACCGGCTCAGGTGTGGAGCAGAGTCCCATTGTCTGTATCACCGTATCGTAGCCAACTTGGGCATCAAATGGCGGCGTAATCGGATCTAAGGCAGATTGCTGCTTGAAGAAGACACGGCTAAAGTACTCTTTGTGCGTGTCGTTCCACTTCCGCCTTGCAACAGCCAGCATGGGCCCGCTGGAATCGAGCAGCGTCACTGTCGCACATTGCTTGGTCTTGTAGTATGGTATGTTCCTGCCCGTGCCAACGGCCACCTCTAGCACATGTCCCCTGGCCATGGCAGTGAGCTTCTTGCGCTTAGAAGTCAATAAGAGCAGCATCTCAGACGTGTCCACTTTCTCGTCATAGCCCTCGGCCTCTTTGTCGAATCGATCGGACAGGTCTTCAGGTAAGTTTCCCAGGTCCGTTTCCTGCGTCAACGAAGCGTAGAGCATGGTTCCGTATGTCCCCAACCCAAATGCGATCAATCCGATACCGAACATTGGCCATTGTCTCGCTCTCCGCAGTTTTGCCTGGTGTTGCGCCGACTTCAGTTCCTCATCTGAAAGCCGCTGTAGATCTGAGAGCCGCGGACGTGCTGCCAGCACTCTCTTCAGTGCTTGTTCGAGTGTTTGGTTCCTTGGAGCATATAGCGGTACTTCGTTATCGTGTTGCGCTCGTTGTATTCGTATGTGTTGTGGTATCGCGGGCTTCGACGGTATCGTGTGCTTTACGGGGAACGCCTTTGGGGGCTTCGGTAACTTTGCCATTGCGATACAGGCAAACCCAGAATAACTTAGTAGCGGATGACGTTGAGGTGCGATTGGTGAGGCTGTCGATGTCGAATTGAAGCCTCAAATCTTTCCATGCACCGATGACCCAATCTCTCGGTAGCGTCAAAGCTCCCTGCAGCCACGAGGTTCAACCGTGCCCAGCCGCCGCACGCCCTTTCAAATCATCAGTCAGTCAACGATATCGGCCCACCAGCGGCACTTGCACGCCGTTCGGACGCAGGTAGGTGGACTTTTCTCCATCACTTTCCTTTCTTTTGCTCAGTTGCTTAATCCTTGAACGTCTTAATTTCACGCGCAATGGCTACTTCTGCATCTCTTGAGAGACCCTCATCCATCCTAATCGTCGGCAGCGGTGCATTTGGACTTTCCACAGCTTATTCGTTATGTCAAAACCCGCAGTACAAGGATACCTCGATTACTGTTGTAGACCGTCAGCCCTTCCCTACGCCTGATGGCTCGAGTGTAAGTAGAGCAATTCAATCTAAATTTTCTCGACGCCATACCCTAGAGCATTAAACTCCCTAGTGATCGGAACAACCGCTTCATTCAAGACCAAACGCTCAAACCAACGCATACAGATCGACGCCTCACGAATTATCCGTCCCGACTACGCTGCCGCGCGCTATACCCGTCTTGCGACCGTCGCACAAAATCGCTGGCGTACCGACTTCGCGACCGAACACTACCATGAGGTCGGGTTATGTGTAACCGCATGGGGCCCAGAGCAGAACTACGTCTCCAGCTCGCTGGAAAACGTTCGCGCGATAGGGACCGACAAGGTAGAAGTGCTCAACTCGGCGGAAGAAATACAGAAAGCATGTGGTCTGGAAGGCAAAGACCCCTGGGGTAACGGCTGCACCGGATACGTGAACTGGAGTTCAGGTTGGGCAGACGCGGAGGGCGCGATGATGTGGCTCAGGGAAAAGGTGGAGAAGCTGGGAAGGGTGAAGTTTGTCACAAAGGGCGTGAAGAAGCTGTTGATCGATCACAAAACCAACACTGTCTCCGGTGTGCGGCTCGACGATTCGACCGAGCTGAAGGCGGACCTGACAATGCTCGCGGCAGGCGCATGGACGGCATCGCTCATCGATCTTCGAGGCATCTGCAAAGCCACCGGGCAAGCTCTATGCTACATGCCCATCTCCAAAGAGGAGGAAACGAAGATGGCTCCGCGACCGACTATCCTCAATCTCTCCCACGGCCTCTTCATGATACCGCCTCATAAAGGGCTGCTCAAAGTAGCGCGCCACGGCCACGGCTACCTCAACCCAACTACAATCCCACACCCCGAGTCCGAAGACCCGAACGAGACAATCGTAACCTCGCTTCCCTACACACACATCGACGACCCATCACAAGCCGTCCCTATAGAAGGCCAGCGCCAATGCCGAGACTTCCTCACCGCAATCCACCCCTCTCTCGCCATTCCCTCGCGCCCATTTACAAAATCGAAGATCTGCTGGTACACTGATACAAGGGATGGCGATTTCTTGATCTCGTATCATCCGAAATACAAGGGGCTGTTTGTAGCGACGGGTGGTTCAGGACATGGCTTCAAGTTTTTGCCTGTCATTGGTGATAGCATTGTGGAGTGCATAGAGGGGAGAACACCGGAGGACTTCAAGGGCCGCTGGGAGTGGCCGGCGGAGCGTATACCAGAGGAGCAATGGGCTGGTGATGGAAGTCGCGGTGGGCCTGTTGGCATGATTTTACAGGAGGAGATGGCGAAGAGTCGGGGGAAGTTGTAGGTGGTGGTGTAGGTAGGTAGCGACGCAATGTTGGATACCCAACTCCTTGAACTTTCTCTGATTTGGAAGCGCTATGCCTCCAAGCGGAAACGTCCTCTGATTTGATGGACGACGGCGATGCGTAATGGTGGCAGAAAAGCGAAGGACGGCTGAGCTGGTCCCAGTATGGACAAGCGCGCCATGTGCATGCGGTCAGCTTCTTGGTGCGGCTGCATCTGTGGCTTCCACCCACCGCGATATGGAGGCATACATACCTCCAGACACACCATATTGGCTGAAAAGCATGCGCCTAGCGAGATATGAAGGGAAACGGTCATTCGCTGTAGGCCTGCGTGCTGGCGGTGGGCGTTGTGGCTGAGACTCAGCCTTGTGGGTTCTATGCCTCCACGAGCAGCTCCTCCAGGGCTGCATATAAGGTAAGCTTTTGTCGGCGTATACTCCCACTTCTTTCATCTCTACCATTGACACCCACTTCTTTCAAGGATCTTCCCCACAGTACCAATCCTTCAACCAAAACCTACACCACCTCCAACCTCTGCTTCACCAAATCTTTCTTCCACGCTGCAAGGCGCCTGGGCTGCGCACCCCTAGGCTTTCATAGCCTACTACACAATCGCCAGCCTTCGGCGAAGGCCGCTGTAGTCTTCGCCTTTTCTATTTTTTATTTCTCACCCGCCACGTTGTACTTCGTCACTATCGAGATTTGGACTCTCTCGCGACGTTTCAACATCTGTTTTCAGCCCGTTTGCTTTTGAACTGGATGTTAATCCAGTCATACACGCCCCGTATCTTACCAGCAACTCGACCTCGGACAACGAATTGTTAGCCCCGGATCCTATCGACAATAACAACAACAACGACAACGATTCTTCTGTACCAAGCGAACAGTCGCTTTCAAACACCCCCGAAACCTCAGGAAGCAGTCTCAATCATAGTCGACCATCGATCTCGCCACCGCCAAAACAGCCAACACGCCCCGAAGACAACACAACAGACAACAGCACATACCAGGCGCGCGAACCGTCCTGCAGCTTCTATGAAAAGGTCTTCAGTAGGAACTGTGACCTCAAGTACGTACATCCAGGCGCTCGTATGTTACAATGACTAACTCGTGCTGCAGCGACCACGTCAAACGAAAGCACCAACAGCGTCACAAGTGCGACTTTATCGACTGCCCTAGATCTTTCCACCTTCGAGCCGATCTGACCCGCCACGCTAAGACACATCAAGCACCCGCAGCACAAGAACGCTTTCCCTGCCAAGTTCCAGGCTGTCAAAAATCTTACACGCGGTTCGACAATCTACAGAAACACGTCAAGAAGCATTCACGTTGAGCGCAATCTCCAAGACTGCCTACGGCATCACTGAAATAACGAAATAACTAAAAAAAAAACCCCCAGACGAAAACCAAACTACTTTAAAAAAAAAACCAACCAAACACATTATTCCCTTCATCAATCAAATGCAAGAGAGTCCCCTTAAATATGCGACGACCTTGTATGGTTATGCCTCCTTTCGCACACCGTGGCTACCGCCATGAGGGCTGGAAAGTACTGTGTCAGGCGCAGGGAGCGAAGCTATCCATGGCTTAGGAGCGAAAAGAGCGTCGGCATAAGATCATGCGCGGCATCAGAATGGATGGAAATGTCTCAGTGTTGAACCATGGAGGAGTCTCGGTTCAGTCATTTCTTCCTTCCATGTACTAGGATCCGCTTTATGATGTCGACGTGATCTCATTCACGCATGATAACGGCCGATCTCCTCATCTATCAAAGCCCGCCGCACACGCAAGGTTCACTCCTTTTCCCAGACTACTACTGCTTCATCCCAGCCCGGATTGAATACTCTCTCAGTAACGCTAGATAGTATTCAATGACATCCCCACTTACTTCATCCCCTCTGCCAGAGTGCTGCGCGATGATTCGCATGATGACCCATGTAGGACGAGCCGCTCACGGTTCCCGCAATATAATCGCCACGAATGATGCCTCAGATCTCTCATCATATGATGATGATGGGAGTTAAGACTCGAGGCCACCTACTTCATTCAGGCATGATATGCGTACGTGTGCTTCAAAGTGTGTTTTGACATTATACCTATCCAACTCAAGGTACGATCTTCCCCATCTACGATATGCCAGCACTTGGCAAGAAGGCGCTAAAACAGAAAAAGCTACAAATGGTATCTCCCTATATCAAACGCCGTAAAATGCCATGCTAAACTCAGCCTCTCCCACCGTTCAATCATCCACTCTCCTTCTCCTCGTCTGTTACCCCATCTCTGATCTACCTCCCTCTACCTCCCCTACCCGCCGCTCCCGCAGCAGGCGTCCTCCACTCATCTTTAAGCACCCACCTCCCCCTCTGCGCGCTCCCACTCTTCTCAAGCGTAGCAATCAACTTGAGCATCTCTTTAAACTCTTCGTTCCTTCCCGGTTGCGCACGGCAGTAATGATCGAAATGATCAACTAACATACGACTAGGCACCACGCCACCGTGGGTAAGCATAAAGTCGCGAATCATTTCTAGCATGCGGCGGCCGCGGAATGTTTGCGGTGTTGTGGGAGCGGAAGGCGTGGAGCCGCGGGATGAGCTGGCGGATGTGGGTGTGTTGAGGGTTGTGCCGGGGTTGAGGAGCGTAGGACGGCCTTGTCGGGTGGCGAGGTTGTTGAGGATGGATGTTGATGAAGGGGCGCCGCCGCGTCCTCCGCCTCGCCCACCTCTGCCGCCACGACTGGACGACATACCGCGGGGTGCGTCTGGACGGCCTGCCTCGCCGAATTGGCCGGTCCATGTTGGTGTACCAGCGGGCACGTTTCGCGCTTCTTGCATGCTCTTCTTGAGTTGCTCGGCTGCTACGGCGGCTTGTCGCTTGGCTTCGCGTTGGATGTAGGCTGGGTCGGCTTGTACTTTACGTTTTCGGCCACCCGCTGTAGAGTTCATGATTGCGTCGTGTTCAAGGACGGAGTGAACACCTGTTTTGGCGAAAATGGTTGACATCAGACGGGAATCTGTTGGGGGTTTGTCGGTGCCGTCTTCGTTAGTGGTAGCAGCAGCATCCTCGCCGTCGGAGACGGGGGCTTGGAAGGCTTCGGATCGCGAGATGCCTCTCACTGCGGCGAGGTCTTCGGCTCCTGTAGCATCTGCCGATGCCTCTGCAGTCTTACCATCCTCTTCGAACTTGACCTCTGAACCGCGGAATAGGTTGCCTGTCTCGGTTTCACCCTCAACGTTCTCAACACCGAGCGTGAACAAGTCATGCAGATCGCTCATCTGGAATGACTGTCGCTGCTTAGGATCTTTCAACACCTTGTTCGTCAAGAATTGCTTGAAGATCTGACGATGGTAGATCTTCTCTTCGATTGTGCCTGCAGACATCAGCCGGTATATTTCAACCTCTCGCTTCTGTCCCAGACGCCATGAACGCTCTCGCGCCTGTATGTCGGTCGAAGGATTCCAGTCCGGGTCGTAGATGATGACGCGATTGGCACCTGTGAGATTGACGCCAAGACCACCGACCTTTGTTGTGAGGAGGAAGACGTGTAGATTTGGGTCGTTGTTGAATTCGTCAACAAGGTTCTGGCGGTCCTTGATCGGTGTCTCGCCGTCCATGCGACGCCAGTTGATGTCGGGTAACTGACTGACGAACTTCTGCAGGATGTCCAACATGATACGATGCTGAGCGAAGAGAAGGGTCTTGTGTCCGCCCTTCTTCCACAACGACAGTAGCTCCTTGACAACCTGCATCTTGCCAGATTTATTGGGGTTGCCATAGTCGAATCCCAGCTTCTTCGATAGGGTCTTATGTTCCGTCAGATCGGGATGATTGCAAATTTTGCGCAAGAAGTCGACACCGTACAGCATCTGGCGCTTGCCGCTCGCAATTGACTTCATGTCTTCCGACGCCAGGAAACCCTCATATGCTTGTCGCTGCTGGCGCGTGAGCTTACAGAAGAGCACCTGCTCCTTCTTCTGTGGCAAATCGGTTGCAACATCGACCTTGAACCGCTGCAGTAGGTAGGGGCTGATCGCATCCTTGAGGGTCTCAGCACACTGTACCGCTGTCTCAAACTCCAAGTTCGAAGCGTTTGCGTAGCCACCACGCTTGATCGGAAATTCGAACTGGTTGCGGAAGTTCACCAGTGTGCCTAAGCGCATCGGGAATACAAAGTCAAAGAGCGACCAAAGCTCTGTTAGGTTGTTTTGCATCGGCGTGCCAGAGAGAATGATACGATTGGGCGTCCGCAACTCCTTGCAGTGGATCGTGATAGCAGTGTTCGGGTTCCTAATCTTGTGGCCCTCGTCTAGGATGGCGCACTCCCAGTCAGTAGGAATCAAGAACTCAGAGTAGGTCTGTAATCCTGAATACGTGGTGACGAGGACATGGCCGTCTCGCTTGACCTTCTCGAGGATCTTCTTAGCAGCCTTTCCAGCGCCAGTCAAAGTATTGTCGTAGTCGCCATAGTTTCGAAGCTCAAGTTCCCGCTCCATACGATCTTCTCGATGTGTGTCCAACATTCCGCTACCAGAAGTGTGTAGGATGGAAACTCGTAGCGCAGGCCACCAGCGATGAAATTCGTTAACCCATTGCTTCATGACCGTTGCGGGACAGACTACGATGACAGGCTTGGTAAGTTTCTTGGAGTAATGAAGGCCGGCGACGAAGCCGATAGCCTGAATGGTTTTACCCAAACCCATCTCATCGCCGATGATGCCACCAACATTCTGCGAGTACAGCTCCCAAAGCCACTGCACACCGGTCTTTTGATAATCGAACAATGCCGGATAGATGTCTCCAGGGATGCGGAATCCGCCATCGAATTCAGTGTCAGCTTCAGTAGGATGAGGCTGGTAGCACTCTTCTTCATCCTCCTCATCGGCGGTTGCCTCACCACCATTGGCCTTGGCCTTTCTCCTAGCAGCTGCGCGGCTCTTGGACCAAGTCTCTATACGTTTCCGATACAATCGCTCATTGCCATCGTCAACACCTGCTAGATCTTCGACGACAGCTTCTTGCGCGGGAGCAGCCTTTGACTTTTGTGTTTTCTTGCCCTTAGCTTTGCGCTTGCGATCAGTAGTCTCTTCTGCGTATGAATCGTCTTCGTCCAAGTCATCTGGAAGCTCGTCCGACTCATCCAGGGTCGCAAGCTGGCGGTCTGACATACCAGGCTCGAAAGCATCGTCTGAATCAGGATCGGTAAAGCCCGGGGCCGCACTCGATTCGCGCGACCCTACAGTATCGCTAGCAGGAGTGACCTTTCGTCGCTTCTTCGAACGGGCTGTAGGCTTCGGGCTCGGAGCCTCTGAACTGGATTCGACGTCTTGGAAGCCAGGCTTCATAAGGTTGCGATGTGATACTGGCTCTTTCGCAGTTTCGGTCACCATGTCCTCCGCCTCAGCATCTAACATGACCTCACCCAGCGTCCCTGAGTCTGGCTGGTCCTGCGCCAGCTTGGAGAAAGGCGTGATCTTGCCTGTGCGGATGAGCCACTCTCGCCGGCTCTCGTTGGGTAAAGGACCCTTGGAGCCTTCCTCTGCTGCTTCGTCCGCCCCAGGCGCCTTGTGACGATCGTTGATACGCTGTTGTATACCATCCATCTCCTGGTCTAGGCCATCGATTTTGTCCCGATACGCTGCGATCTCGCCGCGGAGCTTGGCCTTCTGCGTGTCCAGAGCTGGTAGAGCCAGACGGTTCTTGAGCTTTTGTATAGCAGCTTCCGCCCGCTTTGCTTCACCCTCGAGCTTCTCTATGCGCTTCTTGTCGCGTGCATCGGCCTGCTCGGTCATCATCTGGTCCGCCTGCCTGCCAATATCGCGTTCCAAGTCATCCTGCGCTCGTGTGCCAGTCGTGAGCATCTTTAGCCGTGCCTCCTCGTCGGCATCTGACGGTATTTCCTCTGCTAATTCCTCTCCACCATCATGCATGGTTGCATCAATGGAGTTGTCTGGATTGGTGACGGTGATCTCAGGCGCGGTGGCGAGCGCAGCGTTCTCGGAGGGCGACGACATGACGGCAGTTTTCGCAGTCTAAGAGGGCTTCGAAAGCGGTTCTATTCCCACCGTGAGTCTCGAGCGGAATTTGAACCGCCGTGCGTGGTGTGCGTCGGATTACTCGTGGGTAGGAGAATTCGTGAGAAGTTGCGCCGAAGGCAACAGCGGCAGGTCGAGAAACGTGAAGCGGAAAAAACCAGCACTAGAGACGTGAGTGAGCCATCACGGGTCAGCAGACAGTTCGCGCTGAGCTGTGACAACCAGCGTCGAGGTGAAAACGTCGTAGGCGACAGGCGCGACTGTGGTTGACACCTGCACTTTCACTCGAGGCGATGATATCACTAAACGCGCTAGTTCGCGGGCAGCTTCCGCGGCATCGCGTCGCTCCTACTCTAGCAACCTCACAACCCATCTGACAACGCACCTCAAGAACACCCTCTCTGAAGCCTGTGGTACTATAACCGACAAACTCATTTCATCGATTCAGGATCGTTCTCTAATATCACTAATGGCGTCGACCTCGTAGTTATCGACGTCACTGGGCCAGTCTTCATCCTTTCGCTTCATACAAGCCGTGTGCATAACACCGTGCCGTCTCACTCAAAATTGTGAACTAATCGCGATCCTTCAATGGTCGTCTATTGCGGTTCTGTCAACGGTGCTCTGGGCGCCCGGTTTTCCGGATTACTATTCCATCACAGCGGGAATGGAAGCCACAGCCCAAGAGACGGCAAGATCGATCCTGTCAATCTCCACCTAACCGCCCACGATCCAGCTGACTCGCTCAACTCATCGTAACGCCTTGCTTCCAGAACGCATTCGCAGCAGATTCAGGTCCTAAACTTTCTCCTTGCGGTATTACTCGCGATCTCCTTCCATATATATCATATTCGGACCTTTCACGATTCACGTTCATGCGGACGGCTTTCAGCCCTATGCAAGTCATGGCACCGGTGTCTTATCGAAGAAAGCCACTCTTATTTCGCCTGCGCACGCTGGATTCTGCGCCCAAACCCCGGGCCTCAACATTCCAAGCTGACTCTGATTGATCCCTGGTGACACGGTGAACGGTTTCCTTGGTATTTTCTCTCCTCCTCACACATGAAAGTCTCTATGGGCTCGGTCTCACATGGCAATCGCTGAAGCCTACGGTAGGTCGCTAAGGCATGCGTTCTCTTCAGACTACCGAAGTAGCCGGTAAATATACAGTGGACACCCGTTTCAACCCCAAGTCACGAACATGGCACGCCTAGCAACATATACAATGTAACGCGCTGAGTGCAAACTCGCCATCTACACATCGGTCGAATTACGTCAATTCAGGGCAGGGGATAAATCGATATAAAAGCGGTAAGAGTGCACAGAACATCAAAAGAGCTGAGATCAATATCTGGGCTGCTATCATGTTGGGGCCAGTTGAGGCAGGATCAATTGAGTTGGCGGGTTGTCTGAGGCGGCGACGGCCCAAGCTTCATTCTGCAGATTTATCCGTACCCTGCCAAACACCTGGCGCGTAAACTGCTGCTGAGATGAGTGTCGCGTGGTACGGTGCGGGGAAGCAGGGACAATTTGACAGCTATGCAGCACTGCTCACATCGGTTGGTGTTGCATAACCCTTGGTCTAACATTGTCTGCCGGCACTTCCCCGCCACACCGTTTGGTCAACCTGGGCGACGCGACTCATCACCCGCCCAAATCTGGACAGTCTGAACCTGACTCGGATCCTGATGTGGGCCTCCCGCCGATGCATGATTGCGTTAGAGAACGCCGTCTTTCGCGCGATTGGCATTGTGGATATTGCCGTTGATGTTTGATAGTCAGTGGCTGCGGCACCCCTACACATCATCATGAGTATCGCCTCCACGGTTTCTTTTTCCTGTCAGCATCCTATTCTGTTCATGTGGACGGATTCATTGTTCAGCTCCAGAAACGTTCTCGATGGCCCCTCATGGCCGACTTTCTATCATCTTGGCTTTTGTGCTTACCTCCATGTCGACCGTGGTTGTAGCCCTCAGGTGCGTCAGCCGTTCGCAACCCTGATCGCAACGTTGGTTAACAGTTCAGATTCTACACCCGATATTTCTATGTTGGAAAGCTCACGTCGTCCGACTGGGTCATGCTTCTGGCCCTTGTGAGTGTATGCTCACCCCCTGTGCTGCTATTGCTAACCAGAAACAGATCGCAACTTGGTATGGACGTCTCCGCGGAACCCAGAGAAGCTGAACTGACTCATTCGTTCCTACATCTAGGCCATCAGTGGTGGTACATTGCTTCATGATCCATTTCCTCGATTATAGCCAGGTTGATGTAAGTAGCTACCAGCTGTTGAATGACTGTGGTCTAACATAGCATAGAAAAACAAGCCAGAAACCGGGAGACCCGTAATCACCGGCTCGCTACTGTCGATATGGCTATACCGAGTCAACTTCATCCTCAATCTTTGTCTCATCAAGACGTCGATATTGCTATGTACGTTCTATGCCACACAATCCCAGGGATGAACGCGGAGAGCTTCGAGTACTACACAAGTGGCGGCCATTGCGCGTCGAACGGCTATCCGTTCGCCCATGTGCTTTCATTCTTCCTCGGAACGCTCATTTTTGAAGGATCTACTCGGCTAACAGGATCGACTTAGTTTACAATTCTATCGCCGCATCGAACAAACGCTTCCAATACGTTGTCCGTGTACTCCTTGCCATCACAGTCTCTGGCGGAGTATCCATGATCATCGCCTCCATTCTCATGTGCATTCCGATCACCGACGCGTTCGCATGGGATGTTTGGTATCGAGCATGGGTCCTACACATCTTCGACGCTCATTGTTACAACCCAAATCCATTCTGGATCTTCAATGCCATCTATAACCTCGTCACGGATGTGATCATCTGGACGTTACCGATATTGTTCTTTTGGAATCTTTCGACAATGCCGCTTAGACGCCGTCTTGAGCTGATAGCTATCTTTTCCGTCGGTATCATGGCCGTAATAGCTTCCGCCCTTCGGCTTTACACTACGATTTTCTGGGTGCACGACTATGTGCAGCAAGGGCTGACTACAGCAGATCTTTTGATGTGGAGTCAAGTGGAACAGCACGTCGGCCTCATCTCAGCCTCCGTACCATTTCTGCGACCACTCTTCCGTAGAGCGATGGTCAAGATAAAGAGCAGAGAGCAGCCCAGCCCAGGTCCCGGAAGGCGCTTGGTCGGAGACGGCACACCAGAGTGGACTCCTGCCATGTTCAGGACGCCGATCATCCCATCGCCTAGTCCAACATTTAGCAGGTGTAGTCGGGAATTTAGGTCACCGCGGGGCGCACTTCCGCCTATTGAGCCTATGAGTACGTCAACATGGGGCTCGACCATTTGGGATGGATCTCAGGTTCGGCAGGTGCTTCCAAGCTGATCTGTCGATCATTGATAGACCCGCAAACCTGTTCAAGAGCGGAAGAGGCGGACCACCGAGTTCTCAAGAGAGAAAAGCGCCACCGCATGTGCGTGGAGCTCTTTAGCCAAGTGAGGGCAACGGTTGTTCATTCACTGTCGGGAATAGCCTTACACCAAGTTCTGAACTAGGCAATTCGCTCTCCCGAGCCACTCCAACACCTCAACGACACCACGATGTGTGCTCTCATGACTTCGGTACCTACAACAATGACTGTAGGCGACGGCGTGGCCGATGCCTGTGCTGCGATGCCATGCGTACTTGCACCTCCGCCTAAACCAGCACTCGATAACCTTCCCATGGAGCTCATCACAAACATCGTGAAGTTCATACCCAGTTCGCCTGTACGCGAGCTACTTGCGTTACGTCGGACCTGTCGCTTCTTTCGCGCAGCCGCCGCCTATTTGCTTTGCCCACGTATGAGGCGCAGGCTCAGACACGTTCGAGTGCTGATGACAAAAGACGGCTTGACAGCGCTTCTTGAGATCACGTCGATAATTCATTGGCGAGACTGCATTCAATGCGTTGAGTTTATCGACCCTGGAGTGGACGCCATAAGGGAGTACAAAAAAGGAGATCGAGACAAACACCACTGGCTCGGCTATACCGTGGAGTCAGCCAAATTTCGGGAAATCCAGAACAAGGTACGTCGTACATCCAGGACGGGCTCGGATCTGGGAGGGTGCGCTCTTCCCGCTAGTCGCCTTGTTCAAATTCACTGTGTGCTAACGAAGTTCAGATTACACCTGTACGGCAGTTGTTCTGGGCTAACTACGCCCCGGTTCTTCTCGAGAAGATCTTCTCCTCATTCAAAACTATGGAAGGACTTGAGGAGATACATTTCGGGTCGAGAAGTAGCGCTCATAAGCCGTTACCGCGTTCAGAACCTTTCATCATGAGTATAGGGTTCGGCTACGCCCATACAAATCTTGCTCGTTGTCTTTTCCAACGCATCTCCAACCGCGAAATTGGCACCTACATTTCCGCTGGACACATGCGATTGCTGCATCGGATATTGTCGGACACTGGCTTCGACAAGGAAATTGTTCACCTGAATATGCGCAACCTCACCGGGACTGAACGATTGTCTCTACCTGGAGTATGGCCATACCTGGATCACCCAAGCTTTCAGAAACTCAACTTTGTAGATGTGGACCATGCGCATCCTGTGGACAACATCAGGGCGCCTTCGACAATGAGACTTGATCCGAAATATGAGCGCCTCAACTCACGCCCAATATGTTGGAACATCACCGACCTCCGGCTCATTGGCTGCAAGACAGATTCCAGCTGCGCAGTTGATTACCAGACCTTCTCTCTCCTCGCCAAGTCTCGCTTTCCTCACCTGATCCGGCTCGAACTCATTGGATACGCGGTCACCAGCGAACAGCTCATACCCTCTCTCCGCAGTGTCAAATCTACGACGCGGGATGTCTTCTTGACTAGCATTCATCTTACGTCTGGTAGTTGGAAAACGGGTTTTCGAGAAATTCGCGCTTTCAAGCGACTGCGTGAGACCAAATACAAGACTCTGTCGGAGATGAAACAACAGTATTGGAATGGACGCTTTGCGAAACTTGTAGTGATCCCATAATGGTAGGGCCGATGATTATTAACGGATTCCTTGTCTGGAGAGAGATGGCTTCGAAAAGGTGTTGGACATGTGTGGACGGCGCTGCGTATAACCAAATAAGTAGCTACACTGAATTACCTCATGACTACAACCACATGCCGATGTCAGACGTCGAGTGACAACGTGGACGGGGCTTAGTACATCGCCGTACTCGTGGTGATGTGATTCGTCGGGCCGACCGCGTCATGCTCTCGCGATTAGCACTGCCGATGCCGTCCAGTCATGCCGCAATTCTAGAAGCCTACCTAGGGCGAGCGACTTTATCAGCCTGCGGTGGGCTCACCGTGACACGATCCACAGTCGCCTTGCAGGGCGGCGCTGGTGTGATGTGGAAGCCGGGGACACTCGAGCCGCTGCCGAACAGAAAGCTCAGCAGGCGGTGAAGGCCAGGGGCGAAGGGTAATTGGCCTGGCGCGTCTTCTGGGCAGGCACTAGTGCATTTGCGCCCACGCGTTGGCCGCTCGGAACTGAGTGAACCTTGGGTGGCAAAAGTGGTACGAACGTCGATCAGGGCCGCCAATCTCCAATTTAATCCGCCTCCTTTGCTGCTGCATCTGCTCTTCTTCACTGCAGCACCTCCGCCAATCGCTCCTTCACCACTCTGCAACCTGCAGTCGTTCCTTCGCTCTACCTCTGCACACTGCACCCGCTCTTTGTTTTTACTGCTGGACATTGAGAGCAGCCACAATGTACGCCCGATCCCGAAGTACCCCGAAGTCGCATACCCTAGATACTAACAGATGACAGGAACAACGCAACCTCCCTCCTGACGCCTATGGCGCAGGACACCTACTGGGGCTCCTTTGAGGAGATCTCCAAGTACAATGTGCAGCTCAACTACCTCGAGAAGATGTGGATGGCCTGGTACCAATGGATGGGCAACGATGTCCTAGCGACAGGAATCATGTCCTTCGTCTTCCACGAGCTCTTTTACTTTGGACGCGCGCTTCCATGGATCATCATCGACTGCATACCCTTCTTCAACCGATACAAGCTCCAACACGTACGTCTCCGCGATTGCAAAGCTCTACGTAACGATAGCTAACTTGCCGCAGCAAAAAATCCCCACTACTTGGGAACAAACACAATGCGCCGCCCTCGTACTCCTGTCCCACTTCACCGTCGAGCTTCCCCAGATCTGGATGTTCCACCCCATGTGCCAATACTTCGGCCTCCAGACCTCCGTCCCCTTCCCCAGCATCTACAAGATGGCGTACCAGATTGCCATCTTCTTCGTCTTCGAGGACGCATGGCACTACTGGATGCACCGCGCCATGCACGCCAGCTCCTTCCTGTACAAGAACATCCACAAGATCCACCACCAATACTCTGCTCCCTTCGGTCTGGCCGCCGAGTACGCCTCGCCCATTGAAGTCATGATCCTCGGCTTCGGTACTGTCGGAGTCCCAATCGTCTTCTGCGCCATCACCAAGGACCTCCACATCTTGACCATGTACGCGTGGATCTGCCTCCGTGTGTTCCAGGCCATCGACGCGCACAGCGGCTACGAGTTCCCATGGAGTCTGCACCACTTCCTGCCTTTCTGGGCCGGCGCTGAGCACCACGACGTTCACCACGAGAAGTTCATTGGCAACTACGCCAGCAGCTTCAGGTGGTGGGACCTGCTCTTCGACACTGAGGCCGGTGCTGAGGCTTCCAAGAAGCGCCGTGAGCGCAAGATGGCCGCTGCTAAGCTTAAGAAGGCCAACTGAGCGATCTTTGCTCGCATGTTTACAATCTTTGACGAGTGTTTGTCGGTTTTAGCCGCACGCTTGATGGTTGGGAGGTGGTAGAACCTCTTCCGGCTGATTACTACCCACACGCTTCGATGCGGAGCTGGTATGAGACATGGCGTTTTGGGTATAGGAAACTGCAGCCATGCATATTGGTCGCGGTAATAGACAATATGACAGTATGGACCCTGGATAATGGGTGGCAGAGAGGTGTTTGTAAATAGGAGCCGGGTCATTATAGATTATTTACCTAATATCATCATCATGGTCGTTACGTTGAACGTTAACCTATTGATCACTTTCGATTTCGTGTCATTCGATGTGTAACCAGTTTCTAGACGCGAAGATGTGTGCATTGGAAATAACAGCAGGCCGAATGTATGTTGTGTGAACGGTGAAGAGGCCCCTGGTGATAGCGCGGAACGCCGTCTTGGCGCGGTGAGGACTGGCGCGTCTACATTCCGAGCTCATCAACTTTCTTTGACCTTACCAAACCGCGCAACCACCTCCACCACTCCAAGACGACGGCGCGCGAAAAGACGGCATTATGAGCTCCGGGCGCCCTGTTGTCCACCAGGACTACATTGCAAAAATCCGATATTCGAATGCGCTGCCTCCTCCACCCTGTCCGCCAAAGCTGCTGGACATCCCCAACACTGGTCTTTCGAGCGGTCAATACACATCAGCTGGCTTTGCGTCAAGACTGGCGCGAGAGCAGTCGCTGAATATCGAAGCTGATGCTGAGCTGGGAATGCCCATCGACCTGGTGGGTATCCCCAAGGTATTCGATGGAGACGAGTCTGGTAAGAGCGAAACCGTGGCGCAAAGCCCTCGCAGCGACTGACGCGTCAAATAGCTATCCAGGCGATGCCTCACCCGCCACCGCTCAGCACAGCAGACAGAGCGCTGATGCGACCGCCGAACCAGCTGGGCAAGACGCAGACCAATGCCTCTGGCGCGACTTTCCTGCGACGAACCGAATATGTCACCTCAAGCACAACCGGTGGCTCCAAGTTCGAGTCCAGTAACTCGTCCAACACGATGCGCCTGCGGAGGAAGCGAAAGCAGGTAGAGACCTCATTAGACGACCCTACCAACATCGCCCGACACATCCTGAAGAGCTTCAACATCGCGTACCCAGCAGATGCCTACAACGGCCAGGACGGCGCCGAGAACATCAGGGCAGCAGAATCGACGCCCGAAGAACGACTAGCATGGAACAAGCCCAAGAACCCCCGGAACCCCAACCTGACCCTCGTAGACTCCTACCCACTCCTCCCAGATTGGGACGCCATGCCCGACACAGGCGGCTACATGGTCTTCAAGTTCACCGCACCCCCGATCAACAACCCACTCGACCCATCCTACGACCCGCGTCTCGACGTCGCGCTCCTCCGTCCCGCCGGCCAAACAATCCAAGACCAAGAAAAGTACATGGAAGACCGCGAAGCGCACCGTCTGGACCCCACCGTCCCACCCCCGATCCCCCGCTGGCAATTCGAATACTTCCTTCCCTCCGACAAGAACAAGGTCCGCGGCATCAAACGCAACTTCACCACGCACGACCCCACCAACGAAGCAGACATCGACTTCGACATCGCCGAAGACGACGAGGGTCAGCCGCGCAAATGCTTCAAATACGACAACGTGCGTACCTACGAGACGAGCCAGCAAGTCGGCGATCCTAGCGATACCTACGGCGACGTTGTTGCGCTTGCGCTGCATGACCCGGAGAAACATGCGAATGAGCCGTTGCGTGACAGCAAGATGCAGCGTGCGGCGTACTTTTATCCGATTACCCAGAGGACTCAGTTGAGGCCGAGGAGGCCGGGTAGGATTGACATGACGGAGGAACAGCCGAAGGTCGATATTATCGAGGCGGCGGGTAAGGAGCCCGAGAGCTTGGAGAGGAGGGAGGGGTATAGGAAGAGGGCTGAGGGTGTGGAGTAGCATGAAGATTTGAGGTTCCGAGGGTGAAGGTTGGGGAGAAGTGGAGTCTGAGTTGAGTCAAGATTGAAGCTATTTGGTATTTATCATCAGCGTCGGCGTTAATGAGGTACAGAGATGTAACAACAGATATCGTGGATCGTTCGGCATTCAATCGGCATATACTCGAAGTCTTTTCCTTTCTCTGATTCTTCGCAAACGTTCCGTTGGGTATTCCTTCCCTGTTTTCTAAGTTCTCATCCATCTCCGCCCTCAATGCCCGTTCTTTCGTCATCCCGACCGCTTTCGCACCCACGGACATGGACGTAACAACAGATATTGCGGGCCATGCTATACAAAAAGAGGTTCCTCCACATCTCGTCTTCTCCAAAATCTTGAAAGGGTTTCTCCCTCATCAGTCACATGCCATCGACGACATTCACCCTCCTCACATCACTTTATTAGGGCGACAATCAATCCAATGAAAGCCAGGACGAGACCAATAACAGTGGCATTCTCTTTGACATAATCGAGCCACCTTCTAACCCAAGGTCTTTCAGTATGTTCTGGTCGAGGTGGTATCGTCTGGGTCTTGTAGGGATTGGGGTCGAATGCGAGTGGGAGGGTGTTGGCGCGTCGGTGTCTAACGTGGGTGGGTAAGACGGTGTCCATGTTGACTCGGTGGACTGTGTTCGTGGTAGAAGAAGGCATATGGCGACGCGGTAGATGCTATGGTTGACTATTGAGGGTTAGCAACCTGATATGGGCCAGCAACTACAGAGGCAATAGCATACTAGACAGTATATGATGATGCGAGTAAACTGCAATGGTGTTTCTTCGCACGTAAACTAGTTGATTGTACCTAGGTAAGATATTCGAGAGCGCGATAATGGCCATATCCCACCAGCTTAGTTCACAACGGTCTGCATGTGTTGATTGGCTACAAAAGGCATCGTGGAACCAATCCCGTCTAGTGATCACACGAGTTAGTCCCTTTTGGTATCAGCGCCATCCAATTACGATGGTTTTTACTAGGGAAGCTGTAAGGCTGCACCGCCACCGTGTAGCGTACGTAGTATTGGTTCCGGTACTGCTTCGAGTACCCCATGCCGCGCGAATGTGGAGGCCATCAGGTATAAAAGAATGGAGTCTGGATTGATATGTGCGCATTCTGCGCCCTGGCGCAGCGGTCCCTCTGTACAATCAGACTTTGGTGTTCTGAGGTCTTCATGGACGCGGTGCGTGAGAGAAAGCGCAGTAAACAGATCTCGGGAGCTAAGTCCTAGGTAAAGACGCTTAGCTTTTTTCGTTATAGCTACAGCTGTTATACGTGCATGTGCCGCAACACAATGTAAGTGCGCTTCATCCCATCACAGGTATCAACCGTCCCAAGGTCGACATGATCTCACACTACGCCTGTCAAGCCCCCCACGACAAGCGCGCGATCGCGCAGCCAAAATCACAGTTATCGCCACACATGCGCACCCAGCTGTGCTAGTATCCTATGAACACGTCTTTTCATGCATCTAAACTTTTGAACGGCTCTCAAGAACAATCAATGGCATGTATGGAAGTACTCAAGGTACTTTTCTCTCGCAAAACTTTCATTAGGTATCTCTCTTCGTCCTCTGTTCTGTCCACACAACAATCCTAGGCATCACGATCGTCAGAAGTCTTCGACCCATTTGCATCACTTGATAACAACTGTAATGATAGCTACAATAACCCCGATGAAAGTAAGAGCAACCCCAATAACTGTAGCATACTCCTTGACATGGATAACCCAAGTCTTCTTCTCGTCGTGTGCAATCACAGCATTATCCGTGGTCGAGGATATCGGTTGGTTTTGGAGATAGTAGGGGCTGATGGTAGAAGGTAGAGTGTGGGCGCGTTGTGGTTGTGGTAGGACGTGAGTAGGTAGTAAAGAGCCCAAGTTAGCCTGCTCGGCTGCAGGAGCGATGGGATGGGACATTGCGATGCGCTGTGGTACTGATTGGCTAATACATGGATTAGCAGTATACATGATTGGAAACGGCAGGGTAATCAAGTACAATTAACACTGAAGTCTTCGACGGAGGGTTTGGCTCTTCTTCTGTCGAGACCTTTGGCACGGCACTCCAAAGTTGATATACTACTACTACGCCCACGCCTTCAGAAACCCTCGGTTATTTGCAAAAATTCATCAGTTGAGGCGCATTACACACAAGCCGATCTGACATGCCCGCAGGCCGGTGAGACGTAGTCGAAGCCAATCAGATCGCTGTGGCGTCAGGAAACCCGCCCGGCTGTCTGGTTCACTTGCACATAGCCCGGTTCGCAGCTGCATCATGGGCCCCCTGCTACTCTTTCAGAGTCCCAATGAAGCTACCGTGACTGCCGCCTACGCGGCTCATGCTTTCTGTTCATGTTGCCCATACTCTATCAGGACGGACAGCAAGGCTGAGAACGCGTAGCCAATGAGGTCAAGGGTCATTTACACAAGCCCAGATTGGCGGACGACAGGTGAGCTCGCCTTTTCTAGATCGGGCAGCCCTAAAGCCACAACTCAGTAGAGCGTGGCACTGACGATTTCACGTCCAGGACTATGTCAAGCCATTGCATGGTTTATGGAAAGTGATCATGGAAGATGCGGAAGCACAATGTTCTACCTGAACCTTTCGTGAACGATAAAACACCTGTCCGACTCACTCACTTGACTAGAACAGTCATGACAGCGGTGACGATGATTCCAACTATCGCAACCATAATCCCAATAATGCCGATAATAAGTGCGATAAGTTTGGCGTTCTCCATAGTGTAATGGTGCCATGTTCTTACAAGTCCCCTGTCGTTCGTGCTTAGAGGTCTTGTTAGGTCGTTCGATGGATGAGGGTTGAGTGGAGGGAAGGTGTAGGCGCGGCGTGATCGGAGATATGTGGGCAACAAGGTGTCCATATTGATCTCCTCGTGTGCGTTGGCATCTGAAGAGATCATGGGCGATGCGGTACTTGAGTTAACTATCATACTTTAGTGTGGTCTCTTGCCAGTCATGGAATGAACGCTAAGCCACATACTGTAGTAGGGGTGAAATGCTCAGCGAACTACGTAGATCAGTACAGTCTTGATATAGAATGTACAGGGCGATCAGGAATAAGGTTGTCGATTATTCTCCATCCAAGAAACGTGAAGTTTGTTTCCTGCGATCAGAATTCATATATCTGGCTGACGAGGCCCCTAGGAGTGCGCTGTAGCGACCATGCGACCATGATGCCGGATTCGCGGCAGCGGAATGGTTGGAGCCTCGAAGGATCTGTATCCTGGTATCGAGCTCAAGCCAAAGGAATTACGGCAGCGATGGGATATGAGTGGATGAGCGCTCTACCTTGCTCGAATATGCATATCTTGCGCCAGTAGAATGCACCGTAGCCTGGTAAGACTGAATCGCTGGACCTAATGTTGCAGAGTAAGCTCAGCCCGGGCGCAATCTTGGAACTGCAAGTGGCTAGAGTGAGGGTAAGTCCAGACGCGATCGGACGTGTACATGGGCTCAACTCGTCTGTACCATGTGATATTGCGTTGAGCAAGGTGCGAGTGAGAATCAGTTGAGGTGCGACCGGGCGCGCGAAAGTGCAAACGCGACACCTATTGATTATGTCTCCAAACCGGGCTGTGAGTCAGGACGGCTAAGCTCTGGATGTGGACCACTTGGGTCATCGGGGGAATCAATGGTCAGTACCGGCCTGCATTCGTCGTACGCATGGATAACGAGCACTGGCTAAAGTGGATCGAAAGCTATATCCTCAGATCTTGTGCTCATATCGGCAATGAGAGGAGACGCGAGGTTGTGGCTGCAGGTGGTGTTGCGCGCTCAAGACCTCGGGACATTCAGAAGTTCTTGACGTCATGCGGGCTTGTTTGGCCCTCACAACCGTGCGTTTCCGCAGCCCCTGTTGTTACACACCCTCGCGTGTCGATGCTTGAGGAGAACAGCCACTTCATACAATTTGTCACTCAAACTGTAAGTACCTACATAAGCTGTCGCGTTATTCTCGAAAACAAGTGTTGATGTTTTGAAGTTACTCAAAGTTCTCCCTTCATCGCAAAACTTTCATTGGGTATCTTCACAACAATTCAATTCATTACACTTCACAAAAACTTTTCATAGGTAGTCTTGACAACTCCCTGTTCTCCGTTACACACAGCCTTCTCTCTAGCATGACTCACTTCACCGTAACAGCACTAATAGTACTAATGATGATTCCAAAGACGGTGACACTGAGTGCCGCTGCGGCAATAACGATTCCAATCACAGGGGCGTACCTCTCGACATGAAGAAACCACGTACGCTCAGTAAGTCTCGTCAGAATGGCAGCTCGCGCCCTCGAGGCTACTGTGTGATTGTCGTTATTAGGCGGTACGCGATGTGTGGGCAGCGTGGCGTCAGTATTGACCGTCTCAGCTAACTCAATGTCGTTATCGAACTGATCCGCCGCGCTGGTGATGGTAGAGGTGGAGGAGGACATGGTGATGTTGGCCAAACTAGGTACGGTGGCTTAGTATTGATGCCGCAGCCAATCAGAATCTAGTAAGCTAAACTACATACCTTGATGCTAGCGAATTGCCATAAAGTTGTGCAGTACGTTGAGCAACGGGACTTAAAGGTAAGGTTGAAAGTGTTATTGTGTGGGCTTTTGTATCTACTTCCTTTGAATCCCGCAGCGAGCTGCTAAGGGGAAAGGCCCGATGTGTTGCAACTCTGCATTATATATCATAGTCTTGAAAGACTGCTCAGAGTTTGGTTGCCCTGTCCGAGCGCCAAGAAAGCCAAGCTGTAAGATGTCTGCTGGCCAAGAAAGCCAAGTTGTAAGATGCATGCCAATGGGAAATCTGATTGGAGAGCCAACTCTGCATCTGGATAGCCAACTTTTCGTCAAGCCAGCCTCTTCATGAGCTCTCTCGCAGTGGCAGTCGTAGTGAGCATCCTGGCGTTTGGTGGGGATACACCATCATGCAGGGACTATGCCATTAGTCTAGCATACGTATCGTGCAAGGAACCTGTGAGCCTGGTGTGTCACAGGCCATAGCCATTCTCGCACACTTGTCGTGGCCTTAAGCATGAAGAGATGCTTCCTCTTATACATGGGACAGCTAGGTATAGCTCAAGAAATTGCAGCTTGTTGCACTGGGTCCTTCACATTTGAGGTCGTAGAAGACAAACTGTCCCGTACGACGCGCCTGCCGATACCGAGGTCCCTTGCGTCATGCTTGCCGGATACTTAGCAACTGCGCGATTCTATAGCTACCTACATCGCTATTACTATTACGCAAAACCGTAATTTGGTAAAATCTGTACCTAGGGTAGGTAAGCATACGATATTAAGCGGTGCATGTTGCGTCCTGTGATGGAATGGACGCGCACTTTCTATCTCTGTGTAACGTCTAATGAGCTGTTGTTCGGCTGGAACTTCCGGTCGAGAGCAGACTCGAAACTAGCCAGGTTTGTCAGTGGAAGCACTTGAAACGCCTGCCTTTTGCGAAACTTTATTGGGTATCTCTATTTAATCCATTTCCGTCTACAGCCTAGCACATCATGTTCTCCACAAACTCCTGGTAAGCAACTACCACCTGTTCTACCCACTCACTTGACCACAATAGCAATGATAGCAACAACAAGCCCAACGATAGTAGCGACTCCGACGATGTAAGCGAACCACCGTCTCGTACCAGACTCCGGTAGGACTACGAGTCTGATTGGTTGATTATGCCTTGGTGGCAGCGTTTGGTCGAGTAGAGGTAAAGTATAGGCGCGTCGTGGTTGCAGATGCGTCGGTAACAGAGAGTCTATGTTGATACTCCTGTTTGCGGTAGTGGTAGAGGTAGACATGGCGGGGCGATCTGGTACTCTGGTTTCCTACGATGCTTTAGCGTGGTTGTCCACGGGTGTGACCAACCAGATACTATACGCTAGACTACATACGGTGACAGCGCACTGTTTTGGCAATGTGTTCTACAAGCGGTAAGGGCGGTTCGGGATCAACAATGTGTTTTCAAGGCGGGATTGTCGTTAAAGTCTGGGAAACTCATGCATTAATCGTTCTTCGCAACAGGAATTTCGTTCTCTGTCTTGCGACCTCCACACATGCGAGCGAGCGTGTCTTAAGCTCTGTTGACGTTCGTGCCTAGCTCATGGCAGCTGCACGGCTACTGTGGGTAAATATTGGTGGCCCAGCAGAAGGCACTAAATGCGACATGCCAAGTCATATAACCTGTAGCCAACCAGGCATTCATCATGTTTTGAGGGTGCGTGCAAACAAATTTAGTCCTGTAGCCGTGTCAATGTTTACAGCGAGCCATGAAGCAATGGAATGTGAACACCCCAAGAGCACTGGGCTTCGCTTCAGTCCTTTTCCAACAAGCGCACCGAGATCACCTGGGCAAGATCAAGAGCGGGTGTTAACGATACCTCAATAGACTACTGATCTCGGGCAGCTCGTCAACAACCATTGCAACTCCTATCTCTTAACACTTGTAATATTGGAGTTTCGAAGTCGCAGTAAACGCGGCGTGTCATTTCGTTGTGGTACAACACTCTCCCAAGTCCCTTACGTCATTCCCGGCCGACCCTGCAATCCTCACAACAACCGCGTGATTCCGCAGCCGACATTGCCATTACCATCGTCAACACACACCATTGTGGATTCTAAGGGAACTAAGTGACCATGCTCATATCTGCGAAAAAGAGTGCGCTGAGTAACCCGAAGAAGATGTCTGTGCCAAACGGACCGTCCACCCAACGCCCTGACTCAAGCGACGCGATGCTACCGCAATGATTGACGGATTTAATTGCCGAACACTCGCATCTCTATCGCCGATTCAATTTCCATACTAATTCATTCCATTTTCGCGCAAACCCCTCTCTTTCCAACGTCTTTTTCCTTATCGCTACAACACCGTTATTCGTTGAGTACTTGCGCCATGGCCACGCGCGGCACCACGGACTCACAACCGCAAGAACCATCGCGACTTGACACCTCAGTAACACTGCAGGATAGCCATGAGGTGCCATCCTGGTACGCGCACAACTCCTTCATCCTTACGGGCTACCGACCAGTCACAAAATCTATCCATCTATGCCTTCGCAGCCTACTCCGACTGCACAACGAAACCGTAAACATCTACACGCACCTCATCCCCGGCATTTTCGTCCTGTTAGCCAGTTACTCATTCGATCGCTACTTCACAACGCGATTTCCTCAAGCGACCTGGACCGATCAACTCGTTTTCCGCATCTTTCTTACCGCGTCAGTGGTCTGCTTTGGTACTTCGGCAGCGTACCATACGCTGATATGCCACTCGGAGGGGCACGCTAGTCTGTGGGTTAAATCAGATTATGTGGCGATTATAGGACAGATTGTAGGATCTTTCATACCTGGTATCTACTTCGGATTCTACTGCGAGCCTGGGTTGCAGAAACTGTATTGGTCTATGGTATGTTTTGGGGGAAACAACGATGGTGATGAGGTGTTGTACGAATGAACTGACTATCCCAGATCATCACACTTGGAACACTGACGGCGACTACGGTTATCAACCCCAGTCTTCACGGCCCCAGATGGAAGACCTTACGCTTATCAACATTCATCGCAACGGGCTTTTCGGCGTTCGCGCCGATCTTGCATGGCGTGTCGATCTTTGGCCATGAACAGCTTGACAAACAGACTGGCTTGCGGTACTATTACCTTGAAGGTATTTTGATACTGATTGGAGTTGGATTCTATGCGGTAAGGCTAGCATGTTCATCGATACGTCCCCTTCCTCAAGACTAGCTTTCGTTGACTTGTGTGACAGACTCACTTCCCAGAATCTTGGAGCCCGAAGCGATGTGATATTTGGGGCGCATCACATCAGCTGTTTCACGTGTTCATTGTTCTGAGCGCTGTCGCTCACTGGTACGGTATTATGAGCGCTATGGAGTGGAACTACGTAAACCAGCGCTGTCAGTGGTCTTGAAGATTTACTCGCTATACTATGCGCATCTTCAAAGCCCTTCTCTTACCTTCAACCCACATACCACCCTGTAATAACCGCGCTATATTAATTAGACTACCCAACTAGAAACCTTACCGTCAGAAATGAAGAGCAAAAAAAGAATAGACACAGCAAGACTCGAACTTGCATTCCCCGCATCACGCCCCCGGCGAACTGGTTCCTTTTTAAGGGACTTTTGTTTCCGTTACACACACACCCAACTGATTCCTTGAAGTCTTTGATTCCTTGAAGCCTCTGGTTCCTTGGAGTCATTGATTCCTTGGAGCCGGGTGGCGCTAGGCTATTGTGTGCGGGCGCCTTACCATTAGGCCATGTGTCCTGTGTAGTTTTGATGAGAGAATGAGGAGATATCGGGCATGTGTAGGGAAGCAGTAGAGAGGGCGAGAGAAAATGATATAGTAAAGTAGTGGAAATGGTGTCCTTTCAAGTCGGTTCTATAGTTATCTGTCCACAGGGTATCTTCATTCTCGAAATGTACATAATACCCTCTTGGTAGCTATCGTCAACCGGTCACCGCCTAGCCCTCGCCATGAAGAACAACAAAAAGAAACCCGGTCTGAACACAGTAAGACTCGAACTTACACATCCCTTACACCAACCGCCCAGCAGGACCAATGAGCCAGCGTTTCCGCCATCTCACCTTACCCACCAAGATGTGCATCACGAAATAGCCCAGCGCGATCAGTACCAACGGTAGCGACCCATTTCCCCAATCTCACCAGGCTTCTCGCACGCCCCAACAACCAGCCTTCTTTGTTATTCATTCAATGGAGACAGAACCTCTAGGTGCCCCCAGTCGGCCCCTTAACTCCGGGACGAGAAAAGTTGGTGCTTGATCAGAGCTAGAAACCAGCCCCGTGCTGGAACTACGTTAGGCGTGCGTTCGCTAGGTTTTTGTGTGTGCGGGTGCTGTACCGATCGGCTATGTGTTCTGTGTGGGTTGTTGATGATGTGACGGGGGAATGGTGGATATATGTGAGGGAAGAGTGGGATAGGGTGAGTGTCGAAGGGTGGTTAAACTATACATTCTGAAATCAATCCAAGAACTCACTCTATCTCACAAACCTAAACATAACCTACACGTCCTCGTCATTCACGTCCCATCTCACTGCATCTACCTGATCATCCTCCCCCTAACCCACGCCCCAAACCCCCCTTCATCAACACTCTTACTAAACGCAATCCAAAACGCCTGCTTCTCACTAACGGGACTCGCACACCTCTCCACCATCGCCTTGACATTAACCTCCTGCAACCCTTTAATCGCCATAACCTGCTCCACCCACTCTAGATCCACGCCGCCGAAATCACCGTTCCCACCGAGCCACTCGTTCTTCATGCGGAGCATGGTGTCGAAATCAGAGGGTGTGATGGGGGTGATGGCGTCCCAGCCGTGGTCAGGTTTTCCGGATATGACGTTGAGGTTTAGGGTGCGGAGGGAGATGGGTGGTACTGCCTCGGAACTATCATCGTCGGAGGGAGAAGATGGTGTAGCGAGGTATTCGCATAGACTTGCCCATTCTGCGCGGTCGAATTCTTTGCTGTATGGCAATGCTTTTTTCGTTACACTGATATGGCGTATAGACGCTCGGCTTCTGGGTGTCAGGTCGGAGAGGAAGGGGACGGCGGCTTCGATGCTGGTGTGGAAGGCGAAGGTGTAGGTTGAGTAGAGGATTTTGCTGGCTTCGGCGTGGATTTGCTGGTTTAGGGATAGGAGGGAGGGGACGGTGTAGCGGAGGTGTGATGTGTAGGGTGAGAGGAGGACGCGGTAGGTTGTTGGCGTTGTGGTGGTTAGGAAGGGACCTTTGAGATTGTCAGTATGTAACCAATGATGCCGTTCTGAGGGACAGTATCCTAGGCTATCCTTCTAGGTTCACTCCGAGAATGTGTAAACGTACCGGTTCTGATATGGTATGTACTCCTTCGTCTCCACGTCTTCGGGCCTTGTGACCCCAGCCATGGATCCATGGTCCGTACGCTTAACGTACAAGCATCATTGTTCGTATCGTCGGAAAGGTATGTGTGGAAGTCGGGGATCAAGTTTGCGACGGACGTTCCGTTTCCGGTCGTTGGGGTCGTCGAGGGTAGAAGTAGGTACTCGTATATCATGAGACGGATCTCGAAAGGAAGGCGAAGTAACGGCGAGGCTGGAAGAGCATCGGCTTGGTAGGTTGTTGACTCCATGGTGGAAGTTTGCCAGTTGTTGGGTTTGGCACGGTACGAACGGAAATTGAAAAGGCGCAGAACGTGTCGGATCGCTTCCAGATACTGTGTGCACTCCCCTTCTTGAAGTACAGTCGTTGGCGTTTCTGAGCTTATGCACTTGATCGGTGTATCGCTGCAGCCAACAACACGTCTTCCCAGTTAAACCCGACAAGACACACCACAATCGACAGTCCTTGACTCAAAAAAGAAAAGACACAGTCAATCAACGCACAACGTAGACGCAACGAGGTTTTGCTTGTGTGCCTCGACAGACCATCAAGGTGTTGCGAATTGGACGCTTGAAAACAAACGCGTGCACTCGCCAAAAGATAAATTCCGGCCAGCACCATGATGACCTTGACGCATTCGCCGAGGCAGCTTTGCCGCAAAGGGTAAGATGCCAGATTGCTATCCTTGCAACGGCTTAGAGATAAAGGGTAAAGTTTTACCGCGCGTAGTAAAATCCTTGTATTTACTAATTATCGCTTATTAGCTTAATTTACGCACTAGTAGAGCTTAAGCTACCTACTTAGAAGAAGCAGTCTTTTAGATAATTATAACTATTATAATAACTACTACTTATAACTATAGCCTTAGCTAAGTTAATTAAATTTGCGCGTAATAAGACTCTCTACTATTTATCTTATTTTTTTTACGTCTACTACTTTACCTTTATAGCTTAAAACTAGTTCTACGTTAACTACGCTAGCTTTATAAGTTATAAGGTTTTATCTAAATAAGCTATATTTATACTAACTTTCTACTCTAAAGCCTACTCTCTAATTCTCTACCTTCTTACTTATACTACTATAATTTAGTAGTTAATAAGCTAGTAATAATTTATAAGTTCTCTCTTACTTTTTCTCTAGTCTTTTATTTTAAAGCTTATTAATTCTAATTATATTCTTGTTTTTTACTTTAGAGTTTAGTATAATATTTTTACTCTTAGCTATAACCTCTAAATTTATAAGCTTTCTTTCTTACTTTTTTAGTAGCTACCTTAAGTAGCGTAGAGTTAGCTTCTAATTTTTAGTTTATATACTATATTCTACTATCTACTTACCTACTTTTTACTTTAAACCTTATACTTTATAAGCTTTACTCTTTCTTTTCTAGCCTCTTTTTTACTTTATACTAACTACTTTACTTTCTAGACTTAGCTTTACTTCTAGTAGAACCTCTACTAGAATCTATAGCTATATTATAAACTACTTTACTATCTAACTAGCTACTACTCTAGCTATTAAGATTTTAAGCACGTTTAGCTTAAGTAGTAATAGTACTAATACTACTATAAATAACTTTAGTAAAAATAATAATACTACGCTTAAAACTAGTAAGAGCGTTCTAGATACTATTAAGACTAGTAATATTAAGATTACGTAAGAAAATAAAGAGGCACTTAAGCGTATTAATAGTAATAATAAAGATAACTACTCTATTTCTAAAGGCCTTATTAATCTAATAGATAACTATAGTAATAAGAGTAATACCTTATCTCTATTCTCTATCTCTTCTAAGATTATTCTATAAACTTCTTATAAGAGAGTAAAGAAGCGTAATAAGCTATATTAGTGTAAGAGAGAGTAGCATAAAATAAAGAGCTATACTAGAGTTAGACTTCTCTATACTCTATTTAAGAATTAATAAACTAAGCTATAACCTAAAGAAAAGAGTAAGAACGTATATTTCTAGACCTCTAATTTAAAATCTTATTTTTTTCTAGCAACTACTAATATCTACTAGGCAAAATATAGTGTAGAGAATAAGATTATATAAGCAGAGCTCTATTCTTCTATTCTCTTTCTTCTACTATTACTTCTCTTCTATTCTATCTTTCTAGCACGCTTAGCTCTACTTCTTCTTCTTTCTAATATCTCTTTAGCTCTCTATTCTAAGATCTTAGTCTTTCTAGTATTTATATCTAGACTTTACTAACTACACTACTATGTAGAATTATATTTTATAACTATAATAAAAAGACTCTATAATGCCTATTCTATAAGAAAATAGGTAGTGTATGTATAGCTTATTTCTTCTAGAGATCTTAGAAATTCTACTACTTCTACTAATAATATTAGTCTATACTTTCTAAGAAGAATATCTCTAATAGCACTAAGCTATATATAGTCTACTCTTATAGCTATCTCTTTACTACTGCCTTTTTTAAAGCTATCTATATAAAGTAAGAGCTCTACGCAGTATACTACTCTAAATACTAGTTATTCTCTAGCTTTACTAATAGAATATCTAGAAGATAGCTAAACTCTACTACTATAATAATAAGCTAATTAAGCTAACCTAGTTCTTTAGTAAGTATGCGCTTATAATTCTTACTATATTTAAGATATACTTTAGCAAATTTATAGTTAAGAAGGTATATTAGACTTTCTAGTAGCAAAACCTTAGAATATATAAGAAATATAGCTAATAGATTCTATTCTATAGGCGCTAAATATTAGTAACGTCTAGGTAAAGGCACTGTAGAGCTAGATTAATGCGCGTAATACTTTAGAAAGTTACTTTAGTATATACTCTTATCTTTTCTAATTTTTAGATAGAACTTCTACTAATTATTTCTAGCTTCTACTATTAATATTAATAACTACCTAATACTGTAAGTAAATAGAAAGGTAGCAAAGGCGTTAAGAGTAAAGTTAGCTTAGGCCTCTAAGAAGCGCTTTGTAGAGCTAGATAGTAATAACACTAATATAGAAAAGACACTAGTAAAGAAGAAAAGTTATTCTATAAAGACCTATAAGACTTAAAAGTTAATAGAGGTTTAGACTAGTATATATGTTATACTTACGCGCTATTATACGCTTCTTAGAAGGTCTAGTTACTATTATACGTATAACACTATAGCAGAAGGTTAGATAATAAGATATACGTATTTAAGGTTAGAATACTAAGTTATATAAAATAGTTAATAGATTACTCTTCTATAACGTAATACACCTTAATTCTTATTAATTATAATCTTTCTTATATAATATCGCAAAATTTCTACTCTTATATAGCTAACTTTATCTCTAGCCTTTTAATATAGGCTAGTTTTATATTACTACTAAAGGCTCTATACTACCTATACGTAATTTAGCTATTTTACACTTAGTAATTTTAATAGTATTAATTAGTTAGGTTAAAACTTTACCTCTTAAAAGCCCTTAATTTCTTAGTATATATAGAAAGTATAGAATAATTAGTATAATTACTAACTTTAGAAAAGAGTAAAGTTTCTTATAGAAAGAAACGCGTGTTTTGTAGAAAGAGCGTAAGTAACTAAGGTCTTATGCTAAAAAGCTTAGAAATACCTATGCTAAAGGTGTAAAAAATTTTTAGTAACTGCGTATAAATGTAAAATAACTATATTAGTAGTATTATAGCTGTTACTACTCTAAAAGTTTAATTATTAGTTTTACTACTCTTTTAACTATATATTTTATAAATTATAGAGGTTTTCTAGTAATTATAGTAACGCTGTAATTTTTTAAAGTAACTTTATATTATAAGTTAATTGCAAAAAACTATACGCCTACTTATAATAATAAGAAAAGAATATAATAGCTAGTTATGCTGTGTGTTCTATAGTATAAGCTTATATTTAATAAGCATTTTATCTATAACTTATATTATTATTCTTATATAAAGCACTAGCTATCTATATATCTTATTTCTTTATACTACTTTAATACTTTAAAGTATAAAAATAATAGTGCATGTAATTAATAGAGTTATTTCTCTAGATACTTATTATTTCTATTACTATTGCTAAAGTCTAGCTAGTTGCAGATACTACGCTATTTTGTAGTAATATCTATATCTCTAGTTATTAGTACTCTTTTATTTCTATTCTCTTTATATAAGAATATATCTATAAACCTATTTTCTAGTAAAGCGTATGCCTCTGCTACTACTAATTTATTAATCTATTATTATTCTTTATAAGCTTTCTCTATAATCTTCTTCTAAGGTAACTACTTTTAGGTCTCTACTTTTTTACTACGCTTAACTATTCTATAGTATTCTAGCTAGAAGCTATTAGAAGAATAATACGTCTTCTATATAATAACTATAGTCTTTTTATATATTAGCGCAATTATATTAGTTTCTCTAGAAGTTATATACGTTTTGCTTACTCTAGTGCTTTAAGTATATTACTTAGAAGTTAGAATTTTCTTTAGTAAAGCTTTTGTAAATCTAAGGCTAATAGCTAATTAGAATATTTATTCTATTAATCTATAGTAGTAAAGCTAAGCTAAAGTTCTAGTTATATATAAGAGTTTTAATATTATTACTATAAATCTTCTATTCTCTTAGATATAGCACTATGCTAGGTACTACTATAATACGCTAACTACTTACTATAATAGCGCAGCACTTAGAGCTATTATAGAGGTGCTTTAAAGGTGTTTAGAGTTCTAGTATTACGCTCTAAGTATCTATAGTAATACACTTAGTGTTACTAATATATTACTAGTTATTTAGCGCAAGACTTATTAGTAGTAGATCTACTCTAGCTCTTTAGTATAACTAGTAGTAGAAAGCTGCAAAGAGCGTAATATGCTAGTGTAGTTCTATATAGAAAGTAAGTAGCTACTAAGGTAAGTCTGCTCTTTATAGTAGTAGTATTAACCTTCTATTATTATTAAGTTTAGGCATAATACTCTTGTAAATACTAGAATATTTATCTATTAACTTCTTACTACTAGCTTACTAAAATTATCTTAATAAATTTACATAATATAAATGTATATAGAGAGAATTAGTAGTTATAAGCTCTTTTAGTGTATAGTAGTATATATTCTATTTAGCTAGGTACCTTACGTAAATATTAGTATTATAATATAATTCTAGCGTTTTTATAAAGAGCTTCTATATATAAACGCGTAGGTTATAAGGTCTTGCCTTATAAAGTAGCTATAGGCTATAAATTCTACTATAGCTCTATATATGTAAGAGATATTAATAGTTAAGATAATTATATTAAGTTAAGTACTAAGTAAGAGATTGCGTGTAGGTTAAGAGACCTACGTAGGTAGAACTTTAGTGTTTCTTACTTAGTGCGACTAGGCCTAATTAGGTAGAGTTGCAGGTTTAATCTACAACACTACCTTTCTCTAAGAAGAGAGTAAGTTCTAACGCTTAAACTACTTTCTAATTAAAAAGATAAAGAAAATATAAAGAAAAAAACTATTGTATAAATTCTGCCTGCTTTGCAAAAGCTTCTATAGACTAAACATTAATGCTTGTATTATTTCTATTTCTATATCTATTTCTATATTACACTAATTACAGCCTTAATTATACGTATTATAAGTATCTATTGTATTACACGTGCGCTTATGTTAGCTGTAATTAGTAGAATAGTTAATAAGGCGTTGTGTGTGCGTAAATAATAGCGTAATATAATAGAGATCTATTATAAGGTAAGTATAAGTTACTAGTAACATAGCGACTTTAGCGTTCTGTCTTAATAGTAGTAACTTAACACGTTAGTTCTTGCTATAAGTATAGCGCTAGTAAGTCTCTTAAAAAGGCATAACTTAGCTAGCGCTCTTAATAGTAGTAAGCATAACCTTTATATCTTAGTCTTACTATTAGTCTTGTTAGCTATTATTGCTACAGAACTTCTAGTAATTATCTAAGCCTTAATTTACTATAACAGAGTTACTAAGTTTAACTAAGAGTATAGCTAGCAGAATAACTCTAATAATATTATTATAACTACTAGGTATTAGATAACTATTATCTAAGCGTAGTTAAGAGCATAAAGTTGCATAACTAGCATATTCTATTTACTAACAAGTAACTTAAACTTTTAGTGTATAGCGGGTTTGTGCGGATAGTTGCGATAATAGCGTATAATAGTGTTAGCAGCATCTACTAAGTTTATATACAGCTTCTAAGAAGAATTATTAGAACTAATAGAATAGTTAGACTATTAAACTAAGTACTAGAGAAGACTAGAGTTCTTCTTACTCTTGTAGATGCAAGTAGCAGAATTCTTAAGCTTAGAATTAAGGCGGTAATTGTTAATAGCTTTAACTATGTACTCTATACTATTCTCTACCTCTAGGTTAAACTTAGCTAGCACCTTAGAGTTCTAGGCTTATCTAGAGAGAGGTGTATTATTAATAAGGTAAAGCAGCTAAGAGTAAAATATGTTGTAAATACGCTTTATCTAGAGTAGAAGATCTAGCTTATAGGCAGTGTTATTAATTACGCGCACAATAGTAAAAGAACTATAGTTCTTTAGGTCTAAGAAAGCTAATAGGCGTTATATCCGCAAATTGCGGGTGTCTAGTATAACCTTATTACCTATCTAAAAGAAGAGAGTAGGCAGTTAGCCTTTATTAGCATACTTAGCCTACTTAGCTTGTGCCTACTACATTAATACGCAAAGTTCTTTCTAAAGGGCCTTTATACAATTAGCGAAGGCATTAGTATTTAGTTGTTTATATTACGCAGATATAGTTAATATTATAGGTATTAGTAGAGGTAGTTTAATACTACTGTGTAGTTTGTATCTCTTTATAGCGAAGAATAGCGACTTACCTATAGTAGAGCTAATACTAGAATTAGCTTTAAACTCCGCTATTAGAAGAAACAAGGCCTAGTTATCTTAGTTATAATTAACGTAGAACTAAAGATACTACTTAAGGTAGAAGTTAGCGTTCTTAGTCTAGCTGTTAGTCTAAGAGTAATAAGTAGTAGAGAACTTTAGCTTAACTCTAAGTTACTAATAGAGTTACTTCTAAAAGTGTAACATAAACTAAGCTTTATAGTCTAAGATAATCTTCTTAGAAAAACCTTTCTTTTTCTAGACGTATTTAATAAAGGTAATAATAAGGGCGTTAGTAGTTATACTTACTATAGTAATAAACTTCTTCTTTTTAGTAAGGTAGTTAATAATAACTAAGATATTAGTAAAGGTTTATCTATTGTGCTCGCATAGTAGAAGATGTATAATAAAGTCTATAGAGATATAAGACTAGTACTTGTCTAGAATTAGAAGAGAATATAGTAGACTATGCTTACTCTTATAATATGCCTTGCTGCGCTTATAAGTTAGATAAGCGCGAATATACTACGCAACGTTAGTTATTATTCTTAGCTAGTAGTACTAACGCGTAAGCTTTAAGTAGAGTTTATACTTACTACTATAACCTCTATAGACGCTCTTGTAGACTTATTTAATAACCTAAGTGTAAATAACGCTAGCAGAGACGTAGACTTTGTTATGTATAAAGAGTAGACTATTAGTAAGTTAGTAGTTGCCTAGCTCTAATTAAAGATGCTTTTCTCTATAAATAAGCTTAAACAAGAGCTGTTATAGACTATTCTTCTTAGCTTTAACAATTACTTATAGCACTACGTTATTATTATATCTCTTTCTAATGTATTCTAATAGTGTGTTCTAGTTAAGCAATTTAATTAGAGGCGTAGTAGGCAGCTTTGTAATAATAGAAGGCGTAGTAAGCAGCTTTGCGATAGTTAGTAATGTTATAGAAGATAGTGTAGTAGACAACAGTGTAATAGGCGATAGTGCGATAGGCAATAGTATAATAGGCAACAGTACAACAGGTAACGTTATAGTGTATAGAGGAGAAGAGTGCAATAGAGGAGTAAGTGTAGGCGCTGTTACGTTAGGCGAGTCTGTAATATTACTAGGCTATAGTAGGGAAATAACGTTATTATAGTTAGCGCAGCACTCTAAAGCTCTAATTTCTTTTCTCTTAGGTTTAACACTAGGTAGTGTAGCGAGAAAAGTATAACGCTTAGTAACGCTGTTCTTCTTGCTAAGCTAGTATAGTATTTACGCAACTATAGAGATAGGTTTAGTAATAGTATAACGTTAACCTATGTTTGCAAGGTACACTATATAGTAAGAACCTCTATCTTTAGCAACGCGAATAGTATAGATGCGCGCGTTAGAATTAACTTAATCTAGTTTAATTATTACCTAGACTTAATGTTGCCTGCAAGAGTTATTAGTAGTATTAGATAAGTTACCTAGCTATTAGGTAAAAGCGTCTAGCTTTGTGCCTTACTTGCTAGAGCAGTACTTAATAATAAAATTAAACTCTAATAAGAACTTAGACTAGTAGGCTTATTACCTATTAAGACGCTTTATAGTTATAAAAGTTTAAAAGGCTTAATAATTAGATAACACCTTAATAGAGTTGTTAGTGCCTAACAGTTTAAATCTCTATTTCTTAAAGGCATTTATAATAGTAAGAAGTTCTTTGTTATAGATTTTGTAATTACACTTAGCTAGGTTTATCTTATAAGAAAGAAATGCGACTAGGTAAAGAACTCTATTAGTGTTCTTCTGCAACAAGACTGCAGTAGTAACAAAGTTAGATACGTTAGTCTCTAGCTATATTTCTAGGTTAGAGTTAAAGTAAGTAAGAACTCTAGTATTATAGAAGGTATTCTTAAGACGTGTAAAAGCAGCTACAGCTTTAGAATCTAGCGACAAGAGAAACTAATATCGCTAGTTCTTACTATTGCTGTCTTTGCGCGTAAGCTTAGTTAATAATTTAGTAATATAGAAGAAACTCTTAATAAACTATTAGTAGAAGTTAGTAAATCTAAGAAAGGCTTATACGTCTTTAATAGAGTAAGAGACTTGCTAGTTAAGTACTATAGAGACCTTCTTTAGATCTATTTTAATTTCTTTAGTAGTAAGAATAAGACTAAGGTACTTAACTTTCTTTACCTTAAACTTACACTTAGAAGAGTTAAGGTAAAGTCTAGCGTCTTAGATCTTAGTAAGCACTTTAATAATATTAGCTTTATAGTCTACTTTGTTATTACTATAGGTATAAATAAGAATATTATTAATGTAAGTAGTATAGATATTGTCTAAATATTTCTGTAACGTTTTATTAATAAACGTCTAGAAGGTCTTAGAGATATTGCAGAGACTAAAGAGTATAATAATATACTTATAGAGACTATATTGTGTAAGAAAAGTAGTCTTCTCTTTATCTTCTTCTTTAATGTAGATAGTATTAAACGCTGTAATAACGTTAATAATTATTATCTACTTAACTTTAGCTATACGCGCTAACGTCTTCTTAATAGATAGTAGTGCGTTGTAATTCTTCTTTATAATAGTATTAAGTTAATAGTAGTCTACACAGATCTAAAGACTACTACTAGGTTTTTTTATAACTAGCACTAGTAAGGTATATAGTAACGTAGATAGTTATATAAATCTACAGCCTAATATATTATTAATATAGGCCTTAATAGCTTTTATTTTAGTGTAGGTAAGTCTATAGATCTTAGGCTTGTAAAT
Source organism: Alternaria hordeiaustralica (assembly GCF_023758085.1). NCBI lineage: Eukaryota > Fungi > Ascomycota > Dothideomycetes > Pleosporales > Pleosporaceae > Alternaria > Alternaria hordeiaustralica. The sequence continues at coordinate 4,002,635 of NW_026056773.1, read as the reverse complement.
GCAACTATCTATGTTAATCTTGTAGTTAACACTAGGTTAACGCAGGCTAAGCTTCTCTACTTACACTAGATTAAACAAGTCTAGTATCTTATTATAGATCTATAGAGAAACTAGCTTATAGATCTTAGCTTTAGTTATATAAGAACTATCTATCTTATTTATATACTTCTTATAGTTCTCTTACATAATAGTAGTAAGGCAAGTAATATTACGCTTAAAAGTATTAAGGTTATAGTTACTATTGTTACTGTTAGAAGAGTTAGCGAGCTTCTTCTAGTTCTGTAGTTATACCTATATAGCTTTATTAGAGTTACGCGTAGCTATAAGAAAAGCGGCCTTAGCTATAATTATATAGATCTTACTAAGAGTAGTAGTCCTATGTAACTTAGAGCGCAGAGGTGTCTTACTATTGCTATATATAGTTTCTAGTTACCTGTATTTAAGATAATAACTAGTATAGTAGAGTAAAGTAAATAATAAGCTCTAAGAGGAGAACGTAATAGTAGAATTGTAGTTCTTAAGCTAAGTTATGCCTAAGATAACGTTGTAGTCGCTAATATCTATAACGTAATATATAACTAAGGTAGAGTAGCTACTGTATTTAATTAGCAATTCTACGGCTTAGTCTAGTGTGTTAACTACTTTGCTATTAGCGAGAGAGAAACAAATTAGAGTAGTAGTACAGCTAGTCTTTAGTCTTATAGAGGCTACCTACTTCTAGTTTATAAAGCACGCGCTAGCACTAGTGTTAATAAGTATAGTAGTTTTCTTCTATTCTTAGGTATTAGAGAATATGTAGAAGTTAAAGCGTAACTAAGAGGTTAAGTAAATGTTACCTTTAACTACAAGAGCAGAGATATAGTAATTGTAAATAGTAGAAGAAGGTAAGGTCTTCTAGAATAGAACTCTAGCGGTAGTAACCTAAAGACAATTATAATAATCTCTTATTCTCTAGATCTACTAAGTGTCTTTGCGCTAGTTAAGCTTCTAAATGCAACTATTGTTAGAAGCCTCTAAAAATTCTTCTTTAGCTTACCTATCTTGTCTAGGTTCTCTACTACTTTATTCTTAGTAGACTTGTTATTAGCAACTTTATCTAGGTCTTTATTACTAATAAACTCTGTATTAACATAGGTAAGCTTTATGCTACTAAGCTTAGGCTTAATCTAGTTCTAGTTAAGAATCTTATAGCTAGTCTTGTTGCGGGCTTAGTAACTAGATTTACTATAATAGAAATAGACTTTAGCCTTTGCTATAGCTTTGCGCTACTAATTCTTGCGCTTCTTTACTACCTTGCGCTGCGCGCTACGTCTAGTTTGTGTCTTGCGTGCGCAGCTGTAGTTGTTTAGAGAACGCGTATGTAAGAACTTAGTAGTAGTAGAACGTAACTTCTTAGTAACCTACTTGCCTAGGTTAATCTACTTCTAAGTTACGTTAGCTTAGTAGATAGTGTTAAGAAACTTAATAAGGGCGTTATGTTAAGCATTGTTAAAACTATAGAATATAGAGAAAGCGAGTAATAGGCGAAGAAACTATTACGTATACAGAAGTATAGTCTAATCTAAATACTTAACTAGCTAGGCAATAGCTATAAAGTAACCTTGCTAGTTAGTAAACTTCTTAGAATTGCTCTGCTTTAAGAATCTATCTATAAGCTTATTCTAAGTAGTAATAACCTTCTTATAGGTAGACATGCTATAGTACTAGTCTAAACCTTCTAGAATGTTTATGTAGTTCTTGAATTTTATGTCTTTAATGTATACTTATGCAGAACTATTAACTTGCGTCTATAGATAAGCGACCTATTATAGTTCTAGTATAGACTTGCACTTCTAGATAGCTGTACAACGCTACTTATTATAGTTCTTGTTGTTATTATCTCTCTTCTAGACTTTAACGTTAGGCAGCTTAAAGAAGATAGTAGTAGCAGCGCTAACTATAGAAGGGGCTAGAGCTTAATGCACTTACTACTAGCTATTGTATAGAGACAGCACGTAGCTGTGTAGATCTGCATTAAGAGGGTTAGACATCCTACAATAGAATTGCGATTGTAATTGTAATAAGAAAGAAGAGCGTTAGCAATAATTGCTACAGGTGTAGTAGTTAGTTAGTTAGTTAGCTAGAGTAGTGTAATAGCTAGAATATAGGTTAGGTAACGCAGTGCGATAGTTAACGTAACGCTCTAGCGACAGGTCTTAGCGAGAGTAGTAAGCGTTGTAATTATAGCGATAACTATAAGTGTTGCGCGTGTCGCGCGTATTGCGACTGTTTTAGTTCTAGGCCTTGCAACGCTAAATAGTATAAGGTTAGAAGTGTAGATTGTAAGACTGCAGACGCGTAACTACGTTGTTGTACTTGCAACGTTATTACTCTGTAGAAGTAGAGAGCTTATTATTTGCTTTAGTTACTTATGTAAGCTGTGTTAAGAGCGACTTATTCTTAGCGCAGACAAACTTGTAGTTATTGTTAGTCTCTGCTTGCTATTAATAATAGCGAAAGAACTGCTTCTTCTTAGCCTTAAGCTAATTGTAGAAGTTGTAATATAGTTGTTTAAACTTCTCGCACTACTTTTCTTTCTTGTCTAAGACTTAGGCTAGCTCTTAGTAGTTAGAGTTAGAGTAGCTGTTGTCTAGAGCAAGCTTAAGACGTTCTACTTCCTTTGTTAACTTGTTGCTCTAGGCAGTTGCAAGTCTAAGGTTAGTAGTAGCGTCTTTAAGCTTAGTTAACACCTTGTCTACGTTCTTGCGAGCCTTTATAAGTGCTTTAATGTACTACTATAGCTAGGTCTTACTCTTCTTAAGGCGCTTGTTAAGAGACTTATTAAAAGATACAAGCTAGGTGTACGCTTTCTAGAGAACAGAGGTGTTAGCTGCTTTAAGAGTAGGTGCAGCGTTAGAAAAGGCGCGTATTATATTAATAACAAGCTTGCGCACTATAGTAGGTTAGTTATTAACTAGATTAATAAGATCTTTGTCTATGTTAATAACAAATAAAGTCTCTTCTTCTAAAGAGCAATCTTAGCCTAGATGCAACGTATACCTATCTACGCATTTAGCGTGTTCTAATACAATAATGTATAAGAATGTTGTTAAATATTCTAGTTATGCGTGTACTATCTGTTTGTCTTTAACAGACTATAGATAGTAGCTACTAATAGTAATGTTGTAGATAAGAGATAGATTAATTATTGTAGGCTTAGTTTAACTTACGTTAGAGTAATTTCTATCTAGATTTAGAAGTGCGGGGTAGCTAAAGGTACTTTGTTAACTAGGCTTAGTTTAGTAAACGATAGAAAGATTGTTAGGATTAAGACCTTAGCTAATAGTGTTTTAAGTGTTAGTAAGAGAGAAGAAGAGAGCGACAGGCAATAATTGCTTAACAAGTTGCTTACAGCTTAACTCTTAGCTACGCAAGGGTGTTGTAGCGTAGCTCTTACCTATCTTAGTCTTTCTAGAGAGGCAGTAACTAATGCGACAGAATAGACTGTTATTATTAGATGCTAATTTAGAAACTAGAGGAGGACCTATTATTGCGCGGCGGCTAGACGTAGGTCTAGAGAGGCTAGCGAGAGCTAATATAGTAAGTGCGGTGTTAGTAGAAATACGACAGCGCGATAAGCGATAACAGTTGTTGTAATGCAAAGATTGCTTAACAGTGTTAGTAGAAGTAGAAGTTGTAGTTAAAGGTAAGAGAGTAAGAGAGTAATAGAGTAAGAGAGTGCGTTGTTATATAGCGGGAGCAGAGCTAATTGTTTACTACTGTCTTTCTACTTACTTATTGTAAAGCAGTAAGTCTAACTATCTACTATTTACTAAGGTGCTGCGAATGTTGCGCTCGTTCTAGTACAGTCGCGACACTCTCTTAGAGTTGCACTGCCTTAGCAACGTTCTTTAGTAATAGGCTTCTAGCGTAACACGCCTGTAGCGTCTGCGATTAGCGCGATAGCGCAGATTCTAGCGATCTGTCTATACGATAAGTTCTGCTCTGCTGTTATATAACAGAGTCTTACGGCTAGTTAGTTGCAGGGCTATTCTAATGCGGGAATGTGTCTAAAGGTAGAGGATGTATTGTAGAGTTGCGATTGCTGTCTTAGCTGCGGGGTCGCAATTAGCGGGGTAGCGTCTTTGCGACGTTGCGATGTTTAACGCTGCGCGCTAAGTTCTTTAGAGCAGTTACTTTCTGCGCGTGTTCTAGGTACTGTTAGTAGACGCAATCTAGTGTAAGAGACGTTAATAGTTAAGATAATTATATTAAGTTAAGTACTAAGTAAGAGATTGCGTGCAGGTTAAGAGACCTGCGTAGGCAGAACTTTAGTGTTTCTTACTTAGTGCGACTAGGCCTAATTAGGTAGAGTCGTAGGTTTAATCTACGATAATATATCTCTCTTATATTAGCACTAATATTAGTATTTTCTATATTTTAGGCTATATCTATTAGCAGCGCTACTACTATATAAGGTAGTAGTTACTATTTTCTATAGGCTTATTATCTACTAGCTATAGTTATAAGTGTAAGTAAATGTGTAGTTAAAATAGAGAGAATATCTTATTTTGTATAAGAATTCTAAACGCAATATCTATTAATAGCACTAGAGTAGCTAAGACTAGCTAAAATCTAGCCTATAGCTAATAGTCTATAGCTACATTTTATATTAGAACGTTAGTACAGACTCTAAGAGCCGCTAAGAGCTTAGTCTAGCTAGGTATACCTAGTGCTTAATATTAATTAGCTAGTAATAATAAGAATTGCTAAATAAAAGACTAGAAATAGCAGCACTATAATAAGAAGGTTAGAGTCTAGAGTTAATAGAAAGTAGGCTCTTAGGTCTACAGCTTCTACCTACGCTACTCTACTAATACTTATAATATATTATACTAGCATTACTTTCTAAAAGCTCTAAGATACTAAGAATTATAACTATAGCCTAATACTTTTATAATCTTATTTAGACTATTACCTATAGCGTTAGCACTAATAGAGGTAATATTTTAGACAGCACTAACCTTAAGGTTACTAAGAAGATAGCTAAATAAGATTAGGTTATTAAGAATATTAGAGCTAAACTTAGTAAAAACCTAGAAATAATAAGTAATTAATAGGCTGCGCTCTTTACTAGTATTTAGAAAAACGTAAAAGAAGCTTATACGCTACGTACTTATAAAGGCTATACTTTGTATATAATACTCTTCTTACCTAGGCTCTTTAGTTTTAATAAGTTTATAGTTAAATTACAAAACTAAAGGCTTTTATAAAGTAGTATTACCTACCTAAGTGTTAAGATATTAGTAGGCTCTATAAGTATACTTTGTAGGTTCTATGTCTTTAGATCTACTTTAGCTATAGAAAGAAACTCTATAGTCTCTTAGTAGATATAGAGGTTTTAGCGCATAATAGTAGTATTAATAAAGTAAATAATATACTCTATAAGAAGAGCTAACCTTTTAGGTAGTCTACTGCCTCTACTATATAAGCTACTGCTACGTACTACTATGTTTACAAGCTTAGCTAGTCTAATACTATATATACCTAAAATATTAACAGCTCTTAGTTAGAAAATCTATATAACTTAAACCTTATCTAGCTATATATATAGTCTCTTAAACGCTAAAAGGTACGTTAAAGCTTTATAATACTAAGGTAGCAATATTCTATATACTAACTACTTTAGGCGCGTAAGAGTATACTATTATCTAGTTAGAAGGCTATTACTAAGAAAGCGCTTAAGCAGTTATACTAATATAACGCAGGCGTAGAGTACAAAGCTAGAATTAACTAAGGTTCTTTTAACAAATCTAAAGAAAGACTTTAGAGTAGATACTACTAGTAACTTATAATAACGCTTGCGTATATAGTTGTGTTTTATTATCTATTACGCCTAGATAAAGTGCTATATATTTAAGTATAATATATCTACTAGTAGAATTATAAATTAAGTTAGGTTAAACTTACGCTAAGCTTCTGCAAAACTATATAAGCTAGAGGTAAGTCTTTATAAATACTAAGGTTTCTATATAATACTTATAGAGGTGTATAGGCGTTAAGCTCTTTATTTTATATTTTAACTAGAAAAGACTATAGGTTAATATACCTACTCTATTAGTAGAGTAGCTTACTACCTCTAAAATTAAGAGAGAATACTTGTTTATGCTATTTACTATATCTAACTAACTAAAGCTTATAGATAGATAATAAAAGAAGCTAGTACTATTTACTAGAAATACTAAGCTTTTATACGCTAATACTCTATAGAGCTATATAACCTTCTTTTAAAACTTCTACTATAACCTATATAATATTAGTAAAGAGGTTTAGCTATATAGTAGCTACTCTTTTTAACAAGAGACTGCATAGTAGTATATAATAAATAAGATATAGAATATTATTATACTTATTTAATAGAGAGGTTAGAGTAAGAAATTTAATATAGAAATAATTATTTAGTATATAATTAGCGTTTTTAATAAGTAGGCGCATAGCTAGGTAGACTACTTCTATCTCTTCTCTAATAAGAATAGCCTATGTTACGTATACAGAAGAAGCTATAGGTATAAGCTCTAGCGTAGTTATTAGATTATAAGTTCTATAATAAAATTCTTATAAATACTAATAAATTTCTCTTTAGGTCTAGTAATATTACGTTGTGTATAGATTAGCGCTCTCTAGGCCTATTACTATAAACTATACAGTTCTACTACGTCTTTCTATCTTATAACTCTAAAATTCTCTACGTACTCTATATTATAACTAACGTATTATAAATATAGATATAACGCTCTATATCTATTATAATCTCTACTCTTCTTTACATAGCCTTTTACTTTTCTCTTTAACGCGTTTTATTACTAGTAATAGCTTTCTAATTAAAGAAGAATAGAAAGCTATCTAAACTGCGCGCGCAAGAAGTTAGTAGAAAGTTCTAGAAGTAATAGAATAAGCCTACTATTTCTAAGGTTACTACTAATAGAATCTAAGATATCTATAATATTCTAGATAATAAGCTAGCTTCTATAAACTCTAAGCTACTATATAAGGTTTCTATTAATTCTGCACTATATAGGCTGCGCAGAAATAATAGAGTCTAGTAGTAATAATCTTAGAGCTTCTATTACTCTCTATTATGCTTACTCTTACTATCTACACTTAATAGAGCTATTAATAGAGATAGAGGTAATAGTGCTATACTAGATAAAGACTAGGTAGCACTAGTTAGTATATAATAGGCTTCTATCTTATTAACCTAGTAAACTTATATAACTATAGCAAAAGCTCTAGAAATTAAAGAGTGTAAAAAGTAGAATAGTTAGCTACCTAAGAGTAGCTTTACTAGCTCTAGAAGCTGCTATAAGACGTGTCTACTAGTAATTATATTAGAGAAAAAGACCTAAAAACTCTAAGATAATAGAAGAAAAGCTTTAGTAATTTTAAAGACTTACAGCTTCTACAATACCTACTTATATTAACTAGGTCTTACTTTTAGAGTAATAGTAATATTTATTTTTACTATTATAGCTATAAGATATTATAGTCTATAAGCTATACCTTATTATCTCTAATATTCTAGCTACTAACTCTTAGTACTATAGTGCCTTGCTATAGGTAATAATAGCTCTAATAGTACTAAAGATAGAGAGCTTTTTCTATGTAGCTGCCTTTATAAGGTATCTATATTAGAGATATAGTATATAAAGAAGAGGTTTTTTGCAGTATACACTAACTAACACTTATTCTTTTTAGTTTTTCTAACGTTAATTCTTATAAAATATAGAGAATAAATAGATAGAGCTTAAAAAGGTAGGTAGCTAAGTAGAGTATATTAGTTCTAAAACTTTTAGAAAATACAAACTACTACTTCTCTAATTCTAGAAGATAATATTTAGGCGCTTTAATTTTAATATAGTAGGTTACATTATATAGCATTTCTAGAGCGCCTTCTTATTATTAATAGGTATAGCTGTTTAATTACTATAGATAATAGAAAACAAGACTTATTACTTTTAATAATAAAGAAGAGCGTACTACTACCTATCTTTATAAGTTTATATTATTATAATAACGCGTCTATAGCTAATACGCAATACTAGAACTAAATTCTAGTTATATATAGTAAGTATAAAAGAAGCGTAAGTAAACGTAAAAGTAGTTATATAGTATATAAATATAGTCTGTACTAGATATTTAAAGTTTATCTAATCTACTACTTTAACTACTCTTATAATATCTAGATTCTACTATTATAGTCTTATTTATTATAAGATTCTGTTCTATAGTGCTATGTACTAACTAGTTATCTACTTCTTTACTTACTATAGAAATTCTGCCTAGTTCTAAAGCACTGCTGCTTTATAGTAACTAGTAGACTAGCTAGAATTTATAAGTTCTCTCTAGCCTTTTCTCTAGTCTTTTATTTTAAAGCTTATTAATTTTAATTATATTCTTCTTCTCTACGTTAGAGTTTATTATAATATCTCTACTCTTAGCTATAACCTCTAAATTTATAAGCTTTCTCTCTTACTTTCTTAGTAGCTACTTTAGGTAGCGTAAGGTTAGCTTCTAATTTTTATTTTATATATTATATTTTACTATCTACTTACTACTTTTTGTTTTAAAACTTTATACTTTATAAGCTTTACTATTTCTTCTCTAGCCTCTTTCTTGCTCTATACTAACTACTTTATCTTCTAGACTTAGCTTTATATCTAGTAGAAGGCTCTACGCCTATAAGCATAATAATTATAATACTTCTTACTCTACTACTATTTTATGTATCTTTTAAGTTATAGAAAGAAAAAGTCTATATAAAAAATAGCTATTTAGAGTAAATACCTTATTAAGACTAAGAATATTATTATAAATAGCTATTAGAACGCGCTTAATATCTTTTAGATAATCTTAGTCTTGTACTAGTAACTTTAGAAAGAAGAATAATAGTTAAAATATATATATAGAGAATAAGTTTTATTCTATATTCTATATAGCAAATATTAATTAGACTATAAATATAGTAACAAGAACATTAAGCTCTAAACCTTTATCTCTACTAAGATTACGCCTCTAAAGAGCTAAAAGAAGCGTAATAAGCTATAGTAGTAGAGACGTACACTAGAAAAGTCTAAGAGCTGTATTTAGGTAGCTACTCTACGTACTAAGTATAACGCTAGATAGACTAAGCTAAACTCTAGAAGTAAGAGTAAGAATATATATTTCTAGACCTCTTAATTAAAATCTTATTTCTTCTAAGTAACTCTTTATATCTACTAAGCTAAATATAATATAAAGAATAAGGTTATATAAGTAGAGCTCTATTCTCTTATCTTCTTTCTTCTACTACTACTTCTCTTCTATTCTATTTCTCTAGCACGCTTAGCTTTTCTTTTTCTTCTTTCTAATATTTACCTAGCTCTCTATTCTAAGCTCTTAGTTCTTTTAGTATCTACGCTTAGATATTTATAACTTTATCTATATAAAATCTAATATTCTCTAACTAAATATATAAAGATTTAAAGTACTACTATAGCTAATCTATAGTAGCCTTATGTGCAGCCTATTCTTTCTTAAGATCTAGTTTTTTCTAATTATTCTAGATAGAATATATAAAAATATATAGCTCTTATAACCTTTTTATTTTCTACTCTATTACTATAATACTTTAGTAGATTTTACACTATAGTTACTATCTAGTATATATACTCTTCTTAGCCTACGCTAAATAGCTATTGTAATTTTAGATACTTTATACCTATTTCTTAGTAATTCTAATCTCTACTACTCTAAATATTAGTAGTGTTGCGCTTTAATACCTTAAAAGCTTTATAGTAGAGTTTACTCTCTTTTATATATATAAGGTTCTCTACACTTTTTTATAGTAGCTTTTAAAAATACTAAGAGAATAGTATTAATATCTATAGTCTATACTACGCTAGATAAAGGTATGCGCGTAGTAACTATACTACAAAGACTAGAGTAGTTATATACCTAGTATAGCGTAAGCCTATAAACCTTCTCTTATATCTTCTAAGGTTATAATAGCCTTTTAACGTTTACTTCTAAGGCGTTATTTTTATAGTTAAGTTAAAACTATAGCTATTAGTATACTTAGAAGATATAATAGCTATAGTATAATAGAAGTTATATAGTTAACGTATAAAGAGAATAAAGACTAATATATTAAGTGTTATTTAAGGCTTAATGCTTAGTATTCCTAAGGTTTATAGTGTAATTTCTAGTAAGTCTACTAACTTTTATTTTATTTATAGCTCTAAAAAATTCTATATATAATAATATACGTTGCGTAGGTATCTACACTTAATAAGAAAAAGCTAAAAAGCGCCTACTCTCTTTAAATATATAAAAAAAAAAGTCTATTAATACTTACTCTTCTCTATGTACTATTACTATAACTCTACCTCTATATATAGTACTTCTAAACTTACCTTAGTACTATATATTATAAAAAGAGGTATACGTTTATAAACTCTATTTTTAATAGGCTTTTTAACTCTAGTACTTATATAGAGACGCTAACCTAAAGTTAAGTTAGCTTCTAGATTTTAGCTACGCAGGTTTGTGTTTGCAACTTTACCTCTTAGCGCCTAATTCTGCTTAGTTGTGGATTATAGCGCCGGTAGCGCGCCCGGGTGTAGATAGATGGATCACGTTCTGAGACCGTTATCGTTGATGCTGGCGGCGGTGAGCAATATCGGCAGCGTTAATTTGGCATTTGACACATATGCCGGTGCCTGTATCGCTGTGTATGATTATTGATCGCGCTCTTCGTCAATTTCTAATCTCAGTCAGGTACCGAGGTAGTCTTTGTCTGGAAAGTTCCAAAGCAAGGGCGTTGATGCAAGCAGCGATGTATGTCTGTACACCGAGACAACGCATAACGACATCCCGCGAAATCTCTCGTCATATCGAATGAGAAAAGCCTGCTATCGTGCAAGACCCTGATAACGTGAACGCACGCCGTTCCAAGGCCGGCCGACCCGCGATCACTTGCATAAACTGCTTTCTATCGGCCCTTTCGGAAACGACTCGGAATACATGCCCTGGCCTGAGCGCAGTGTGTCATAGCGCGCGCGATGGTCAGGAGAAGAGAATTTCCTTGCTAAGGGCCCTGCAAAGTCTCCCAAGTTTGCGTCAATGTTGCATGCGCGAGCAAACCTCGGGAGATGTTGGAAGAAAAATAAGTGGAGGTATGATCGCCGGTTTCTCGGCGGCCAGGAAACGGTACGTACCTGCATTTGCTAGGCCCGACCCTGTGCCAAGCATTCGATTTGAAGTACCAAGCTACGACAAGCACAACATGACTTCACCATTAACCTTAAGAGAAGCGCAATCTTGCGTCATGTTCAACGATATGCATTGCTCAGCTGTAGCAGCCCAACTGTGAACGCCATCGAGCTACCTAGATTTGCTCTTTGCCCCCCAAGTTCCCTAACCCATACTCTAATACAGTAGTTTCCCTTTCTCAAAGTACCGGAGTAAAGGGAAACAAGCCAACTACAAGCAAAATCCAGAACAAAACAAGAATCTTTTTGAGTTTATCCCTCCCTTGCGGATTTACAAAACGCCTCGCGACTGAGCACGTAAGTTGACCCAATTGGATTTGTGACATGAAACCTTGGAAAAAGAGAGGATGCAAGAGGAGAGGAACAAGAGGAGAAGAAAGGAGATTGTCATAATACAAAATCTGAGGCCTATCAAGCGTATCATGGAAACATGCTTTTCGTGCCATCAGCCAACTCAAAGTGGACGTGAGAAAGAAAACAATGACCTCGTGTCGTACCAGCTCATCATGATGATATGACTAGGCCATATTCCTCTTAACAACGCGTCAAGCCTCTCAATCGTCCTGTATTTGCATAAGACGGACCCTAGTGCTGGCCGTAGTTTCCGCCCCAGCCTCCGCGGTTGTAGCTGCCGCCGCCATATCCTCCGCCAAAGCCGCCGTAGTTGCCGTAGCCACTCTGCTGCTGGTGGTTGCCGGAGTTCTGGTGACCTAGACCACCGAGACCGCCGTACTGGCTGTTGCCGAGGTGGCTTGGGTAGTTGCCGTAACCTTGCTGGGAGTGTTGGGGACCGCTCTGTCCGGGAGTGCTCTGGTTGGCAGAGCCGGGGCGACCAGGCTGAGCACCAAGAGCCGCTGGGCTGGGTCCGCCACTCTTGTAGTCGTTGGAGGGCTTCAGGGCGTCATCGTTGAACCCTTGGCTACCCTGCTGTCCGTAGGAGCTCTGGTGGAAGTTTCCTGGTCGGGTAATGGTATCGGGAATGGCGCCGAATGCAGCAGCGCCGGCAGTGGCGCTGGGGTTCTGAGAAGCTCCAGAGGCTGAGCGACCGTAGTCGCCGAAGCCTGCGCCCATACCGCTACCGCGATCATGCAAAGAGGAAGCACCGAAGCCGCCTGCATTGGCGGGAGACGACGAGTGCTGGTCGAATGAAGCCTGAGGAGACATGCCGTAGTGAGGCTGGTTGTACATGCCACCCTTTCCAAACGAACCATAGCCGGCTCCTCCCTGACCATAACCACCGAATTGGTTCACGTAGTTAGCGTAGTAGGGGCTGCCATAGTACGGGTGACTGTATGGGTAGCCGGCGTTGTGCGCGTTGTGCGCGTGCTGGCCTTGAGCAGCATGTCCTTGTTGGCCAGCCATGGCGGCAGGGTTGGGAGTGTTGTGTCCGCTGTTCTGAGCATCGCCGTAACGGCTCTGGGTCTACAATTCTGTCAGTATACAGTGCGAGAAGATGTAGAGTTCTGTCTTAGCTGCTGTCCTTACTCTGCCCGTGTCATGTGCCATCTCTCCCCAGAGTTTCTCATTCACATGAGATGGTTCAGATTGGTCGGCATGATTATCGGTTTTGAGTTTGGCGAGCTGTTTCAGACCTTTAGAGAGACCACTTACCTGTGGGATTTGGCTCTGCGAATAAGCAGAGTCAGCAGGTCCAGAGCCGAAGGCACTGCCAGTGCGCTGCTGAGCAGAACCAGCTTCCTGCTGGCTTTGTGCGATGGGCTGACCGTAGCTTCCATAGTAGTTCTGGTATTGCGCGCGCTGTTCGGCAGTGAGGTAGTTGGAGGGGTAACCGTCTGGGGCAGACGAGAAGGCACCAGGCTGGGACGGGGCCTGGCTTTGTTGGCCGGGGTAGTCGTAGTTTTGCGATTGCGAGTGGTTCGACTGCGGGATCTGCTGGCCGAATGGATCGTATGGCTTCTGCGGTGGGGCGGAGGCCTCTGATTGACCATACCTAGCAAACTGGTTGTATGGCTGGTTCGACTGAGATCCTTGGTTCTGCATAGCCTGTGATGCAAGCGGGTTCGAGGGTGACTGCTGTAGGCCGGGCTGATGTTGGGGCACGGGAGGCAGTCCAGGGGCCTGCTTTGGTGTAGGAGCGGCCTCCTGTTGGGGGGCATCTTGAGATGCTTGGCGGGGAGCGGGAGGTAGAGAAGCCCTGGGCTGCGCGACGGGAGAGTGCTGGGGCGGCTGTGTCCTCGTCTCTGCCTCTTCCCTGTCTTCGTCGACATCTGGATCCGAGCCGTCGCCCAATCCCATGCTACCGAATTGGACTGCTGCCCTGTCCACGGCGCGGTCTCCGGGCATGACCACGGCCTCCTGCTGCTCCATCAACCTCCTCTGGTAGCTTGCGCTTCGGTTCGGGGTTCCAGAAGTCGCCTTTAGTGCGGTCGTTTGGAATCCTCCAATGGCGGGGCGACCGATGGGTGCCTGTGTAGGACCGTTCAAGGGGGTCGCTACAGCACTTCCAACATCCTTCGAGCTTGCGACAGTGCTGAAAGCTGTCTCCGTCTTGGGTGGAATGGACGTGTCAGGCAGGTGCTCAACATTCTCTTGCGTAAGTTGATCTCCGGAGGGTGTGAGGGTGACGTCAGGGGCACCATCCACACTCTTGTCCGGCGTCATCTTGGACGTATCTTCGGCGGTGATGGGCGGCGTCTGGACAGCCTCATCTGCAACTGGGGGTATAGGCAGTTCTTCTGCTTGCACGGCGGGCTCTTGGGCAACTTGGTGCGCGGGCGTCTCGTCGGGTACTTGTGAGGGCACTTCGGGGGCAGCAGCGGCGGCGGGCTTCGGAGCTGCCTTGGGGACTGCGGGGACGGGCTTGGGTGCAGCAAACATGCTCGCCCAAGTCTTCTTCGCGGCTGTCATGGTAGCCTCTACGACAGGCTTTATGGCTTCGGGGGTCGCTTCAGGCGCGTGTACGGTCTCGTCGTCCTGTTTGGTCTCCTTCGACTCTTCGGGCACTGTGGGCGTGTCCCATGCAGCGGACTCGGTAGTCGGGACTGATCCAGCAGCCGTACGAGGTCCACCGGCGGCGCCTCCACGACCGCCACGAATTCCACCGCGACCACGATCAGTGCCTCGTCCGCCACGGCCGCCGCGACCGCTGTCGACTCCACGACGGGCTCCGTCGGGCCGGCCACGCAGGCTGGACGCGCCATCGAGTGGGACGTTCTCCTTGGCCTTGGAGCGGGACCTGTCCTTTGCTTTCTTTGGGACTTCTGAGAATTGTGAGACGGCGCCTGCAGTCGTTAGTAATATGATCACGTGCGTGTGAATCGTGGGTGCAGTCGCTTACCCTCACTGATCTTCTCGATGGTGGTCTGCAGGTCGCCGTCAGATTCTTCGATTGCGAGGACGAGATCGGCGTCGGTCCAGTCGGGGAATAGCTCCTTCAGTGTGGATAGCTGTGACTGGTAGCGCTTCTTAAGCTCGCCCAGTTCGCCCTGGTCTGCCGATGTGTCAATGTTGGAGGACGCGCTGTCGCCGTTGGTCTTTCTGGGGCCCCGGGAGCCGTATGATGCCCTGCCGCCGCGGGCAGAGCTCCTGCCTCGCGCAGGCCGAGTTTGTGCTTCAGACATTGGATGTGTGTGGTGTGTGGGCAAGCCGCGGGGGACTTATTGGGTGTGTGTATGTGTGGGCGGATTGGTGGGCAGGCGAGGTGATGATGTAGAGGGAAGGTAAAGTTGGGGAACAGCTAGAGGAAGCGACCACGTCGGCTTGGCGCTAGAGCTTCCAATGGCTGAGGACGCGGCAGGGTCGCGTTGACTGGGGCTGGAGCTGGCGGGCGGGTGTGCAGATGCGAGGGGAAGGCTGAAGGGCAATTGATCTACGAATAGCAAGAGTGCCTGTCCCAGCCTGCCGTGATGCGCGCGTTAACCTGTCACGTGCGCTCCCGTCGGGCCTGGTCCACTCTCGTCATCGCCTCACTCCACCACCGACCGATCAGACGCCGCCCCCGACTGCGACACCAACACGCAGCCATGCAGTCTTCCGCAAGCAAACGCGTACTGAGCACCCTCGCCTCCAAGATCCACCCGCAGCTGCCCCTCACCCCGCGCGAGAGTCAGCAGCTCCTCTCGCTGCTGACCAACTCCTTCCGTGCCCACCTCGACCACGCCCACCCCCTCGCACCTGCCGAAAGCAACCCGAAGAAATCCACGCGAGAGTTGACCATCAGCTATGGCCAGCGCAACCCCTCCGCGAACCGCGCGACGTCCTCGTATGACTCAGCGACGCAGCACATCGACTCCATCTTGACCAACCCTCTGTTTGCGGTCAAACCCCGTCGGAGAGGCTCAAGGTCTGCTGCCAGCGACATACTGAGAGAGCCCATCGTCTGGTTTGTCGATGAGATAGCTGCAGGCTCTGCCACTCTACCAAAGGCAGCCATGTGCCTCGAGCTCCTCGAGAAGACCACGGGCCAAACCTCGTCACTCAAGGATGGCAGATCATCCGCCACTGTACTCGCCGAATGGCTCCGAACCAGCGGCTCGGACACCTCGAAGCAATTCCTCGACATGTCCATCTTGAAGACTGGACGTGGCAGTAAATTTCTAGACAAGTTGGTGGCTCTGTTCGTGGCTGAAGGCGAGACCACCGCGCTCTGGCGCTGGTTTATCCGGCCAAACGAACAACGCGTCAAGGAGACTGGACTGGACGTGGCACGGATAGCGACCTTCAGACAACAACTACTGGCCAAGATGGTTGTATTCGCGGCAGACAACAGCTTAGCGAGCGGTCTGGCTATGTTTATGCAGGCCTTCCGCCTTGTGGAGAATGCCGGACACGAAGCAGCTTACGATATCCTAAGATCCGGGGGCGGCCACCTGGTGAACCGGATCATCTCCAATACCGACGAAATGCTCGAATCCGAGTTGTATCAGTCGTTCCTGTTGTCAACGCCACGGTGGCTAGGAGAGTGGAGTCCAGCAGTCGAGTCAATGCTCTGGCTACATCATCCTTCGACACCCAGCACGGGTCCTGGACTTCATTTCGTCCAGAATCCTGCCGGTGCCATCAGATTCGTTGAAGCATCCCGGAGTCGACGGAATTTCCTTGTACAGCTCTGCTTGGGGACCGCCCGGCAGCTGATGGAACAAGAGAATTTCGCTGAAGCGCAGATTGTGATGCAGTTCACAAAAGATCACTTCGCTGATGTTGTTCTACCGAAAGAAGCAGTCACTGAGCAGCCAAAGGAAGAGTCGAGGAGAGCACGCAGGGAACAGGAAAACCTGCGGTTGTTGGATCGCCTGGTTCTGACTTGATCGATCTCTTCATTCCATCAATTGTAAATAGCCGCGACTGGTTCGCAGGTATTTTTGGGCGGGCAACCCGAAGATTCCATGATTACTTATGTTTGTGTATAGGCCTTATGGTAGTGCACCGGGGTCTGGTCTGGGCGTGCGGGGGAACGCCTACAACCCGTGTCATCACGCGAACTCACGATCATAATGATCTGCAAACATGCGAAGACATGATGTAATAAATCTCACGATCGGTTCATTTCCATGAGCTGATCTAAATAAGCCTCTGGTTGACTTTTGGTATCGCTAAAAACAAAATATCGAAATATGCCGTATCATCGTGATCTCATCGCCCCGCTCTATGCCTTGAGCTCACCACCGTCGGTCTCCTCTGGCCAGACATCGTAGCCGAAGGTGTCCTTCATGTTGACGAAACGAGTGTGTCGTCCATTGGCGACCTCCTCGACGGCGTCAAAGTCGGCCTTGCTCAACTCGGGAATAAGCCAGTTGCTCTCGATGCGCTTAGGGGTGGAGCTCTTGGGCAGAACAACGTAGCCGCGCTGGAGACCCCAAGCAAGTAAAACTTGCGCAAGGTCGTAACCGCTTCGCTCGGCAACTTCGTTGAGCTTGGGGTTGGTGCGGACCTTCTCGCCGGTGCTGGGGACCTGGTTCTGGGAGCCGAGCGGGGAGTAGGCGGCGACGAGAATGTCGTTTTCCTGGCAGTACTTGACGAGCTCGGTGTTGGGGAGGAAGGGGTGGACTTCGATCTGGTTGATCATGGGCTTGACCTTGGCGATGCTGAGCAGCTTCTTCAGGCCGGGGATAGTCCAGTTGGAAACTCCGATGGCCTTGGCCTTGCCCGAGTTGTAAATCTCCTCCATGGCGCGCCATGTTGGCTCCGGGTTCTCGGTGAGCTCCTTCTTGATGATGTATTTGCCGTCGGCGCCCAGCTTGGGCATGTGGTTGTCGTCACTCTCCGCGGCAATGGGCCAGTGGACGAGGAAGGCGTCGATGTAGTCGACGCCCAGGTTCTTCAGCGAAGACTCAAAACTCCACTTGACCTCCGCAGGCTCGTGCAGGTGGTTCCATACTTTTGTGACGATGAAAAGGTCCTCGCGCTTGACGTTGGTGTTTTCCTTGAGGAAGTCGCGGACGGCTTCGCCAACTTCGCCCTCGTTCTGGTAGAACCATGCGCAGTCGAGATGGCGGTAGCCGGTCTTAAGCGCGGTCATTACGGCGGCGTAGGTCTCGCCCGATGCGCCCTCGCTGGCGAAGGTGCCGAATCCGACGGCTGGCATGATGACGCCATTGGAAAGCTTGAATGTCTTCTCGTTCTGGAGGGGAGCCATGTTTGCGGTGTATGTGGTTCTTGAAGTTTGAAAATGTATCTTGAAAATGTAGAGTCAAGATGAAAGTGGTCAAGTAGGTTTTGAGATGATTTATTCAGCGGCAACAGCGCGTGCTGGGACTGTGAAGCTACATATATCCAGCGTAACCTTGGTTGGTCTGAAATCTCTTCGCTCTTTCATCATCGCCCATCTGCTCGGACAGCTCCCAACCACGCTGCCGGCCGTGACCTCAGACCGAGAGATTCCGATCGCAGAAGCATCTCGCAGGCATCGGTCCCATTGCGAAAAAACTCCATAATAGTCCCATCCAACAGTTTCACGTAGACCCTCAGAGTAGGCCGTCAGCAGCAGCGATGACGTCGACGGTGGACTCAGGGTCCACAGCACGGGCCGAGCGCTGCCATTTTGATTGCTGGCGCGGAAGTTTTGCCGACCTGAGCTTCGTACAGGTGAAAATGTGGAACGATGTAGTCCCAATAGTCGTGCGGCTCTGCCGTTGTCAGCCACTCGTTTAAGCAGATCACTAGCTGCCTTCGCCCTAATTCGGCGAGCCGCGGTTACCTCGCCCCACCCATCCTTCGTCACTCCCACATGCTGCTGCAAGTACCGCCGCGACTGTCTGCACGCTGCCTGCACCATCTACACTCTGCTACACTCGCTTCTACTGATTCCCACATGTCGCATACTTGGTGTATGCACGCCAACCGCAACTGACAGGCGGTGTACCGTGCCTTATCTTCCGGCCGCGCTCTGCCTCCGGTCAAATGAGGCTCTGCGCTAAGCTTCCACGGCTTCGGCCAAGGGTATACAACGCGCATTCCAGGTGTTGTGGCGACTCACAGCACTACGCTGCTATCGGTCCCCAGTTTTCGGCGATAATACGGCGGTGACGGTATCCAGTTCTCATTCTCTGGTTCAGCAAACTTCTCCACTAGTGCTGCTATGCACGGCCACTACAGCAGTGTAATGATGTCGCGCTGTGGGTACAGAGGTACTTGTTGAACGCTCACAGTGCCAGAACGTGGTTGGTGTCACCGGCCTGAATCGGGATAGCGAAAAGCTCCTGCGAAACCTTCCAGAAGAGATTGGCGAATGATGATGGCATCTGGGGTTCATGGACGTCGCTGCCTGTCAGTGTGACGAGTGATGTGATATATAGCCCCTCCCCCAAAAGACCCTGAGACTGCTCTTTCATCATCACAACTCCACATCTTCACCATCACATTCAGCTTCTGAGAAGACTGACATTACTACTTTCTTCACTTGATACCCCATTCTTATCCCAACTTCAACCACCATCATCATGTCTCCCTCCGCTGTTGAGAACGAGGCTCAGACCACCTCCAACAAGGCTCCTGAGCTTCCCATCCCAGCTGACCCTCAACAAGATGGCACCGACAACACTGTCGAGGTCCCAGCAACCCGAAGTGCCATGGCCGACACCACTGGCTACATGCACAACCTCTCCCTCTCGCCTTCCATGAAGGAGAGGAGAGGATCCCGCAACTCCTTCGGTACCTCACTGCCCATCCCCCGTTCCAAGAGGCAGTCGAGGCTCTCGTCCGTTCACTACCCCGATGGCCGTGGTGCCGCTGTCCGCCCTGGCATGCCCCCGATCCAGGCATCTCGCGACATCATCGCTGCCCAGCTTCAAGATCTCGCTGGCGAGAAGGTCCGCGCCGCCAAGGACATGGCTTTCGTCTTCGACATTGACGGTGTCCTCGTCCACGGTGACCGTCTGATCCCCGAGGGACAGCGCGTCCTCGAGATCCTGAACGGAGACAACGAACTCGGCATCAAGATCCCCCACATCTTCCTTACCAACGGTTCCGGTAAGCCCGAGCAGGCTCGTGTCGACCAGCTCTCCAAGATCCTCCACAACCCCATCTCGACCGAGCAGTTCATCCAGTCGCACACTCCCATGCGTGCTTTGGCCGAATACTACAAGACCGTCCTCGTTGTCGGTGGTGAGGGCTACAAGTGCCGTGAGGTTGCCGAGCAATACGGCTTCCAAGACATTGTCGTCCCCAACGACATCATCGCCTGGGACCCTACCATCGCCCCCTACCGTGTCTTCACCGACGAGGAGCGCAAGACTTCCCGTCCCCGCGACTTCAGCAAGGTCAACATTGAGGCCATCATGGTCTTCTCCGACAGCCGTGACTACGCCACCGACATCCAGATCATCATGGATCTCCTCCAGTCCGAGAACGGCAAGTTCGGAACCCGCGCCAAGGACCCCGTTTCCCAGCGCGTCCCCATCTACTTCTCCCAGGGCGACATGCTGTGCCCCACCGAGCACCCCTTCCCCCGCATGTCCCAGGGTGCCTTCCGCATTGGTCTCGAGGCCATGTACAAGTCGCTCACCGGCGTCGAACTCGAGCGTGTCGTCTACGGCAAGCCCGAACTGGCTACCTACAAGTACGCCGACGAGGTCATCGCCTCCTGGATGGAGACCATCCACAACGACGAGAAGCTGCCCGCCAACATCTACATGATTGGTGACAACCCTGCTTCCGACATTGTCGGTGGTAACATGTACGGCTGGAACACCTGCCTTGTCCGCACTGGTGTCTTCCAGGGCGGCGACAATGACGAGCAGAACCCTGCTTCCTTCGGTGTCTTCAAGAACGTCTTCGAGGCTGTCACCACCGCTATGAAGAAGGAGCTCGGTGAGGACTTCAAGTTCAAGTTTGACGATAAGATGAACCCTATTAACCTTGAGGGTGGCCAGTCTGCCATTGCTTAAGTGGTTTGATGGGACAAGAGTTGTTGTACATAAGCATTTTACTGGCGTTTTCCTCTTTTTTTTTCGGGATTATATCCTTGCATAGCGAAGCTTGCAAATCGCCTTTATAGATCAAACGAGTTTACTATACAACTGGGTCTACGGATTCTGGGTTTTCGGTTTTTTATATAGATTACGATGAATTCTAAAAGTCTTCTACCTCCTACACGATGCTTTCTATCATTTGCTCAGAATGTGAGGACTTTGCTTATTTACGGCATGAGATTTTGTCTACTACCTCTTGGTCGCTTGTTCTCAGCACTGAACTCATCGCTCTGCAACATCTGTCATACTCGAAGATAACACTACTCATCATCATCTTCATCCCCAAACCCCACCAACGCCCTCCTCAGCCTAACCTCTCTCCCTACCCCATCAACCTCCCACGTAGCCTTACATTCATACCGCCCCTCAAGCCTAACCCAAATATCCCTCAGTAGATACCTCGCAAGCGTCCTACTCTGATACAACACGAACTTCTCATTCGTAGGACTGATCCCATCATCTTCGTCCTCCACCTCTTTCTTCTGCGGACGAGGACTAGATAGGATAATCTTGCGGGGTGATATGTTGGGTTGGCTGGTTTCGGGTGATAGTTGGAGAAATGGGTCTTCAGTCCCAATAGGTACAAAAGTATCCCAAGCCGGTACGCCATCGACGATCGGTGTCGAGCCTGCTACAGGTGAAGCATAAGTGTCGTACCATAGTCCTGTTGCGCCGATCATGGCTTTGACGTAGAGGGTCCAGGAGAGAGAGAAGCCTAGGTTGCGGTAGGAGCCTGCCTGTTGTTTCTGTTAGTCTTGTACGTATTCTCGTGGTAGTTGGTCGTAGTTGTCACACTGTTTCGATGTGGATGTGTATAGGACAGACTTACGATGACGGTATTCCCCTTCCGCCTGATCACAAAGATACTCCCTGCTTTGTTCCTCTCTACTTCCCGTCTGTACACGAACTCCTCCACCCGCGGATCTAGGAACGCTTCTACACATTCTTTACCCGTGTGACTGAGGATCGTGGCAACGGCGTCGCTGAGACGCGGGTACGCGGTTCCGACCAGCGGGTCTTGAGTGTGGAAATACGCTTCCAGGTCGATGACGTGAGGAGCGCGGACGGATTCTCTGCTCTGATTGTGGTGGAAGTACTGGGAGCCGGGCAAGAAGACAGAGGTCATGACTTTGTCGCAAATGTCGCCGGCAGGGTTGGAGTAGTATGTGTTTTGCAGTTCTTCCAGTCTGTCTCGCAGGGCTTCTTCTTCGCGGAGGAGGGCTTCTGAAGCGCGTTTTGTTGGGGAGGAGGGGATGAAGGATGTCAGTGTGGCACTGAAGCGGGATAGAGTGCTGGTGTTTGTCGACTTTTCCGGACTGTGTTGGCTGGGTTCTTTGAAGGTCGCTTTGAAAGTGGAGGAGATGTGGCTGGCGTCCAACTCGGCCCATTCATCGTCGTCGGGTTCCCAGAGGGGTTTACCCTTGAATGGCGAGAGGTCGCGCATACTGGTAGGCATGGCGTTAGCGGTGTCGGGTTGGTGTGTGGGAGGTTGTGTGGGGAGGTGTGGGCTAGAAGAGAAATGCGAGTTGAGGGAGAGTGTCGAGCTACTTGGGGAGCTGTCGAAGTCTTCTTGAGCAAACAGTGGTGCGATTTCGGAGCCGTGCTTCGTTTGCGCCTCTCCGACGTCGAGATAAGATGATGGAGGCGGTGACTTTGCGGCTTGCTTTGGAATCTGATCCGCCCAACTGATTGTTCGAATGCGTCTTGAGGTAGGTCGTGGCGATGACATTTTCGGTGAACTCGGAGCGGTCTTGCTCATCTTGGAAGCCTTGTATTTCCGACGCTCAAACTCATGGCCTTTTGCACTGATGCTGTCTTCACTACGAGCGCGTAACAGCGCATTTCCTCCAGCGATTTTGGAAGGTGAGCCAGAGTGAAAGATTGATGTTAGCCCCGGAAGCATGTTCATAGAACTCCCCACCACACAGTACGAGGAGCCTGACGATGATAGATCGGTCGAGTCTACAGCTACTGACTGGTGGTCTTTAGCTCCATCTTCTTTACGGTCTGCCGTGTTACGACGTAACAAATAGCTGAAGAAGCCTCCACTTTGACTATTGCTCAGCGAACGCGGTAGAGTTGTCCTTGAAGATGATCTCGAAAAACCGAAGAGGCCTGATCCGAAGATGGACTTAGGTGAGCTTGGAGGAGGTGTCACCGATACTGACGATTGCGAACTTCCCGGTACCCTAACGCGTGGGTAATCTAGGTCTAAAGGCTTGGGTGGTATCATGCAAGCCTGTGCTGTTACGGGTGGGGATGGTACAGGTGTAATGGTCTTCGTGTGCTGTAACGTGGGTCGTACAGGAGCCTCCGGGCCTGACCTTGCGAGTAGATCACGTAGCCTTCCTGCTGCGTCGCTATCCTGCATGATGGCGATCAAAGAGTACGGAGATAGCCAGAAGCTGAGCAAGTTGGTTGTGTTGAGGGTGGAGCGTTTGCTGTATTCGTAGGGACAAGGGGAATGAGAAAGAGCAACAGTAAGAGTCAATGCTCGATTGGACCTCCGTCACAAGAGCGGCGGTAGGATGTAGAGGATTCACACTCGCTTCAACCATGTCTCTTGCGACTTCAGTGAATGGCCTCACATAAATGACAGTCAAGGCAGTAGGGCATCACAGCAAGCTAGTGCCGTTGCAGTGACGAGAGTATGCGAGACGGGAAGTGCTCTGGCGTTAACAATGAACATTACACAGCCGTGCGGATAGAGTTGCTCAACCTAATACCATGTAAGTATATGTTCGTAAAGCTGACAGATGATTCCATTAACGTCGTTCCGTGATGTCGCGTATCATCCAAAGTGGTTATCAGTTGAATCATAGCGAAAGCATGCGAATGGCTCGAGCGTCAGCAGGAACATAACCCGGCGAAACGCTCACAGGACGTGCCTAGAGCCAAGTCAGTCCTGATTCAACAACCCAAGCGTCCCTATGAAGTCCTAAAAACCGCCGTCACATATGTCACATCCATCCACGCGATGCTCGTTGGAAGTTGGTAGATTTTCGATTCATTCAGGGAGAGAACCCAGACTCTTGATATGTCGTCGTAATCGTAGGTCTCCACAGATCCATCATCTCCATCCCCCTCCTTCGCAGCGCTGCAAGAGCAACTACCACGCCATCATATTGTCCATACTCGTGAAGTCCGTATAGATGCCCATAGCTTTCGCAAAGAACTCCGGTAACCGAATAGAAAATGCCGCTTTCCCTTTTCCCCCGAGAGTTTGCTTGCGCTTATCGCAGACGCCTGGCCTCACGCTCGGACTCGAGCAGGCAGAGAATGTCGTTCTCGCGGACTGTGATGTCTCCGTTAGTATGCGGGGGTCTCGTTGAGCAGGCAGGTAGAGCGTGCGTACCTGGGCCCTTGACGTTGCGGATGATGGAACGGGTCTGGTCGTTCATGAACTCGACGCGGCATTGGGTGACACCACCACGGGAGCCTGTTATTATCCGTCAGCCTGCCATTCTCTCACGTTGTGCATCCCCCAACTGTTGTATGCGCTCGTCTCGCAGAAAAGTTCGGAGTCTTCGGAAAGTTCGCGTACCGGTTCGGCCAAGGACACGGGTGACCTTGACGAGGTTGACGGGGGCCTTAGCAGAGTCCATTTTGTGCGGTTGTGAAGTTCGACGGGAGTCGGTCGTTCGGTGTGCGGAAGAGCTGGGTTGGGCGTTCGGAGATGGAGTTGTCGCTGGCGATGCGTGAGAGCTGGTGCGAACCGTGGGCAATTTTGCAAAGTGCGCTAGCTAGGCGAGCAGGGGTGTGGCGCGCTAGTGCCCCGTCCATTCACTTGAGCGTGCCGGCAACACCACCATCAACACCCAGAGCATCACGACTTGAGTAATTCATTTACGATATTGGACAACTACGGAGGCTATGAAAGAGCTATGATTTGTGGTACGGCTCCCAAAGATTCGATCGTCGCAACACCAAGTGCCCACGCAATCATCACACACATCTCACAATGCACCAAGGACAGCAGTACTCAACGACAAATTTCATTCCATCTATCTAGTAAAGAAGCGCCAAATCGCTCAGAGGGGTATAAAGCGCCTTCCAACGCCTTGGGAAGTACCCGACCCTCCGTAGCTCTTCCAGCCATGCCCACCCACGTCCGAACTAGTCATACCGAGGATCGGCTTCCGTGTAAACAAGCTTGCAAAACCTCAAATCCATGAATGAAGGTGTGGAAGGATCTGAAGCAAGCCATCTCATCAGCTGTCACCTACATGGCCGCAAACCTTCTCCTCAGCGGCGGAGGCGTAAACTGCGAACCGGGCTTCCTCGTGGCCTTCACAACCTTCGTGACGGTATGCTTGATCGTGTCACAATCGACTTCGGTCTCGGTTGCAGTGGTAGTCGAAGTGAAGACGTTTGCAACCTTGGTAACAATGGAAGGCTCGGGGGCGACGGTGAAAGGCTGGGAGGTGACGATAGACGACTCATAAGCCGGACCATAGGTGAAAGGCTCAGGGGCCGCAGCACGGCGGCCGATCGGAGGAATCTGCCATATGTCATGGCAGTAGCCGAAGGAAGGGAGACATCCGGGGTTGCAGTGAGCGGCTGTGTCGCCGCAGTAGCCGTAGGGGCTGCAGCAGGGGCCTTTCGGAGAGCCGTTGCAGGTGAAGCCAGTTGTGCCGCCGCCTGTCAGAATGTGGTTAGTGATGTGTTCAGGATGAGGGAGGCGGGTGAAAGACTTACATTGACCATTTGGAGAGACGATCATGCCATTGGGAGCGGTGACAGGAGGCTGGACAACCCGTTCAGGAATGGCTTGGTGAACGGTATCACCAGTCTGTGGCTTCTTGCCGAAGAATGTCTGGACTCCTGGGCCATCGGTACCTGTGATTGATCATCAGCAACTGTCCGAAATGTTCAGATAGGCCAGTAAACTTACAAGTCTCGACAAAGATATCAGCACCAGCCCAGCACATGAGGCTTGGCTCATTCGCGAACCCGCCTGGGCTAAGATAAGTGTTCACACACTTCTCCTCATTGCAGTACGCAGTGGGGCAGGTTTTCTTGTTGGGTACTGGGTTGATGTAGAGTTTCACGCCACCTCGAATGAGTGCTAAGAATGCAGTCAGTCTACATGTCCTCTCTCCATCAAGGGGAAATACATACGACAATACCTCGGGTTTGCCGGCCCAGCGTTCAAGTCACAATCCACAGCACTCAGGTCATACCACATCTTCCCCTTGGATTCCTCAAGATTATACTCGACCTGAATGATACCTGCAGGCCCAGGGGTGTAGTAATCCAGATCCCTGATCTTCAACGAGAGACCGCCGCCGAATCTCTCCGTGTCGACCATGGGGTGAATGACGGAGCCGCCGTTGCCGGGTACCATGCTGCGGAAGGAGTCGCCGCCATCGATGTGCGAGGCTGGGGGGCCGACGGCCCAGAAGTAGATGTTGTACGGGCAGTGGTTGATGAATTTGACGTATTTGGCTGACGTCCCGAGGAAGGTGACGCTCAGGAGCGTCGCGAGGATGAAGAGGGTAAACTTCATGGTTGGGATGTCTCGTGGATGAGATAGGGTGGGATGAAATGAGTCAGGAGACTCTGAGAAGAGCAAATTGGGAGCAAATCCCAATAAGCTTGAGGATGAACGAGATGAGAACTTTACAGGACAGAGGAAAGGGACATGTGTGGTTTTATGGAAGAGCGATTCACCCTTATTTTCTGGCCATCTTCTTCGTTGGGCCCTTCTCAGGGTCTCATGGTAATGAAGGGGCGTTGGGGGAGCATCCATTACGGCTTCACGAAATGCTGGAGGTATGTTGATCGGGTTTCTCCGGAGGGGTAGGAACGAACACCACGTGTGTTCACTCTTGCTTGGGTATCGTATGAGGTCTCAGACACTTCGTGCTCGCAATCGAACAGACAGTTTCGAAGTTGACGACCTCATCTCTTCGCATGCTCTTCTGAGTATGGAATACAGTATATTCAATCTTATTCTCCTCACGCAGGCATAGAGCATGTTGCCGTCTGGGTGGTATTTTAGAAGTCGCAGTCGCGGAACAGACGCCGTTGTCGTTGGGACGATGTACTGGTAATGTGCGTTCAACAGGGCTCGCTGGTAGTCCCTGGTACCAAACTACAAAGGCCGCTTCAGCACAATGGGAAAGCCTCATACAAGGAGGAAAAGGATGAGTTATACTGCAGTCTACGTTAGCCTTAAATCGGGCGTTTGTACAATCCTAAGGGCAATGTAGACTTTTGGGACATTTTCTTCAAACCAACGCCATTTCAATTTTTTCGATGTCTTCCTATCTATTGGGTATCATGTGTTGCTGCCAAAGCAATTTGAGGTGGCATCTCATACAAGGAAGAAACTAGACAGGCCTGAAGCCTACATTAGGACGATAATGAGCAAAAGAGAAGTCCTAAGGTCAATGTAGACCTCGCGATATTTTTTCCCGTGAACGGAATGAGGAAAACGTGCTTGCAACACTGATAATCAAGCCCCAATTTCGTCAACTCCGTCGCAATGCCGTACCGTGTAAATGCATACTAGAACGAAAAGAATAAGACGGTGCAAAAATAATAATAATCAAGCTTGCGGAATCCTGGAGCGGTCGCCGCCCTTGGCGATCCATTCCTCCTTGATGAGCTTGTCCTGCTCCAAGTGCATGAGCTTGTAGGCTGTGCGAATCGTTCCGTCGCTGACCTCGACAGCCAAACCGATCTCCTTTGGCGATTTGGGCTGACCCATGAGGTGGGAGACGAGGTAGAGACAGGCGCCGGCGATAGAGAGAGGGGAGCGGCCGGCTGCGACTCCGTAGTGGGCGACCTGATCCGCGCACTCCTCTGCGACCATCTGGACTTGTGTTCCAAGGGCGAGTTTGGCGCAGGCACGGGGCATAAGACTCGCGGCGCTGGTAGCTGTGGTACCTCCTTTCTGGTTGAGAAGGTTGACAGTGTCGATGACGGCACCGTTTCCTGCAACTGACGGCCCGTTATTCTGGGACTTTTGTATAAAGGCCTCAAGCACCTTGAACGTACGGCCAACTTCCTTCTTGCTCACGTTGGTCATCTTGAAGATCTCGCGGAAACTGCGCTGCTGGTCGTGCTTTCTGCAGGCTATGAAGATGCACCCGGCGATGATAGCGTCTTGCGATTTACCCTTGAAGAGTTTTGCGTCGTCGGTCATCTTGAACAGCATCTTGGCCGTCTCCGCGGTCGGGCGGCTGATGTTCTGCGAATCGCAGAGCGCTGAGATCTGTCCATACGCAGCCTGCAGCGCCTTGTTGACCTTGTCGTGGTTGGTCTTGTTAAGCGCGCGGCTCAAGTCCCTAGACCTCATACCGCCGTCACCGAAACTGATCTCAGTCTGCAGCTGAGAGCCGTGTAGCAGGGGGTTCGCGGCGTCTCCGATACGAGAGGGGTCGTCGTTTCCTTGATCTAGATACAGGACGCAGTGTTAGCATGAGTGTCACTTGCATTTCCTCCAAGCAGGCAAGTACTTGCCGTCGTTGGAAAAGGTGCGCCACTCGGAACGCGTGTCTATAGTCCTCTCCGCAAGTACGCGACCGCAAGAACCGCAAATGGTGTCGCCAGCGCTGAACTCTTCGACCAGATTGGGAGGGTTTTCTTTGCAGTCGGGGCAGATCATGGCAACGTTCAGGTCTTCCTGCCACTCGTCTTCTTTCACGAGTGTGGGCGCGGCTTCATACACCTCGCCAGGCGACAGCAGACGGCCATCGGGGGCGTACGACATCTTCGAGCAGTTGCGGACGGGCTATAGAGTGTATTTCGTTATCTAGCTATTGCGCGCGGTCGACCGACACACTTGTAGACTGCGTCCGGGCTGGAGCAGGATGAGCGAGTGCGGTGGTATGAGACAGGCTGCGAGACTGAAGGAAAGTCTGCGACGACAAACTTGTAGTTCGGCGCGCAGGCAGCCATTGCTGGGCTTGGCACGCCGCTAAGCCGTTTCGGGTGGCGGCTCAAGCTGCGGCGGTCCACGGTTTTTCCCCAACATCGACCTTCACTGTAGCTCCCATTGCCAGCTTCCCCACGTCACGACACCTACACAATGATCGCGCAATCCATCAGGGCCTCGGTACGCTCCTACTGCTGGTGGAAATTGGACACGTACTGACCTGCCACAGCGCCAGGCGCTCGTCCGCGTTGCCCGGCAGCAACCTGCCTTTGTCGCTCGCCGCACTTTCATCACTCCCTCGGCCGTCCGATCAGGTGATTCATCCCGAATGCTTGAAGACGCGACAGTACTGACCCAATTGGTGCCTTAGCCGACCTAGTGCAGGACCTCTACCTCCGCGAGCTCAAGGCCTACAAGGTCCCCGAAGTCAAGGCATCCGACGCTGAGGCCCACGTCCAGAAGTTCACCGTCCCCAAGGCCCCCGCATCCCCCGAGGAGACCGACATTGCGAACGAGTTGAAGTCATACGAGACACAGGCAGTTGACGTTGAGGGCGCTCAGGGCGAGGACGACGCCGTGCTCCCGCAAGAGGACTGGTTCGAGGAGGAGGACGAGAGCATTACCACCGCCGGTGCCACCCATTAGAGGAGCGTTGCTGGGTGAGGGAGATCATGTATCAAAACACTAGCGATTGTGTCAATACCATTGAGCGATGAAGCCAACGGGAGCTCTGTTCGGGCATAGATGAATCACGTGATGTGACTATGACCTCGAGTTCAACGTGGGGGTACACGAGCAGATAAAGTTATGACTATCGATGCTAAGCTTAGTTGAGTGAGTGCTTTGGTTCGAAACCACGGTCTTTGTCTCAACAAGGTGAACTAAGCTGCTCGCGGATATGATTCTTTTTGACTCGTTGCGGACCGTGATCTACAAGTACATGAGACGTGGGAGTTCTACAGCTAGCCTCGTCAGGGTCTGGCATCCGTGCTCGTGCTGATGCTCTGGGAACTAGGAGGGGCTCGCAGCTGTTGAACTGTGTACTTTTTGTGCATGTGCATTGCTGTTTGAGAAGCAAGCATTCTGCCACTTGGCGTACGTTCAGGAGAGGGGTGCCCGAGGGGTTAGGGATTGAGGGATTTGTGGGGTGCCAGGATCGTCATGAGGTTCTGGCAGCAGCCCGATTGCTTTTACGTGCCAGGCTGTAACGAGAGACTGAATGTCGCATCTATGCCTACCTCAGAGGACATTCACATACGACGCGTCGCATTCTGACCGGCTTGATGCACGCTGTTCCGACAGGCATGCGCGGAATGATGATCGCTACACACATGCACACGCGACCGCAGCGACCGTGGCCCCTCAGATAAGCCCGGCTGCGCACTCAGCTATGCACTACACAGTAATCGTCAGGCTGGCATGTCCCGTTCCGACAATGCTCACGGTTCGGAACTTCGGACAAAGCACAGGATACGCGTGGGTCAGAAGGAGCCTCGCAATTGGAGTCTGCCCCAGTAGCTGCAGGCACGGTCGCCTATCGCACCATCTGCATCTGCGGCTTTGCATACCGACGTCCTAGTGCCATGCGTGCCATGGACTTTTTTCGGTTGAGAGGTTTACCCTGAGGCACTAGCACCTGTCCACAGTAGTCAACCGTACCGGTCTTATACTGCAGAGCAACAAGCAGTACGTCAAGATAAGTCATGAGAGTCGAGCCGTTATACGAGGCGGTACCAGGTAAGCTACTGGGGTCTGCGGTATGTCTAGGGACCGGCCAGGAGATTACGGCAGCGAGAGATTGCAGTGTTCACAGTTCACGTCGCGAAAAAACAAGTTGGTTCGCCGGGGGCCCACCGCGCAGCAGACGCATCTTGCCCCGACCGTGTCGCTGCATCAGATGCGCAGCACCGTCACACAGGCAGGCATGCCAGCTGCGACGATCCGAAAGGCGTCATGCTGGCGGTGGGTGGCGGGCTAGAGCTCGTACTGCTCCCAGCGTGGAAATGTAAAGAAACGGCGCGGCGCGGGTCAGTAGACGAAAGGCAAATGATACCAAGAATACGCCCGTTTTTAATATAGAATTATTATCGCTCCGACGCGATCTGCGCAGGCGACAACCCCTGCTAGCCCCAGTTCGTCCGCTTGCGAAAGCGTCAAAGTAATAGCCCTCAACCTGCCCCCAGCGGCGTCAGTGAGCGCGGAATCTCTAACCCAAGGCCTGCCAGTCGCTACTGAACTTACTGCCCGATCCTGTCGCAGCAGATTCCACTCGCTTTGCCCTCCCCCGCGTCCTCTGAGCGGCTGCCGTTGACTTCCGGTACCACAGCCTCGTTTGTGACGTCTTCGCGCGCCCGACTGGAGTATACTGCACCTTTGCCCGTTCACTGCCTGCTGCACAACGGCCCGCCTGACAGCACAACGCCGCAACCGTCCCAATTCACCGCCATGAGCCCGTAAACTTTCTGGAACACGTCGAACTCTACGAATCCCCGGCTGTTTCCTGCTGCCTCGCCCACGTCCAACCCACCCGTCGCCATGCCCATCGCCGTTGCTTCGGCTCCTCGCGGCCACTACTCCCTCGCGAATGCCATTCGAGGCAGGAGCAGAGCCGCCTCAGAGGTTGGCCCTGGTCCGCAGCCCCCCAGCCACACGGAGCGCGCCCAGCTCCCCAAGGCCGCCTCGTACACGTACTTCCCCCAGGTCAAGGATCTGGACCACGAGCCCCCCGTGGTCGAACTGAGGGGAGGCTCTGACGACGATGTCGAAACCGGCAAGAGCGAAGAGCGCACGTCTGAAAGCCACTCGGGTGGCTCGAGTCCTTCCTCAGAAGAGGCTCCCGAACTCCCTGGCGTGGAAATGCCGCAACTCAGGCCCAACAACCTTTCGCGTCGCTCCTCGCGCTTTCTCCCTTTCTCCAGCAGGAGCAGAGAACCATCCGCTGAACGCAAGACCGACCGCAAGGCCGAACGTGGCCGGACCGACGCTGTGAAGCAAACAGACTCGCCCGCTGGCTCCCCTTCACGGTCCCTGACCAACCTGCGGAGGAAGTCGTGGATTGTGAAGGAGCAGCCGCGTGAGTCTCTTTCGCCGGTCAAGGAAAAGAAGCTCAAGAAGAAGAGTCTCGGCGACCAGACCCAGCCTACCACCGAAGCGGCAAAGCGAAAGACGCTCACAACCACAATCACGACAACAGACAGGATCTCCGAGGAGTCTGAAGCCCGGGACACTGTGAAGGAAGAGATTCAACAGCCAGTGCCAGTCGCCAAGAAGAACAAGCGTCTCAGTGGTCTGTTTGCCGCGTCGAGCAGCGCTTCCAACTTGCCGTCCGTCCCGAAATCCTTCTCGACAGAAAAGCTTCCCCACTACCCGCAGAACCACAACCCCGTCAGCCCGACCCACATTGTTCCCCCACTACCACGCAACGTATCTGCAGAGAAGCTCAAGGGCATCAAGACGGAGCCCCGCAAGAAAGACGAGCTATGGACTGCCTTCAGGATCTTGGACGGGGATCTACGCAAGTACGACTCCCTCTTCCCCCAGCGAATCCAGAGCTAACAGAAGACAGGTTCCAATCCAAGTCCAGTTCCCTCAAGGCAAACGTCGTCCGCACCGCCCTACTACCCTTCCTCCGACAGTATTCCTCACATCCCTCGAACCACAAGCTCAGGCCCGAAGACCTTGACCGGCGAGTGAACATCCTGAATGGATGGTGGACCGGCCTCCTGGAGCTCGTCGCAGGACGGAACAACCAGTCCATCTCTGGAACAGATCGACCCGTCATTCTGGAGGGTATTGCCGCAGTCATGGAGAGGCCCGAATGGAGACTGTATCCGTCTCCGTTCTGTGCTCTTGCAGACCGCGTGGAGACACTGTCTGCGTCTACGACCAGCTCCAACGCATCCGCCAACTCCGACTTCCTCGCTGAATCGGTCTATCACAACGTTCGGAACATCTTTACCCAGAACCTGCAATCTCAGATGGCTTTTGTCGTAGAAAAGATGTCATTGCGGAACGCCGCAGCTAGTCTGGTCACCTTTTGCGGAAAGACGTGCGCGTACGCCTTCTGCTTCTGTCCAGGCGTGGCAGACGTTCTGGTACGCCTGTGGGGTCCCTCTCTGGACATGATGAAGCGCGTTATGGAGGAATCTGGCGTTTCCAAGCTTGATCGCTTGGATGCTGTTTCTGATCGAGTTGTGGCTGGTTTCCCTCCCATGCTACACTCGCTGAAGCTGCTTTCGCTCAACCGACTCCTGCGCCAATTACACAAGCCCGTGTTGCCCCCGCTCGCTATGGCGAACCTCGACTGGTACGGCCTTTGGACAAAGCGCTGGTCTGGTGCTGAGAGCGACCTTTTCTACGTTTTCGTCAAGCATTTCCATATCCTCGTCAGCGATTTCCTACCTGTCGAGCCCAGCAAAGCGGAGCGCATCTGCGTGCCGGGACTCATCATGGTGCATGCCCAGATATTGGTCAACCTCGATGCGACCATCAACAGAAACGCCACTCCACAACAGCAGGAAGACCCATCGACCGCGGCAAACATTACTTTTGATGACGTTTTAGAACCCGATGCCTCTGCCTCGAGCATCGCCATCCCACCTGCGAATGCTACGAGAATGATGCAAGAGAATCGACTTATAATGCTAATTCGGGATTTCCTCTCTGAGCGGAACTCGCATCTTCACATTGCCAGGCGCATGTTCGCTGACAGTTTCGCTCGTCTCCTACAAGCGCAGGCACGCAAGATCTCGATATACGACAACAGTGCCTGTTACACACTCTGCGACTTTCTCGAGGAGGCTCTCATCATCATGGTCCGATACGAACAGCACGATAGTGACCAACACGCTGTAATGGACTGGCCGTTCTGGCTTACCGTATTCAAGGCAATGGCCGCCAGCCACAACACAGCCACTGAGATCAAGCTGTACGCCTTCCTTTACAGCAGCTGGTGCACACTGGTTATGGACGAGCGAAGAAAGGCTGGGTTGTGCCTCGATTTTCTTCTGGAACCAGCTTTCTTCGAGAGCCGCTTCAACCATTGGTGTCCTATGGTACGATCTTACTTTATGCGTTTGATCTGCTGGCGGGTTGCGCGCTATGACGGAAACGAGACTGATACTGAGGTGTACGTATCCTTGAGGCTTGACAATGATGACATGTGCTAAAAATGAAACAGAGCCATTAAGAAGGCTTTGAGCGACCGCCTCCGGTCCATTTGGTCTCACTACCTCTGGCTTCAAGAAGAAGCTGAGCGTAAGCAGATCGTATACCCATCGACCCAGGCGTGCAACCCTGCACCAGGCCGACGTTTCCTTATCATCCGTAATGATAATCCTATTGTGGCCAACAACGGTCCTTTCCTTTCGTTTGACGGCGTGGTCCAAAACCCCCATCAGCGAAAACCAACTCCTGCCAGCACCAGCATCCCCGAAGCGGAGATTCGGCCTGCGTCCGCCCTGTCCGCGGATTCAAGCGACTTTCCTGATGAAGACCCCGGCAAGGGCAAGTGGAACATCCTGCGAAGTCTCATCGGTGGAGGCTCCAAGCAGACTGCGAAAGCCAAGAGCCCTGCGGCATCGATCAAAGACAAGGAGAATAGCAGCAAGACATCGTCTGCTAACTCGTCAACCGACGCACTCTCCACCACTGCATCTGCGGTTTCGGAGCCTCCTGTGTCTACGCCAGCACCGCCACCTTCCACTCATCGAACCTACAATTTCCGCTTCTCCCTGGAATGGGTTGACAAACGCTTCGGTACTTACCACAACATGCGCCTCCAACCGCCGAAACTTCCGGCCCCAGCACACAACTTGCTACAATCAAGGGGCATCAACACGGAACCCGTCCTCAGTACCCCTCCAACTGGAGCTGCTGTAACATCAAGTACCTACGCAGGTCGTGCTCTCGCAGAATGGACCTTTGTCAGCCACGAGTGCCAGAACTTCTTCGATAGGAGAAAGAACGAAGGCGTGCCGACGAACCGACAAGTCGAGACACCCACGTTGAACGTCGAAGCGTTCAGACGACCTGGCTAAGCCACAAGGGAAGCAGGCCACAGTGGCATACAACATTCACTTCAGGATCTCGTATATATTTCGACTGGCATTCCCACGTCAGTCATGTTTCAACACCATTCGGCCGGCTCGATACCCATTCAGCATTCCTTCAGCACACACTACCTTGACGATTGCATATGGACACTCAACGCGAGCATCCCCCGACGGCGTTCTTCCACAACATCGAGCACATCATTCTCTTGTTTACACCACATCTGGCATGCATGGCAGTGCGCTTCTTGCATTGCCCCCACTTTGATACTACTTCTTTTTGTCTTTTGGGTGTTCTGATTTCCTTCTCTTGGCGTGGGCGTGTCGAGCAAAGTTTAATGGGATATTATACACTTTAGGTTGCCGGGGCGCGGAGTCTATAGTATGGCATCCACCCCCTCATGGGCCGAATATTAGATACATGAATCATATCGTCTCTTGCATTACTATTCCTGCGCTTTAACGGGTGTTTCTTTGAAAGTCTGAGTGATCAAACACGATGTGCTAGCCTCAAGGCGGACATTTCGGAAAGAGATATCCCGCATAACGCTAGCGCCATGTGTGACATGCATGCCCAGCATGATCTACCCATCCTCACATCGTCATCTACACCGTTAACTCACCACAAACCTTCGCACGAGCGGAAGTATAACGGTGCCTCCACAGCTGTAACCATCACGCCGCCACGCGCACTCCCGTCGTCGGATCTGACCCCTCGGCTCTAATTCATCCGCGCCCAGCCCTGTATTTCCCCGGTGGAACAATCTATACCAAACCGTCCATTACTAACGTCCGCAAGTGCCGGTTCCGGGTACCACGAGTCCTGACATGATTGTTCTATTTGTAGGAAGGGGTCCCGCTTCCGGATGTCTCCCCGCAATTTAGGGCTTCTAGGTAATATAATCTGGGGGAATTAACCTGGACTTGGTATGTTTCAGGGTCGATCGCGGTAGTACTTCGTTGCTTTTGTATAGTAGGTTGAGATGGGGCTTACGGAAGATTAGTTGACAAGAGGACGGATGGGGAAGGTGTGGGTTGGTGGTGGTTGGGGCTTATAGGTAGGTGTTTGGACGTGTGTTTTGGGTTCAGCGCTTTTGAGACTTTTTGTTTTGAGATTGAAAGAGAACCGTGTTCTTCGTCATGCATTCTTTAAATCTACTTTCGGTGGCTGCGCTGGCGGCTACGGTGTTGGCTGCTCCAAGCGGTCATGTCGAGAAGCGTGCGCAGACCGTGTATCTCGCCGGAGACTCGACAATGGCGAGAGCAAGTGGTGCAACTACAGGTACATCTCATCACCCACCCCCACATCAAAACCCCTTACTAACGACCTCCTACGCAGGCTGGGGCGTCTTCCTCCCCAACTCGCTCACCCTCCCCGTCGTCAACAAAGCCATCGGCGGCCGCAGCTCCCGCTCCCACACCGTCGAAGGCCGCTTCGACGAAATCGCCAACCTCGTAAAACCCAACGACATCGTAATCATGGAATTCGGCCACAACGACGGCGGCGGCCTCGGTAGCGGGGATAACGGACGTTCAGTTTGCCCCGGCACCGGATCTGAGACATGCCAGTCTACGTATAACGGTCAAGCTGTTACCGTTCACACGTTCCCTTACTACCTCACCGAGGCGGGCAAGAAACTTATTGCCAAAGGTGCCAAGGTTATTGTAAGCAGTCAGACGCCTAACAACCCTTGGGAGGGCGGCAGTTTCTCGTACACGGATGGAGGGAGATTTGTTGGATATGCGAGGGATGTGGCGAAGGCATTGGGAAGCAATGCCATGTATGTGGACCATGGAGCGTACACGGCGGATATCTTCAAGACGCTGGGCAAGACGAAGGTGGATGCTTTCTTCCCGGTGGATCACACGCATCCCAGTCCGGCTGGCTCGGATGCTGTTGCGAAGGCTTTTGTTAAGGGTATTCAGTGTGGTGGGGGTGGGTTCTTGAATGGCTTTGTTAAGAATGCTACTGCGAGTATTCCGGGGAAGTGCTTGTAGGGTCACCAGTCAGAGACTAGGGTGAACTTCAATGTATATATTAAACTACTGAATGGAAAGAAAATCAAGACTAAGCGCCGTCTAAGTACCATCCAGCCACTATCCCAGTCTCCTTCATAGCCACTTCTCACCCTTGCCAAGATGAGAGTAGAAAGCACCACCATCTCCATCAGCAACACTGGATGCTTCAACAACACTCAGCACAGCCTTGACTGACTCTTCTGGTGTAATCGGGCCCTTGAAATCTGGCGCATATGCTGCGAACTTCTGCGACATGATTCCCAGCTTTTGCTGGTCTTCTTCCGAAAGATCGGCGTATACATCCGTGCCCACAACTCCAGGAGACATGCTCAGGAACAAGACTCCGTCTTTGGCGTACTCGGCACTGAATTTTGCAACCGCCATGTTGACTGCCGCTTTGCTGATGGAGTAGGGTGCGTCCTCGGAGATGTTGTACTTGCGCACTAGCTCCATGTCGCCCATGCCGCTGGAGATGGTGACGACCTTTTTGACAGTTCCCTTAAGGATGAGCGGCATGAATAGGTTGAAAAGATGGATGTTGCCGGTGACATTGACGCTGAACTGGCGGGTGAGGCTGGCTGTGAGTTTCTCGGGGTCTTTACCGAGAACGGAAAAAGAGTCGAAGCCGCCCTCTACCAGACCGGCATTTGCGATCAGATAGTCGAGACTTCCACCGGTGATCTTTGCTGTAGCAGCGGCGGCGCTCTTAAGCGACTCGTAGTTCTCGAGATCGCCCTGAACGAAGTGGATGTTGCTTCTGTTCCAAGAAGCGACCTTGGCTTCGGAGGCGATCACGTTGCGGACAAGGCCGATGACAACATTGTTGGGGTTACTGGAGATGTTGTCGAGGAAGGCGAGGCCAATTCCTCGGGAGGCTCCGGTGATGAGGTAGGAAGGCATGTTGTTTTGGTGGTAAGTTTATGAAGTTTGGAGTGTCTTGATGGTTGAGTGTTTGGAAGGCTGTGAGTATTGATGATTGAGTGTCTCGTAGACTGGAGTGTCTGATACTGAGATGTGAGTTGATGCTGATACTATCGAGGCCGAGCAAGCTCCTTTATACCAACTCTATGAGACGATGCCATTCCTCCGTATTGGAGCGGCAGAAGCGTTCCTACCATCATGGCTTCGTAAGCAATGATATTGAGCTCGCAGATTTTGACTACGTTTCTGTTTGAAGGGTATATGCCGTCGACTAAGCTTGCCGCGATGGATGCGCCAGAGGAATCGTGCCTGTGGCTTGCAGGAGATGGTTTGACGATGCATGCTTGGCAGCTCGCAGATAGTTGCTTCACGTCCATTTTGGGTATGGCGCCGCTGAAGCAGCCTACGTGCGATTCGTCAAGAACTGCGGGGCGGGGCGTTTTAGGGCCTCCACGGGCTGGGCCATCTCCCACCTGTAACTCCCGTCTAGCATTTCCAGCGCCCTGCTGTTCGCTTGCGTGTTTCTCTCGTGAACTCTCGATTTCTAATATGCGGCGTTACGATCTCTTTGCAGCACTTTTCCGAAAAGTGCACGCCTTTTTCTGTCCCGAGCTCCACGCGATACTGATCTAGGATGACTGCGACGAAGGGGTGTTGGACATGCAAAGGTAGTGCTTAATCTCGTGAAGTACTGGTATGCCTTGTTAACACCCTCCGTAGATCGCAAGGTCTCGTGTGACCGCACTGTTCCTACGTGCATAAAGTGTTCCAAGACCAAGCGAGCATGCGGTGGATATGGCATTCGTCTCACATGGCCCCAGAAGGATCAACAACAGAGGTCACTGCCAACGTCTGCATGTTCATGGACGCCGCGCACGATAAGCCGACAGAGGACTAAGCAATGGGTCAATGTGTCGCAGACTGATGTCCTCCTCCATATCCTTGCTAGAGATGCTAAAGGCGGAGGTACGGCGTCTCAAAGCAAGCTGTTGACACGACTTGACGTGTGATTAGTAAAAAGCGAGCATGTTGAGAGATATAGGCTTGCATTGCCCAGGCTTACCCAGACCATGGTCCCGGTACCGAAAACGATCACTGCTAGCGATGCGGATCTAATACAATATTGTATGTCCTCTTAAGGGGGATGACTGTTTCGATATTGACTAGCCGCAGTTGAGGATGTGATGATCGGTATTCTACCGACCCTGGGCCGTGAAAAAGCAGGCGTCGGACGGCTATTATTGCGCATGGCCTTATCCGGACGATCAAAAGCGTCAAAGGCTTTACTGCTATCGGTTGTCGCACTGGCGTCGCGTCATCGCGGACACGATGCGGTGCATGCGGCCTATGCAAAGAACGCAGCTATAGACGCGCTGATAAGTGCCACAAGCTCTGAAATGGATCATGATGCCAGTATTGAGCACATTGCCACTGGGCTGACTTTGTGCTTGGTAGAAGTGAGTACTTGTCCGGAAAAGACAAAGACGAGACTGACGCATTGCGGTCACAATCGTAGACAAATCTCGACTGCGATTGGACAGGTCATTTGTGCGGCGCAAGAAACGTCTTACCTACTGTTGAACAGAAAGCATACCACATTGGGAGCGACGCAGCGATCATACTAGAGTGGCTTTACTACTTCGTCACCTTTACGCGCTTTAGCTTCCGGCATTGGCGCACCTATATGATTCGAGCAACTTCGCAAGAGCTTGGTATCAATGGCGCAAGCCCCCATTGTGTCATGCAATATCGTATCGCTCGAAAGTTGGTTGCCGAAAACATGGCGGCTATCTCAACGTACGTTCATCCGGTGGTTCAACTTCTCGCCGACGTCTTAGACACACGACTGTACGCTTCCGACCCACAGTATCATTCGGTGGATTATCAGCAGTCCCTAGATGATCTCAGGGTTCGACTGAGCGGTATTGATTCCGTTATTGAGAAGGGAATAGAAGACGATGATCAATCTCGTTGCCTTGAGTTAACCCGACTAGCTGGCCTGATATACCTCGAGCGCGTATCTCGAAATTTTTCAGGGCAATCCACCAGGCTAGAAAGCTGGAAGAAAGATGTGATCTCCATACTCGCCAGCCTGAACACATATCCGCCATCGTTCGATGTGTTCATCGTCGGCTGCGAGACGCACACGGACGAAGAGCGGATGGTCATGCTTGACTTCTTTACGAGACTGGAGCAGAACACTCACTTGAATAGCTTACTGGAGGCGAAAGGCTTGGTTCAAACAGCCTGGATTCAACATGACCTTGGGGTAGAGGGCGAGCTCGAGTACATTCACAAGCTCAACTTGGTGTTAAGCTCGCGCAACGTGATACCAAGCTTCATGTAGCCTTTCAGCTCGTTATAGTGCTTATCATGCAATGGATGATTGGACACAATCTTTTCATTTTGCTATTTTGTACCGGCCCTCCAACCATTTGGTGCCGTCGCACATCAAATCCTCAGGATGTCTCTTCCTCATGTGCCTCAGCATATTGTCTTTTCTTGAGAACTGCTCCATGCATCCGTACACTATACACTTGACAACATTCTTCCCTTTCGGACTGTGCTTTGCTTGGATGTGTCGCTGAAGGTCGGCCTCGAAACCAAACGGCTTTTGCATACAGCCCTTGTACGGGCATCTAGCGCGTTTATAGTGTATACGGTTGGTATGCTTACTGTAATGCTGTCAACTAGGATACTGATCATGACAGGACGTGCTACATACTTCAGGTCGCAACGGCGGGAGAATTCGTCTTGACAAAGACAGCAGGTGAAGTACGGTCCTTCCGATTGTGTATTCGAGCCCGGGAGGGAATCATATGGTGATGTGTTTGCGGAAATACTAGTCGCCGGAGTGTCTAGCCAGTCATCCGAGAGGATTTCGGACGATGCTAGTGGCGTTGATGGTACACACAGAATAGTTTCGAAGTGATGAGCGGCAACACTGGCCGGCGTATAGTCCAATGAAACTGTGTGAGTATGGCCTGTAGCTTCCACCGACTGCGATTCCTCGAGATAAGGGCGATGTATGACTGGATTGATGTCATATTCGAAAGCGAATGGTGAGAAGACTTGGCCAGTGGCTGTGTTCGAGCTTTGGCCGGCGACACATTGAGACTGTTGTAAACCCGCTCTTGAGACTAGCGCACCACAGGAAACATTGTGGAAATCTAATATCGAAAAGCCATATGGCAAAGACGTAGCGGCTAGGAATGGGGCAAAGACGGTGAACGCCTTTACCGACACTTGAGCCAGGATAGGAACAAAGTTTGACACAAAGCCAAACACCTCGACGGTGCGGCTGCGGGAAGTATGGGAGCTAGACTGCCCTTGGAGTAAACTTTCCAAGAGAAGACTAAAGGCGGCCGGGAAGGATGTTGTGTAACAGTCCGAGAAGGCTAGCGTATGGACCTTATATGCTGTGTCACTCGAGAAGCACGCTAGGAGTGGGGATGAGGAATTACTGGACGGCAAAAGGCCACGCCTCACTGCCCAACCAGAAGCTCTACCGGTCGTTATGCCTCTCTTCTCATGCAGCTGTATATTGTGGCGGAGGCTATGGCCGCAGTGTTGCAGCGTGCGTTAACCTGAGAGGACTGTTGGGATGCCTCACGAGGTACTGCTCATAGAAGGATGTACTAGGGCTTTTGGCCTTAGCTGAGTAGTTATCGCAATTAGTGGCGAAGCCGAGCTGTCTTTCCATCATGCCTACGGTTCCCCCTCTCAGAACGATGCGCTAATGCCGCAAGAAGTTCAGAGTTGTTCGACGTTACGTCCACATGATCGACGCGGACATGTCTATAGGACGCGGGAGAGTTAGCAGTGTCTTTCTGATGCAAAAGCATCAAGGGTTTGACTCTTACTTGCTGCGCAAGGCTATTGGGTTGAAGATACCCCGCGGGACAAAAAGGGCACACGTATGCCAGACTTTGATGAATAATACCATGGCGTATCATCTCAACCTTCCTTTTGAACCCTTCGCCCCCTTCACTTCTTGAACAGCTAGGGACTGGGCAGTAGTGTAGTCTCCGCAGGTAGTGGGTTTTCATGTGCGAGCTGTATTTGTTAGCACGGGTGACTGGCATTGGTTGATGCACATACTCAAGCAGTTGTTGTGTCCACATGGGTTCTGCGTCGCAGCCTGGATGTTCACACGCCAGTGGATCGGGTCTGGAACTGAAGTAGAGTTCCCGCGCATAAGTATCTTGCTTGCCTACTTCAACTTCTATAGCGGCTTGTCTTGCGTCCCACGGTAGACGCGCGATCTTAGCAACTTCACTTTCTCTGCGATCCTTTTCGCGCTGACCTATGATAGAAGTGTCGCGAGATGTCCTTGTATATCCTGTAGTATTGTCAGTGAGCTCTTTGACGTAATATGCTCGTATGGATGGACGCGTTTACTCACCGTCATCCCAATTCCTAGATCTGGCTGCTTCGATGTCTTGAGTAATACCAGAGATCCTGTGTCTTTTAGCTTCGCGCCGCCGTCTTCGGTTTAACCCTAATGGTCTACAGTCGAGAGTTGCGGGTATAAGAGCATCTTGCCGTCTCTTAAGTATTTCAAGCCCTTCCAACGAATCCCGGCTTACGAGGATGTCGTGACGTAGGTCTTTTGCCAGTGCAAACTTGATTGTAATGCTGCTCTCTGCACGGGAGCCTGGACCTAACGCGCGGATGGATGCAAT
The DNA here is from genome assembly GCF_023758085.1 of Alternaria hordeiaustralica. NCBI lineage: Eukaryota > Fungi > Ascomycota > Dothideomycetes > Pleosporales > Pleosporaceae > Alternaria > Alternaria hordeiaustralica. The sequence goes on along the minus strand of NW_026056773.1, from coordinate 3,960,359 downwards.
GGATAGTTTGGCACATACATATCCCGAAGTGACTACCATACTACCATCCGCTAGTTCGATCGTATCCTCACCGGGACGTATCCTGAGACTGCGCTCGGACACGAATGATGGCGAGATTATGTCGACTTCCGACCTGAGCCCAGGTGTCGCTAACGTCTTAACGTGGTTCAGTTCGCAGGTCAGAAGCTGCTTCAATCTGTCCGTAGAGCGCAGGGAGAGAGCCTGGAAAGCTGACGTTGGCACCCGCAAGAGTCTCTCTCTCTGCTCGGTTATTATTCTTGTCTGTACCAGGAAGTTCAATCCTATCATGACAGGTGTTGCACTTCTGGGGACGACGTAAAAGGTGCATGTCGTCATGACCAATGATTTGGTTTCAGTGCCGAATGAACAAGTTAGATCGACGCGGCCGGAAGCTTCCACGATTCCCCCATCAGCCAAAACAAATTTCTTCCTCTCTGGTACTTCATCGGCTCTGGAAAGCCCTAATTTTCTTGCCACTTCGTCTGAGATAATGTTGGCATCCGCACTAGTGTTCGCGCATGATAAAACGGTGGCGGAAATGCCTTCCCTGTGAATGGTAATAGGTAAACCTGAACGACTCTTCTTCGGTCTGTGTGATTTAATCGACAGCGATGGAGGATACTTTTGCAGTCTTGATCGCACTCCAAAGGAAGGCAATGGCGGTAGTGGTATGTCCTGCATTCTCCAGAGATTGGCATCGCTCATGGGAGGAGAACCTGAGTTTGTCGAGTCTCCGCCGTCAGATAATGACCCGTCATCATGAACATCTCCTAGTACATCACGGGTATCAAGCGACAACGTGGATCGTGGATCTGAAGGACCCATTTGGTGAAGCAGCATAGTCTCCATGGACTGCCATTCACTTTGCTGAGCATGAATGTGATACAACTTGTGCAGCTTCCTTCGGGCCTCTAGACCATCGCCAGAGCGTTCAATTTGAACTAAACTCTACTTCAATGTTAGTTCTGGTAAAGTTTAAATGAATACAGCATCTACCGGAGGGGTCTCGCAAATTTCTTGAAATAGCCATGAAGGTGGGAACGACAATGGAAGACAACCTCTCAGATCAGGTTGGAATGGAGTGAGTTCAGGAGAGGCGCATATGTAGTCATTGTCGTCGTAGTATTCCATCTTGTGTAGTCAGTTAATCCAAGGAGATCGGTCTTCTGGATAAAATTCGGCGGTGGCGGTTATGTGGTAGAACTTGGCTCCGTGTACAACAGCACGGTTACAGATAGCCCGATCCGTTGACCGGTCAAGTACCACCAGCATTCTAGTAGCACCATAACCTGCTCAGTCTGCTGCAATTTTCGGGTGTGGCCACCATAATGAACTGCCTAGGAAGATGTGCTGAAGCACAGAATTGACTTTGGACTGTGCATTCGCGCGTTCTCAAGATATCCTTCTCGTGCGCTCTTCATTGCGAGTGATCATGATCGTGCGACCCTCATGTACAAGCGATAAGACGAGTGCGCGTACCATCTAGGGAAGACTTGAGATATTGGGCCGATGTGGATGCGTACAGATATGCGGCCGTCCTCATAGTCTTCGTAAGCGGTGATCTAGGAAATAGTCAATCAAACACGGCGCCACCAGGCTGAATAGATGAATAATGATATTAACAATGTTACAACAAGAACCTTACGTCTATATGCTAGCTACCACCCAAAACAAAGGTGAAGATCTCAAGTCATCAACTGTATCAGCGTTCCGAGACGAGATCCTTCGTCGCCGGATCTCAAGCGCGCGAAGAAACTGAGGTCGGTCTAACAGACCCCGCACCACTCTCCCTCCTCCCCCAGTTCCTCGGCTGCCTCTTCAAAAACGCACCTACGGCACCTAGGTATCCCTCATGCCTCAAGAAGTACGCTTGCCGCGTATCCTTTGACCAGAAACGAATAGCATAAGAAAGCGTATTCATCGTCTGCGAGTGACCGCCGATGAAAGAACCTCCAAAGTATATCCTAGGCAGTCCGTGCTTTTCAGCGTGTAGATGCGCCAACTGGCCGATGTTGTTTGAGACAGCGTAAAGAAGCGATCGCGCCATATCTTCTGGACGGAAGGAACCGGGGTCGTGGGAGAGTTCTGCAGAGCCTTCGACGTGTTCTGCTTCTTCCCGGCGCTTGAGATCGCCGTTGCATCCATCTTCTGCTTCCCGTTCCGCTGCGCGCTTCATCTTGTAGACCTTGCCGAATGACGAAGCGATATGTGTGCTCTTGAGCCCAATCTTGTTGTATGCCTGTCCGTAGATATCTCCAACGAGTAAATCGACCGTGGAGTTGTCGCCGTTCTCCGCATGTCGCAGCATGTCGTCGAAGCTGCGTGCGCCGGTGAGCAGCGACAAGAGTCCCCAGAGCGTTCCTCCTCCTAGTGATGTTCCGCCTATGCGCTCGTATTGTCGGGGCCCTGAGACTTTGATCATGGATACGCCGGAGCCGATGTTGACGAGGAGGTAGGGGTAGATGTTCGGTGGGTCGGGAGGGTGTGGCATGAAGGTCATGGGGCTGTCTTCGCTGTATGTGAAGACTTCGTTTGGTATCTCGTTGATGAAGAAATCAAGGCCTATAAAACGTTGAAGTTAGCACGCTGGTTCCCTGCCCATAGACAACGCCATGTTCGTACCTATGATCAAGCACTCCATCTCGTCCTCCCGTATGACTTCCACATCCAGCGCCTGCTTTATCTTGTCATGGTACTTGAACGCACCACCTCCAGTCGCCATGATACACAGGTCCGGCGACCTGGATCCATTGTCGTGCTTCTGGTCGGCCTGGAGCTTGCGCATGAACTCTATGCACGCATCTATCCGGTCTGTCTCGAACTTGAAGAAGTTTAGACGTCCGCCGATCGCATCGTCGCCCGGTTCGCGCGAGAAGTATACAAGTTTGGCTAGAGAGCCTCCTATCTGCGATGCGCGCGATGGATTAGCATGCTGCTGTGACTCTGCAAGGGGCTGGTCGCTGTGAATGGTCGCGTGCCACAACCAATCAAGCACACGACCACGCAGGTACACTCACATCGACGGCTACATGGCTGACTACCGAAGTGTGGTTCGGCAGTCTGATGTCGTGCGGGTCGTGTTCGTAGTCCTCGCTCTGCGGCGTCCCCGGCTGCTCCTCGTCTACGATAAAGGCCCCCTGGACGTTGATGCGTACGTTGCCCGGGTGTTGTATCGTGTCCTGGATGTCGCTTTGCGCGGTAGTCCGTCTCGGGCGTCCCGGTTCCGGGGTCGACGATGTCTCTATAGGATGCGCACGCGATCCTTTGGTGCCGGTTTCACCCGTCGCGGGGTCCAACGCAGGCGACATGGATGCGGATGTTCTGGGTCTTGGCTGCAGCTTCGCCCTCTTACAGCGATGGCGCACGCTCAGAGGTCGACGGCGTCTAGCGGAGAGATGGGGTTGCGATGGCGATTGTGCGAAGGGGGAATGGGGCACTGGAGTCGCTGCTGATAGCGATAGACGTTCCATTTGTCCGCTTTGTAACGGACCTTATGCCCTGGGCAAGACGTGACCTGAAGTTCTGCGCAGAATAGAGCCCAAGGTACGCAAATCTCCCGCTGCCCCTATATAACGGCAGAGGGTGGAGCGCCGAAGAAGAACATATATATCCTCCATATTCATCGGCGGAATGGAGACTGTATATCTTGCGATGCGTGCTGATTACCGAGATCGGGGCAATGTTAAGCTCGGCAACTGGCGTGAGGCGTGATGGGGAACATCCGAGGACCGACTGGGGAGGTTTGTGGGGATACCGCTGACCAACGTCGGTGCATTTAGTAGACTTGAGTAATCCAATATTGTATATCGATCGCGGTATTTAGGCGGAGGCTATGATAAGGGCCATTTCTAATAGCTGGAAGCTCACGTGCAGCCACCCCAAGTGCACAGGTAGGAAACTTCAATTCGAGTACGTCATTATAGACTTCAACTCTTAGCTGCAAAATGTACATGATTCGAGCTTCACCCGTTCACGCCTTCCTGCGGCACAGTCCATAGTCTCGTACCTGCATACACCCACGTACCAGGTAGGTAACAGCCGATGACGTCGTGCGCTCGTACCCTCTCTACCAACTTCACAAGCACGACATTCTTCTACCGTACATTCACACGACGGCAACCCCATATTTTACGCTTGAATAAGCTATACCGATCGTTACCACTACAATCTACCATAAACTTCAGCAAGATGTCATGGATGGACTCTTGGTCGCGGCCCAGCAAGCACGCCGTCACCCCACCCCCCCTCTACCTCACCGTCGGCGACACAGTACCCTACTGCCACAGCTGCGGGCGCGTAATCAGCGAGCGCCGCAAGACTCAAAACGCAACGGCAGTCAAGTACTGCTCAGCACGATGCCGAAATAGCAAACCAGGTCCCACCGACCGCAAGATCGAAGCCACATTCGCCGCCCTTCTCAACGGCGCGTCACCAGAATCACTAAAAGAAAACGCCGGAGCAGACCCCGTCAAGAACAATGGAGAATCAGAAGCTGTGAATGACGATGCTAAATTCGGAAAAGGCGAGAAGAAGCATAAGAAAAAGCCATCCAAAACCGTCAAAGGAGAAACTAGAATCATCATCGAATGCGGTACAGTAGAAGAGATAGTGTTCCAGCGGGAAAAAGACCCCGAGAAAGTATACGGCCGACGGAAGAACCGTAAAGCGCGTTTCGTAGTCGAGAAGCCCGAGGATTGGAAGAGCGTGGATATGGTCGATCAACCTGCATCCAGTACACCTGCCACTACAGCCACGACAGACGCATCATCTGCACCACAGCAACCTCCACAAGACTACACCAGCGACGAGGAAAGCGTATCAGATTCCGACGCCGAAGCCGAAGGCGGCATAGTCCTCGAACCCACCAAAACAGCCTCTTCCACAGACGCAGACGCGGATCCCTCCGCTCTTCCCGACACAGTCGAATACGGCTACGGCGGCGGAAAAGTGCGCCCACCCCAAGCGCAAAACGACGTCAACGGCAGCGTGGGCGGAGAAAAAGGCTGGGCCGAACGCATCGAGGAGACCGATGAGATGAAGTTGAAGCGGAGGGAGGGGCAGCGGAAAGCGGATGAGAGGGAGATGGTGCGCAAGGCGGCGAGGAGGGGGTGTGCGTTTGGGTTTAGCGTTGAGGGGGAGAGTGAGAAGAAGAAGTGTGAGGCTGTTATGAAGGGCGTGGTTGTTGAGAGTAGTTTTGCGAAGGGGGAGTGGGGGGTTAGGTGGAGGGAGATGGTTTGATGGTCTCAATCATTCATAGACGAAGGGAGGTGGAAAGAGGTGTGAAGTCAAGGACACTGCCTGGTAACCAAGGCAAATAAATGTCTGAGAACTAACAACTGTACGATTGAGTAAAACGCCCGATATGGCGACGGTGGGTATCAAGAATATTCAACCAAAAAACGCCTTTGTCCCAGATATCCAATCGGACAAACCTTCAAAGATCATCTAGCAGCCCTTTCCCAAGATCCATCTTCATGCATTACCCACCCAGCGGCCATCAAAGCTTTGCCTTCCTTCATACCCGGGTGGATAATCATCTCAAAACCTGGTCTTAGTCCAGCTCCAGATCTAAACAATATGTTAGCATAATCATTCCATGCTTTCAGTCCCTGTCATGAAGGGAGAGAAGAAGGTAACTTACCTGATCATATGCAAAGCCATCGTCCTCGCCTTATCCTTCAAATTAACCTGATTCCTATTGATCAACCTCCTCGGCCCATGATCATCCTGATCATGCTGCAGAATCTTCGAGTATTTCCCCCGGTACATGTTCATATACTGTATCAGCGCGTCTTCCTCGTCGTCCGTCCACTTCTGGCGGCCTTTGCGTTCGGCCGCCCGTTCTTGCGTGGTGACTTCGAGAGCGCGGTTTTCTTTTGCGAGTCGCCGTTGGTCGGGCCAGGTTGACGAGGGCGGTTCTTCGGACATGGAGGGCGCAGAGATTTCGGAGATTGATTCTTCTTGTTCGGATTCTGGGCGGGGAGGGGGCTGGTGGCTAGTTGGTGCTGCGGAGGAAGAGGGTATGGGTTCTGCGGTGCGCTGTTTCTTTGAGACGGGCGCGTTGCGACGCCGTTCTGGGGCACGGAAGCCGCGGTCTGCGGTTTCGAATTCGTCGGATTCTGAGTCGGAGATGTCGATTACGCGCTTACGTTTGCGTGGGGATGGCAATGCGGGTTGCTTTCCTTTGGCTGTATTTGACGGGCCAGGTGTTGGCTGGGTGCTGTCGAAGCCGTCGCCGAATTCGATGCGCTGTGCTGTTGGTTGGCGATCGAATATTGATACTGGGCGGTTCTCTTTCTGCGGCTTTGGAACAGCCTTTAGAGCTTTTAGTAGAGCTGCTGAGCTTTGCGGTGGGCCTGATGCTTGAGGTGCTTCGACCTGCTCTTCGACTGGTTCTTCGGGCTCTTCTATTCCGTTTTCTTCCGCCGTTTGTTGTCGGGGTTGTTGCTGTTCAGACTGCTCCTCATCGGGCTGCTGCGGTCCGTCGCTTTCATCTACCACCTGCATATTATCCTGTTGGTCTTCCGTCCTTGGCTGCTCGTTCTGCACTTTTTCGATCGCTTGAGGAATATCCTCATGCTCCTGCTGAGAAGCCGTGTCGCTTCCGACCATGGTCTGTTGTTCGTCTTGTGGCTGGTCGTCCATTCCCGGTTGCTCATTCTCCATCTCCTCAACTGGTTGCTGAACAAGAGTCTCTTCACGATCAGGCTGAGAAGCCGCGAGTTCCAGATGTACACCCGAATCACGTTCTTTCTCTTTCAAAACATCAATAGCACGCAAATCCACCTTCGCATTTGGGTCAAATTTACGGCTACTGCGCCGCCTGTCTCGTCCAAACGAAGTTCGTTTTTTACGCAATGATTCTCGTGGAGCAGATGGCGCTGTTTGAGTGACGTGCTGAGGTTCCTCTAGGGCTTCTTTGAGGTTACGCATGATAGTGTTTGGTCCTCCAAGATTATCGACGGTCGTTTTGAGTTCCTTGTGCCGAAGACGCACCCAATCTAACAGGCGAAGAACAGTTGCCACCCACGGAAAGTTTGACTTAAGTTGTTGCAAGTCAACAGCTTGGCTATCTTGCCCATCCCAGAAGAAAGAGGCTCGGATCTGGTCTACTCGGGTCACAATCTGGTCCTCGAATTCTTCGGGTAGCGCTGATTCGTCACCGCCCAAAGCTGCTGTGCTCCACCCACGGATCGGCGAGCCAGCTTCTACCGACTGTGACGAGTCAGACCGAAAGAAGACCTCCTCCATTGTTTCTGTGGGATCAAAGCTGGGGTTGTCGGTCGATTTCTGAAGGACGAGTATTGCTAGTTGTGTCCGCAGTTCTAGCGCAAGCTCAAAGGTCTCATTGTATAGCGCACTCTCTCCTGCAGCTGACTGTTGCGCGTCCGAATCGAGCGACTGCAGAAACTGAGTCGGGAACGAAATGTCTAGTTGTCGTAGTACATCCCACATACTCTTATCATCTCGATCTGAATGCATTATCTGCTTCGCTAACACCAGTAGATTGGTGAGGTAGAGGATCAGATCGAGGCCACTCTGTGATGCTGTGACATCCTCACTTGTCCCAAAAAGAGCGCGGTGAATTGCTCTGATGTGTATGTAGCTGTGTTCTTCGCCTTTGTAATGCTTCAACTGCGTGTTCAGTTCGTCTTCGAAGTCCTGGTAATCTTTGCTGTAGACTGAGCCGGGTTTTCGCATCTCTTGTATGTTTTGCAGATCATCGTCTATTGCCGCGTGATTTGGCGCAATGTGCTCCAGAAAATCCTCTGTAGCCTCGCATAGCTTGCGCAGATGCTTGACGATGTATCTGGGCTCCAGGAATTCGGCCTCTATCATGCTGAAGGAGGTGATGGCAGTGGTTCCGGACATCTCGGAGGCGGCGCCCGGTGAGCGGAAGGTTACGTCAGGCTCGGTGCGCGCTGGTGTACCTGGGACTTCGTCTTCCTCAAGGGCAATCTCGGTGTCTATTTCCTCAACCACTGTGAGGTCTGGCGCATGCGTAATTAGCTTGAGCTCTGTCTAGCCAGTAGTGAATATTGCGCTACTTGGAACTGCGCAAGCGAGCAACTGGGCTGTGGCTACTAACCTCCCAACAGCTCTTTCGCGGGTTTGCGCTTTGTGTTGCGCGCCTTTGGTGCCTCATGTTCACTTCCATCGTTCGTAGTCACGCTCGCTTGTCGCGCGCTTCGACGTGTGGGCTTCTGGATGTCGATAAAATCCTCTACTTCGCGACTGGCGCTGCGCAAACTTCTCGCTCGCGATGCGCGTCCGAATTGTTGTGCAGGCGCATTGGCCGGTGGTTGTGGAGTAGGTGTTTTGCGCCGGCTTGCAGACCGCACACTTCTGCGGTCGGCCATGATAGTGTCGTAGGAACGCGTGGACTCGGCTGGTATTACATGCGACGTAGGTTGGGTGAGGTGTGATGTCAGTAGCGTTGATGCGGATGCGGGCTTGTTTACGCCAACGGTCCGCGAAGGTGGCTGACTAAGGCGACTCGACGGGTGCTCACGTGACTAGTGCCGTGGATCGCCGTTTGGGGCCTGGGTGGGCCTCAGCATTCAAGGCGCAGCACGGAGAAGGGGCCAGCTGTGCAGAACGGATGTGAATACGAAGCGTTTGAGTTCGAGACGGAACCACGGCATTTGCACCATGTTTCCGGTCTTCCCCACAGGCTTCCGGACAGAAAGGCCCCTTAACTAGCCCTCGTTGTGGTTTACGTAGGCGTGGATATATTACGTGGGCTGTCTGCACGCACCCCCTGCGCGCATCTCGGTCGTCTTCGACTTGCTTTACACGCCTCAACATCAGAGTGACCCCTACACCGTTCTGTTCAATAAAACTTGGCGAAACATCCACGTTTCCTTCACAACAACCTCTTCTATTCTCGTCACTCTTTGCAGCCCTTGGATTATCTCTGGGCGCTTCCCATTACCGTCGCCGTTTCTTACCTTCGCCGCACCGCACCCCTGCTCCCCTTCGAATCGCATTCATCATGAGGTTACGACAGCCACGACCGCACACTTTGCTTCTCCTCCTACCCGCTTTACGAGTTCTCGCCACATCCATTGCCGTAGACACATCAGACGACAAGCCAGTCGCGCGGGCCGTTGTGCCAGCCTACACCCAAGCCACCTACTCGCCTGATGCCTCACTCGCCCCGACAGCGGTTCCAAAAGGAACGAAAGATGCGCCTGTCGATGGGCTAGACGGCAAGCCTCACGCCGGGCCATACGTGGACGACGATCCAAAATACAAAGGGAAGAAGGCTCCCAACGTTGTCGAAGATCTCGGAGCAGCCAAGAAGCCTGGCGCTTCTGCGGAGACTGTGCTTGTAGAGGACGTCAAGGATGGCGACAAGAGCGTCATGCAGGACCCGGCACGGAAACCGGCCACTGGCAGCACAGGCACCGAGGGTGGAGTGTCGGCAAAGGACAAGGAGCGACTGGCACACGAGGAGAAAACGGGGGAGAAAATGGAACAGGTTCCCGAGTCGCCAAAGGAGGCTCCCGCCCATCCTGCCGACCAGAAGCAATTGAGTGGAGACGCTGTAGAGACTGCAAGCACCACTCGTGTGCTCGGTGCTGGCGGACTTGAGGTGAGCCGCGATATTTTCAAGCTGATAATACTGTATTAATTGCGCTATAGAAACCCACCGACCTTCCCGACTCCCTCCACGACAACCCTCTTCCTGTTCCAGGCTCTGTCTCTACCAAAGATCCCCTAGACACTTCACCACCCAAGACACCCTCTTCGACACTCGACGATGTTGACGCCGGCGCCGTACAACCTTTCCATTCCTTCATACTCGCTTTCACTATGATTATCGTCTCGGAAATTGGGGACAAAACATTCCTCGTTGCGGCGCTCATGGCTATGCGACACCCTCGGCTCCTCGTCTTCTCTGCCGCCTACTCCGCTCTGGTCGTCATGACAATTCTTTCTGCTGTCATGGGCCACGCCGTCCCCGCGCTCCTCTCGGAACGCTTCACACACTTCGCTGCGGCTGCTCTTTTCCTTGTATTCGGTGTCAACCTCATAAGAGAGGGTCTCGCTATGAGCCCAGACGATGGCGTGGGCGAGGAAATGGCTGAAGTCGAGCAGGAGCTTGAAGAGAAGGAACAGCTTGCCCGACACCAAAACCGCCGGAAATCCTCCATCTCTCCGTATGCCCTCGAGTCTGGTCGTGGTGTGCGACGCTCCCGATCCAACTCGCGACTACCTGCCCCAGCCCGCAGCCCTTCCAGCTCCCCCGATCGAATGCCTTCACCGCGCGGAGGCTCCATGAGTGGCACCTTGGGCGCTGTGAACAACCTCTTTTCCCTCCTCCTTAGCCCTGCGTGGGTACAGACATTTGTTATGACTTTCCTCGGAGAGTGGGGTGATCGCAGTCAAATTGCGACTGTTGCCATGGCTGCTGGATCTGACTACTGGTATGTCACTGCCGGCGCTGTAGTTGGCCACGGGCTGTGTACTGCAGGCGCAGTCATCGGTGGCCGCGCCATTGCTGGAAAGATCAGCATGCGCAATGGTAAGCATGTCCAATCCCTCGTTCTTGACGTAATGCTAACTCGTGACAGTCACGCTTGGTGGAGCGATTGCTTTCCTCGTTTTCGGTATCATCTACACATTCGAAGCGTTCTACTCATCTTGAGCAAGATGCACACTTCCAGCATTGCACGGCGCGTATGGCGGGTCGGATATAGACGTCTCGGGTTGCGGTCAAACTATCTCTATCTTATGTTGACTCACCTATGTAATATTAATTGTACCTAAAATCAACATGGCACGATTGGGGACGGTCAGGCGTTCTCACACAGAGAACGAGGTACAATATATCTCTCACAGTTGACATTTGATAGTAGTTTCATGTGCGACTTGACAGTTCGAAACGGCGTTTGAGTCTCTCTTGCTTGAAACATGCTCAATTCGTTTCATGCCCAGACTATCTGACAGCACACAAGCTTTTAGTTACAACACGGGCTCTGGGGCTGCCGAGCGTGGTGCTGCTAGCCTTCGGCGTTCTAAGGTTGGGGTGATGGAGGTTGACGGAAGTGACCCCTGCACTCGCCGCGGAAGAGAGCCGTTGGCCCTTGCAGCTCTCAAGCTTCAATGGGTGCGCCTTGACGGACAATACCGCTGCTATTGTCGCCTTTCACTATTCACCCGACCACACGCAAATTCTCACGCCACTTCAAAACCCCTCACCGTACTCTGCAACTGTCGTCTAACATATCCATCAGCGACGACGGGGACGCCATACCGGATCGGAACATATCCTTTGCGCGCCATCTGTACCACCACAATCGCGCATCGAAACACAACCTCTAGTGCTACAACCCTCGGTGATGGTATCGACCGCCAGCAGCGCGATGGCGCCGCAGCGTGAGCCCCCCAGACCGCCACCGCCGGCCGTCATCGAAGCCGAGATGCAGTGGATTTTCACCGAAGAAGAACTGCTACTGGCGCCGTCGATATGCGATGGCATGCCCGCTGAGGAGGAGCGCACACTACGACGGAAGGGCGTCGGGTTTATATTGCAGGTGGGCATGATGCTCAAGTTACCACAAACCACGCTTAGTACAGCGGCCGTCTTCTTCAATCGCTATCTGATGCGAATGAGTTTGAAGCCACGGCCGGGTTATAAGCCACTCCACCACTATGTAAGTCTCCCTTCCGGATAAATGCGATTGAAACGCGTCTAACTTCACCAGCAAATCGCCGCAACCGCGTTATTCCTCGCGACGAAAGTCGAAGAAAACTGTCGCAAGATGAAAGAACTCGTTGTTTCATGCGTCCGGGTCGCGCTCAAGGATCCCAACAAGCTCGTCGACGAGCAGACCAAAGACTTTTGGAAATGGCGCGACACAATCCTGTACAGCGAAGACGTCCTACTCGAAGCCTTGTGCTTCGATCTTAACGTGGAATCACCATACAAGACCATGTACGACATGATGAAGTACTACGGAGTCGAGCACAACAAGAAGCTGCGCAACTCAGCCTGGGCCTTCCTTTCCGACTCGACGTCCACACAAATGTGCCTGTTGTTCACATCGCGAGCGATCGCCGCAGCATCGCTATACGCCGGCGCGCGTATGGCGGAGGTAGAGCTAGGAGACGACGACGGAAAGCCATGGTGGGAGATACAACATGTCCAGTTGCGCGACATTCGGAGAGCCTGCAACCTCATGGCGGATCTGTACGAGAAGTCGCCAGACAAAGATGGAGAACCCTCCATGTACGCAGGGCTCCGGACACCAGAGGACGGCATCGACTTCGGAGACACGCCCGACGGTATGGAAGGCGTACAGGCGACAAGCCAAAGCCAACCTCCTGCCAACGGCACGGGTGATGGCAACGTGACGGAGAGGGGCAGTGAAGAGGGTGAACTGGATGGGTAGAAGACACTCCAAGGACGGAGAATCATCAGCTTGGCCAAGCGCGCCGGATTCAAGATCCATTATCAGAAACCACCATCGCCAGGCCCAGAAGCTCAACGCTCTCGTCGTGATTCGATGATCGACGACGAGACTGCTGGCTTCTTGGCGAATGGATTGCCATGGACACGAACCCCGCTTTGGGACGAAGAAGAAGGATATGGCTTATAGTATCGTCTGTTTAGGGAATTGAGGTATTAGGCGTTTGGTTGGTACAAGGCGACATGGGAAGATACCACTAACCCGCATAACACATTATTACTACCTAGGTATGCGCATAGTACTTGAATACTATTGATGATTAGACAGTAACGCGACGTGTTTTCTCAATTATGGAGCAAATATTGCAGACTCTGTGTAGATGCTGCGGCATGTGATTGATCATTTGCACTACTGCCAGCGACGGAGTCCGGGTGGGTGGGGGAGAACGAGGAGGGGGCGGTGAAGGTCTCGTCTCCAATACATGCAATAAACATCTCATCGTACCAAAGACATCAAGAAAGATTGATCTTCTGGAAGGACAGCTAGCGTCAATCGCTGCGGCTTGCGGGTCTTCATAGATTCCCCCACGTGGGCGTATAGACCGTATATCGTGCATGAGATCATGACTCGTGCCGAGGCATCGTTATATGCCGCGTTGGTCTAGTAGCGCGACGTCAAGACTGCCTGTTTGCCACTAAAGTCACTTCCTTCTCTCCTTTAACCTTGAGTATAGCCTGGGAACCCTCGAAAATCCAATTTTCTAACCTCCAAAAGAATAAAAGTGTGATTTTCGATCACGTTCACAGTCTTCGAGACCTAAGACTTGAGTCAACGCCTCCGCGGAACATCGCCAACATGGACGCTTCACCTTCAGCCTTGCTCAAGCTTCTGCTTCCCAAAACACCGTTTCTATTGAAGACAGCACTATGGCACTCTCTATCCATGTCGCCGACGAGTTCAAAGTGGGATCTGAAGACGGAAATCACAGTGAACATGCTCCGCGACATGATGGGCCCCAACTCAACACCAACGCCCATCTCAAAGCTGCAGCGTCTAACCTGCAAAGACCCGGGCGTCAAAGGCAAAATTTGGGTCAGCAAAGTCAAACTAGATGTACCACAAGAAGACGACATCCGACAAATAATGTTCAAAGCCATCGACGACATGAGCACCGGGGAAGAGCAATGGACGAAGCCAGAGCAGCGCCCTCTAGAAGCAGAATGGGACGGCTACCGCGCCTCCGCAAAAGACGACGAACCCGAACCCGCCGACATGAGCGAAAAGGATAAATACGAGAACCTCATGAAAGAAACGACGAGCAAGGTCACACTCCTTTATTTCCACGGCGGCGCAATGTACCTTCTCGACCCAGCGACATCACGACCTCTAACGGGTCGCCTGGCGAAAGAAACAGGCGGTCGCGTTTTCTCAGTGCGATACCGCCTCTCACCACAAGGCCCCTTCCCGTCCGCCTTGCTAGACTGTTTCACGGCGTACCTCTCCCTCCTGCACCCACCCCCAGGCTCCTTCCACGACCCCATCCCCGCCAGCGAAATCGTCTTCGGAGGCGACTCAGCAGGCGGGACATGCTGCACGGCACTCCTCCAACTCCTCCTTCAAATCCACCGCAGCACGCCCGCTGGCCAAACCCCTCGTGTCAATTTCCACGGCAAGCAGGTGGAAATCCCCTTACCGGCTGGTGTGGCATTCGCGTCCCCTTGGCTCGACATCACGCGTAGTCTACCTTCTATCGAGGGCGCAGTAACATACGACTACCTGCCCCCACCTAGCTCAACCGACGCAAGAGAATTTCCCAAAGACGAGGGTGTATGGCCGGCGGATCCCCCACGCGCAGATTTCTACGCCGAAGCAAGCGCGCTGATGCATCCCCTCGTTTCCCCGCTCATCGCAAAAGACTGGAGCAAAAGCCCCCCGCTATTCTTCTCCGTCGGCGAAGAAATGCTACGCGATGAAGATGCCGTTATGGCGCAACGGTGCGTCGCTCAGGGTGTGACGGTCGTGTGGCGCGACTTCGAAGCTATGCCACATTGCTTCGCGATGTTGCTCGAGAGTGTTCCGAGTAGTGCTGTGCATTTCAGCGAGTACGCTAAGTTCTGTAAAGAGGTTGTTGAAGGGAAGAAGATGGAAAGTAATGGCGTGTTTATCAAGGCGAAGACGGTGGAGAGGAGTGAGATGGATGTTAAGACGGGGTTGACGCAGATTCGGTTTGAGGAGGTGGAGGGGTTTATGCAGAAGGGGAAGGAGAGGATTGAGAGGAAGTTTGCGAAGGGGCTGGATCCGGCGAGTGAGAGACCTATGCTTTAGGCTGGTGGTTGGGATTGTGGCGGGTTTGGTTTTGAATGTGAGGGTTTTGTATATAGCGTTTCTTTTGGTGATATATTAGATTCTCTAGCCGGACTCCTACATCGAGTTTAACGAAGAAACTGCGTCGCCCGCTGCTAGGATGTAGCTCTCAACCTTTCTAATCTGCAACAGCAACACTTCCCGTGTGTAGTCCACTGCAACAGTCTTGTTCCTAAGTCCATGAACCAAGGGTTCCCGATCTTTCCCTCTCTGCGCGATGGCCCTGTCGTAGTTGTTATTATTCGTCACCATGGTCCAAGTTTGGTTCGGGTGTGTAAACCAGGGTTCCTCAGCACACGCACTTTTCTCCAACCACACAGAACGCGTCTATCATAGAACGCAACCCATAGAACAAACATTCATACAGCTTCTTATAGTGAGTAATGGCAAGACCCAGGACGCTAACTCGCTTAGCCAAAGTTAAGCTGCACAATACCTAGGTATTCCATCCAGTTCATGAGTTTGAAAAAATAGTTCTGAGTTGCTGAGGAACTATATAAACCTACGCATCTCTCTCTTCTTTCCACACCAACCATTCCAAACTCAACCAACTTGACCAACTTCCAAATTTCCCAAAGAGACTTCAACAAACCCTCACCAACCCGCCAACCCACCAACCACACCCCAACCACCAAGATGAAGCTCACAATCTCCACCATCTTCCTCACCCTCCTGACGGTCACCGCCCGCCCACTGGCCTCCCAAGCCGAACAGCATAGCAGTATATCCGGTACCCCGTGTTCGCTTGTAAACTGCAAATCCGCATGTTTCCTTGGTTCAGAAACATGTCAAATGCTCTGCCAGGGAGACAAAGATGTGAGTTTTCATAATCAACTAAGCTTCCTTTACCAAGAAAAAAAGGAAGGATACTAACCCACACCAAAAGCTTCCCCTCTGCGCCATCGGCACCTCACCCCCAAATTTCAGTCACATGCCAAATCAACGCAAGGACGTAGCTCGCGTACTCCCACCACCCAGACTTTCCATGCCAACACCCTACTGCTCCATCTACACATGCAGCAACATCTGCGACCCGTTATGGTACAAGTGGGCACAGGGAGCTCCAATGCCTCAATGGTGTGCGAGTTATTGTAATGATAATATCTATGTAAGTTGTTTTCTTTTCCCCTTCAGTATGGAGAGATGGACTAACGGGTCATGATTATAGATGCCAATGTGTCCCGAGGGAATTGTACCAGTATACAAGGACGTTTGAGAGAGGCTGGGTGTGCCATGAGGAGGACCAAGGGTGTTGATGCAGAATGATGGGTAATAGTGGAAGGTACTCGGGGGACAGAGATAGCATGAATACAGAGGAATGGATATATCGCCTACAACACAGCCTCTACCACAGCACACAAACTTCCCTCACCGCATCATCCTCGCAGCCTTCGCCTCACAAGCCGCACACCGCCTCACCCTCCTAATGTCATTTCCACTACCATTACCCCCCATCGGCAACTAACCCCCATCCTTGTCCTTCCCACCAGCACTCCCCCTCCCACTCCTCCGTCTCGCCAACCCCCTCTCAACACTACTCTCCAAACTAGTCCCAATCCCCGAATCCGTAAACACGCCCTCCCTCTCCACGCCCCTCGGCACCGGCTCCTCCAAAATAAAATCATCGTCCTCTTCATCATCTGCTTCTTGTTCCTCTCTCGTAGGAATATCTTCCAGCCTAAGCTCATCCCGTTCGTCTTTCGGACTGGGCGAGCTATACGAGAGCGGTTGTTGAGAAGGTAGAGTGGGGAAAGTACGACTAGTGTCGCTGTAGGGTGTGCCTGGTTCTGTGTTGTCTCCGTGTTCGAGTTTGGGGAAGGGTTCGCCTTCTTCTTTCTTGATTTTACGTTGGTGCGCATCTTCCTGGGATGGGGGACTGGAACTGGGACTGCTGAAGAGCAGGGTAAAAACGCCCCATGTGAAGAGCAAGACGGCCATTTCCATGCCCCAGAATGTGAGGATGCCGACTATGGCGCTGGTGAGCCAGTATCGGTACATTAGCCAGCGGAACCCTTCCAATCTGGCGCTGATGCGTACGCTGGCGCGGTAGACTTCGAGGGGGAGTTTCGATCGTATTTCCAAGCGAAGCGAAGACGGTATGTTGCGGTATCCCGGTTCGAACATGACGGATTCCATCATGCTGATCTCGATGTGTTCGGATTCTGTGTGCCAGCCGATAAGATACAGTGGCAGCCGCATGAGCCTGTAGATGATCTCGAGTATCCGGCTTCGGTACGTAAGAAGCACTGGTCTCCGACTTCTGGCTAGTACCGTAGGTGTCTCGCTCGTAGCACCTTCCGTGACGACCTTCTCCGCCGTGGCACCGGGTGTACCGCCCTGACTATGGTCTTCGACACTCCACTCTTCATCCCAGCCGAGTAGATGTTTGACACCCTGGCCGATTGTTGTAGGACCCCGGAACTCCAATCCCACCATCCAGTTCCCCGCTTTCAGGTTTGTATCACTGCGCGGTACTTCCATCTCGACAACGACATCGTACTTCTGGCGGTCCACCAAGCCGGGTATGTTGGCGAGGCCATACGGCCATTTTGCTGGCTTGCCAGTCGGTACGCCATTTGACTGCGTGTGTGCGTAGGGTATTATGGGACCGTGGTCGAATTGCAGGTATACGGGTACGGAGATGCCGCGTACGGGTATGTAGTTGTAGTAGAAGGACGAGTATGCGACGACCGCGAAGGCGAAGAGAATGGTCGAAGTGATGAATAGGAGAACCGTGCGGAGATAGGTTCGCAGTAGGGCCGGCGACGTCGCTATGCGGAGGGGGAGAAGGATGGCGTCCTAGGTACTGGTGAGCATGCGTGTGGGATGTGTGCAGGACTCGCTGCAGCAGAACGCGATGGCGCGCGTCGTGGGGTGGGTGGTCTTACTGTTGCGATCTGAAGAAGTGACCTATCCTCGCGAAAGTCATCCTTGAGTTTCTCCATCGCAGTCTTGTGGGAACGGCCGCCTACATGGCTTGGTGTTGGCATGTCGAGCGCGTCGATCTTCACATGCGGGAGGAGCTGGGCCGGGGTGTGACGTAGGGTGCGCACAGACGACGCACCACGCTAAGCATCCCAGCCAGCATCCTGACATCCCGCCATGATTGCGCCATCATATGCAGGAACAGAAGGATGAACCTGTAACGGACCCGGGAGTCGCTTGAAGATCTAGAGGCACATGAAATACTGTTGCAGATCACATGCTTGTCCACGATGAAGTTGATGAACACGTTTCGATTAAGCAAGAAACTACCCTTGCCATGCCAATAATCCTACACGATACATCCGTCCGATTCAAATCCAAATACATAAGAGACCCGAATGCGATGTGACTGTGAGCCATCTATCGACCTCAACGCCATTAGGTCAACAGTCTGCCAAACCGTGAACCCAAACGCCAGAGGAAGCAGAACCCATACAGATCGTACTCGCAAAACACGTGGTATCATCCCAGAAAACCTTCGGCTCATGTGAAGGAAGCAACAAGACGAATAGCGAAAATCGATGTAAAAACACATTGTACTTAACCAAAACGCTCCGACCAAACAAAGGAAATTCGTGAAGACGCAAATAAGGCTGCACTAGCCGGACGATGCCGTCGCGTTGCCGCATGGAAAGTTCCGCTCTAAGGCCAGGCGACTCGCTCGACTTTTATCCGGGACCGTCTAACAAAGATCCAAGGACTTTTGAGAAATATGCAAGTGCATGTAACGTGCGTAATAACAACATAGCTGCTGAAACAGCTAGAAGGCAAAAGGTCGTGGCTATCGTAAAGTCGTCGGTACATCCCCGTGGAAGACTACTGGTGCTTCCATCCAGATACTCGTCGTTCCATCGTCCGATCTTCCGCACGTCGGGTTGTGGAGTGGTGACACACTCAAGAGAATTTACCCATCTTAGGAGGTCCATGGGGTTTGGTGGGAGAGCCCATGACCGACTTTTGTAACCGCGATGTAGCCTTGGTGACACCGGAAAGGGGTGAGCTGCGGTTCATAGTCGTGCCGTTCTTCAAAGGCGATTTGGCTACTCTGTTTGACCGAGTGCGTTTTCGTAGAGGAGTTATCAGGGCCTCAGCGGACTTGCCAGATCGAACTGGGCGGGAAACGGAGGCGCGCGCCGCAGGATCCGATGGCAGAGAAGCAACATCGCGATAACGGTTCTGGTTGCTGCGGAAAGCGGTAACGACGCCACGGTCGAAGTGCTGAAGCATAAGGTCTGATGTAGCCCGTGCGCGTGCGTTGGGCGTGACAGAGGAAGGTGCCGCTGGGGTGGAGCCAGGATGTGGCATGCTAGAGCTTGCCGGTGTAGCCGGCACATCAGTAAAGTCGAACTCATCGTCGAACTCATCTCCATCGGTGTCGTCGGTGTCAATCTCCAAAAAGTCGGCGAGGTTGAGGTCCTCATCGTATTCATCACTCGAAGAACCCTCCTCATCTTCGTCAACGAGGCCCATGTTACCGTTGGAAGAAATGCTTACGAAGGGATAGAATGCCTCCGGGGGACCAATGCTTTCGTTTCCAAAAGCAAAGTCATTGCCCGAAGCAGACCCAAATATGCCAGTAAGCATGATATCGGTGTTGAGATTGTTGTTGAAAACTTCGTTACTGTTCTCGCTGTCGGAGGCGTTGAGTTGAGCAATGGAGTTCCGAGGACTGTTGTTGACAGTACCGCTCGTACTACTCTGGTAATCGGTCATAGGAATCCACGGAATCAGTACCGTGCGTGGACGGTAGAATGCAACAGCCTTAGTCGACCTGTTAGTGACAGCAATGGCTTGGTCAGACTCGTCGTGGATGAAGACGCCGCGAGTTGGCGGAATTTGGCGGCCAATCGGACGAGAGCTTCGTTGAAACGGCTTAGGTGTTGCAGCGCGCGAGCCCGGTGCTGAGGCCGGTCGCTGTAGAACAGAGTGCTTAGGCGTGCGTGGTAGTATGTCGGTACCAAAGTCTTCTTCGTCAGTGGTGTCACCAATGTCAGCTGATGAGAAACGTTAGTCATTGAGTAAAAGCAATTATAGGGCACTACCATACACTCATAGCCACTGGATTCGCCAGTTGACTCGCCATCGGATTCTTCCGAGTTGTCGACTTGAGTGATGCGCGACTCGCCCTGCTCAAAGTCCCAGAAGGAGGCGTCGGACTGCGGAGAAGCCATGTCTCCGTTGTCATCATCGTAGTCCATCTCAAGAAGTTGATGCAAACTGGGAGGGATCTTATCTTGATCCATGAAGAGATCAGGGAAGACACTGCTGTCGAGCTCTGAAGATTCCGAACTGGAACTATCTGATACTTGAACGTCATCGTCAAAGCGGACGCGCTTGGCTGAGCCGTCTGAAAACTTTCTCTTGGCCATAGGAACAGGGGATGCAGGGAGAGCATCTGGCTCGAAGAAGGGAGTGAACCCATAGTCGGGAAGACTTGCCATGAACGTATCGTCTAATGGGACAGTGACATCGAAGATGTTGTCGCTCAAACAACTCTCAAGACTGAGTCGTCGAGCATCACGATACTCATTGAGAAGGGTAGTAGCTTGTTGCTCTTCCTGGAGGATGTAGCTCTCTTCTTGTTGCTCCATCATCTCCATGTCGGACTCGTCATCGTCAGGGACGAGGTTGACGCCGCTGTAGTCTTCATCGTCGCTCTCAATAGCGTTTTCATAGCTTACTTGGGGTTCGTCGTCTTCTTTGTAGGTCAACAGCGGTATGCTAGAGGCGGCGCTTAGTTTCCTAGCCAGCTTTCGGCGGGGAAACGACTCTTGATCTGTGGAATCGTCACCAAACAGCACTGATGTGCTTGAGAGATTGCTAAAGGTGCGCTTCTTGTTACTCATTAGTAGCTGGTTTACCGGGTGCTTGTTGGGCATGAGCACTGTCTCGTTCACGTCGTCTTCGGCGTGAGACTCGTCGTCGTCTGCAGGCTCGACGCGGATAGAAGGGCGCTTTCCCTTGCCCTTGCCTCCCCTACGATAGCTGTAGGGCATGGCCGGTACATCCGCATCCGTCTCGTCGTCGAGCTCGATGTCTTTGGCAGTGCTACTGTCCTCTTCGTCGTCTTCTTCCGCGGCACCTTCGGTAGCCGACTGGTCACCGCCGCGTCCTTGAGTACGGGGTGTGCTGCCTGCGACTGTGTCTGGCGAGGCAGAGCGCTGGTCACTGCCGTTGGTGTTTGTAGTAGTCTCGTGTACGAGTTTGCGGTCTTGGTTGTTATGTCCACCGAGAGTAGGCGACCGAGCGTGTGTATGGTGAGCCATGGTCGGTTATGTCTTTGGAGTTCGTCTTTGTAGTGATGGAGGCGTGGTGAAGGGTCGCGGGTGATGGTTACAAGTCGGGGTGGTGTCGGAGTGAGCGGCCGGTCGGAATATGGAATCGTAAGGGGTGATAGCGTTCGTCGGCTGGATCTTTGGTGTACTGAGGGGGAGGGCTGGCGAACTATGCTGAGCCCTTGGTGTTTCGTCGATCTTCAAGCGTTGAGCAAGTAGTAATGACAATGATGGTGTTTTGCGGCGCAGGCCAGACGATTGCCAATTGGTTGAGACGAGATTGCGCAGGGGATACTGCACGCAGTCGTAGTATTGGTATCGTCGTAGAGGTTGAAATTCCGTGAGCTGTCGGGCTGATGCAGCCCATGGGCGGGCTGCACCAGGAGTTTAGAGCTCAGCGAGTGCCTGCGGCATTGTCTCGACGATGGTAGGGGTATAGATGTGGTTATTGTGTGTTTCTGGTATGTTTCTGTGTGACTTGAACGTCTTTGGGCTGGTGTGGAGAGAGAATGCGGGCGAGTGAGAGAATATGTTGATAAGTTTTAGTTCGGCACTAGCGTAGAATCGCAGTCCGAGCGTCTAGTTCCTTGCGCGCAGCGATGACTCCATAACGAGCACCAATGAACGGCCATAATGCGACATGCAAGTCAGCCAAAGACATGGTGCTCTATACACCTAGCGCAACGTATCTCGTAATTTCTTCTTCAATTGCCTCTCCAGCGCAGTCCTCCAACGCCTGTCGCGTGCCCCTCACCAGGAAATTTTGGTTTCTCGCCGAAATAACCCCACTGAAACTAACTTGGACGTGCGCAGTGCGTGCAGCGATGAGGCAACACGGGGCTAATACACGGTAACGGCTTCAGCCTATTGGTTGGCTGTAAGACGCAGGCCCCGGGTTTGCACATGCTGCGACGAACAGCACGACGCAGAGAGTAGATTACCGCTGCCCGTCTTCTCCTTGCATCGTCATCTTTAATATCCGCCCTAGCAAACCCATCAACTCGAAATTTGCGCCTACGCGACCCCGACCTCGCGATGCGATCGTGATCTGCCAAAACTGGAGTACGCTTGACGTCGCCCGGCATTGTGCCCCTCCAGATGCACCCATATCGATACGCACTGGGCTGGTATTGACGTTGGCGCCCGCTGGCAAAGAAGCGGTGAAGAGGTGCAAACGTAGCCGGCGCCTCAAACAGTAAAGGTACAGCAACTTGCGGGCCGCTCCTGCTTGTCACAATGCAGGTGTCTGTCCCTGAGACGGTCGTCTGTGTATCGCACATGTGAATTAATTGCCTCCAGGGCTTGCTCTGATCTTCATCTTCCGTGCAATGACTATGGAGCCTTCTCCGCTGAACCGCTTTGTTTGTTTTGGACACCTTGCGTTAACTTTTGCGTCAACTTTTTTTTTGTGAGGCTGAGCTTTACCTTGCTCGGGGTGCATTGGTGGGCCGATCCACTGCGTTCCGGTTGGGTCGAGTTTCTTCGAGCCCGGAGCCAGGATTCAATACCCAGATCTTCGACAAGTCACATGTGCATATGCTCTTCATTGGCTATTGAGCGTCCGCGCATGTACCTGAAGAGTAAATATCTTGTTAGCATCCACGTACATCCAAACTTTGTAGGTGTCAAGGCTGCACCGTGTGGTTGCGGACGACGATAATTACGACCATTACATAATATGTCAAACTTCATGTACATGCTTGGGTACGCCCAAGTTCTACTGTGAGCTTACGCCCGAATACAGAAGACATGTAGAGAAGAGACTTCCACCGCCTCCACACCTCCCGGCTGCCTCCCCCACCCACCCTAGACTTTCTTTCTCGAGCTTACTGCACGATCTTCAACATGTCATATGTGCATATACTTCTATTGGCTGTCGGGCGCTCCTCATTGGCCCGCGGACACCTACATACGGAGTACATACATGCAAAGCAGGTTTTTAATTGGTCTAACCACCCAAGTATAACCCAGACGCTAGCTATTGCAGCGGCACACCATCTAGTCGATTTTCGTAGGTGCAGAGAGGCCCGTTATCAAAAGACAACATTTACTTTTGTTGGGTTGTTGATTGCAACGTTGTCGGTCAAACCAGCAGATGCCCAAAGGTCGGTCTGGCCGAGCCGCCGTTGACATGGCTTTGCTTGGTACAGGGTGGAGTACCGGTGGAGCCTAGAAGCGACGAACACACTCAGGGTTTGTGGTCGGAAAATCTGGATCACGCGCAACATATCTTCACTTTCTTCAACGGGGTAAATCGACAAGGGGTCCCCATACTTTTAGATGTCATCGTCTTCGGGCCCTTTCTTCTTCGAGGTAGCATTACGCAAATGTATGTAGTATGTATGTACAAGAGTCCGGTAGGCTATATGCAAGTGGCCGAAATAGCGGACTTCAAACGTCTAGCTGCTCTCTGTCCCTGGAAGGACAAGTGAGCCGGTTACGGTGCAGTTGCGATTGGACAATGCGGCAGTAAGCAGCTCACGTGTTCTCTCCCAGTGCCGGCTCGGCGCCTTCGATGTTGAAGATATCTCTAGGCGAGGCAGGAGCCTCAAGCTTGGCAAGCGGTGCGAGATTGCCTAGACCACGAATGATATCTTCGTGATCGAAGCCCAGATTGTAGAGCATCTGCGCAGCCCACTTGAGCGTATCGTGCAGTTCTGCACGCGTGGCCTCTGATAACCCCTTGCCACGTCTTTCCTCGAGCTCCACCTCGTTTTGGACCTTCCGAATGATGGCCCAGATCGTCTGTCGGTTAGGGTGGATTCGCCCCTGTAGGATGAGCGTGGCGCCACCATCCTGGACAATCTCAATGTCTTCTGGTCGATCTTCGTATTCTTTGCTCTTGGTGACGCGATATTGTGGCATTGTGGGTAATCCACCAGGCGCTCTGTAGGGCGAGAAAACTTCGCGTGACTGGTGACACCATATCTCGACGATCTCTTTGCCCTTGGCACTGCCGTATCCGTCGAGCACACCGCTTAGTATGCGGTTGAAGTCATCTGTGGAAAGATTGACCGCTTGACGGGATGAGAATGAGAGGAACCGGGCGCAGTAATCTTTCCACTCATCATCTACAGTTGATAGTATGGACAGTGTGCAGTACAGTTCCTCGCGGATGTTGCTGAGTATCATCTGTTCCCATGCAAACAGCAGTCCAGTGAAGCAGTCCTGAGCACGTGTCTTTGCTTCGTGGGGACCATTTGAGGTTCGAAGAAGTTCTGCAGCAAAGCTTGAGATGATGATAGATCGCGGCCTGAACGTAGATGCCTCTTCCACATACTTTTGCATGCCTCTGATGGTATCCCAGTTCTGAAGCTTGATCTGAGAACACAGCAAGGCTACCAAGATTTCAGCCGGCATACGCTGCTGCTTGTGCTTCTCGTTCCAAGTTCCAGCGCTTTTGATCACGTCCAAGACGAGATCGTTTTCTCCAGCCATTGTGCCAAAGCGAACAACGGATGCGGACATGTTGCGATGACTGTGCAACTCGCGACCGATAATAGGACCGTCCAGATCATCGGAAAACAGCAACCAACGGCCCACGTCGTACATCTTCGACTCGGTAACTAGATCCAGCAACCGCGCGAGGAGAGGTATAGGAATCTTGTTCTCGAAAGCTGGGAACTCAACCGGCGGAAGATGACTTGTGAACGGCTCGTCTGGTCGTAGCTGCGGACTATTTTGAAGGGTTTCGAAGAACTCGTGTACAGACTTTTGTTTGTTGTCATCTGTATGTTGTTGAAGCATGGACAATGTCGTCAATGCTCCCTGAACGTCACCGTTGTTGATAAAAGCATGCATGGCCCGATGCAACATGCTGAGTGGGATAGTGGTTGGCTCAAAAAAGTAGGGTACTTCAGTACTTGACGAAGCAGACGCGTTGGCAGCGCCTACCTCAGTGCCAAACCCTGGAGCCAGCTCGAAGATGCGCAAGAGCAGCTCGGGTCGCTTCTCTGGTACGAAGCCGCCGGACTCGATAAGCCGGACCATGATGGAATCCCAAGCTGAGGAACCGAGACTTAGGTTGTTCCTATCTAAGAAGTCCTTCAAGGTCTTGATAGAAGCGACTAGGCTCTCTGGAGTAGCACCACGAGCTCCAACTCCCAGTCGCATCTGGTTGACAAGCCCATCGACAAAAGCCGTAACGACTTCGCTGCTTATAGTCCTTCGGGTTCGGGCGCGGTCTTCAGCACGTGGCAAAGCATTCCCGCTCATCGGAACCAAGTTCCACGGACTTGGTGGTGCTGGTGTTTTCTGTTGCTCTGCTTCCATAATCTCCCTCCAGCTGATAAGCGCCCAGCTGTGGTTCCCTTCCTTCGCTGCCATTTGCTCCAGGATGTAAGCACCATCAAGTGTCCAGCCTCCGTGTAAACACGACCACAAACAAAGCTCTAGCCATAGCTCCGGAGCCACCTCTGTGACCTGCACCTTGTAACGGGACCCAGGTATCTCATGACCGAGGAAGTAGTGGGCATTTGCGCGATCCTTGGCAGTCTTGACGGAAGCTTCGTGAGCATTCCAGGTGGCGTCAGACAGGGCTGTCAAGATCTTGGTCGAAAGCATGTGAAGGGTCGGAGGTTGTTGAAGTGCATGCTTGTCCAGGGGATTTCGATATGTGTAGACTGAGTCAGGCATGAAACCCAGATGGTGCAGGTAGGCAATCATCTCCAAGACACGCGGCATGACAGTCTCCTGTCCGCCACGGTCTTGTTCCGCAGCTGACAATATCATGTGCCCTAGGCTCCTCCACAGCTGTCCCAGGGCTCGCTTAATAGAAACATGCGGATACCGGATCGACTCTGGAGCGGATGTTACAGCGTCTAGGGTACGCTGCAGCTTGCGATTCGGAAAGGTTCGTTGGAGGCGCATAGGACCTTCAGTCAGCTCTTTCAGAGGCCGGTGCTCTTCTCCTTGTAACACAGCGTTTGCATACTGCTCGAGATGCTCAGTGAGGTCGTTCGAGCTTTTCCCATCCTCCGTGAGCTTCCTGACCATCCAGATGACCGTTGGCCATTTCCCCGCCTCCAAACCAAGGTGGCTCAGAATATCCACAGAGGCATCCTGAGCCTTGTTGATGAAAAGGGCGAGGTCGAGTGACGTTATCGGCTTCTCTGGGTTCTCATCGGGCTCTTGCCGCAAGTAGTTCGGAAGGAATGGCTCAATGGCAGCAAGCCATGTGTTGACATCATCACGGGCCTCTCGAGGTGGGTAGGGTATGCATGAGTGGATGCGTTCCTTGGGCTTGGGCGGATATACTGGGACAATCACATCTTCCCCATCTTGCGTCGAAAGCTGGGTTTGTGACTGAGCGTCTGCGGGGCGGCGTTTCCCAGATGTGAAGGTGCGCTTGGAGCGTCTACCGAGGGCGGGAACGAGGAAGGCGGCGACGGAACAGGGAGCAGCGATTCCACGAGGGTTCGGACGGAAAGCCTGTGAGAGGGCGCTGCGAAAACATGTATGCGCAGCGCTCATTGAGGGGTGGCGGGCGAGGGGTGAGGGTGAATGCTCGTGCCAGCGGCATGTCTTGACTTTTTCTGACTGGGATCATGACGAACTGCACTCTCCAGATCCGAGACGCGCTAAAGTGACGGACAGGGATCAGCGCCCGAGCTCCCAGGCTGCCTGCCACTAGCGCCCCCCAGTGACCTCACGCGTCGACCCGCGCAAACATTTCGCGACATTTCCAGCAGTTGAACCAAGGCTGGACACATTGACCGTCGCAGCCTAAGACGTTCGCATACATAAGCGACTACCTCCGCGCGTGTTCGCTAATTATTGCAGCTCAACCTCTACCAACCACACAGCACACTGACATACCGCGACTATGGGTGTCTATCGCGTCGGTAAGTACTGAATGAACCCAAGTTCTACGCAGCCAACCGTCTTCCTATGTCATGAAATACATACTGTTTTACGCAACTCCGGACTGAACTAACCATAAATTAGAGGTCTCCCCTAACAACCGCGCTGGCTGTCAAGTCAAGGAATGCAAAGAAGCCGGCTCAAAGATCACAAAGGGCCAGTTCCGCTTTGCGGTTCAGGTCACCATTCATGAGCATGTCAGCTGGCAATACCGCCATTGGTAGGGTCTGCCATGATCTGTCTTCCAGCAAATTTACTGATGTGTCCAGGGGATGCGTTACCCCCAAGCAGATCGAGAACCTGATCGAGGTGTCCGGAGGCGACACTGACATGGTCGACGGCTACGACGAGTTGCCTGCAGACTTCCAGGAGTCGGTCAAGTTCGCGCTAGAGAACGGCCATATCCCAGATGCAGACTGCACGCATGTAAGTATCTTCACACCATCTCTACGAAATACTCAGACTCAGCTTTACTAACATCATCGTCAGCCTGAGGATGTTGAATATAACCGACCAGGCGCTAAGAAGCCTCGAGCGAAGAAAGCCAAGAAGGCCGACGACGAGGACGGCGATGACGCGGAGGAGAAACCTAAGAAGAAGCCCGCAGCCAAGGGCAAGAAGAACGCCGTCAAAGACGAAGACGAGGAGGACGCGCCTGCGCCGGCCCCGAAGAAGCGCGGTCCCAAAGCCAAGAAGGTCAAGGATGAAGAGGAGGAGGATGCGCCAGCTCCCGCCCCGAAGAAGCGTGGTCGGCCGGCCAAGAAAGCGGTCGCTGAGGAAGAAGACGGCGACGAGGAAGAGGCAGCTCCTCCGGCCAAGAAGGCTCGTGCCAGCGGTAGGACCAAGAACGCCCCCAAGTACAACGACAGTGAGGACGAGGCCCCTGCCCCCAAGAAGACCCGCGGCAAGAAGGCTGCGCCCAAGCAAGAGCCGGTAGACGAAGACGAGGATATGGCTGAGGATGCCCCGGCTCCCAAGAAAGCCCGAGGCAAGAAGGCCGCAGCGGCCAAGGTCGAGCCTGAGGCCGATAGTGACGTCGAGGAGGAAGCTCCCGCGCCTAAGAAGGTCCCCCAGAAGAGGTACGTTTCATCGAACGAGACACCAGTATGTTCATGACTAATTGTGTATAGGGGCCGCAAGAAGGCCGTCCCAGCCGACGAGTAAGCTCGCCTCACGCACGAAAAGCAGCACGCGTTACCGAACAATCTAGTCAGTCCGTATCGAGGCGTTAGCGGGGTGTCACCGGGGAGTATTGTTGAAACAGTAGAGATACCCAGGAGAGCGTCGTGTTTATGAGGAAGGAAAAGTTACAGCAGGTCGTTTCTTTGGGTCGGTATCACAACGGTTGTTCTTTGTTTCCTCATGTTGTCGGTGTCTGTTTCGTTGCTGTATTTCTATACTGAATTGAGGTCCGTGCATGACCTGCTACTATCCAGTTCTCATCTCGCTTGTGTGTCTGTGTATGTATTGTACAATGTGTTTTCCCTTGCACATGTGTTCCATTCCATTACCACATCAATCAATCCCTCCTTCCATACTTTGGATATCAGAGCAGTCGGCTAACCCCATTAGCTGACTCCCATCACGCCCTCAACTTCTCCATCTCCTCATCCTTCATCCTCGCCCAATCCACCATCACCCTCCCATCCTCACAGTTGATCGTCGGAAACAAGTCTTTGAACCCAGCACCGTTCCTAGCACGCTCTGTGATGTATGTATGCACTACATCCTGACCGTTGCACGACTCTGAGTGGATCGGACAGCGAACGGTGAAGACTGCGTTCTCGGTATCGGCACCACGGTCGGCATCGACACCGGTGTCGTTGCCTTCCGTCTGCTCGTCAGGCGAGGGGAACGAGAAGATAGGTCGAGGTGTTGAAGATGGGTTCGCGGCGTTGTAAGCTTCGTTTAGAGCTTTTGAAGCGGCGCGCGGTCGACCGGTGTTTAGTGGCTTCTTCTCGGCCTGGACGATGTAGCTGGGAGATGGAACAGGGTCCATGAACGCGGGGAAAGAAGATGTGTCTGGTGCACGGGCTGGCGGAAAGGTGAACGCGGGGGTGGTGTCGCGTTGCTGATCTGAGCCTCCACGTAAACCGACGGGTGCTTGACCGATGGGAGTTTGTGCCCTTGATGACTGAAGACTGCTTGCAGGTTGTCCACCACCCTCATGTCTAGCCGGAGCATTCAGCTCATAGCCTGTATCACCCGTCTCATAATCCCGCTGCGCCAACCCCCTCAAATACACCGCACTCTCCTTCGACCGATAATCCGGTGCACGGAACGGACTATTCTCCCTAGTCTGAGCCCTGGACTCGCGAATCACATCTGGATGACCTAGACCATGGAGGTACAAACCACTTCCACCACCCTCATCAGGCGAAGTGTCCCGTGGACTGCAACTCCGAAACCTACTCGGTGTGTGCGAGCGTGACGAGAGTCGGGATGGCGAAGGAGTAGGCCGACGAGAAACAGTTTCTACGAAAGCGGAAATGTCGGAGGGATCCATCCAGCCTTGTGACACGGAGAGGTTGGCTACCATGTCTTCTTCTTGCCATTGTGAAGCGTGGTGAGGCGCAGTTCCAGTTCCAGCTTCGGCAACATCTGCGAGAGGACTTAGTGATCGCCGGATCCCTTCTGCGGCTAGTAGCTGGTTCAAACGTGAGGTGCTCGCTATGGGTCGGAGTGAGGTAAGGCCTTGACCACTGCGGACGCTGAGACCATGCTGGTGGGTTGGCGATACGGGGCGTGAGACGAAGGGTGTGTTGTCTACCGAGGCGTTGCGGGAGCCGGGCGCGGAGTAGGCGAGGTAGTGGCCGCGGTCGTGCGGTGTGTAGCTTGTTGCTGGGAAGAAGCTTTGTGAAGAGTCGCTAGTGGTGGGAGGAGCTTCGACCGTGCCGATGCGTGGGACGTTGGTTGAAGAGGATGAGGTACGGTGAGGTGGTGCTGGTCGAGAGCGAGAGTTGGGTCGTGAGCCGAGGTTCGAAGATACTTGTGAGGGTACTAGCAGTGTCGTGAAGGATGGGACACGTGAAGGAGCCTGACTGGGTAACGGATCCTGCGCGCTTGCCTTGGGAGTCGCAGCAGCATCAATGTCCTTTGCGCTGCCTTTTACAGTCTCAGTCTCGACCTTGACGTCCTTCTTCTTCTCCTCAGCTTTCTCCTCTTCCAACGCCTTCTTCGTTTCTTGCTTCTTGATCTCCTCCTGCTCCTTCTGCCATTCCCACTCGTGAACACAAGACCTCTGCAAAGCAGCAACAGTGCTTTCAAGAACGAGATCAGGTTTCTTGGAATCGTAGAGCGGTGCTTGATCTGTAACGACCCCTACAATGTTGATGCCCTTTTTGGTCGAGAAGGGCACTGGCTCGATCGTGTTACCGACGGGATAGGCGTAGATGAAATGGCCTCGGTAGTGGTACGCGACGCCTGTTTCGAGCGTGTGGTCGCCCTTCAGACCGGAGATGAAGACCCGCTGTTTGGTAGCTTTAATTCGGGCTGCGCGCTCTGGGATACGATCAGTATAGAGATCTTGTGCTGTAAGCGGATTCGACCAAGCTTGGTGACTACTTCGGGAAGTAGCGATCGCTACACCATACTCGCTCGACGGAACTTAGGGACTTACCATTCGCGATAGTCTTTGCATTTCCTCTCCCCGCCATCGTTGCGCCTACTCAAACGGGTAATCGTGTGCGTTGGCGGTGGGTTGTTACGTGATGTCACAACAGCGTCGCGACAATCGCAGATGCAGATTGAGAAAGCGACAGCACCAAGTCACGGAAGTAGCGCGGGTACATCACACGGTTATTCCTTTATGACCATCAGGCAGTTTGGTGGTGATCGCAAGTCACTTTCGATCCACATATGACCCCACAGCAAACGGCAGCTGAGCTAAGACCATGCGGGAAGACCCTGCGTGTGAGGTGGTGAAAGTGAAAGCGAACATTTCGATTGGGTTGGTCGGGTATAGCAGGAGAAAGCATCTCGAGATATAACAATAACAAAGAAGGCCGCTTGCAAGGTTCAACACGTTGCTGGTCTGACATCCAGGATAGGCAGGCGCGAAAGACGAGGAAAGGTTTAATGCAGCATGCTTAAATATCATCTTGCAGAGCTCGTCATAGTACGCCTATGATGGGAGGTATGCGTACGGTATTCAACGCTCCGTGCAGATCTCAGCTGCTAATGATAGCCATTGAACAGCGTCCGGAAAAGAGGATAATCAATATGAACTACACAAGCATGGAAATGAGAAGATGGTTCAAATAAATGGGATATCAAATTGATGAAAACACGCTATTAACTTCCTCCTCTTTCTCGTACAGGGTATCACATTCTATCGGGTAGCAGAGGTACCGTCAGAGCCATCGGCAGCAGCACCAAGACCCTCCTCGTCACCGGGCTCGGTGTAAGTGCCCGACTTCTTGGTAGCACCACGTGTGCGCTCGTCGAGGATGTTGCTCTTGTCGATAGCATCCTTCTCATCACGTTCTACATTATGTTAGTGTTGTGTCAACTATGACTGTTGATGTACATACCGAGCTGAGCGTCAGAGTCACCACCGTTGGTGTACTCGGTCGCCTCAACGGGCGCCTCGTCATTCTGAACGGGGATCTCGTTCTGGCCGGTACGGGACTTGTAGTCGTTGTCCATGGCGTTGCCGTTGGGGATCTCGCTGGAGCTCATGATGGTGATGTTGATGTCGTTGGTTTGGGTAGTGGATGTGTTGGTGGTGGTGTTGAAGACGAAAGTAGTTGATTGAGATGTGATGATGTGTTGATGTAGAACAAAGCAGATGGGATTACCTCCTTATGTAGACGTTGTGAACAGAGATGCTACGTCATGGTATCGACCATGTCCCCTCAAGCCTCTGATGCAACATGGTGTTCGAAACAATAGGGAGGCAGGGCCGCGATCTAGATCCCATACCGCGATCACAGGTATGACCGCATAGTCCAGAATGCCATACTGACCTCCACAAAGCGCCATACCAGCATGGGATTGATGTGCACTGGAAAGGGGATAGGCATATGGCGATCCGGGAAGCGGGTCCCTTCCTAGAGGCGGGAGCTGATTGCGCTTGTCGGAGGTATGCGATGCAATGACTAGCAGACGTGAGAGTCGCCGCGTCATACTGCGGTGGTGGTGCTGCAGGCCAATGCAACGAATGCAATGCAGCCCTTCACAATTCTTTCTCTTTCTACATGATTGACAGTGCGCCTGTGTTTCTACGATGCGATGGATGCTATGCGAAGCTACGTAGACGTTAATATTGACTGTCAGAACGTACCTTAGACTGCGTCATGCCTCCACAAAGCTACGGGGACTGGACACCCGTCATGCAAGGGACAGCACGACAGCCCATGGACCCAGGGCTAGCATCGCACCTGCAGCCGAAAGAGGGTGACAGTCGACGTCAACACAAGCGTAGCGTCAGGGGAGTGTGGAGCCTCTTGTCTGAGCTACAGATTGGCGAGATCGATCGTGCATGAGATATCGGATTCTGTGCGATGTCGATGACGCTGGAGGCTGGAAGTTTGTTTTGAGATGGCTGGTCGACGTTAGGTGGGAGCATTGACGCGAAACGCGACATCGCGACGTCACGACATCACGTTGGCCCGGAAGCGACTTAGCCTGCGTTAGGGGTAGGGATACGAGCAATTGAGCAACCACATCATCGCATTTGAGATGCACATGCATTCTCTCTTAGCGATAACTGGGGCGCTGATATTACGGACACGCGCAGTCGTCCTCTAGGTATGCCAAGGGTGAATATACGCAGAACCCTAGCCTATTACAGGATAATCCATCGTCGCAACTGAGACGTAGCATTCCCAAGGCGTTACATTGCAATCCACAGAGATTATGATTTTCAAAGCGTAACCATGAGTTTGTCCCTATCCAAATAATACATAGCAGAATAACTACGCCAAAGATGCACACCGTTTCTCAGATAATACAGCGACGATCATTCTACGCACTGGCGCCGGCATCGACCGCAGTTCCGCTCTCGCTCGTGTCCTTCTTCGCCTCCTCGGTCTTCTTCGCGGCAGCCATCTGCCATGCTGGGATAGCAGCGCGTCCCGGCGAGGGCCTACCGTACGCAGGGAGCGGCTTCTCGGTGGCAGGGCTGGGAGTGGGCGCGGGCGTTGCGCTACCATTTGTCTGGGTCTCGGTAGCGCTCGTGCCGTTGGTCTGCTCACTGGGCGCAGGAGTAGACGACGGCTGTGGTGTCGATGCCGAAGCAGCGGGTGTGCCGTTTGTGTTGGATGTCTGAGACTGCGACTGCGCTTGTCCGTAGTAGCCCGAGGTGCTCTGTGGGCGTGGTGGTGCCGGAGAGCTCATCCTGTTGCCAATCAACGTCTTCAGGCTCTTCAGCTCAGTTGACAGCTCCTGCAGCCTCTTGTCGGTGGACTCCTTCTGTGAGTCCAATGCCTTGGGAATCAAGTCCCTCAAGCCGCGGACGTCATCCTCGATACGTCTGTTGTCGTCTCCCTGTCTCTTCGACGACTCCTTGAGGCTCGTCAGAACACTCTCCACCTCACCAAGCGCGTCATCCAGTCTTGTTGTCCGTGCCTCTTCCGATGCCTTGAGAGCGGTTGTGTCGGTGTTGAGTTGCTCGAGGAGATCGAACGCGCGCTTGAAGGATTCGTCGACTGAAGCCTTGTCTTGCTCCAGCTGAGGTTGCGTAGGTGGTTGTATCAGGGGTAGGACGTATCGTTTCGCTGTGAAGTAGAGGCCGTACCCTACACCGCCCATGACCGTCGCCATGATGAAGTAGTCGCGCCAGTCGCGTTTCGGCGGTCTGTATCTGTCAGCATCGGAGCCGGATGTAGATGATCTCTATGCTTACTCCGGAGGCGGCGGAGGCGGTTGCCAGTATTGTTGGGGCGGATAGCTCCCATACGGGGCTGCCGGTGGTGGTCTGTACGCATTGCTGGCTACTGCGGATGTCTGGGGTGGAGGCGATGAAGCATAACTCGGGTCTTCGGCTGCACGCGCGAGCGAGACATCGACTTCTTCTTGTGTGAGGTTCTTGGATTGGAGAAAGGCGATGCGCTTCTCAAGGGGCGCGCTGGCAACGGACGGGTCCTGGAGGACTGGCGGCTGTTAGTGTCGTCGCGTAGAACGTGTCGTGCGTCAACCTACAAGACACCGCCGACTGTATTATATCCTCGCGGACCATATTGACTGCACGATACGCAATGCCAGTAGCACGCGCAGGTTGAAGTTGGTGATGGAACTGGAGAGTCGCGAAATGACGATCCGAAAGCTGGAGGCGGGTATGCCTCGGCTCCTTTAGATCGGCGGTCGGTTCCGCCTCGTCTCACGTGGCACGCCGACCGCAACTCTTTGCCAACTTCGACTCTGCGATGCGAGACGTCCCAACTCCAGATTATGACTTTCCATCGCAACATGCCCTGGTCTATGGTTATGAATACGGGCGATGCTGGTCATCTACACTACATCGGCAGTATGTCCACGGGAGAACGGTCAGCCTCCACCGACAAACACGGTACTGCGATGACGCATCAGACGCTGTGGCCAAATCAGCAGAGTCTGTACACTAACTTATGCCACTGCTCCATATTTCGATCACTGTATTATCCCTTACTTCTTCTCCTTGGAAACTTGAATTACTTCGCCCGCCGCGGAGCATCTGCAATACTTGGACTCAGCAGGTAGGGCAGAACAAACATAGTGTCAGTGAAAAAAGAGCGTGGATACATGGTGCTCATCCCATGTTCTGTCAATACCTCGACGTAATGTGCCCTGAAGGACATGGCAGACAACACGAGAAAAAGAGCAGATTATCACGCAAGCTACCGAGAACCATGGTTGCGATACACTCAAGCCAAGGCTGACATTCGACATGCGACAGCATGCAAGCTGCCCGAGCTTCAGAATATCGTTACACACTTTGGGAGTGTGTACTTCGACTTTCGGTATTTTTAATCGTCGCACTGTGTCAGAGCGATTTCTTTGTAGTTTTGCCAGCTTTCATGATCACCGTTTGGTCACGTCTATCAATCGCTTTGTACTCGGATGGCCCACATAAGGCGACTGCTCTGTGCCCGGCCAGTTAGAATACTGCACGCTTCCTCATATGAACACCCGCTCATTGGTTGTTCAGGGGCACTATGAGCGCGCGGTATTTGGTCGGTTCGAGAGTGAAGGTGTGTACTGTGCGGAGCTCAGACTTTCTTGCGGTGTAATCACGACCTTCACCTCATTGTGAATGCAGTCCAAGACAAACGCAGATTTCCGCCTCTCCACCAATCTCACACTGCTCAATTTCTCGTTCTACCTCCTCGAAACTCTCGCATGTCTATAGCGATTGCAGCCACCGTCTAACTCAGCGATACCATGGACCGAACGAACATTATCGACGACAATGAAGTCGCGCGCGCCATGACTTTGGCTACGCCGAGGAAAGGCAAAGGAAAGGGTAAGAAAAAAGCTCCTGAATCCCACGCGAGCAGTCCTCCAAAGCAGAAGAGTACTGCGAGGGCAAGGGCAAAAAGTGCGACCCCAGCTACACCTTCCACCCCGACGCGGGCTTCTGGGGCTAGGTTCTACGAGGCGAACGGCTTGAAAATCCCGTTGTACAATAAAGACGGCTTAGGCAACAAAAAGAGGCAGTATGCTCGCCTATCCAAGGGTCTGCTCAAGTACAGCGTGGACGACTTACTTGACATTGTAGAGCAGTATGCAGGCGCGGAGAAGAGGCAAGAGCTGAAGGACGAGGGACTAGCGAAATCAAGGCTCGCGAACTGGATCGAAGAGAAGGAGACACTTGCTCTTGGACGCAATCCGAAGTCGACATTATCTAGTAGGTTTCTTTCCCATCGTATTGAATGCGCGCAGGTATACTGACAGTCTAAGTCGCAGATGAAGAAGAAGAAGCCGATGATACTGATGACGCCGTCTCCTTCCTGGCCCCCACCACCCCGACATCTTCCAGTGTGAGAACACCAATACATGCGAATACACCCTCTACACCCGTCAACAAAAAACATGACTCGCCAATTACAATCAAAGACAGTAGTACCTCCCGTCAATCTAGTCACCGGAAGAGGAGCGCACCTGATGAGCCACCGGACGGTCGGCCACACGCAAAGCTTCAGAAGCGTGACGCACTAACAAACATGGCTGCTACAAATACCGGACATTCGGCTGAGGATGAGTTCACAGGCACCCTATTCGACTACACCATACCAACGCTTTCGCAAACGGAAAGGCAAACATCGCTATATAACGCCAAAGGGTCCCGCCAAGATGCTTTCATGCAGGCCACTGGCATGAATCCTTTGGATCCCGACCGCTCTTCGATAATTATTCGCGGACGTAATGAGGATCGCGTGCTCACAGCGACATCTGGCAAAGGTTATCGCAAGGGCGAGACGTACTTCCATGAGACCACAAGTAAGTAACAGCTTTTCTTTGGATACTCCTGATGCAATGTGGGTCGTTCCATTCGCTGCACACTTCCTTACAGTCATCTGAACACCCCCTGGGATGGTCGAAACATACCATTTCCTCGGCTGTTTACTCCGCTTGCTCCATACAGCACACCTGGCTAACACGCTACCTAGTACCACATCGCGCTACCAAGCACCACCAATCTCCTGCCGTCCCATATCTGAAAGAAGGAAACCACGGACGCAAAGGCGACTTTCAAGCCGATAACGACCGGCGCACGGGCCTGGGCCATCAGTTTGAACCAGACGACTATCTCAAGTGGTCGGAGTTCAAGAACTTCCGCAGCACGCTCTACGAGCAGTTTCCACACTATCCAAAGCCGAACCAGGGGATAACAATCGACCTTGAGACTAAGGATACATGGGATGCATGGCAAATCTGGTACGATGAGTTCACGAAGAAATATCCTGGCTATGCCGTCGCTCACTTGTGGCCTTGTGGCTGCGAGAAGGTGAGAGACGAGGATGAGAGTGAGGAGGAGTAGTGGTGAAAGATATCCCCATCGGCATACG
Source organism: Alternaria hordeiaustralica (assembly GCF_023758085.1). Lineage (NCBI taxonomy): Eukaryota > Fungi > Ascomycota > Dothideomycetes > Pleosporales > Pleosporaceae > Alternaria > Alternaria hordeiaustralica. Next base: position 3,923,444 of record NW_026056773.1, on the reverse strand, counting down.
AAAATCATGTCCTACGATCGCAATGTAGGAGCCTGCAGCATGCCAGGGATGTATAGGTCGCGGGTGGTCACGATGTAGATTTTCATTATATCTAGGTATGCTTACAAACTTCACCTCGATGCCTGGACACTTCAGTCACCCAACGCTCACATCTTGTAAATGACTCACAATGCAATATTGGTACAAGACTCCTAGTATCCTACTCACAGTGTCTAGGCTCGAGGTTCACTACATCACTTACTTACCTCTCCCGCGGCGCCTCACCAAGCGAGACACCCACCTCACACATAGGGAAACCCGAACAGGTCTGCAGACTACATCAAGTCAAAAGCGTGCAAAGTGGGTGACACAACGTCAACGTAGACTGCAGGGTGTTCAGTTTTTTCCTTACACCATCATCACCAGACAAGTATACAATGGGTCTGAAGCTCGAAATCCCTCAGCGAGACATCTCCAAAGAGGAAGAGCGCAAGCTCAAGATCCAAAAAGCCGCTGCAAAACGCTGGGTACCCAATCTTCAAAGGCCCCCGCCTCAGCTGAAAGAGATCAACGCTGCCTACAACAATAAGCTTATGAGGCATTACACCGACGGAACTGCAGCACCGTCAAGCGAAATCATCAGACCGCCAATCAACAGATCCGCCCGAGTGGACGCTTTACTGGCAACGCTCCCACTTCAACCGGAACAAAAGCTGCCAAAGCCACTCAGTCAAATACAAGCCGAGCACCGCGAAGAAGTCAGAATTGCCACACTTTTGGAGCCAAACAGGAAGATCACCGAAAGTGCGTACGCCAAAAAATTAGCGAAGGAAGCTTTCTCGTCAAATGGAAAACCTCGTGACCGCAAAAATCTCAAGCGCAAGTCGACATTTGTTTCGGATCTCAAGGTCGAGGAGATTCAGAAGTAACGCCAAGGCAAAGACAACAATTCTGCCTGATTGGAGCAAGGCGACAACGGGTCAGTTTGCTGAGTCCACTGGGCAGGGTGGAGTGTGATGAATGAGTCAGGGTGCGGTGATGGGCTCCGAGGCGAGCATATTACGACATTGGGTTGGGGACTGCGGCATTTGTTTTGAGGAGTACGGCGTTTGGGCTCAGTGACTGCGACGATTGCGGCTGGGAAGTATTGCGATTGTTTTAAGGGTTTGGCTTATTGGCGGTGTTAGGGTAGAAAAATGTAGACTAGTCAAGGCAACTATGGTACTTGATTACACATAAGGGTCCACCTTGACATTTGTGACCAGTGATAAAAATCGTGTATGACAGATAGGCGCAGTGTCCGTGCGACGCATCTATAGTACCAGATATTGTTGTACGTGAGTTTCCACTTCGAGGTTCTCGGCCAGTGATGTAGGATGTATATGGCAATAAATGTAATATCTCAGCAATGCAACTATGGTACTGCTATGACTAGATCTGCTTACCATGTGCGCACTTTGGTTTCCATGCGCGCTCACATATTTTATACCGAGCTAGCAGTATAAATAAATCATGTCCATGTCCACTTCCAAAGACCATACCATCACACCAAACCTCCGCAACAAAATTCCGCAAAGAAAGTTGAATCCCAACTAAACCATCTAACACCAACACAAAACCGTAAAATCAAGCATCATGAAGCATTTCCTCTCACCCGACCGCATGGTCGCAAATTCGCCTGCTCAAATGGGCGAGGAAGCATCACCACCCACCACACCATCAGCCGCGAAGCCCAAACCTAAATGCCGGCTAATCATCCACCCCCCCAAAACACCATCGCCAAAGAAGCCCAAGCGTGGATGCCGTCTCACCATCCACCCACCCACGCAAAACCATGCCAAAACCCAATACCTCCCAACACCCCAATCACTCCCACAGCCGCCGCCAAACACCAGCGCCGCGCAGAAGAAGAAGAAGCCCTTCTTCCAACATTTCAGAACGCGAGCACAACTCCGCACCCCCGCCAATAAAACCTACTATTTCCCCAGCGCGCAGAAAGCCAGAAATAACATGCGCAACTCCCACTTTTTGGAGTTGGTGAAACTGGGTGTCACGCCGCTCATCCACAAGTGTGAAGACATGGGTGATTTGGGACTCAGTGGCGTGGAGATGGAGGATGAAGAGAGAGGGGAGAGGGGCGAGCTGGAGTTTGGGACTGGGTTGAAGGCGGAGATGGAAGAGGATGAGGTGAAGAGGGGGAAGATGGCTTGGTTGAAGGAGAAGTTGTGGGGGAAGGGGACTTGGGCTGTTTGTACTGGAAGGGAAGAGGAGGAGGAGATGGAGCGTGAGCTTATGTGTTTGGCGAGAGCGGCGGTGCCGCTGATGGGTGCGCACGATGAGGATGAGATGGAGATTAACGGTGGACCTTCGATGAAGACAGGGATCCCAAATATGGGTGATCATATGGGTGACTTCTCGGAGGATGATGTTCGATGGTTAGTAGGGTAGGGGGTGTGAGCTTATGGGATTTAGTGGAGAGCACCTTCAGGCTATGTCATGGGCGCGACGGGTTGCAGGGCATGACTTAGGAACACGGGTATGCGATAGTGTGCGATAGTGTCTGCGATTTCATATTCTTTCTTCTAGTAATCATAAAATCCTTTACCACTCTTCTTTCCTAGCCAGCCTGCATCGACCATCTTCTTGAGCAGCACTGCGGGCCTGTACTTGGAATCACCCGTGTCGTGGTACAAAACCTGCATGATCGCCAGGCAAGTGTCAATGCCGATGAAGTCTGCTAGTTGCAGTGGGCCCATGGGTACATTCGTTCCGTTCTTCATGATGCTGTCAATGTCCTCCTTGGCACCTACACCCGTCTCAAGGCAAATGACAGCCTCGTTGATGTACGGCATGAGGATACGGTTTGCGAGGAAACCGGGGCTGTCGGCGGACTTGGACGGTATCTTTCCCATCTTCTCGCAAAAGGCGATTGCGGTTTCGACGGTAGCTTGCGAGGTCTGGAGGCCGGTGATGATCTCGACGCCCTTCTGGATGGGTACTGGGTTCATGAAGTGTGTGCTGATGACGCGCGATGAAGCCGAGAGATCTGTTGGGTCGGTGGTAGTGCTCGCCGCGATCTTGGTAATCGATATGGACGAGGTGTTGGTGGCTAGGATGGCGTGCGATGGGCAGATTTGCGCGAGTTGCGAAAAGATCTTGTGCTTTAGGTCTGGGATCTCTGGTACGGCCTCGATAACGAAGTCGACGTCTGACAGATCGTCCATTGATGTGCTGGAAGTCAATCGCTCTCTTGCCGCTGCGGCGTCATCTTTCGAGATTCTGCCCTTTCCGACATCCTTTTCGAGGAGCTTGTCCGCAAACTTCAGACCTTTGTCGATTGATGCTTGGGAGTTGTCAATCAACCGGACCGGTACTGAGGCCCTCTGTGCTGCTACGAGAGCTATTCCGAGGCCCTGAACATGTTAGATTGACAGCTGTAGGGTTGGTGCATTGATCCGTACCATCTGGCCTGCTCCAATAACACCAAGCTTCTTGACCTCAGCAGCAGCACCGACAGAGGGAGTTGAGCTGAAGGCACGGCATTGCTGCCGTACAGCGCAACGAGCGACTTGTTTTGAGGCTACGGAAAACATCGTGTGCGATTACTCGAAGGACTGCAAGCAAATTGTGGAAGATGCACGATCAACATGTGATGCAGAATGACATTTCCCAGGCCGATGAGAACCGCGGCGGGCTAGCCGAGGCATGACGTTGCCTGGCGGCGGGAAGGCGCGAGGATCAGCCCTGGCTTGGCGGGTTTGCGCGGTTTGTCCCGCTTGTGGCACTTTACGCGTCGACGCGTCTTTTGGGCCATCGCGACACGGGCGGGCAATCTGAGCATCAACCACGACAATGGCTCAGACAACGCTGGACGATTGGGCGCAGGACACTGTGAACCCAGAAGTTCGCGCTCACGTCTCTAGTCTAATATCTGCTGTATGTATCCCCTTCCACTGTCACAATGGCTACTGACACACAATCAGCTCGGTGGTATTGGCGATGACGGCACGTATGCACTCGGACACGACGCCCTGCTCTGTCTCAAGGACCTACGGAAATGGCTCAAGTTCGCCGACGGGCAGTACAACCGACGCGATGTAGCACGATGCATGGCCGAAGCAAACCTCGTAAAGGGCGACTTGCTTGAGATACTGGCCAAGATATCACCAACTGTCATGGAAAGCACCTGGAAGCACAAGATTGCGGTTGCGACATGTGAGAGCATGCACTTTGACTTTTGAGACTGTACTGACGACCGCAGTGGAACTTCTCGTGCCCTTGACTTGGCCCAACGAGATCGACCCCACCGAAGCGACCGTAAACCACCACCGACATGGGCCTTATATCGGGCTCGCCCAAATTGGCTACAAACGTGCTATTCTGCAATTCGATCGAGACAGAACGCTGCAGACTGCTGTCAAGATCGCGCTCCCTTCTATGGCCGTACCCCTCCGAGAACGCACACCACGAGACGAGGGTATCATCCGAATCGCGCTATACTTCATACGCAACATCGCCATGCTCGCTCCCCCGAACAATGCACACATGGACACCGACGAAGCTGAAGTCTCCCGATCTGCAACGATTGACACCTTCCACGAGCAGGACATATTTCAGGTGATTCTGAGTATAGCGTCTAGTATCGGGGAGGACTTTGTCACCCAGGATGTTGTTATTCTCGAAATCTTGTTCTTCCTCCTCAAGGGCATCGATGCTGAGAAGCTGTTCATGGAAGACAAGAAGCTCAACATTAAGAACACGGACGAGCTCAAGGGCTTGATCCAGAAGGAAAAGGCCATGCTTGCAGGGTACGCTCGCAATGCACCAACCCGGCATAACCGATTCGGAACGATGATCTGGATGAAGCGGGACGACGAGAAAGTCACAACTATATCTGGGCAAGATGTGCTAGGAAAGGCGCAGGCTAGCATGCAGAAGATGGACGATACAAAGAAGTGGAATAAACCCCGCCGTCCCGGAAAGAAGCAAGCCGGCGATGAAGAGAGAGAGGAGTTCGATCTCCCGGTGCCACTGACCTCTTCTGCGCGGAAACATATCAAAGCGTTCGTCGAGGAGTTCCTGGACTCGTCCTTCAACCCTCTATTCCTGCATTTGCGGAAAGCTATCGAGCGCGAAACGGAGCGTGTGGAAACACGACACTCCAGACAATTCTTCTACCTCGTATCATGGTTCCTACGAGCAGAGTGCGCACGGCGGCGAACGATGAAGGAGAGGGCCGCAGACCCTAAGAGTCCTGAAGTTCCGTCTGCTGAGGATGAGAGCTACGGACTAGTAGCCGAAGTCATGAATCAGGAGACCTTCATTCTACTCAACCGCTTCATGCAGAAGAGTCAAGATGAGAAGGCATGGCGAGACCTTAACGCTGGGCTGAAATGCTTCACGCAAATCTTGCTCACCGTGCATGAGATGTCCGAGTCAGGCCTTGAGGAAGACCAAGAGATTGCCGAGAACATCCAAAACCGTATCTTCTATGAAGAGTCAACACACGACCGAATAGTCATGATCCTGAGGTCATACAAAGATCAAGGCTTTGGCTACCTTGATGCAGTTACAGAGCTTTCTCATGTCTTCCTGCGGATGCTCGAGCGCTATGCGAAGCAGAACGTTGACATGCAAATTCGATCGAAACGTCGAGCCCGAAAGATCAAGAAGAAGAAGGCTGAAAAGCAGGGCGAAGATGGAGAGGAAGAGGGCAACGTCTCTGAGACTGAAGACCTCCAACAAGCCCAAAAGACGGTTTCTGAACGCAAGTTCGATTTCATGAAATTCTCGGCAAAGTTCGTGAACCAAAGTAGCGTTAACACGTTCGTTGCCTTTGCCAAGTACTTCAGCGACCTCGATACCGAGCAGCTCAAGCGTGCGCATCGCTTCTTCCATCGCGTCGCTTTCAAGATGGAGCTTGGTGTCTTGCTGTGCAGGGTGGACATCCTGGCGCTTTTCAACAAGATGATGAAAGGTCCAGGCGGTCTTGATCCAGAGTCGCCAGCTTACAGAGAGTGGGATGATTTTGTCAAACACTTCTTCAGGCAGGTTGTAAAGAGAGTACAAGAGAGGCCAGAGCTGGTAGTCGAGATGCTGTTTGACAAGATCCCTGCAACCATCTTCTTCCTTGAGCACGGATATGATCGCGAGATACACACTCGAGCGCCACGAGCTCCGGCAGAGCTTGAGGTCAAACCTGGAATGGAGCTACCCGATCAGATTGGTGTCGCTGTTGGTGTTCTTGTTAATCAGTCAAAGTCGGATGCTCTCCGCTGGGTACGCGATGTGCTTACATCGGCAGCTGAAGAGCGCAAGGCGTGGGAAGAGGCAGCTGAAGCACAAAAGGCGTTGGTGGGTGACGTAGAGGAGCGTCCAGAAGGCGAGGCACCTGAGAATTCAGACCCTGAAACCTCGAAGCCGCCATCGATCTGTAGGTATCCCTCTCGCTTTGAGGAAGTTTGCTAACCGAGCCTAGTCATCAAGTACGATACTGAAGAACGTCGCGTCGCTATGTTCAAAGACAACAAACTACGACTGCTCATGAACCTGGTCGGCTTCGAGAGGTTAGGAGAACACCACGATCCGGACGCTTCATGGATCATACCTGCATCACTTACTTCAACGCAATTGCAAGAAGCCATCGATCTCATTCGCAAGTATGAGTTCGATCCCCCAACATATGAGGACGGCAAAGCGCCAGAAGACTTGCTTCGTAGCAAGGCTGCAGCAGCTCGACGTTCCACTCGTCGGGCCGAGTTTGACGATGACTCTGACGGCATAGACCGCGACGAGGAAGAGGACCACGGAGAGTACGCCAAGGGTGGTCCCACCGAGAGAGATGCAGACGCCCCTCGCAAGACACTGAAGCGACGACGCCGAAGGAATAGTCCTGTGGAGCTTGACGACGAAGAGAAAGACCGCAGAGCCGAGGCACGTCGCAAGAAGGAAATCGAGAAGCAAGCCAAGGCATTGAGTACCATGTATGTGCATGACTCAGACGACGAGGACTGGGACGCTGAGAAAGATGCCGCCTTCTTCGCGCGAGAACAGGCGATCCGCGAGGAAAACATGAAGGTCTTCAAGAAGTCGCTTGTACTTGGAACCGTGGAGCCAATCGCATCTAAGAAGCGCAAAGCCGATGCACCGGCGAAGAAGAGCAAGAGGAGAAAGAGTCCACCGAAACGGAAAGCGCCATTCGCCGATAGTGACGACGATATGGAAGATGCAGAGAGCAGTCAGGCTCCTTCCGTGGTTGATGGCAATGAGGACGACGATGAGGACGAGGAGGAAACTACAGATACGCCGCTTTCATCCCAGAACGCTGGGGCAACAGCAGCACTTAGTGACGCGGATACGCCCAGAAAACCAGCAAGTGATGCTGCGACAAAGAGCACGGATGCTACAATGCCAGACGCAGATTCAGATGACGATGATGACGACGATGCACCGGTAGCGCGTAGACCGGCAGCGGCCCGTAATATGAGGGCTGGCTTTATTGTTGACAGTGACTCGGAGTAATATGTGTGTGTAACAACATTTTCGGCGTGGTCTGGGGGGAAGGGTTGCATAGCATAGCATGGTGTCTTAGGTTTGTGCTTTTCAATGTTTGAATACCCATTGTCTTGTTGTTTCAATATCGTCATGATTTGTTCATCCCGTGGTATCAGTCAGGTGCGGGACAAATTCAGGTTGGTCGAACAGAGGATGCAAACTCCGATGCAGACGTCTGTTGACTAGAGACGCGCGGAGAGTGTCAAGCATATGGGCGGCTCTACGCCAAGAGCCCACACGATTGCAGTTTGGGGGCGTTTGCAGTTGCTCTTTCCTGTCGTTTGGTCACGACTGCATCTTTCCGTTCCATGACGTTGTTCTTAATCCGAGGTGGCTGCTTCGTGCCTTCCTTGTTTACCTCCTCAAGGACAACATCGTCCACAACAACAACATTCCGCGGGTAAGTCTTTCTTCCCCACAAACGCTGCACACCACGCTACAGCCATGCTAACATATTCAGACCGACACAGATTCGAGCAGATTCGCGCGCGGTGGGAGACAGCTCAGCCAAGTGAAGACGGAGCAGCGGCGATGGTGGGCTGGAGAGAAAAGTCGACAACCCACCTCCCGGTAGGTGGCGAGCCTCAGGAAAACAGTAGCAGCAAATTCCGGAGGAAGCTCAGCTATGGCTTCGCTTTCATATCAAATCCCCTCTCGCAGCGAAGGACGACCCCGGGACGTCATCAAGTGAATGTACCGTCATTGGCTGTTACCCAACCATCTGCAACCGACATTACTACAAAAAACCCTACATGCGAAGCTGAGCTTTCACCAATGCGTGTTTCTGCACCATCCAACCACTCCAACGATGCGACCGAAGAGTCCGCAACAGTCCCGTTTGGCAAGACTTTACCCAAGAGCGCAGATACCGATACCACACCGCAGCCGTTACCCCGATCGCGCACGTTGAGCTTCATCCCGCTTCCAGTCAGGGTTGAGCCTCAGTCGTTCGCCGCAGACGTAGAAGGCGCAGTCAAGTCCCATTCTCTCGCGGTGATGCCTCAATCAGAGCCAGATCCGGTACCTTCGAAAATTCCTACTCCGAGTCCGCCATCCCTAGAGCGCCGTCGCTCTAGTCCACGTCAACACGTGCAACAACACGTCTCGTACCGCGCTTCTCAACAGATCAAACACATCGCGACTGCCCACGCGTTGGCGGCCGCTAACAATGGCTCTCCGGTGAAGCATTCCTATCAGGTGCGCTCACGTACGACACCAAATCTCGTCAAAACAGCCAACGGGCTACAGTCGGCGCGATATATGGCTCCCAGGCGGCCAGGACCTAAGATGTCTGTGGTATCACCAGTAGCTCAAAGGCCGCTTCTGCAAGAGAACATACCGACGGACAGACGTATATCACATAGGCGGTCGCAGAGACAAGAGAGGACGCTGAAGAGGGAATCACTTGCAGTGCCTGGTACTCTGAACAGTAGAAGGTCGTTTGGTCCGGGACTACAATATTCACAGAGCAGGGAGCCTAGCTTCGCGACTCCACCCACAGTAAGAAAGAGGATGAGCTCACAGCTTGCACAGCAGACGCCAGTGACAGTAAAGCGGATACAGTCAGAGGAACAAAAAAATACACCAGCAGCATCACCCTCGATATCGAACTCTGCAGCCGCCCCGCCTCACAACACCGACCTTCCAACACCCGCTCCAGAGACGAGCGACAATGTCAGGCCAGCCCTTCCCCGGCTGCCCACGGACAGAGAAAAGCAAAGGAAAACGCTAGGAACACCAAATGGTTTGGGCGGCGTCTGGCGGTCATCCCATGCTTTGGCGATGACCACACATGAGGTGAGCAGACTTCCACGTTCCCAAACCTTCCATAATTTTGGAAGCCACCTGGAAGTCGCTCCACCAGTGCCTCGCATCCCGGAGCAGTACAGGACAGCGTCTTTGTCGGACCTGGTCCAGTCAGTATGCATGAATCCGAAGAGCACTGTCCTGTCTCAACATGTCAGGGTCAGATCAGACGCGAGCTCGTGCGAATCGATACCCGAGGAGACGGACGAAGAAAGACTGAGTGTCACACCAACATATACAACTTGTCAGCCAGGACAAGAGCTTGTGTCGTCAATGAAACTCACCGGATCTAGTTTCAGTCTGGCGGCGTTCCCCCCAGTACCAACCAGAGTCCCGATCAGAGCACCAAACAACGCTGGAAACCTCTGGGCCTATTCTTCCAGCCGTTCGCGGAGTAGACATGGGAAAGAGAGGTCCGACGTTGCTGACAATGAGATCTTGCAGGTTAAAGACTATATGCCGCCGCTTTACTGGGCTGGAAGATTCCAATCTCGATACGATCAATGGCGTACCGATGCAATGAAAGCTGAACTTGACCCTGCCCATCAAACCTCCGGCCTCTTGGGAGAATGCAAATTGAATCAAGACAAGCTGGCGGCATGCTACATACTCGGACAACTGCGCGACCTGTGCACTTCCGACCAAGCAGCAGATAGCCTTTGGGTACGTTCTATCTGCGTCATGACTCTGAATCCGTTTTACTGACTACGCCCAGGAGTTCGAGTACAAATACAGGAGAGAGCACAAACTGCTCGGCAATCCGGCAGATCTTCCGCCGATGTCATTCCGTAAGCACGACGACAACACGACTTCTGCAGGAGCTGGAGCCTTTGGACGGGCCGTAAGGAAGCTGACCCCACGCAAGGCTAGCCTGATCAACCTAATGAAGGGCAAGGGCTGGAACAAATCCGACGACTCGACTGAGCGGAACCAAGAGACGTCCTCGGACGGTTCATAATCCTACCATGAGGTTGTGGAAGGTGGACGGCTACGTTACGATCTGGACGAGAATACGGAAGTTGAAGATGAGGTTACAATCATGTAAAACCTGCAAAGAGTAAAAGATGTTACGAGACAGAACGATGGCAAAAAGAAAGCGCGAGAGTTTGAGATACTGTGCATGGCATGAGAACGTCGAGACATCAACTTTGTGATCTGCACGGGAAGCATGCATTGTTAGATATCCACAAAGAGGTAGTAATGTAATTGTTAGTCGACATTACCGCTTGAGTAGAACCGCAACAGTCATTGACTGAGGTGCTGAACGCTCAGAGCATGACATTTGTACAATTGATGAAACGACACGAGATTTGAAGCTTTCTATGGCTTTCACATGCAAATAATCACGAGTCAGTAGGCTCTTGTTTGCCCGCGGTCTCTAACGGCTTATCCGATAGGCTTGGGCTTAGCAATCCGAGATCGAGACGCTCTTGGAAATTACTTCGAATTGTTGGAAGATCGAACGATGAGGTCTCCCAACAATTCGAAGTGATTTTCAAGAGCGTTTCGTCCCCGGGCCGCTAAGCCCAAGCCTATCGACTAAGCCCAGGACCAGAGGAATGTATTCCTAGTGCTATGATCAGGCTTCATATCATTTTCGCCGTATTTGTGCCTCTACTCCTTCTTCTCCGGCTTAGGTGAAAGCTCCTCAACGATGTTGTTTGGGTCTTTCCACGCCAACGCCACGTACTTGGTATGACTTCCCCGTGCAAAGACCTCTCCCTTGTTGTTGCTGAAGTTGATGGACGTGAAAGCGAGTGTTTTGCCGACTGGATTCATGTAATCAGCAACCGGGTATCTTGAGGAAAGCATGCCAATACAATGGACTCACACTTATCACACGTTACTTCGGCTTTGATCAAGTCGCCGATTTTGCCGCCGGAGGAGAGGTAGGTCACGTTGAGGTCGGTGGATACGCCTGTTGCGAAGAGGCCACGAGATGCTACTGCTAGGGAGCCGCCGAGGTCGACTGGGTGGGGTTGTGAGATACTGGTGGTTGAGTGGGGGTTTTGGGAAGGACGGCTTACCCATGCTGGCTATTGTGCCGCCGTGGAGGATTTTGAGGCGGTTCTACGTTATGTGAGTTTCGAGAACATGGTAGGAGACGATAGGTGGGATAGCACGAACTGTGTGCTCTTTCTGGATATCAAGCTCGAACTTGACGCGTCCTGGGACTGCTGAGGTCACTCGAAGCTAGAACTGATGTTAGTATGACAACTTACCAGAGCTATAAACTCTCATAACCTACACCGTCTAGTAGTCTTTCGTGTCGCTTTTATTAGCTTCGTGTATACATGCTTAGGTATTGGTGGTACCTTGGCTCCAGGCCCGAGTTCGCTCGGAACGACTCCCAGACCTAGCGACACGTTAGTAAATCTATAAGGTTGGTCAATGACATGGTTGGTTAACCCACAGATCTCACAAACTTCAGCGCCGGCATGGTTGATGATCACCCCGCGATGTGCGAAGAGTGATGTCGATGTTCCGCTCGGCAGTTGCCCACGTACCTCGGAAGCTAGACCGGGGTGGAGCGGAATTTGTGGGGTGAGCTTTCCGCTCGCTCGGCGCGTCATCAACTTTCTTTGGCGATTGGCGACCTGCGACTTCCACTTGCGCGACCCACGCGTCGCTACCGCCCAAACTCGTGGACCCTTTCTCTCCGAACATGATAATACGGCGGTAGACCGACATCCTCCTCTCCACATCCCCCACGATGTCGGCTTCATCTTCATCTCAGGCGCTGGAATACCTCGAGGGTCTGCCTGTCGCGACACACCGGCGGCTGTATGAGCAGCCTTCCACCGTGTTGGCGGTGCTCCGCTGCATGCTTCCGCATCTTGGTGAGTGCATTTATTACGTCCGCAATCCTGTCGCTAACGGAGCCACAGCCAAATCCATAGTCTTTGCGATGCTCTACAGACCCTCATCCTTCCCCGTAGCCGACATGGACGCCTGGTTCAAGCCTTCCGCTAGGAAAGAGAAGGAACAGGCTCTCTTTACGCTCGAACGCCTACACATCATTGCCCCTGCTAAACAGGACGACGGTACCTTCTCGTGGACACTCAGCAAAGACTTTCAAGGCAGCCTGCGAAACGCCCTCGAGGGCTCCGGTACCCACCGCTCGTTCGGTGTGCCGGCGACCAGAGAAGAGAGCGGCGGAAAGCGGTTAAGCATCGACTTCCTCGACGAATACTCGCGATCGCAATGGGAGGGTATACTCTATTACTTGGTGAGCGGCGCGGCTGGACTTAGCAGAGACAGCATCGAGAGAGCAGAAGTCGGTCCTGGAACGAAGAAGCTGCTACATACCGGTGACCTTGTGAGGACCGTACATGGAAGTCCAAGGATTACCAAAGACGGCTTCTCCTTCGTGCTGCAAGAGACGAACGCGCAAGTCTGGAGTCTGCTCATCGTCTACCTGAAAATGACCAACGAAGTAAGTATTGAACCCCACGAACCCTGCGACGACTGTCCTCTTCGAGCTCAGCCGACGCCAACGAACACCGAATCTGACATCGACCCCCAGCTCGGCATGTCCGAAACCGAAGTATTATCCTTCCTCTTCATGCTTGGTTCCCTAGAACTAGGCCAAGACTATTCCACATCCACCCTCTCCCCCACCCAATCCCAGATGCTCGAGGACCTCTCCTCCATGGGCCTTGTCTACCGCTCGGACAAGAACGCGCGAACCTTCTACCCCACGCGCCTCGCCACAACCCTGACCTCAGATTCCGGCAGCGCCATGTCCGCCTCCTCCAACGACATCGCCCAAGCCTCCCAAGGCAACGCCGGCCCCTCGGCATCCGCAAACAAGGGCTTCATCATCATCGAAACAAACTATCGCCTCTACGCCTACACAAACAGCCTCATCCAAATCGCCATCTTATCCCTCTTCACCAAGCTCCAACATCGCTTCCCCAACCTCGTCTCCGGCAAACTCACCAAAGAATCCGTCCACAAAGCCGTTCAATCAGGCATCACGTCGAGCCAAATCATCTCCTATCTGACGACCTATGCGCATCCTCAGATGCAAAAGACAATTCCCTACATTCCGCCTACGGTCATGGACCAGATTCGGCTTTGGGAATACGAAGGCGAGCGTGTGGAGACTACGACGGGGTACTTGATGCGCGAGTTCGGCTCCGAATCAGAGTACAGGGATGTGCTGGGGTATGCGGGTGCGCTGGGTGTGCTGGTGTGGCAGAACGACGCGAATCGCTGTTTCTTTGTCAGTCAGGTGGAGCAGATTAGCGCGTATCTTAAGAAGAAGAAGGAGACTAGGGATATTGCTCGGGGACGGTAGATTTAATCCCGGGTCATGAGCTTCATTGCGGATGGCTGAGGTGTATGCATAGAGGGCTTGGATATGCAAGGCTACTCTTGGCTAGTCGCATTGGCGTGGGCGTTTTAAGGACAAGCATTGGCGTTTAGGGGAAACGTTTTTATAAAGTTAGATGATACGGTTCTGGCTGATGGGTGAGATTGGAGATGCTTGGGTCTTCTAATCCTGATGCCCTGTCTGAGTATACACTAGGTGTTCAGTTCCACTAGATGCCGATGGTGTGCCTTCACCGCTTGATTTGTCAAGTGAGGGATATCCGACGAAGTGCTATATCCCTCACTTGACAAATCAAGCGGTGAAGGCACACCGTCTGCATCTAGTGGAACCGGACACCGATTGGACACTCGGACATGGCTACTTATCGCCACTGTTATCCCCAAATGCTCTCTCTCTCTATCTTTCTCACAAGTGACAGCCAAAGCGAATGTGACAAGACCAGACAACAAGCGCAAAGCAGAACTCCTACCCACCTAGTCTATCACAAACTTAGGGGACAGGCATTAGCATTCAGTAAGGAAACGGTTGTATAAACATAGATGAGATGGTTTTGCCTGATAGGTCTTAAGATGGAAGATAGCTAGGTCTTCTAATTTCAATACTATGCCCGAGTATTCACTACACTGCGAGTAGACTGCGTTGAAGCCGATACCTTCGTACGACCCAATCCACTTAGTTGCTTAGGTAGGCAACTACGTGGATTGACTCGTACGATGGTATAGGGTCAATCACCATGAGCTCCGTCCCAGTCTGCTCGAGGTGGACGCTTGTGGCGGTTCTGATGACACAATGATCATTTGAAACATGTGAATGATCAAATGATCATTTTGTCATCGGAACCGTCACAGGCGTCCACCTAGTCAATACTCGGATATGGCATACCCATGCCACTGCCATCCATCCCCCAAAAACTCTCTCTTACTTACAAGAACACGCTACAGCGAAAATTGAAGAGACCAGCAGAAGCAAAAGCAGAAATCCCACCCACCTCGTCTATCACAAACTCCAGAGAACCAAAAAAAAGCCATCCAACTCCACAGATACTGCTGAAATGAAAGACATTCACCACCCAAACTTCTCAACCTGAACATCGACATCCCTCCCGCTCCATATCAACTCCGCACACGTATTCCGTACATCCCTGACCAACCCATCAGGTCCACTAACCACAACACCAGTCCTCGAATTCCCATGTTCATCCTCCTCTTCAACCCACTCCCTCACAATACCACCCGCATCCGGCCGCCCGGCAAGTGCCGTCGGCGGCGTGATGAGAACATCTAACCCCCAATCTTCTAGTTCTTTCAGTTTATCCTCTGGAATCCAGAGGCGGTGGTCAAGCGAATGCGTTATCCAGAGTAATTTTACTTTTCTCTTGGATCTGAGAGTGGATTCGGGGTCGGTGGGGGAGGGTTGCAAAAGGGCGTAGAGGAGGGGGTAGGCGACTGCTATGCCGGATCCGCCGGCGATGAGGATGGCTGTTGAGGAGGATTCTAGGAGGTCGAGGGCGTGGGATGAGCCGTAGGGGCCGTCGAGACGGATGCGGAGTTGTGTTGTTGGATTTGGCGAGGCGCGGGCGTGGCGGAGGAGGCTGTGTGTGAAACCTGGTTCTGACTGGGCGCGGATGAGGAGGGAGAACCAGGCGTGTTTTCCTTGGCCGTCTTGCGTTGATGTTGTTGGGGCGGCGGAGAAGATGGTGAATGGGTGGGATTGGATGCCGTGTTTGCGGGAGAGAGATGGCACGGAGATAAAGATGTGTTCGTTTGGTTTCCAGCCTTGTGTCATGTTCTTGGCTAGGACCGCAGATTCTTTCGTCTCAACTTCCCAGTTTGCGGAGAGCAAAAGGGTTTCGTCGTCTTCGAGGGTTTCTAGTGTTGCAGGGTGGGTGCTGGATTTCAACCACATACGGTAGACTAGTCGGTCGACGAGGAAGATGGCGAGGGAAATGCCAACGTACGGCCGTGAGGTGTGGTGATGGAACCATAGGAACACCAATCCAGCGACTTGAAGTACGATGTGCAGGGCTAGGAAGATCTCATACCACCTCTTCCGGAAGCTGCCCAGGCTGGTGAAGTAGATCAACTCATACGCGATGAGCGCGGCTAAACCCAACAGCACAACGCGGTTGAATATGAATCTCGCCAGCGTAAACCCCAGATGCCTCAACATGCCATACCACACAGCGACCATGCCGAGGAAATGCAAGAACGCTTCCAGACACACGAGCTCTCCTACCCTCCTATGGAAGATGTTCAGACTCTCATACGAGTATCCCGTCAACAACTTTATCGGTTGGTTCTTCGCAGCGAGGACGTATAGAAGGGGTAGATTCGTGATGAAAATGATTCCGCATCGATCGGCAAAGACGAAGAGGTACATGAACGAGAGCGGCATGCGGTAGAGATTGTAGAAGATGTTCAGGCCAACCCAGGCGAGGACGAGCAGCGAGACGGCGTTGGTAGGCAGTGTTTTGTTGACAAGAGGTATGGGTCGAGGTTGGTATTGCAGCACGGACTTGAGCAAGTAGTAAGGACGCCATACTACAGATCTCGTCACGCGCCGGGGTTGCTGCGAAGGAAGAAGAGGGCTCGTTTCATCGGCATCGTTTATTTTCTTCGCGGCGGTGGTATCGGGGGGCGTCGCATTCCCTTCAATAGTACTACTCGAGCTACTCCACGCCTCTGCCTCTTCTTCATGTGTCGTCTCATCATCCCCCTTCGTTGTACTGACTCTGCGCCTCTTCCGCCGGTGCAGCACGATCTTCTCGCCCCAATGCCACACAGTGAAAACCAGCAGCACGCCCATGAGCACCAAGTTGTATGTGTTTAAAAACCTCCGGCTGAACAGTATGGCTTCGACGAGTTTGCGGAACCGCGGGTCTTTGCCAGGATCGTCCGGATCGACAAGGTCGCCTCCGCCGGCGGCTCTGAAGGCGTCATAGTCGTGCGCCCACCACGGGGCTTCAGTCGATGCTGTCGCTGTTAGAGCGAAGCGGAGGGCATCGCGTAACCATGGCGGTGTCGCTTCCATGGTGAGGGTTGGGCATGTGGAGAGGAGGATGTCTGGGAGAGTAGCGGCATGTCAGATGGAGTAGTGTTCCAGAGTTTCCCCACATGTACTCGCGTCATCTCACGCGCGTGCGTGCGCGGGTTGTCAGGTGCGGCCGATAAGCTTATCGGGTCCTGCCGAGGCACGCGTAGCTTCATTGAGATGCGATGCAGTTCCATGCCGAATGCGATGGAAATGGGATCGCGATTCTCTAGTACGCATGCCAGAATGGTATCGAAGAATTAGTGCGTAGTACAACCCATTTTCGAGTGCTAAACTAAGTTTGGTATTCTGCGTCACACAGCTCCTCGTAGAAACCCGCATGCACTAACAAATGTGTTCAAGGCGATTTCAATCATCTCATCTCATACAAGGAAAAAACTAAACAGGTCTAGAGCCTACATCAACGCCAGGTCACCTATCTTGTAGGTTTTTATGATAATGTAGGCATCGGGCCTGTTCGGGTTTTTTAGTTGACGTGATCTGCTTCCTTTCATCTATCCTACAAACATCTATTTGTTCGTCCACTTGGCCTGCTCCTTCGCCGCAAAAGCAGCCATACCAATCTTCTGATCCTGGCTTCCAAACAGACCATGGAACACTCTCCTCTCATACTCTACACCCTCCCTAATACCAAGTTCCTGGCTCTTGTTCACAACCTCCTTGGCTGCCTTGACAGCGATCTGGCTGTACCCTGCAATCTTCTCTGCCGTCTTGATCGCACCGCTAACACACTCCTCGGGCGTCTCGAACACCTTGGCAACAAGGCCCCAGTCGCTTGCTTGTTGCGCGGTGATGTTGTCGCCTGTGAGGATGACTTCCATGGCTCTTGACTTTCCAATTGCCTTGGTAAGGCGCTGCGAGCCACCTGCACCGGGTATGACGCCTAGCTTGATCTCGGGTTGTCCGAACACGGCCTTGGGCCCCGCGTACATGATGTCTCCCATCATGGCGAGCTCACAGCCTCCGCCTAGCGCATATCCGTTGACGGCGGTGATGAGCGGCTTCTTGAGGAATGTGACTAGGTCGGACCAGGACTCTATGAAGTCCTTGCCGTATGCGTCGCTGAAGGTAAGGTCCTTCATCTCTTTGATGTCGGCACCGGCTGCGAATGCCTTTTCCGATCCGGTGAGGACGATGGCGCCGATAGATTTTGAGGCTTGGAAGTCGCGGAGGGCTTGGTTGATCTCGAGGATGAGCGGGGTGGAGAGGGCGTTGAGGGCTTTGGGACGGTTGATCTGGACTTGAGGTTGTTAGTCCAGACACATCTCGTCAGGGGTATATGATAGTAGTTGAATAGAAGGTGGTAACATACTCAAACCAACACCAGGTCGAGCCACCGACACAAGCAAATGCTCGAATGACCTCTCTGTCGCATATCCCCTCGCAAGTCTAGGTAGACCCGTTGACCGGAATTGAGAGGCGACCCTCGGTGTTGATCGTAATGCCTGCATGTTGAGTGTGTACAATTGAGCTTTGACTACGAGTCCAGCTCAGGCAACATGTGTTTACATCGAAAGAGAGTAGGTAGAGCTCAAGCTTCAAGAAGTGGGTAGCATCGGCACCTCGGTAAAGGCGCGCCCGCCAAAAGCTGCCCGTACCAACATCCCACTTCGACGCGACTAGCGGCCCTCGCTACCTTGGTCCTAGCGCGTCCTGGGCGGGCGCCGGCGATCTAAGCCCCAGCCTTGCGACGCATCTCAACTTTTTGACACGATTCCCTCAACAAGCCGTCGCCTCCGCATTCACCCACCCACGCCTTCCTACGCGGCGCACCCACTCCACCCCTCGGCCATCACCACACACCCTCCCACCCCCGCCGCGACGCAACCATGGACTCGCCCGAGCCGGATACCCCTTTCAGCGCCGTCACAGCACAAACAACAAAGTACGGGCGCCTGTTCCAGACGTACCTCGACAAGTCAACGCCCTACACACCCTACCGATGGGGCGGCACAGCGACGCTCTTCCTGCTCTTCGGCCTGCGCATCTTCTTCGCCCAGGGCTGGTACATCGTCGCATACTCGCTCGGCATCTACCTGCTGAACCTCTTCCTCGCCTTCCTGTCGCCCAAATTCGACCCCGCGCTCGAGCAAGATGAGGGCATGGAGGACGGCAATGCGAGCGGCTTGCCCACCAAGGAGGATCAGGAGTTCAGGCCGTTTGTCCGCAGGCTGCCCGAGTTCAAGTTCTGGTACTCGACTACCAAGGCGATTGCTATTGGCTTCTTCTGCAGCTGGTTTGAGATTTTCAACTTGCCCGTCTTCTGGCCCGTGTTGGTCGTTTACTGGTTGATTCTTTTTGGCTTGACGAGTAAGTTGATTCTGGCATGTGCGTATGGGTTCTAGGCTGACATTGGTGTAGTGCGACGACAGATTCAACACATGATCAAGTACCGCTACGTCCCCTTCACCGTTGGAAAGACTCGGTACCAGAACGCCAACTAAGTCGGTTCGATCGACCGACCGTCTGCTTTCACTTCGTCGGATAACGGTCTGGAACTTTGGGAAGGTTGCCATCAACGGCTGTTTTTGGGCATGGGCGTCTTTTTCCGGTCCGCGATAGACTTCGAGCTTCATACTTCGCAACTCGGGGTTGCTCTAGGGAGGGGGTGCTGCCACGATAACGCGTTGGATGTTATATCATGTGTACACGTAGCAGGAAAAGCCAAGAAGCTTATATCTTTAATATCAGGAAAATGTACTATGCACGCATGCACAGGTGAATAAATGTGCAAAGAGGGGATTCTAGGTATCTGGGAACAACTACTGATGTGGAAAACAACTTTGGGACAAGGAAAAGAACGACAAGCAGCCACCGATGCTACAAGACAAGGCAATCAAAAGAAAGAGAAGAAGAAACCCTTACTCCATACGCAAAGCAGGAGCCTCAAGCTTCAACTCCGCCAAACTTGTCTTCCGCAACCCCACCTTGACATCCTCGCGCTCAATCCCCACCTCCTTTGTGCAAATCCACGTAGAAGCATACATATTAACCCTACAATCATCAGTCAGTAAGTACGTCTTCAGGACATCCAAGGGGTAACATACCGATCAATACAGCTCCCCGGCACCCTAACAGCCACCCTCTTAACCGCGAACCCACACTCGCCAAACACCTTGATATACCACGGTTCCAAGCCCGCAGACCGGAGCATAACCCGTCCTTTTACCTTCAACGCGCGGTTGAGCGCCCGGATCTGTTTGAGTGCTTGTTGGCCGCTCGGTGGGAACCAATCCATGCTATCCATCACCACGACAATGGTCAGTGTACCGGGTCGCATCCTCGTAATGACTTCGGAGATCTCGTCTGTGTGGATGCGGAGACCGTTGAAGGCATTGGGTTTACTGAGTTTGATGTGCGATTTCGGGGAGAGGTATGTGGGGTGGGAGGTTGGCGTGTAGTGGCCCAGGAGGGTGAGGAGGTAGTAGTGGTTTGATGTGGAGAGGAGCGTGGTGTTGATGACGGGTTCAAAGGTGTTGAGCACGTATTCGTAAATCGCATTTCCAGAACTCGATTTCAGCGCGTCGTCGGACGGCTCTTCATGGAACGCCATGTAATCTGCTGCTGCATCTGATTTAGGCACCGACGCTGTCTTTGTCTCGTCAAAGTCGTCGGTTTTCTTGAAATCAGCTTCGATGACGGCGCGTTGGGCGGGGGGCACGCCGAGCGCTTTCCAGAGCCACTTCTCGTTGCCGAGGATGGCCCAGGTGAGGATCTTGGAGTGGAGAACGGTCTTGATGGAGCGTTGCCAGATTTCTCGTTGTTCGTTGAGAGTGGAGGCTGTGCAGAGTTTTTGGACGTCCGAGGTCATGCCTAGGAGGTGGAAGAGCCAGCCTGCGATGGAGAGGGCGTTGCCGGAACCGCCGGAGTAGTAGAGGCCTTTTGACGAGGAAGAGGAGAATACAGAGGGCCCGTTGTGCAGCCAGAACTGGAAGGCTTCGGATGAGAGATGGGGGCTGAGCTTCTGGATTAGGAGGTTGTGGAAGTCGGGGTGCTTGCCTTCGCCGAAGAGCTTCCAGACGTCTTGGTAGGGGAGCGCGGTGAAGGCGGCGACTTTGAGCTCGAGGAGGTGGTTTTGCGATGGGTTGAGGTCGACGGCGTGGACGCGGCGGCAGTTCTCGAGACAGAAGGCGAGGATGTTGTCGCCGGCTGATCCGATTGCTAGGACGACGTCGTTTGAAGTTGGCTTGAGGAGGCGCATGTCTGCTACGTCGTCTTCCCAGGTGAACGCGTAGATGTACGAGTCGTTGAAGCGAGTGTGTTTGGGCAGAGAAGAGTCGTAGTGAATACGCCAGTGGTGGTTTTGGTACCATGTTGCCGGGAGTGGGAGGCTGGATTGTAGGTTCACCACTGCCGACTCGTAGGCCTTTGAGTGGACTTCGACGTCAGTCTGCGTAGCTCCTGTCTGGAGGTCGAGAGCCGTAAGGTAAGGCGATTCGGTAGCAGCGGCATCAATCTCAGCAAGCTTTTGTGTGGACGCGCCATGGTCTTTTGAGCAACCGAGCCAGATGAAGTATGGGAGCTTGATACCAGTGCCGAAGAAGTTGTTGCGAGCGTTGATACTAAGGACTGTGCCAAAGCGGTACTCCAGGTAGTCCTACGAATTGTTAGAAACTGCGCTTGTATCATGGAGGTTTTGCATACTCGTCGCGCAGGCTCAAGGTTGACGCGGTCAATCTCAAACCATGTCCGCCAGAACACACGTGAAATCCACATGCAGTGGCGATCAATAGCACCACCCATGTAGTTTCTGCCCATGAAGTCGACCTGGTTCTGCACGTAGAAGTCGACGACACCGATAACGCCGTTGGGGCTCATCAAGCTATCGATCGAGTCGATGACAGGGTAGAACTCGGGGATCATGCTGAGAGCATAGCTCATAGTGACAAGCTCAGCACCACCAGCATCCGCATTCTCGTCGAGATCGCGAACAGTTTGCTCTTTGGAGATCATTTCCTTGCGTTCGTATGCTTGCGGTTCGTGTTCGTGGAGACGGAAGGCACGCGCATCTTGGCAGATGACCTTGACGTTTGTCCAGCCGAGACGGGCGAACCTTTTTCGCGCCATCTCGCAGAGGGACGGGGAGAGATCGACGACATCTACGTGTGTCAGAGACGCTTTCGTGGGCTGAGTTCTTCTGACTTACAGACTGCACGAAAGAAGCTTGCCACAGGAACGAAGGCATTCATCTGTTCAACACTGACAATTAGTCAGCAAGACAATATTGGTATCGACTACCGGGTACTTACTTATGGCCAGTTCCTCCGCCAATCTGCGATCATTAGCACATCGACCGTAATCCAAGCCTACTATCACGTACATCAACCCAGACTGGTCTTTGCGAGATTAGACCCGATTCGGTACGGTGCTTCAGCTGCGCAGCGACCAGTCCCAGCATATCCTCACGACCTCGAAGAAGCTTCAGCCGGGTAGCGTCGTAGACGTCGGCTTGAGCTTTATAAAAGCTTTCCTGTTCATTTGGTCAGACGTATTCCAAGTTTTGTCCCTTCTTCAAACGTACCAAAGCATCTTGTTGGCTTCCAGATCCGTCTCCAGTATGAGGCTTCAAGAAGCACCCATAGATGAACTTGAGGTATGCTTCGAACGTGCTCGGCGCCTGATCTTTGCTCTTCGGTCTGAACGCCAGAGCAAACACCACCGTAAGGAAAACACCAACGAGACACAGCGTAACCGTAAGTTGGTGAAACGGGTCACTTGGAACAAAATTTGAGAGAGCCTGCATAGTTGCGACTTCACAACAAGACAGTAGAAGCAGTGATCAAGAGAGGAGAGGGGAGAACGACAACAAAACAAAAGCAACCCCACAAACACAATGGAGGGGTTATATGAGCCCTCATATTGAGTGCCCCAAGCATCATTCCGACTTCGGTTCGGTCATCATACATACCCGCATGCCCCAATAGACAAGGTCACCCCGCTGCGCAGCCTGGCGTACGGCTTCGTCCTCGTGTCTCGCGTCACCTAGCAGCCAATGACCCTCACCACATGTTCTGAAGATCGCTCAAACAGCGCCCAGACAGCCTACCAGAGTAACCTACCTCCCTTACTATCAGCATTACGGAACTGCCCTGAGTAGACTACCGCACAACCGCTAGAGGCGGCTATGCAGGGTCCTAATAGAACCGAAAGTATCTCCAGATCTTGAATAGCAAGAGTCTAGAGAGGGAACAAAGACGTCAGTCCGACCTATCGGGTGGTGGTGTTGTTGCGCGTGGGTGAGACGTGCCTGGCATGTTGGTGTTGAGACGGGGATGGTTGAGGTTGCTGTTGGTGGGGTCGGCGGCCAATCAGAGGGGAAGAGGGAGGGCGTGCCAGAATGCAGGGACGTCGAACGCATGGAAGGAGCGCGACTGTGGCTCGGCGTTGTTTCCTACATGCAAGTCACTTTGAGCTGTCGGGTGCGAGTGATGATCCCGGACGATGTCGGCAGCTGCCAGCCTTGCGCGGGCGGGTTGGCTGGGTGTGAGACGTGAGGGCGCACTGGACACTCCGGCGAACCACCTTGAAGGTATTGTAATCATCTTGTATACCAAAGTACATCTTCAATGACCATGTTGAACCAAGACTAGGCCGCAGTCTAAATCAGAGGCTCATTCTCTTCTTCGCCATGCGTGAGACTTGAGGCGCGGCTATACCACCTGGTAAGCTCATAGAATTGTTGTATCAGCGAGGTGCCTCTTCAATACACCTGAAGGTCAGAGCCAACTCGCTGTCGCTGAGCTTGTTCTTCTTCCATGCGCGTTTGCTTTAAAACTCTTGCGTCGCCGGTTGGTGGATGTGCCGGCTGACCTCCATGTGCCACTGGTGTTAGATCAAGCAGAAGTCTTTGACCAGCGCTGTGGCTCACCAGTATAAAGCGTGATTGTAGGATGGAGAGCGAATGTCAGCAACGGAAGAGGTATTTCCGGTACGTTATTCGCTTACGTCGTAACGATGCCATCTTTGTATCGTCCTAAAACTTACATATCGCCACGTTGGTGACGGCTTTAAAGAGTTGTGTTGTGCGAGATGCAAGTGTATCGAAATTCTGTAAGTATTTGCTATCGGTATCGTGGTAGGACTCGAACCCTCAGACTGGTCAATTTCAAGACCCTCAACCATCACCTATATCAGTATTCCAAGGTTGAGGTAAACGTACTGTAGGATGTCTGAATATCTCGACGCCATGTGCTACTATATTCAAGTCAACCCACAACAAATAACTGAAACCCGACCCTTGTTGTTCATAATCGTCATTTCCGCTATGGTACTATGCTGAAGGTCTAAGTATTATTACAAGCCTGGCATGAAAGTGCACGCATGCAAGCGGCCACACCACCACCCAACTACACCTTAGGCGTAGAAGTTGACTGTGTCCTTCTTCTTTGCCTGTACCTCAGCGATAGCATCGACGTAGTGCTCGTGGCTGATCTTCTGGTGACCGGTCCGGAGAGCAATCATACCAGCCTCGACACAAACAGCCTTCAACTGCGCACCACCGAACTCGTCAGTGCTGCGAGCCAACTCTTGCCAGTTGACAGCGTCGTCGACAGTCATCTTCCGCGAGTGGATACGCATAATCTGTGCGCGGGCCTCCTCATTTGGTAGCGGGAACTCGATCTTCCTGTCCAGACGTCCAGAACGAAGCAGAGCGGGGTCCAAGACATCGACTCGGTTCGTCGCGGCAAGAACCTTAACACGGTCATCGGAGGCGAAACCGTCCAGCTGGTTCAGCAGCTCCAACATAGTTCGCTGCACCTCCCTATCTCCGGACTTCTCGGAATCGAAACGCTTTGTACCGACGGCATCCAATTCGTCGATGAAGATGATTGAAGGTGCCTTCTCTTTCGCCAGGGCGAAGCAGTCACGGACCAACTTCGCACCATCTCCAATGAACATTTGTACGAGCTGTGGGCCGGCGAGCTTGAGGAATGTGGCGTCGGTTTGGGCAGCGCAGGCTCGGGCGAGAAGGGTCTTTCCGGTTCCGGGGGGACCGTACATCAGTGCACCTACGATCGTTAGCACATGTCTAGAGATGAGCACATGAGTTGCTTACCCTTCGGCGCCTTGATACCAATCTTCTTAAAACGCTCAGCCTCCTTCATGGGCCATACTACAGCCTCGACCAGCTCTTCAATCTGCTTGTCAAGACCTCCAACATCGGTATACTTCTCAGTTGGCTTTTCGTCGACTTCCATAGCCTTCACCCGACTGTCGTACTCTGCGGGTAGGGTATCGAGGACGAGATATGAGTCCTTATTCACACCAATGAGATCACCGGGCTTCAGCTTCTCATGGTCTACTAGACCGATGAGAGGCAAGAAGATGGTTTGCCGAGTTGAGGTCTTGATGACCGCCGACTTGCCAACGCGGGTGGCGTCCAGGTCAATGTTTGCTCCCTCCTCAGCCGCCTCTTCTGTGACGTCAAGATCAAGAATCTCGACAACGTTTCCGACGAGGTATGGTAGTTGCCTATAAGATATCAGTGTGTTGTCCACGAAGTCGCCTCAGTCCAGCGCTGCGGGGTGACAGCAAGCACGTCAACGACATACCTGTTGTTCTCGATCTTCTCTAGGTTGTCCTTGATCTTCTCGTTCATAGAAGCCTTCTCGTGTGTGAGCCGTTGGAACTCGCTCTTCATGATGCGCATGTCGTTCTCCAGTAACCGTTTGCGCGCGACGATGTCTCGTGTGCTTGAGTTGAGGATCTCTTCGTCGAGCTGCTCCTCCTCTGGTTCCGCATCCTGCATCTCTGCATCGCCATCAGCCTTCTTTCCGTCCTTGCCTCCGTCTTTCTTGTCGTCGTCCTTCTTCTCTTCCTTCTCGTGGCGCTCAAGGTCGTCGAGATCTTCGAGTGTGGACATGGTGGCGGTGTTGTGAGAGCGACGTTACGCGGTGTGGGGTGATAGAGATGACTGGGTCGGTGCAAGAGTGATGGTGGTGAATGACGCCGACAAAGAGGTTGTTGTGGTGCGGCGGTGATGTGGAGCTGTAGAGGCAGCTATGGATTACGAAGGTACGCACCAGTGCACGGTGAGAGACCCTAGCTCCGATTGTCTTGGCGTCTGTGAACGCCGATCCGTCGCGCGCAACAACGCGCGATAGATGGGAAGTGTCATTCTGTCAGTCTGCAGCTTGATCAAGGAAACTGCGATGGTACTAGAGGGTAAATGTAGAGATCATGCGGTTCTATACGAAAGGACCTGTTCGAACACCCGCCCGCAGGTATGGACAAGATTCAACACGTGTGATATTAGTACGATGATGCTGAGTAGGTTCAGTTTGCTAAGCAACAATGATAGTGTTTAATCGAGATGTTTCATGTGAGGATGAAAGTGATCGCACTGGTGAGGGAAACAGGAAGCAACTGCGATGGGCTTTTAGGTACACACCATCTCGTGTGCGTCAACGCCTACACATGGGTTGGAGCATTCGCATGCAAGCGAGGTGTCTGAACGTCGGTTAATAAATATCTTAGATGCCTACATAGGGCTACTTACTATTCGTTATAGTGGCCTAAAGGCCCTGTTCGAGAATACGTACACGGGCAGTATGGTCGTTGCGCTTGTCGTTGAGGGGACCGCAAAAACCCCGCGATATATTTGTTCGAGTTTTCAAAATCTTCATCCACTCCTCAACGAGGCACCTTGGCCTAATGGTAAGGCGTTGCTTTCCGGTGGCAAAGATTGTGGGTTCGAGTCCCACAGGTGTCGTTCCTTTTGCCGGGGTCATGTCGGCTTCTTTTTGCGTCTTTCTGCATCTTTTTGCCTTCCTTTCCCACCTTGACAGAATTCGCTCTTCGGATCGCAAGGTATGCCAGTGTGGTCAAGCACTGTAATCAACGCTAGCCCAGTTCTAGTATAGTCTTGAACACGGGAGGTTCGCCCAGTCATAGGTTTAAGTTGTGATGCAAAGATCCGAGGTCGTGTTCGGTGGTTAGAGAGCGCCCTTGCCATACTAAGTTCCTGACATCCGAATCTCCTTACCACCAACCCACCACATTCTTTTGTTGCACTACATGCTATTGAGTTTGGTATCTCGTGTGCAGGGATTCTGATTGATTCCCTTTCGTGCTTGATAAATCTGTGTTATGTTTACGGCAAGAGCACTCCGGTGCGCTCATGCCACATCTTTCGCCCGACGTGCCGCGCTTCACCCACCATATCTACAGGTTGGTCGAGACACACCACATTTTTTACAGTACTAACCAAAATGCTAGGCGTCAATTCGCCTGAACTCGTCCTCTGCCATTGATACGGCCAATAAGCAAAGTACGCAAGATGAGAAACAAACAGATGCTCCGCAACAGGAGGAGGTTGAACGGCGGGTTCCAGAAACACCTGGTCTCGACGCCTCCCTTGGTGTAGAGAACATGAACAAAGCCAGGCGACTACACTTTGAGGTTAAGAGACTTGCCCGTGAGCTTGATCAGATATATGGTCGACAACGCATCATCCGGAAAGTAAGCCCATATAGAGTGCGAATTGGGGCTACACCTTTTGCGTTCAACAAGCGCGCCGAATCCGAGACGCACCCTGAAGTCCGAGATGGGAAGATGTTCCTTGTCGATAGACTAATACCAAGCATCTGGTTGCGGGACAATTGTCAATGCAAAGTTTGCACGCATGACGCCACCAAGCAACGACTTCTGGATACATTTTCCATCCCCGAGGACATCTCGATCAAGTCGTACTCGGCTGAAACAAGAGGGTCTGAGACGGTTCACAGAATTGAATGGAGTGATGGACATGAAAGCGAATACTCGGGGCCTTTTCTCTCCCAAGCTACAAACAACGCGAGGTTGAAGGCCGTACAGCGTCAAGCTTTGGTCAACATCAAACCCTGGGACTCATCCATCGCTTCGGACCCACCAAAGACTCTGTATGCTAACGCGATGAATCCTAACACCAACGACCTACTTTTCAGGCTGCGCAGATTCGGATTCTGCTACGTCGATGAGACGCCTTTCGAGAACCCAGAGGCCACGAAGAAGATGCTGGAAAAAATTGCCTTTATTAGGGAAACGCACTACGGCGGCTTCTACGACTTCACGGCCGACCTAGCGAGCAAGGATACCGCATACACCAACATCGCACTAGAAGCACATACAGACACTACCTACTTCTCCGACCCAGCCGGCCTACAGGCTTTCCACCTCCTTTCCCACACCGACGGTGAAGGCGGTGCAAGTCTTCTTGTCGACGGCTTCAAAGCTGCGGACGAACTCTGGCACACGGACCGCAAAGCATATGAGATTCTCTCAACGGTGAATGTTCATGGACACGCCTCAGGCAACGAAGGCATTTCAATACAACCCTACCGTGGCTTCCCCGTCCTCGAGCACGACACTGCTACGGGCGACTTGCTCCGCGTCCGGTGGAACACGTCAGATAGAGCATCTATTGAGCTTCCTATCGAAGAAGTTGAGACATGGTACGACGCAGCTCGCAAGTTCGACGCGATACTCAAGAAGAAGGAGAATGAGTATTGGGAACAGCTTGTGCCGGGTAGAGTGCTCATCTTCGACAACTGGAGGGTGCTGCATGGACGGAGTAGCTTCACAGGGAAGCGCAGGATCTGTGGAGCGTACATCAATAGGGATGATTGGATTAGCAAGTTCAAGATGCGGCATTTTGGAAAAGAGAATGTGCTCAAGGGGTTGGCTGTAAACTAAGGATGGGAGTAAGGGGGTATCAAAGAAATATAAAGTATCGAGATGTCGTGTTACTGCGCGGATATCACTAGTCGTGTTTGTGTGGAACATATTCTCAACGGCCAAAAGTAGTGTGCTGAAACTTGATGTCTGGTTCATCAGAACTTATGTACACCCGCACTATAAGGAAACCATTCTCTTCTCTTGTATCAAACGTTTACCGAGCACCCCTCTCCTGTTCCAGCTCCAACTCAGCCTGGCGGTAGTACTTGGCAGTGTCCACGCCGTGGTAAGGGTGGTTGACAAAGTTTGGCCATGCGAGGATGTGCGAAAATGTGGAGGAGTAACGCGAGTTCCTGTGTGCAACTCCCTGCATGTACTCGGTCATCTCGGTGGTTCCGTAGAGCGACTCGCCCTTCTTGACCTTGTCGACCATCTCGCGCATGTCCATCTCGACCTCACGGCGGTTCTCGCGGGCACCGTAGAAGCGCACTGTCGTGGATGTTAGCATCCAATCCAATCTTCTCTATATCCGGACTGGCTCCACATACTGCATGACCTCGAGTAGACGAAAACGAAGGCTCCGGTAAGACCGACAGCACCGCTCAGTCGCATGATGGGTGCGAAACCGCCCTTGCCGACCATGGAGGGCGAGATCTTCTCCCAGTACATCATCAATCCGGGGCTCAAGGCTCCGAGCGCGGCACCTTGCGCCCAGTCGGACGGACGGGCATACCGAATGACTCGCTTAAAGTGTCTTCATCTGCAGTCAGTACTCGCATGCGTTGGGTATCGTAGAGAAGCGTACGGGTCATTGTCGATGAGCTGCCATGCATTAGCTACCACCACCCATTGCGCACCTTTTCGCGCTGTAATTGACTCACAGGGTACTCTCCAGTGGGGATCTTGTCCGGCACAACGGCCTGGTGCCTGACATAGGCGTCCTGAGCAGACATGGTGGTATTGGGGACTCTACTGCGGAGATGTCTGGGCGGGATCGCGAAGTGAGGTTCACACGGGCGGCAAGTGCCGCATGCGGGCTTTGGCCTAGTGGCTCAGAGCTCCCGCGACGCCATTCTCTCTACTTTTATTTCCTTGGCGCGTCACACCCCATCACCCATCGACCAACTTCGTGCGCCAACAATGCGCGCCGGCCCCTTCACGTGCGCCCAACAACGACACCGATTGCGATCATGGCTATGAAAGTGGACGACATGGAGGACGTCAAGCCCACGGGCTTGTCAATGTCAAATGGCCTCGACGGCGCGTCCGCTGCGCATGCGACCGACTCTTCCAACGCACACGCCCGCCCGACTGTCGCCGACTTGCACGGAGAGAACCATTTCGCGCAGGTAGCGAGGAAGAACTGGCTTACTGCCAAGAAGACACCGAAAGTGCGGCCCGAAGTGGTCAAGAAAGAGCTATGGGACGAGCTGGAGAATGTCGACTTCGCATACTCGTCGCTTCTGATTCTGGAGAACCTACAGCTTCTGGAGAGATACCTGTGGCCTGGATTTACCGAGGATGCGTCGAACTACCACCATCTGCTGTTGGCGCTTATGGTTAATGTCAAGAGGAGGGAGAACCTGGCGTCATGGGGTGAGTTGCTGCAACTCTTAGTATGGACGACATATACTGACATTATATAGACCACTTTGCTAGCAAGCCCGCCGAATTCTCCTCCTTCTTCCGCCGCATACTGTCCATGACCGTCGACCCGTCGCAGCCCAGCAAGATCCGCACACAGCTCGTGTCCTTCGTCATCGGCGCCTTCCAATCACTCGATAGCGGTCTTGTGCGGAAGGAGTGCGCGCCTCTGGTCGGCATATCGATATGGCAGAACCTCCACTCGGACGCCGTGCGCGAACAGTACTTCGAGGAGCACAGCATGTTGCGCAAGGCATGGAGGGCCGCATCCAAGCGATTCGATGCTGGCGACGAAGCACTACAGGCTCGGCTACGATTCGAGCGGTCTTGGATCTACACACTTCTCCTGGACTTCATCGACCGGCTATATAACAGCACTAGCAGGGAAGAGATGAGGGACAACATGGCCTACTGTGAGCGCTTCATGGAGCTTCTGGTAGACCTACAGAGCCAGCTGCCAACAAGGAGATACGTCAACACGCTGCTACAGGACTTGAACATGCTTCCGGCTATTCGATTGTCGCCCATGTACACGGACGAGGATAACGGCCTATTCCGGGACCTTTTCGACTTGCTGAGCCACTTCACCAACTTCCCTATCGAGGATCAGACCGGTCGACAACTGTCAAAGCTGGAGTATGACCAACAACATTACGACACTCTGGCGAAGTTGCAACGGACAGGCTATGCCGCCTTTCAGGAGAAGCTTCAGTTGATGGCCCTGGCGAACTACAGCAGCATCGGAAACCGAGAAGAGCTGGATGGCCATTTGCGCACACTGAGCGACACCGAGCTCGTTGAGCTTTGCTCTCTCATGGGCCTACGAACAGAGTACCCCGCCACGACCTACCTGGTGCGCGACCGAGCTTTCTACATGGAGACCCTGATTGCGCTTGTAGAAAAGCGACCGACCTTCAAAGACAATGTTCGCGAGATGCCCGTATTACCAACAGAGAAGGTCCTGTACGAGACTACCTTCCTGCGAAACGAGTCTTACGACGGATCAAGACCACTCGCTATACCGAAACTCAACCTTCAGTACCTGACCATGGGCGACTTCTTGTGGAGATCCTTCATCCTGTACCGCGCCGAGTCCTTCTACGGTATCCGGAAGGACATGGAGGACGTGGTGAAGCGCGTGAAGCCCAAGGGTAAAGGTGTCAACACCAAGTTCGGTGGCGTTTCCAAGATGTCACTCCCTATCATGAAGCCTGCTATCGTCGACGTAGCACCTTCCAAGGTAGGCGAGCAGCACCCAGCATACGTTCGTGCCGAGATCATATTGGACGTCAGTCGCCTGCAACACCCAGTACGAAGGGATTGGGAACAGCTAAGACCGGATGATGTAGTCTTCCTCCTTGCTGTTGAGGGTAAAGACGACGTTTCCATGCGCAATGGTCACCGCGAGGATGTCACAACTGGAGAACAGCTTGGCTTGCACCGAATGAGATGCGCCCAGGTGGTTCAAGTTCTGGACGACAAAGGCCGGCCTCTGCGCGAACAAGGCCGCGACGACGGCTTTGGACCTCGGGTGCGCCAACGACGACTCCTTGTCAATATCGACGCGAAGCAGTACCAGACCGACATGGACCAAACTGCCGAAGGAAGGCCAGACGTTTACGAGCACATCAACATGATTGTCCGTCGGAGAGGACGGGAAAACAACTTCCTGCCCATTTTAGAATCCATCAAGCGCCTGACCCTCTCAGACATCCCAGCACCATCTTGGCTCCAAGAGGTCTTCCTAGGATATGGTGATCCCGCATCGGCAACGTACAAGCGACTTCCTAACAAACTGAACAAGATAGATTTCCGGGATACCTTCTTGGACTGGCAGCACCTGATCGAGGCAATGCCTGGCAAGTCTATCGAACCCCACGAGGACGCACAGACATCCTTTGGGCCTCCATACGTTGTGGAGTACCCTGCTGCAGGTGAACCAAATATCGCACCTCCTCGAGCATCCAAAAAGCGGCGTCGCGACCAGAAAGTGGTTGCACAACCTCTGCATGAATCGCTTCACGTATCCTCGTACAAACCGCCGAACATGGGACCATACCCTGCAGATGCGCCGAGGCTGAATGCGGTCAGATTTACATCTGCCCAAATTGAAGCTATCACCTCGGGCACACAACCTGGTCTCACGGTAGTGCTCGGACCCCCGGGTACCGGCAAGACGGACGTTGCGACCCAAATTATATCCAATCTATACCACAACTTCCCGGACCAGCGGACTTTGCTCGTCGCGCACAGTAATCAGGCGCTTAACCAGCTTTTCCAAAAGATTACTGCGCTTGACATCGATGAGCGTCATCTTCTGCGTCTGGGTCATGGTGAAGAGGACCTCGAGACTGATGTCAGCTACAGCAAGCATGGACGTGTAGAGTCATTCCTCGAGAGAGGGCAATACTACCTGTCTGAAGTCGATCGGTTGGCGAAGAACTTCAACGCGCCCGGTGCTCATGGTAGCTCGTGCGAGACTGCAGACTACTTCAACCTTGTATATGTGAAGCCAGCATGGACGCAATACTGGGATAGTGTTACAACCGAGGACACAAGCGTTGACCAGATAATCACTGAGTTCCCATTCAGAGACTACTTCTCAAACGCACCGCAGCCTCTCTTCCCTCAAGCAGCAGATCGCGAACAGATTCTTGAGATTGCGCAAGGTTGCTATCGCCATGTCGAGAAGATCTTCACCGAGCTTGAGGACATCCGTCCGTTTGAGATCTTGCGGAACCCGCGGGATAAGGCAAACTATCTGCTGATCAAAGAAGCCCGTATCATTGCCATGACATCGACACATGCTGCCATGCGGAGACAAGAGATTGCTTCGTTAGGCTTCCACTACGACAATGTCATCATGGAAGAAGCCGCTCAGATCACCGAGATCGAGAACTTCATTCCTCTCGCGCTGCAAAACCCCAAGGATGGCGAACTCCCGCTCCAGCGGATCGTTCTCTGCGGTGACCATCTCCAGAACTCACCTGTCATTCAAAACCTCGCTTTCCGCCAGTACGCCAACCTGGAGCAATCCCTCTTCCAACGACTCGTCCGCCTCGGTGTGCCGACTATCATGCTCGACCAGCAAGGTCGTGCTCGCCCGTCCATCGCCGAACTCTACAGGTGGCGCTACCCCTCACTGTCGAACCTGCCCTCCGTCCTGTCCAAACCCGAGTTCCAGGTCGCCAACCCAGGCTTCAAGCACGAGTACCAGTTCATCGACGTCCAGGACTACAAGGGCAAGGGTGAAGACCAACCCACACCGCACTGGATGATCAATCTGGGTGAAGCCGAGTACGCAGTCGCGCTATTCATGTACATGCGTCTACTGGGTTATCCAGCGAGCAAGATCTCCATCTTGACGACGTATGCCGGACAGAAGAGTCTGATTAACGACGTGTTGGGCCACAAGTGCAAGAACAACCCCCTCTTCGGTCGCCCAAAGATTGTTGCGACGGTGGACAAGTACCAGGGTGAGCAGAATGACTGTAAGTACTACCCACCCCCTCCCTAACCTCAATTTGTACTAACATACTCTCAAGACATCATCCTCTCCCTAGTCCGCACCCGCGCAATCGGCTACCTCCGCGACATCCGCCGCCTCACCGTCGCCCTCTCCCGCGCGCGTCTAGGTCTCTACATCCTCGGCCGCCGCTCCGTCTTCGAATCCGTCTTCGAGCTCAAACCCGCCTTCGACATCCTCCTCCAACGCCCCGACAAACTCACGCTCGTCACCGACGAAATGTTCGGCGAAACACAGCGACCTGCCGAACAATCCGGAAATGTGGAAGGTGAAGCCGCGATGCAGGATGTAGAGCATTTGGGCAAATATGTGTATGAGATGACTAAGGCGAAGGTCGAGGCTATGAAGGCGAATGGGGGTGTTATGCCCACGAGGGAGGTTACGATGGGGGAGGTGAATGGTGGGGGCAAGGATGAGGATGAGGATGATGATCGTCCTGAGAATGTGCTTATTCCTGAGGAGGCGCCTGAGGAGTTTGATGATGAAGATGAGGATGATGCTGTGGTGGTTTAGCGTGGAGAACGTGGGCCAAAGCAAAAAGATTTGAAGGTGGTTTGCATGATGTGGGGATGGAAGGATGGGGTATTGCATAAATTGGCGTAATGTTTTTGTGTTTAGTTCTTATTTGACGGGATTGAGATGAGTTGAAGGGTAGATGTAGGGAGTCGAAAGATACCAGATCGATCATCGCCTGAGTGGCATGCACATTTCTGTTCGAGACTTGCTTTGGTATGTGGTGGCGTAGGGTTGTGACGATGTCATGATATGATTACGTTGTATTTTGTCGCTCTACAGAGCCAGCGCTCTCCGCAGGGCCATGAGTGTGTACGAACATCTCTTTGGTGATTTAAGAGACCCGGGGGAGGAGACATCCGAATGTCTTGTAAAAGGTTTTCCAGAAAGAGGACAGGAAGAAGACATTTTCTCTTTTGCGGCTTGTTTTGAGAGAAACCACAGGGTGACTCCGATCATTGGCACTTCACGTAAGTCTTTTTATAAAAGAGCAGGAGAACTTCCATCGTGCTTTTTGGTCCAGATTTGGAGTTTGGAGCTTTTGCGCAGGAAGACGGCATAAAGCTTGTAAACCAGAGTTTTGGTATGCTTGAAGGGAGGGCACAGGAGGAAATGCTCAGATCATTCAAAGCTTGTATTGTCATTTTGATGGACAAGAAAATGTTGTAGTAGTTTTCGTCGAGTTTGAGCGCAAGAAGACAACATCCCGTATTCAAGGTGCACTTTTGGAGAAGACAGAAAGGCGGAGGCCGGCTCATGGTGTGGTCGAACTGAGCTTTAGAAGAATGGGAAGTAGTTTTCGGGTATGCGCTTTTTGAGTTCCTGGCGCAGGAAGACGACATCTAAAAATTGCTTTGCTCCTTTTTGAGAAAGAAGGCAGGAAGCCTCAGACCATGGCATAGACTTGGCGCCTCTTTTGGTAAATTAAAAGTAGTTTGCAGATAAGAGAACAATGGTTGACGAAGAGAGGATGTGTTTATATATGCGTTTCCGTCTAGCGCATTCGTGGTATAGATTAGCAAGCTGTGGACAGGGTTTATGTCTCTCTTTTATAGCGATTTGGAAGTAAGCGCGAAGTGTGTGAGAAAACGCAGGACAGCGCACGCCACCATTCAGTAATGATACGGCCTTTTCAGTGTTTTGAAAGGAAGGCTTTGGTTCAGAGAAAAGACATACGGCAGATTGTTAACTCTTTTCGAATATGAATTTGGTAACGGAGGAAGATTCCGGCCCATCGAAGTTGAACAAGGAGTTTTTGGGTAAACTCAGAAGAGTGCGGTAGATGGAAGAAGAGAAGGAGCAAAGCTGGAGACTGTTTATATACCTAGGTATGGTAGTCGCCGTCGTACTGCACACGTCTCTCATAACCCAGCCGATGCTGTATTTTGGAGGTACTTTTCATCTTGTGTGAGTGAGTCGAGAACAGCGCCGGCAACCATCCCAGTGTTGCTTTAGGTTTTTGGTCCTGCGGATTAAGGCTTTGCTGCAGGAAGTCAGACATCCAAGATCTTCTTGTAGTTTTTGACCAAGGCTTTGGGGAAAGAAGAGAGCACTCAGTCTCATGAGCGGCGACTGCATCCGTTTTGGAGAATACGAAGAACTGTGTGGATGGAAGAAGAGCGAGGAGGAGTGCATGTAGTCGTGTATATACCGTAGCCCTGCTACTAGCTAGTACAAAGATGTTACATGTAGGCCTGGAGAAATACTTGGGTGCAGAGAAGCAGCATGGCGCTTGACTTATCGTTTTTTGATATTAGAGGCGGAGACGGGGCAGGAAACTGGTCTCATGACGGAGACACTTGTTGATTTTAGTGTGTAGGAAGAAGGTTCTTGAGCATGAGAGAACAGGAGACAGCGAGGCAAGTGGCTATTTATATATCCATCTCCACACCATCAGTCAGCATAGCGACTCTCACATAATGCGTGTTTGTAGCTTTTTGAGTTTTTGAAGCTGCAGACGCAGAACCTGTCGCGCTGAGAACATGGTACGTCGCTATACTACCTTTTTTGTTCGATACATCATGCGGGAATTTGACAAGCCGTGCGTTCATGTCATATATTCCTGTCGATTTCAGACAGCAGGACAAGCTCTCAAGTCATAATGGTGAGGGGTTGCATTTTGGAGAGGCGAAGCACTGCAGAACATGGCTCGAAACTTGTTTCGTTTTTGAAGTATAAAATGGTATGATGAAGAAGTGAAGAGTAGACTCAATGGAGACGAGGTTTTATACACTACGCCTGGTACGCCAAGTCACATCAAAGAGTCGCCGAAGTTTGAGGCGACCGAACGACTGCTTAGAATAACGAAGATACGCGAAGGCGTTTTGAGAAGACGAGGGACAGCGTGCCATGTAATTGTAGAATTGCATTTTTAAAGGAACAGGCTGGCGTGATGGAGGAGATAATAACATTCCACCAAGTTAAGGTTTTTATGCACGAGAGCTAAGATGCTAAGTCATATCGAACAGTGTCTGAAGTTTGAGACGACCGGAAAATTTGGTGGAAATCATCGGGGAATCAGAATACCAATTTGGAAGAAGAGCGCACAGCAGATCATTCTTTAGCGCTCTTCGTTTTTTGCGTCCTTCAGATAATAGAGTATGGTAGTATAGGAGAGGAGAGGAGAGTTGACCAGCGCAAGGTTTTATATACGGCACCAAGCACTGGAGACAGGAAGTCTATTCGTATCTCTGGCCAGAGAGACAGAAGATATGAGAACTGGTGAAATATTGTTTCAGTCTTCCGACGAACGCAGACATTTTCCTGCTCTGATGTCTTTTGATTGCAGGCTTTTGCAATTAGGGTCTTGTAATAGTGGCAGCAAAACCGCCGCCCCCAACATCAAACTGGATCCCAGTCGTTTTGGGAATGTAAGCAATGTGGTTGTCTAAAGAAGATAATGTTTTCAGACGCAGACGGCGGTGCTTATGTATTCGTTGCTTGCCGATCAGGAACAGCACCATGTGGATCTTGCGAGCTGTCTTTTTCGGAGCCTCGAAGCAACAGGCGGCAACGTGTAGCAGCTGATCCTAATATTTTGGTGGAAACGCGAGGAAGGCAGACTCGCACATGTCGTCGATATTGCAATATTTTTAGTAAAGAAGAGAAGCTCTGGTAGATGAGGAGTCAAAGCGGCCAACTGTCGCAGTTTATATATCCACAGCCGGACCATCTCAACACATGCAGAGCATGCTCGTACTCTTTGTGATGTTCTGAGATGAGAGCGCGAAGGACGAACTCGCACATAGTTTGGTAGGCGATCGATTTTGAGTACGCAAGTGGGAAACTGGTACTTGGGTAATAGAGGAGGCTCGATGCCGGGATTTATGTGACCGCAGTGTGGCGTTCGGAGAACATAAACACAATGTATTGTATTTTGAGCCCAGAAGCATGGATGTTGGTGTAAAGGGCTTTTGGTCTTTTGATATGAACACGCGGAGAGCAGACACGCACATGGCGACCTACACTTTGACTTTTGATAGTTTTCAGAACGATTGTAGATGAAGAGAGAAAGTGACTGGAAGTTGTGCTTTTATACAAGCCGAAGTCTTGCTTGCCTAGAACCTCGATCGGTACATTCTGCTATTGAGGAACAGAAACATCACAGTATCTACACATACTTCTTGATCTTTTGGTACAAAGTTGCGAAGTGCAGACGCAGACAACACATCAACCCAGAATTGTAGGCTTTTTTTTTGGATTTTGGGTCAAAGACTGGTAGATGAAGTGTAGAAGTGCGCACACGTCATTCTTCATGATAGCGCATTTTCGCCTTTTTTCTTCAAAACACACCTAGTATGGTGGAAGAGTCTCAATCGGCTGGGAGAGACATGTACAGGTTTTGTTTGGATTTTGATGTTCTGTCTGGATGGAAGAAGACATCAAAAGCAATTTCGAGCTTTTTGGAGTGCGCTCCACGCTGGAGGACTGCCACATCAGTTGTTCAGCAGTCACTTTTGAAGATGTACCGATATCGTGTGTAATAAAGAAGAACAGCTTTGCTAAGAGAGAAGATGGTTTTTATACTTGAAATTGCAGTCAAAAACACCACAAGGTGAGGGCATGCGCGCGTGTGTGCCCATCGTGAACTGTTTCTCAGCCGTAACCCGAACAAGTCGCAACAAACTTCACGATTCACTTCCCCGCATGCAGCCAACGCGCCCAATTATGCAGACGCCCAATTCACGCGTCATGTTCATGCCACGCCCAAGAGCCAAGCCTAAAAGACGGAGTCTGAAACCGATAAGCGAAAGCCGGTCGATCCCAATGTCCAGACGCGCGAGTCACGCAACAAATGTCCTGAGGCCCCACATCCTCCCGTCAAAACTGCAGGATCGTGAAACACAAATTACCCCACCCTCGCCCGTGGACCGGGGTCGCTCGTCATGTTCTGGAACCTACGATTACAGGTACAAGCTTGCGCAGTTGCAAATGTCGCTGTTTCAAACACTTGTCAGCGCATATCCCAGACGTCCCAAACACCAGGGCGCAAGCACCAGGTACAACCCGCCGGTGCGGAATCGGGAGCAAGAAGAAACAGAGCACGTACCGTTTGATGAGTTCCTGACACGTTCCCATTTTCTGGAACAGCGTCGGGTCGCCGATAATCCGAGCCGCGTTCTTGACTTCGCGGCACGTCTCGTCTAGTCGGGTGATGACGCGGACAATGGTGCCCTCCATGACATCTGTCAGGTCTGTTATGCGATTGAATGACATGCCTCGTGCCCACTCATACACCACTTCGACCATGCCGAAGCGGGGTTTGCTGACAAAGTCATTCGAATCGTCAGCCGAGAGGATAACCTGGTGCAGAGTCTGTATCTTGTTGACCTTTTCGGAGATCTCAACAATCTTTGCGACGCCGCGTTCCAGATTTGCAGTTAGCGTAGGCTCTACGTCGGTCTTCTCTTGGAAGACAAACGCCGAGAGTAGTGCGACGATTTCTTCCGGTTCGTACTCGGCGAGGACGTTTTCTAAAACGAGCTCGGTAAGGACCAGCTCATCGGCCGAGTGGATCTGAAAGCTGTCAGTGGATGGGTGGAGCTTGAAGTCAGTGTCAAGCATACCTCGCAGGCTACCTTGCCCTTCAGCTCTACGCGAGAACCTTCGTCAATAAAGCCGAGATCCTTGAGTACCTGTATGCGCTGTTCATAGTCAGGGAGTAGCTGTAAATTTTGGTCTGACATGAGCTGGCGGAGAGCAAGGATGTTTTCCTTGATCAGCCATTGATCGTGCTCCATGGTGAACTACAGAGATTAGCATGGGTTGAGAACACTGCCGAACGCGAACACGTACATGTTTCAAGAAGTTTGGGCATTTCAAACATTCTTTGCTAACCGCATTCAGTCCTTCTTTCCTGCGGGCTTCCTCCAGTTCACGGAACTTGAGGCTCTTGATCTTGCTGTAATCGTACTCATCCCAGTCTTCGTAATCCCATGATCCACACAATGGCAGAAATTGGGATTCAGCCAGCTTCAATGTGTCTGACGAGGCTGTTAGCGCCGGATCCAGACCGTAGCGCACCCACTTACCTTTTTTGCGATTCAAATTTTGAACAGAATCAGGAACATCGATGATGGTCTTGGTGAAGCACTCGATGTCGTTCAGGGGTACAAAGGCTGCCTTCAGGATCAAGTCCTTGGGACTGTTCGGTAGTTTGCGGAAGTGCTTTGCAAAGGGACCGAGATACGGCAAAAGGTCGTCAGGCTGACGATCGTGGTGCTGCGCCACCTCCAAGACTTTGACTGTAGGCTCGTTGCCCTTGCTAGTGCCATCTTGCATTAACATACCCGCTGTTCGTTTGTTGTCCTGACTGCGTGAGTAATGAGCTAATTTGAAAGCGAAAGTGAAGCGTGTACCTTCTTGTATACGATCAACCTGTTCTTGGACAAAGCTTTCCTGCCGATAGGGTTGATGAGAAGGCTGAGGTGCATCTCATTAGTTAGTCGCTTGTAGTCCTCACAAGACTGGTGGCACGCCTCTAGGTCGATATCGCAGATATCACAAGGTTCTCGCTTGATCTTCTCCAACTCAGCCTCCGAGACCTTGACCTTGCCTTGATGTTCAGGCAGTAATGCTTGAGTGGCATTCTCACTGAAACTTCGCTTGATCATCTCTTCAATCTTCAGGGCTTCTACACGTAGAAGGTTCAGCATCATGTTGTAGGTGAGACGGAACTGTGATCTCAGCTTCGTGGGTTCCCCCAGCATCATCTGACGGAGTCTGGCTGCTGGTGGCGCCTCATCGGCCCCGGGCGCGCAGATGATGACAGTGCCGACTGTGTCAAGTCCTCGCCGACCTGCACGACCGGCCATCTGAGTGTACTCGCCGGGCAGCAAATCACGGAACTCGCGGCCGTCGTGCTTACGGAACCCAGAGAACACAACGGTCCTGGTAGGAAGATTAAGGCCCATGGCGAAGGTTTCCGTGGCAAAGAGAACCTTGACAAGCGTCTTCGCAAAGAGGATCTCAACAACCTCCTTGACGATCGGCAACATGCCACCGTGATGGACGGCAATACCTCGACTAAGCAGTTCTCTCAGCCGCTTGATCTGAGGGAGCTCACGGTCTTCCTTGCTTAGTCGAGCCAGTGACTTCTCAATGGTCATATGTATCGCACTCTTCTCCGCAGCATTGCAGTAGTCGATGTTAGACAGCGCTTCAGCGTTTTCCTCGCAGCGCTTCTTGGAGAAGACGAATATGCAAGCAGGCAGGAGATCCTTGCTTCGGAGATGCTGGATGAGGTGGACCCAGATGTTTCTATCCTGGGCGGCAGTCGTACGACCGCCACCACGGCCCGTCCTTGCGATATTACCTCGGCCTCTAGCAGCGGGCGGGCCTCCACCGCGAGGTCCCCCTCGACCGCCACCTTGTTGACCTCGTCCGCGTTGGTTCTGGCCTCCTCTGGCGGGTGGGCCTCCACGACCACCACCGCCCCTACCGGCTTGTGCATCATTTGCAGGAGGTGCCTTGACCTTGTCTTTACCAGACAGGATATCGTTCGCGTCTTTCCAGCCATTATCGATGAACTTCTTGTCTGCTGTAACGATCTTGTGGATGCCTTTGCCAGCCCATAGATAATGCTCCAGAGGAATTGGGCGTTTCGGAGTAGAGATGACGTAGATGTCTTTCTTCTTTGTTCGACCCACCCAAGACGCGAACTCATATGTGTTGGGTACGGTGGCGGACAGTAGAATGAGTGTTACATGCTCCGGCAGCATTATGATGACCTCTTCCCATACGACACCTCGCTCCAGATCGTTGACATAATGCACTTCATCAAAGATGACAAATTCGACGTCTCTGATAAGATCTGCTCCTCGGTACAGCATACTTCGAAGAATCTCGGTAGTCATGATGAGACAGCTGGCTTCGGGTCTGATCTGCACGTCTCCCGTGAGAATGCCGACATCATCAAATGTTTGGCGGAAGTCGCGGAACTTTTGATTACTGAGAGCTTTGATGGGAGAAGTATATATAGCTTTCGTCATATGCTTTGCAGCAAGTGCGATGGCGTACTCTGCAACCACGGTCTTGCCGGCGGACGTATGTGCGGCTACAAACACAGAATCGCCATGCTCAAGATGATAAACTGCTTCTTTCTGGAATGTATCGAGCTCAAAGGGATACTCGCGCGCCATTTCCGGAACAAGTTCCCGGAAGTTAGTAATGTCGCGGTTGATGTCAACCATGTGAGCCCACTCTCGTCCGCCCTTCCTTCCAGCACTCATGGCAAGTGGACCATGAGGTGCCAGAGCAGGGAACTCTACCGGCAACAAAGCATCGATCTCTTCGTCTCCAGCATCTTGGTCTTCATCAGGTTCCCCATTTGCGCCAGTCTTGTCGTTGGCATCCTCTTCATCCGCATCAGTATCCTTGGGAGCTGCAGATGCTTCACCCAAGGTATCTTCGACCTCCTGAGCAGTCTTGGCATCCGTAGTTGGCTTCTTCTGAAAGTCAAGACCACGCGTGAAGCCAGGCGGCACCTCCAGTAAGCCACCTTCAGCACTGAAGTTGATGACTCTGTCGAGACCGCCACTCTTTTTCCCATTCGCACTCTCTTGCTGCTGGATTGCTTCATCCTCAATGGCAGCTACTGCTTCCACGCCATCAAGGCCGCCGGGCGCGAATGGAAAGAAGCCAGCTGCACCACGCACGAATTCAGCTCTGTTAGCAGGCTTCCTGAGAAGCGAAGTAGAGTTCTTGGCTGTTGCTGAGTTTGCCGGAACGGTGACTTCCTTGTATCCAGTGACGCGGCCTTCTAGTCCCTCGCGTGTGAAGCGGATGATGGTCCGGGTCTGAGTTGGGGCGATCTGGAACAGGCTTCGGTAATTGGTAGGTGCATCCCAGCGCTGCTGAAGCTGATTCAGCCACTGCGTGTTGAAGGATTTGGAGGGTGTTAGAAATTCTTGCTCCAATTCCTTCTTGATGGCCTCTTTGGTTTTCCGCTGTCGCTTGGGTGGCCGCTGTTCGCCAGCTATCGAATCTATCCCATCCTCGTCGAGGTTGCTGCTGCGTAGCCGCAGCTTTTCCAATTCCCCAGACAGGGCCTCCATAATCGCGAGTTGAGTGCGAATCTGGTAGGGTACTGTGCCTGTGGGATTGTGGCGCGACCGAGTGAGAAAATGGATGACGTTGTTCGGCGCGCCAAGCCGTGTCAGGAAGGACCCACCTAAGCACTTTCCCCGCCATACACAGCGTCGGTGCTCCAAGCATGTAAGATTCAACACGCCGTACCTGCATATGCACCACGAGTAAGATAGATCCTAGGAGAGCCCGCGATAAGCCCATGATATAGTAGGGTATGCCCAGGAATAGTAGAGTCCTTATCTCTGAGCTGCACATAGTGTCTAATTGGGTATAGAAGGCTACATGGTAGCCGATTCCAAGTGCTAATCATAGCTCATCGTCACTTCATGACCGAGCGCCGTCGCTCTTATGGTATTATTCCCAAACGCCGCGCTATGATTGATCAAAATCTGTTTGCAACATCACGTAGCTGCTCAATCCCACATGTCGTCCATCTCTGCCATTGCTTCCATATCGTCCGCAAAAGGATCGTCTTGTGTGGGCATTGGTCGCGTTGGGAGTGTCTTGGGTGCTGTGTAGCTGGGCTGTTCGCTCTCAGCTAATAATGCATCTAACTCGTCGTCGTCGGGGTCCCCGCTTTCGGGTGGCTCCGCTGCATCGCCTGCTGGATTGTGTGTAGATGCCTCCCGTTCTGTTTGGTGGCCTGCGTCTTCTTGGCCGCCGTTCTCGACGCCCTCCATGTCTTCGGTGCTCTGTTGTGGGGTCTTCTCTCGGGCCGCATCATCGTCGTCTTCATCCTGTCCTGTGTTGCGGCGCGGTTTGCCTTCGTCGATCCAATCCTTCCGCATCAGCTGCATGCGCTTCGTATGGCCGACCTTTTCGATAATGGCTAGGGCGTCTGCAAACTTGGCGCGGGGGTAAAGATCGT
This sequence comes from Alternaria hordeiaustralica, assembly GCF_023758085.1. Lineage (NCBI taxonomy): Eukaryota > Fungi > Ascomycota > Dothideomycetes > Pleosporales > Pleosporaceae > Alternaria > Alternaria hordeiaustralica. Next base: position 3,879,920 of record NW_026056773.1, on the reverse strand, counting down.
CGAGCCACAGCTGGTACATGTTCAGCATACGGGCAATGTCTCCATACTGGGATTGAGTTAGTCAGTGGGTCGACTTCATCAGGATAACCGTACCTCGTGACCCTTCCCTTTGAAGCGGAGGCGATCCTTTGAGATCTTGCGCAAGCGGGGAATGCCAGGGTCCGACAGCAGCCGTTGGTCATCGAGTTTCGGCGCAGGCTGGCGCTTTTTTGTGATGACAATCTCTTCGTCAACGCCTAGGCCGCCCGCAGTATCGCTGTTCTTGTTGCTTCGGTACTGCGGCTGTGGCGGGTTCTCGGTCGATTGGATGGGTTCTTCGGGATTTGTGACGTCTTTCAGAATATCGTCGAGGTCATCGTCGGAGTCGTGGGTGGCCATTATATCTGATGAGGGCTGTTGCGGGTGCAATGAGGTCGGTATCTTCGTGGATCATCAAGTTCCCATCGCGCGACGCGTCGGACGCGTTCGGTCATGCGCACGGGCCCATCATCACTAGCCGTATGTGGCGCAACTAGATCTTTGTCTAGGCAGGGTCCAACCAAGCTCTCGAATGCAGCTTTGCGATCACACATCGTCTTCACTAACCTGACATTTGCTATAATCACTACCGCCTCTCCCGCTGCTATTATTTTGCGACTATACGTTTGCTGCTCAGACGTTCCGTATCGCAGCTGTACCGTGGTGCTACTGCCTTTGCGACAGCGGGTTTGCGGCTCGTGATCGAGGCCCAACGCGCCCTAGACCTCATACAATGGCAGCATCAAATGTGCTTTCCGCCGACGCGGTAGCTCCAAGACTCGACTTCTTACTACGGCGCGCCCGTGTTGTCAAGCAGAGTACTGCGATCGATCCTCCACTCCAAGTCTCTGAGCTTGTACCGGAAAGCGAGCCTCTGCTCGGCGAGATCGAAGGAGGGAAGGAAGTGCGAACGCTTGCGGTCGAGAGTGCAGCCAAGAGTGTATTCTATGCCAACCTTGTTAGTTATTATGCCACGGAATCAGCTCCGCCAGTTGCTTACATGTTCAGGGATCCACGCAGATTGAGGAGCCGGCCTTCGTAACCGTCTGGAATTTACTCGACATCCTCCAGTACTGTGGAGATCGGGGTAGGTTCTTTTGCCGCACTGTCTGGATCTTGCCTGACCTTCCCAGACCTCTGCCATCCGCAGCTTGTATTGTTGCTCATCGAAGAACTACTTGACAGCCAATCCATCTCGGGATGTCGCACGGTATTCAATTTCCTCGAATCTCGGAGAGAGACCATCATTGCGGTATGTCGTCCCTGATACTATTCTTAACCATTCTCATCGTGCCGCAGATCAACTCCAAGAACAAGGATCTTGTCATCTTACGGCTGTGCAATGAGCTGCTCCGCCGGCTGTCTCGCGCGGAAGATCCGGTATTCTGTGGCCGCGTCTACATCTTCATGTTTCAGAGCTTTCCCTTGGGCGACAAGAGTTCGGTAAATCTGCGGGGCAATTTCCACGTGGAGAATGTGACGACATTCGAGGACTTCCTCAAGGAATCGAATACGGACGAGGACTCTATGCAGATCGATGCTGATGGACCTGTTCCTGCTCCCAAGGAAGAGTCAAAGTCAGAGGAACCAGTCATCCAAACTGAGGATATCGACAAGAGCAGGGACGTGAAACCTACGACACTTGACACTGAGACCCTCTATCCAGTATTCTGGTCATTGCAACACTCCTTCTCGAATCCACCCAGGCTTTTCGAAGAAGATAATTTCAAGCAATTTCAGAAGAGCTTGGAGGCAACGCTAGCCAAATTCAGGGAAGTGCCCAAAGTGATCCAGGCCGGAGATTCAGAGCGAAAGAAGGGACAAAAGTCGCGAGACGATGACGACTACGATGCATTCGCCAACTCCTTTAATCCTAAGTATCTTACAAGCCGTGATCTGTTCAAGCTCGAGGTACGCAAGATTGCCACTATCCATCTTGCGCTAGGACTGACAATCTCCAGCTGAGCGATCTCGCCTTCCAACGCCACATCCTTGTTCAAGCACTGATACTCATCGACTTTTTGTTGACTCTGACCGAAGGGTCCAAGAGCAAGCCATTTTACCAGAATGCGCAGAAGGCGATGCAATACAACTTCACATTGCGCGAGGAAGACGTAAGTGCCCGTCATTTGCCTCTTCTCACACCCTCCGTCACGCTCTCCTGCTCGCTTCGCTGTCCATGATCATCATCTTCTCGGCTGACCACAAAGCACAGACCGAGTGGGCATTGGGCATCAAGACGGCTATTGCAAATTACCTGCAGGAAGGCCCAGATGGCAAATTCTACTACCGGATGGTGGACACCGTGCTTTCCCGCGACAAAAACTGGGTACGATGGAAGATGGAGAACTGCCAACCATTCACTAGAGATCGAGTCCCCACAACGGACTTCCAACAAGCCAAATCTGGGGCGCAGAAAGCTGTTGTTGGTAAGAAGGCGTCCAAGCCCATGGGTGTTCCCAGCAGCTTGAATTTCCTCTACAACAATGAAGCGGATAAGGGTCTCTCTCAACTACGGCAAAGCGACAGGTACGTGCTCCGCTCGTCCGAATGACACTCGATCCCAGCTTCTGACGTCCAGTTAGGTTCAATGTGCCGAATGCAGAGTCATATGCAAAAAAAGTGAAGATGACCGACTTGGATTTGGAAATGACTGATGCAGAGGACGAGAAGCGGCAAGCGGGGGAAAAGAAGTCCAGCTACATCTGGCGAGGTCTTCGCGTGGCTTCGAAGACGCAGCTAAGCTCGTTCGATAGAATCGAGCATGGCAAAGGCCTCGAGGCTCTTCAGCCGGCCACCTCTTCCATTGAGGCGACGGGCGTTGACGCTGCACCCACTGCTTCGGAAGACCAGGGGGCTATTCCGCAAGACGAGCATCAGAGCGTCGAGGAGCAGCGGCCCGACCAGCGTAGTCAAGTGACTGCGGAACCAGCGGCGTAGTGGTAGCAGCGACAGGGGCAGTGTCGCCTGCGCCAGCTCGGTATGAATTATCGACGGCTCTTGAGAAACACATGAGCTTTTCCTCATACGTTACTGTGCAGTATGGGGAGCATTGTGGCGCTTTCCCATCGAATTTATCGCTGCAAGCGAAGAGAACATGGGGTTCATCTCCCCGAGCCACTCTCAGCGTATCGATAGATCGGAGGCCAGTCATAGTGTGAGCGACCGCACAGCCGGTCGCCAACGGCGCCCCTCAACCTGCAACGCCACGACTGGAGGTCGGAAGGCTGTGTGCGGCGCGAGCAGGCTGTGGAGATGAGGAGCCCCATGCTGATGAATAGAAGTCTTCGCAATATAGCCTCATCGCGTGGGAATGTACGCCGTTTCCCGGGACTCGCTCTGATGTAACCACGATGGCAAGATTGTGGCTCTCGTCCCTGGCTAAGGATGACGGAGTGTCCAGGCCCTTGAGGAATGCTCTGATCACAGATGTGCCGTGATGCGCCGGGGTGGGGCCGTCTTCAGGCTCATTGAATGAGTTGTCAGCACAAAATCCACCTACGTGGGAGATGCTGCATGATTCCGAAATGAAGGGACCTGTACGACCTGACACGACCGTTCAGCGCAGTCCGAGGCTTCCAAGGTTCTCTGCGGTGGACTGGCACGCGGTGGGACCACCTCATGATGACATGACAAGTTGCGAACCACACGGCGGCCACGGGCCCAGACTGCTGGCAACGGATCGCAATCATATTCAATGCATTATGTTCGCGAGAGGGACCGAAGCATAAGGACCAGAGGCAGGCATGTTCTGCCGACACTGGACAGGCACCCATGCGCTCATCAAACCCACACAAGTGTTGCGTCCCCCACCAATGGCCCGCCAGCGTATTCGCGGTTTCGCTATCGCTTGCTCCTGTCATTTCCACAGGCCGTCCTCATCCGCCAGCCGGGCGGTCTTGGCGTTGTTTGGGAAATCGACCGCGACGCCCTGCCGGCATCGCGTTTTGGAGATTGCGTGTGCGCAGCCGGCGACGTGCTTTTTGTCGTTGCGAAACGGGCCAAACGCTGGCGGTTACCCGCGTGCTTCACAGGCAGCGTGCAAAAACAATATGCGCCGGTTCAGGCAATGCGACCGCAGACGGCGCGAGGCGGACAGTGTGCATCATTCGTCACGGGCGCTGGCCGCGGTATCGGCTACACGTTCAGGTCTGCTTTGGACACGGGCGATGGCGATCACGACGGAACGGCGCAGCAGGGGTGGCTTGCGCATCGCCCATTTTTCCCTGCAGTGCGGCCGAGCAGACTGTTGCGGTGCGCGCAGCCTCGCTGGCAGGTCATTCGCGCGCTCCAGCACCGTTTCAGCGCGCTTGCTTGGACACGCACTTCCAAACACGTTACGATAACCACCGCTGTCACCCAACTACCGACAGCCCACCAGCGTCGCACACAGTCGCACTACAGCGAGAACAGGCTTCGAGAAACAGCCAACTTCAGCATTTTCCCGGCGCGGGCCGAGCTTTTGGCCGTTAGATCGTTGTTAGCCCAGCCAGATCTGTTGCGCGCTGGTGGCCCCCCGCTGCCCATTGGCGACGGCGTCATTGCTAGCCGCTCGACTACTCACCACACTGGATCAAGCAGGTGTGCAGCAGGAACACACATGTAGCTAGACGCGGTTCCTTGGTTGCCGGCCAGCATCATGGGTCACGGCTGAAGACGACCAAGGTTCAAAGTTCATGCATCTGAGCGGGCGCGATGGGCGGCTCAAACCACTGGCACTGGCAAGGCTGATGCACCGCGTTCCTGACGCATACGCAATTTGCGGTCCGTCGTCAGTAACATTTGACAGGTGCCAGAAGAAGCACTGGGGAGCCACCGGCCCAAGGCGGCCTGGTCCACCACCCAGCGCGACGTCGTCGTGTGAAGGTTGGTGGTTCGACGACAGTAGCAGCGAGTACACGAACCTGGCGGCACCAAGTCCGACCTTCACCACCACACCACCATCTCGTCCGTTCATAAACCACACTAAAGCAGCATTGACAGCAACACCCCGCAACAAGCCGTGCAAGCGTTGCCGAGCCCTGTAACATCCCTGCGCTTTCTCGCTGCGGGTTCCTTGGACTTCCCGCATCGCATCTGGCCAATAATGGCGCCGCCGCCTGCCTCGACGTTCGACTGCGAGACGCCACGGATCAGTCCTTGCTCGTCGGCCATTTTTCTACACGGGCCCTGGTCTATGCATGTAGCCTGCAGCCCACCATGTTCACGCACCGCTCGCTCCCCTTCCCTTTCGAGGGGAGGGCACCCTGGCATGCAGCACACCTGATCCAGAGCCTTTCGATTCGCCCGTTCCCGCTCCGTCTCTCCTTCGTAGTAGGCCCACGTCCCGAGCTACCGTATCCCTGTGCCCTGAGCCTTTGGGGTCTGCTAGCCCTCGACGTTAGTCACGCTTCTCGTCGTGTAACAAGCTGCTTCCAGATCCTCGAAGGATATCATGTTTCCCTAAGAGGCACCGCTGTCCATGCGTAGTCTGACCCTAGTCCCTCGCACTTGTCTTAACCTCGATTTTATCCGGATCGTCGTCAGTAGAGTACCGTCAAGCCTTTTTGTCTGAATGATCTGTTCCCCTCCCCTGCCGCCATCGCTGATATAGCCTCCGACGGTTCCTGGCCCTCTTTACAAAGGCCTACCCATCGCTGACTACCAGACGACGCTTTCACTCTTCCAAGCAAGTCGACTGTCCATCACCTCAACTCTTGTCAAGCATCAAGCGCCCACCGTCAGCGTCTATCTTTATTTGGCTCGCAGTATCACCTCCCCGGTAGCTTCTATTTCAAGCTTGAAGTTGCACCAAAACTCCGCGCCCCAATCCTACTGTCGGTACGACATCAGCTTTCAGCCTGGCTTCGCATACCCGCCATCCTTAGACCCACCAACACGCCAGCCTCGAACTACCTGTTCGTAACAGTCTCGCGTCTCTAACGCGTGCTGGACTCGCCGTCGTAGTACTGCGACTGCCTTCACTCTTTCTCGCTGATCACCCGCATCAAACCCCGCACAGGGTTCGAGCGACGATCAACTGTCCACACCAAGCTTCGTCAGATCTTTACCCCTTGCGGAATCCGCAGTCTGGTACAAGTTCGAACAAGGACGCCAAAATCACCAGTCTTGAGGCCTTCCTGGTGACCACAATAACTAGGTAAGCAGCGGTCCAGCTTGAGGCCCGCTTCCCACTAACAGCGAGTCACAGGAGAGGTATCAGCCACACAGCTAAGCCTACATCTACTCCACTACATCAGTTCCAGAAGCGCCAATGGTCGACGGAAGCTTCCTCGTTCCTTTGTCTCCGCCTAGCTCGCCGCACATGTCTGCGTATAGCACGACTTCTGCAGACAACGAGTGGCATTCATCAGAATACAGAACTCTGGAACACACCCCACCACATTCAGATAGCGACATGGCCATGCTCCAAGCTGAGGTCGCTGGACACAACCTCGACATGAAGCGACCGTCAATGCGAACACACAAGAGCTTTCCTTACCTACTCGACGGCAAGAGCCACCTGAACAGCGGCAGCAACACACCATCCGGACTTGATGAGATCGAGCAGCACGACATCCCAAATGTAACCTTTGGAGGTTCAGCACCCACCAGCCCAATCTCGAGACTGACACCCCCTTCCACCAACGACGGTGTCAACGTGGAGAAGCTCGAGGACCAAGAAGACGACGATCTCATCCTCGACGACAAGGACGACTGCGAGGATGGAGAGGACAAGGGTGAAGATAGGCAACCCATGACCGCCGCGGAGATACGTGCTGCCAAGCGAAAGATGAAGAGGTTCAGACTTACCCACAACCAAACTCGGTTCCTCATGAGCGAATTCGCCCGACAAGCACACCCAGATGCAGCTCACAGAGAGCGACTAGCCCGAGAGATTCCCGGTCTCAGCCCCCGTCAGGTCCAGGTCTGGTTCCAGAACAGGTGAGTCGTGTCATAAACCACCGAACCATGCAGGTGCTGACATATGTAAAGGCGTGCCAAGCTCAAGAGATTAACAAGCGACGACCGTGAGCGTATGATGAGGTCGCGAGCCTTACCAGACGACTTCGATATGGCCTCAGCATTGCATTCACCATTCGGAAACTCCCATGGTCTAGGCACACCGCTGGCATCACCCGCATCTTACGGGTCAAGTTTCCCCGAAGGCAACATGATGCGACCACTAAGCATTGATACCTTCCGGCGAGGGCCGCTCGACTCGCACATGTCACCCACGGGCATTAGCCCAGCGTTCGGTGGATTCACCTTTACTCCACCCCAGTCCGCAACCGATACCATTTCACCGGTATCAGCCCACGAGGGATCCCCCTTTGGCTTCCATTCAGCGCCGCTCGACACTAGTCCCAGAACATCCAACCCTTTCTCCATGCCTGTCAGTAACCCTACCGCTTATGCTGCACAACATAGCATCCCACGCCTCTCGCTCCATGCCGACCGAATCGCAAGAAGTCGTGCCGAGTCTCTGCAGTCGCCTTTGAGGACTAGCATGAGCTACACTGGTAGTCACGACAGCAATGGCTCCGAGAACCATCACGACAGTCGGTCCTATTCGAGCTCTATGATGCCCTATGGCATTGGCTACTCCTGTAAGTTTACATAACCCACGTGGGCTTTCCACCGTTCTAACTTTACCAGACTCCCCAGTACCAGGCTTCGGAACTTCCACGGGCAACAGAATGCGGTCCTTCTCCAACGGCGTTCCCCGGCGCATTGAGTTGAGCACCCACTACACTCCTCAACGCAACGGATCGACACCACAAACAGCCCACTTTCCATCCTTTTCTGGCTCACCGCTCGTAACACCTCAGAGCTATGCCATGCCTCAGATGAGCGCACCTCACCACATGTCGTCGTTCCCAAACTCCTACATGCGGAACGACTCGGCGCACAATGACTCGTATTCTGCCGTCGGCTCTGTCCTGGGAGAAGTCATGGAGAACACCAGCCAACACAGCGACGACCACCACGATCAGTACTAAGCGCTCGAATGTTTTGATTACTTTGAATTTATTTTGCGGTCAAGATTATGAACAGCGTGCTATGTCTTATCAAGAAAAAATGGGTACGGATATATGTTTCGACTGGATTGATGACATGACCACTGTCTTGTATCACCAACCTTCTGCGATACCAGTCTCGCATCTCTATACGAATTCTTCGGTGGTTGTTTCGACATATTTTATCATAGCAGGCAGGCGATTACCCCTTGTTTCCAATCTCTTTTCAACAACAACCCTTCGCAGCTCGATTTTGCAGCGCATATTGGTATTATCATTCTATGTATCATCTTATCCTACAAACACCGCATCTCATTGTGGCAATTCAAACCCTTCAACGCAAACGCTGTACCCACTTCTCATTTCTTGGCCCTGTCGCCACTCTGCCATGTCCAATATACACGGCCACACTTGAGGCGCTTCGGAAAAAGCCATACCTGTACAAACTGCAAAGAGGCGAAAGTAATACCCACCTGACACGGCCGATCACACAACAGAACAAGTTAATGATACCCCACATCTTCCAATACAATCTTGCAGGGCGGCTACCGTCACTGCTGTGGATCTGCTACCTGCATGTGCCTGACTAACTAACCTAACGGTGGACCGATTGACACACAGGTGGTGGCGGCAGCATCGCCAAGCAATCCACCGTCGTCGAACGACATGTACCTCTATATCCAAGCGAAACTAGTCCAAACCACCTGGCCAGCTACCCAGCCGCCTCATACCTGAGGCGATGTCGGAGCCTCTAGCGGACACCGAACCATGTGGATACCCTCTCTGCCCTTGCCTAGAAAGAAGTAGTCGCTCAAGCAACTTGACAAGCACTTCTTGTACACGGCCGGACAACGGGACGATGTCACATCAAGGGCCGTGAGCACCTCTCGCAGCGCAGAGGACTTGTTCCGAAATTCCGGGCGAAGAGAAAAACTGGGCGGATAGATCTAGACAGGAATGTGGATACTACGATTACGAATGAGCTGAGCCTACGAATGAAAAACTTCCCGCGTACAGCGCGAAGGCGAAAACAACTAATTACACTGACGACGTTTGGGCGTTGACAGACGCAGGTCGCTGCCATGGCTCACTCAGAGTCTCACGCACACCCACATGGCAACCACACCCACAGTTTCACATCACCACCTGTATCATGCACTAGAATCTTCTTCAGCTAGAAAAGCTTCCACAAACCACCAAGCCGGCTTCCCCCTCAGCGCCCCAGGCGTCGATCCTTCCCTTCCACCACCGGATGGGTGGGGGAGAGGCAGGCGAGGCAGTGGAAAGCATCACCATGCAGACTCTCTGACCATCCCTAATCAAAGTCTCAAACACGCACATGACCACGAACATGTTTAGATTGCTCGCACAAGCTGCATAGCGTGGTAGGAATGGATGGATGGGGCGGGAAAGGGACGCGAAGCCAGACGGGGGGAAGAAAGGCATGATCTCCACACTTTACCCCAGACTTTACCTGCTTTGTGGGCTGCATGGCCTCAAGGACTGGTCGTCACTACATGCAGGTATTTGTACAGGATGGGCTTGGCAGCAGATTAATTTCGGCTTCTGAGGCTCAGGAACCGATGGGCTGCATGGGTTGTAGTGCGTCGCAGTGTGGTGTTCTAGTGCGTTACTACGCTTTTGGTAGCGCGAGGCAGGGCAAGCTACGTACGGTAGGGGTAGGGTATAGCTGGGCGAAGTGGTGTGAGAGGATCGAAAGATGCGAAGACATGATGTACACATGCTTGATAGCTTGTGCATATCGTGACAGGGAAAGCCATGGCATGTGTGGTTAAATTGGTTGAAGCAAGTGCGACCTACGTATACGGACATCCGATGGACCAGAACCAGATAACTTGCTGGGTTCGGATGATGGGTCCTTACGTGCGGGAGGATTATTGTGGGTTGTGCAAGGTGGTACAGCATGGAAGAAAAAAACGTGGAGAGCAAAACGGTGGAGTGACAGCGAGTAGAGTAGGCTCCTTGCGCCTTCTGTTTTTCGCGTCAGGTGCATGGACGTACGTTCATCGTGTGCTTTGGAAGATCGGGGTTTGTGCATTTTGCGGGGAAGATGGACGGTCGGTTATGCTCTGTTGTCAGGATCGGTATGCGTCGAGCTGCAGTATACACATCAGCAACAGAGTATGGAACTATGGCCAAGGGTTGATGGACAAAGACAGGGTGGGAATACGCCAGCAGCTGCGTGACACACTGGATATGAATTTCTTGCAGCGGCTGGCGTGTTTGAGTGGCTGGTTTGGCAGATTGGAGAGTTTCCGCTAAGAAGCGAATGCTAGGTGTGGATCTTAACTTTGTTAGAGTTATTAAACGGCTGCTGCTGGCATCGTTAGATTGAGGAGCCGCGGGTGCTCTGGTCAAGGCAAGAGAAAGATCTTAGGCTTAATCTAGGCTGGGCACGGCCGGGGTAAGGGCTACGCGGGCGAATTGGGTCATTCACAGAGCGCCTTCTTCCAAGCGGTGGTCTTCGAGAAGGCCATGGTACATGGTTCAGCGGAGACGTCGTGTGAATGGGCAGAGGATGTCCTGCAGCCGGTGCTGGGTACGGAAGCATGAGCGTGTGATCTAGGTTGATCGGCTGCTCTTCGTGTGCGATGAGGCTCGCCGTGCATGGCTCCAGCGGCGGTGTGATAGGCGCCCTCTAGAGACGTTTCTAGCAGCTTGTATTCTCGAGTTAAGCTCGCTAGCTTCGGCCACTTATCGACAAGGGCAGGGCCGGGGCAGGTTACTCCAGACCAAAGCAAGACGCGCGACTCAGGACGGACCACACCGAGCACAAGCGGAAGCAACCATGGCATTGACAACAACGCAGGCCGGCGCTGAAGTCATCGTGGCTCACCCATGGGGTAAGGCCGCCGCAATGCGGTACGCCATTCCGACAGAACCCTCGAGGGCCACCGTTCACCTCCTGCGGAGCGCATCATGTGCAGGACGAGCGTTGGCTAGCGTCCCCTGTCGCTGCTTTTGCACCACGCCCTCCACCTTGTTCCTCCACATTCCTTCCTTTCACAAACGTCCTCGCATCGCAGCCTAGCCGCTGAGCTTACCGGACCGGACCTTGGGCAATGGCGCTACCAGAAATATTGTCCGTCAGCTCGGTGGTGTGGTGCAAGGTACACATGAGTCGCGCCTTTGCGGTCCAAGGAGTCCGGAACGACGTGCCTGAAATGATGAGTAAGGGGACTGCCATCCCGGCTGAATTACGACCTGGAACTGGTTCGACAGGAACTTTTAGCCTTCATGACGTGCGGAGAAGGCTCGAGGCTTATCCCACCACAAACACCCTATTGGCACTTCAAGAGCCGAGAAGGATCGTGGAGTGTGCAGTCTGGCGAGGTGGAGGGCACTGGATTTCTCGGGGTCAGCCCTGCGACGCTGTGTTGTGCTTGTCGTCGGTCCTGAGTTCCGGATGTGCGATTGGCCGGGTCGCATCAGGGTCGCTTTCCTGTTTTGGCGCGGAGTGAATTGCCAGTATCAGAGGCGATTGGTGGAAGACGCATATCACGTGGAGGTTGCGCTGCCAGCGTCTCGCTCCACAGGTCCCGAGGTCAGCAGGGATGCGACGACTTCTGGTAGCGCTGCCATGATGATGTAGAGATACGTACCTAAGGCGGCGCCTCGGTCGAGAAGCGAAATGCAGTAAGGTATTGGAAATGGCTGATACGCATGGCGAATAGATGCAGAATGTGTGAGCCGTTGGGCAGTCATGCTTCTTCGACAAGTTCGCTCGTGGTGGGTCAGGCTCTCGCGCCTCTGGAGAATGACGATGCACGCCAGAAGAAGCAAAGGGCGGGACGGGATGATGCAGACAACAAAGACGGGACGAGCACGACCTTCCAAATTTCTTCTTTCACCTGCATTGCTATCTCCCCACCCACATGCAACTTCCTCATCTGCAGCCACGGCCGGTACTTTGAGCAAAGCAAAGAATCCTACGGCAGCTTGATACGATGTCGATTTTGACTCCAACCCGTCACATGCCATCAACGCCAAAGGATTGTGAGGCGCTTTTAGTGCCCGAGGGTGGTTCCTCAGCCGTTATGCACCTGCGTTGATACGGCGCAGGGCGATCCTCGAAGGATACGAGCAAGGCCATGGCAGCCAGCGATCGGACGACGGCAAGCTTGCGCCATCGACACCAAACCTTCTGACCCGCCTATTCGCGCGTCCGGGCACCGGAGCAAGATACGAGATGCGGAAGGCTGGCGCACGCTTTAAAAGCTGAGCTTGCCCCAAGACGCAGGCTTGGGGGACTACTCGAAGAGGAGCGTCTGCGTCTGCCACAGCCGGCGGCTTTTCTAACAGGAAAGTAAGAGTGGCACTTCGCCGAGGTAATGTGGGTGTGGCTGACGATGAGAGGTGGAACTTTTCGACGCCGCTGACGGTCAAAGTTTCCTCTTCCACGGTGCCCGTATGCGGGACTCTGCGACGTTCGTTTCCTCCTTCATCTCCACACCCCCAGATTTATGGGAATTGCGCTTTCCGCAGACTTGCATCTCTCCGGCATCCCGAGGCGAATACTGCGGGGCGAATGCGATTGATGGAATTGCGATGGCCAACGCATCGTTAGGCATGGCTGTCCTCTTTTGTCGCAACACGACAGAATGCGGACGTCATGCCTCATTTCGTTGGTAGGGCGCGTGAGGTTTAATCCTCAGCGCTGAGGCGACTCGCCCACACGCAAGTATAAGAGGTCGTACCAAACCGCCAGAGACCACAAGCCATCTGGTCTGGCCTCGGTACCTGGCATTACGGACCGCTGCATTACACCCGCAGCAGGGTTTCAGCATCGGTCGTGTTCGTTGCTTTTGCGACCACGACATTGCTTCTGCTGTGCTGCCGGCGCATGCAAAACCGTCGGCTGTGCGCTGCTAATGCCACGCTGCATGACAGGATTCCGGCAGCTGCTGGCTGCACTCGGCTGCTGAAGTTGCCGTCTCGTTGTGTCACCGTTTCGTTTCGTGTGAGTCAAGGATTGCAACGGGCGATGATGGTGGCTGTTGAGTGGGTTGAGACCTCGGGAGCATTGATGGTGGGTAGACTCCCCAAGCGGCATGTCACTGGTGTCAGTAATCTCCAGGTAAGTGATAGATAGTCAATGGGAGAGCCTGCATCTGCCTGGGCATGTCTTGGTGGCGGTATGCGTTCACATTGCCATATTCATTTGCAATGACCCACAGTTGCAGCTCATTGCTTCCACAAGAAAGCAGACCCCGCCTCATGTCAGGGAGGAATTTTACAATCATCCCCTAGAACTCTGCATCATCATGGAAAAGTTTGGGTCTTGAGACTAACGTAGACGGCAGCGCACCTGTTGAGATTTCTTCAAGGTTGTATGAGGTGGCCGCGCACTAGAACGGCCCTACCTAGGTACCCGCTGTAAGAACGTGGGCTGTACGCGTCCGAGCACGCTAGACTTACAGTATTCTCCCCAGGTGTGGCAATCGAGATTTCGATATTGCGACGGAAGGACGACCCATATACCAGTACCAAGATCATTATGCAGTTGTCAAAGATACGGTGGCACAGTAGTCCAGAGTGCACTCTTGCAATCTCACAAGCGTGCGGTCGATGGTTCAGGGTCATTACAACTTGAATACCCTTCTTGAGCTACTGCAGTAATACTGCTAGCAACGGTTGACAGCACAGATCTGCATTACCCCAAGGTCGGGATATCAATATCGAAAGAGCATATTTCACTGCATCCACCTTCATCGACGCCGGTTGCCACCCACTCCAGACATTGGTACTGCGATGGAAGCGACCCGTAGCATGCGCATTCCCCAAGACCCTCTTACCTCACAAACCCTTTGTTGAGAGCAGTCGTAATCATGATGTTATCGCTGTCTCATGATTGTTCATTGTTCATCGCTTGCGCAGCGCAGCGCAGTCATGTCGCCGACAAAATTGTCGATGCATCGTCCGGTCAACAGAACAGAGTCCGTGTGAAGCTCAAGACGCGTACCTGAGTCAGGTCGGGCCTTGTAGTCAGTAGTAACTTTGGAGGTGGTGCACAGAGTGGTCTGATCAACCTTATCGATTGTGGCAACGATACCTGAGGTTCGCACATGACAATGGAGTTAAGGCGGAGATGCCTTTCACGTGAATGGTCGCCTCCGCGAGACACGCCGTCATCGTGCATAGATGCGCAGCAAGACGTCAGTGGGTTTACATTTTTCTTCGATCTGCGCGGGAGGGGAGATGCATCTCGACATTGTATGGCTGACAGAACTTAGGCAGTATCGTGGGACTAGGACCGCCTTGTCTGCTGTTGCTTTGTTATAGCCACATCTGTGCTTCGCTGTGCAACGGGGTGTATCCTGAGAGACACAGGGCTGAACTATAATAGTCAGGTTAAGTCACCATCTACCTGGTTGTATGCTGCGAGCGAGAACAGGGCGTTTGGTACGCGGTAGACGGATGGGTCTGCGCAACGGTGGTGTTTGCTAGAAGATGTATCTCAGCTCGCTGTTGCCGCCTGGCCCAGCGCAAGGCACCCCACGTACTAGAGCCTTGTCTCCATCCTCCGGCAACGATAGTCACGTCCTGCTAGGAGGAGTCACAACGAGGCCATTGGGGCGCAGTGCAGCACTGTGTGTCATGTCCTGCTTACTGCGTATGTGATGACGATATCAACGACTTGGAATTGGTGAGGCAGCGTGGGAGCCCCTCGCGCTTGCCTCATGTATCCGAGGAAGGCACAATCTGCACCATGGTTTATGAGCGCGAACCAATGAATTCATCGTGAAATGACTGTCCCGTGACCCTGAGCAAGCAGTCACCAAGCAAGCAAGCGGCAATTTGTCCGTGTGAATTCGAGGTGTTGGGACTGCCTTCAAGGGCTCGGCTAGGACAAGATCCTTGTTGCGGCTTAGTGTGGCACTCAAACAATTTTCGAAAGAGCCCAACCGCCATCCCTCCACCCACCCGTCTCTCCACTGCGAGAACACTCATCACGACACACGCAGCGGACTCAGTGATCTTCACACGAGCCGCCCCGTCGATTTCACGAATTTATTCGGCGAAATCCCCCTCCCGGACACGGAAACCTGTTCAGAGACCTCTTCATTGAAGCGCTCGGACAGCCCTCAACACCCTTCTCAAAGGAGTTGACCTCTGACCTTCCCTTCCCCACGCGGACGACACTCTTTTCTGCACCCCCCGAGTCGCTGTCCCAGCAACTCATTAATTCCGCAGAGTTCGTCCCCTCGCTCGAATCTGGGATTCCAGCACCAACGTCATCGCCCTCAGCCAGGTAGCGATTGCGCAGCCTACCGACCGCCCTCCACACCCTCACCGCACCTCACCTCACCCACCACCGAGTCCATGAGTAATCCCGCCTCGACTTCGCAAACCCCGCCGATTGCCGCTTCCTCGTCTGCGACCGCGAACAGCTCCTCTACAGGATCGTCCGCCACCGTGGCCGCCGGTTCGGCTCAACCCACTGCCCGCAGCTCGTACGCCAACGCGACCAAACCCACGATCGTGTCTAGCGCAGCGCCGCCCGTGGCAGTGGGAGGACCGCAGAACGCGCAGCATGGCAAGAGCTCTTCTGTCTCCCCGGTGAACGGCAACGGCGCCCTCAAGCCTGCTATTCCCGTCATGCCCACCATCGTCAGCGGTGGTCCCAACGGCAGCGCCCACGAGCGCAAGTCGTCTGTCCAGATCAAGCAGACCCCGCCGGTTGCGACTGCAGGCGGCCCGCCCTCTGGTATCAAGTTCGGGTCGCTTGCCGGCTCACCAGCGCCTGCCCACGCCTCGCCCGTAGTCCAGGGAAACCTGAACCCGGCGCAGGTGCAGAACCCGCGCGTTGCCTCGCCCGCTCATTCACCATCGCCCATTCCTACGCCTATTTCGGGAGGCCCCAAGCCCGACGGACTGCCCACTAGGCCAAACATTGTGTTCGGTGGCCAGGGCGGTGAAAGCACTGAGCCTAACGTGAGTTTGCGCCCTGCCCCCCATATAGTCCTCTCTCCGCTTCACATACTGACCCCACCACAGGCACGCCCTGCTATGCCCCCTCAACCAAACTCTCACACGATGCCCCAACACATGCGTCGCGAATCCTCCCAGTCTGCGCACAGCGACATGAGCAACGCAAACATGGGCCGCGGCGGCTCGTACTCCAACCGAGGAGGCCGTGGTGGATTCCCTCCTCAAGGTCAATACAACCCGCACATGGCCAACCATTCGCCACAGCCGTTCCGCCCGATGCCTCAGATGGGCCGCGGCCAGGCTGCGCCATTCCACCCTCCTGGCCCGCAGCGCTCTCCTTACACACAGAACCGTAGCCCCGCTATGACACCTGCTACTATGCATCAGCAGCAGCACCTCGCTAATCCTCAGAGCATGCCCTACTACCCGCAACAGCAGTACCCTCAACAGGCAAGTACATCCTCCACTATTTCAGCAACTCCCTCAGTTTCTTCATCTCGCAGATCGGTTTTCTCGACTGGATCGCGAGTTTCTCACAATTCTCCCATGTCCAGCCATGTTTCTGTCGGGACCGAGAGGCCTTTCAACCAAGGTCGATCGGACTCGGCAAATGTCCCCACACAAATTGTTCCGCCACCAAATGTTTCAGTCTTTTCAAGTACAAATATCGAATCATTCCTAACACAAATTTCCCCACAGGCTATCTACGGAGGCATGCCCCAGCCCAACTTAGACCCGTACAACAACTTCTACCCGCAGAGCTACGGACTTCAGCAGTCTATCCACTACCCAGGTGTTCCCGCCAGCCCAGGTCGTGGATTCCCTCCTCAAATGCAACCGTCTCCCTACGGTGTCGCCCCCTACGGTCATCAGCCACAGGCTCAGAGCATGTCGCGCACTCCCTCCAACATGTCGGAGCGCCCGTCATCTGCTGTTCCTCAGCCTTCCACACCTGCGATGACCAACGTCAATCACATCTCGCACACGCACACTCCTAGCATGACGGCGGCAAGCCCCGCACCTAGCTCCACCTTTGAGCGTCCGAAGAGGCAAAGCAAGGCC
The DNA here is from genome assembly GCF_023758085.1 of Alternaria hordeiaustralica. Taxonomy (NCBI): domain Eukaryota; kingdom Fungi; phylum Ascomycota; class Dothideomycetes; order Pleosporales; family Pleosporaceae; genus Alternaria; species Alternaria hordeiaustralica. Next base: position 3,862,887 of record NW_026056773.1, on the reverse strand, counting down.
ATCCAGATCAAGACTGGTAAGTTGCAATCTCTGCATGCGATGATATGACAATACTAACGGCGTATAGTTGATGGTGAAGTTGTCGACTTCAAGCCCAAGGGCGCCTCGCCTGCCCCGCCTGCTGTAGCATCCGCTGCACCTGCTGCCCCTCGTTCTCCCGCTATTGCTGCCACTCCCACTCCTCCGCGCGCGCCGAGCGCCACCGACTCTACTCGTGCTGAAGATACCGCTTCCAAGAAGGCCGAGTTTGTCAAGCAGTTCCAGGAGAAGCTCCGCCTACAAGAGGAAGCCGAGAAGAAGGCCAAGGAAGCTACAGAGGAAGAGGCCAAGGCCGAAGCCAATGCAAAGCTTGCTGCTAAAGAAGAGGCCGACGCCAAAGCTGCTCTTGAAGCCAAGGAGAAGGAGGATGCTGAAGCTGCCAAGAAGGCCGAAACTGACGAGGCTGAGAAGAAGCGCCTCGAAGACGAAGAGATGGACCGCATGATTGCTGAGATGGAGGCCGAAGAGAAGAAGCGCGAAGAAGATGAGAAGCGCTACGCCGAGGAGAAGGCAAAGAAGGCCGAGGCTGAGAAGGCCAACGCTGCCGAGAAGGTCAAGCAGGAGGAGGAGCGTCTGCGCAAGCTAGAGCGCGAAGCCGAAGAGGCTGAAGCTGCTCGTGCAGCAGAGACTCCTGAGCAAAAGGCCGAGCGCGAAGCCAAGGACAAGGCTCTCTTCGCAAGCTTGAAGAAGAACACCATGTTCGGTCCTGGTGCCTCTCAGACTGAGGAAGAGGCGGCTCCCGCTGAGTCCTCAGCTCCTATTGCCGCACCTGCACCCTCTAAGACCCCCACTGGCTCCAAGCCCAAGCCAGCTGCTCTCAAGCTCGAGACGAACAAGTCTGTCGAGCCCGCACAGCCGACTGCTGGTATGCAGGCACTCAAGACTGCACGTTTCCTCGAAGTCCGTGCTGAGGTCATGTATCCTCAAGGCGTAGCCAGCCCCAACCCAGCTCTTAACAACAGCAACCGGAGCAAGGGCCGCCAGTACGACAAGGACTTCCTCTTGCAATTCCAGGATGTCTTCAAGGAGAAGCCATCTGTTGACTGGGACATGAAGCTCAAGGAGACAGTTGGTGACGAGCCCCAATCTGCTCGCGGTCCTCCATCTGCTCGTCCCGGTTCTATGCATCTGGGCGCCGGTGGACGTCAAGGCTCTCGCCCTGGCGGTGGCGGTGGAATGGGTACATTTGGGCAAGGTGGTGGATTCCAGCCAGGAGGCCGCACACTCCCGCCAGGTACGACATCCGAACAGCGTTTCCAGCAAGCCCAAGGCGGACGCGGTGGCTCTATGACGAACCCTCTTGCTCATGTCGTTCTAGGTGGAGGTCGTGGTGGATTTCCTATGGGCGGGCAGTCGATGTCAGGACGTCAAAGCTCCTACCAGAGCGCCGACCGCAATCAACCCAATTCTCCTCGCGTTGGCAGCTCACGCGGTAGGGGCGGCCAAAACAGCCATAAGGGCGGCCGTGGCGGCCATGCTCAAGATGCCAAGCAAATGCCATTGACAGCCGGCCAGGAAGTCAAGGCACTCCAACGCTCGCAGACTGGTTGGGTGCCTACGTCGCTCACTCAGCCCGCTGCTGTCCAGGCTCAAATGAGCGCAGGCCACTTGGCTCCGGATATGGTACAACGTAAGGTCAAGGCCGCTCTCAACAAGATGACACCCGACAAGTTCGACAAGATTTCCGATCAAATCCTCGAGATCGCTGGACAGTCAAAGGATGAGACTGATGGACGCACTCTTCGCCAGGTCATTCAGCTCACCTTTGAGAAGGCTTGTGACGAGTCTCATTGGTCGTCCATGTACGCCAAGTTCTGTAGCCGCATGTTGCAGACCATGAGCACCGAGATCAAGGATGAGAATGTCCGCGACAAGCACGGTGCGCCAGTTGTCGGTGGTGCTCTCTTCCGTAAGTACCTCCTCAACCGCTGTCAAGAGGAGTTCGAGCGTGGTTGGGAAGTCAACCTGCCCGAAGCGCCTGAAGGCGAAAAGGAGGCGAAGCTCCTGTCAGACGAGTACTACGTTGCCGCTGCAGCCAAGCGTAAGGGTCTCGGTCTGATCCAGTTCATCGGAGAGCTATACAAGCTGGGCATGTTGACTCTGCGCATCATGCACGAGTGTGTGCTCAAGCTTCTCGACTTTGAGGGTCTCCCCGATGAGGCCGCTATTGAGAGCTTGGTCAAGCTGCTACGCACTGTCGGTGCCACGATGGAGTCCGCCGAAGCCGGCCCCAAGATGATCAACATGTACTTCGAGCGCATCGAGAAGGTCATGAACATGGAGGGTCTTCCTTCGCGTATGCACTTCATGTTGCTTGACACCGTCGACATGCGCAAGTCCGGCTGGAAGTCCAAGGACATCCTCAAGGGTCCCAAGACCATCGCCGAGATTCATCAAGAAGCCATGGCAGCCCAACAGGCCGCCGAGATGGAGCGCACGCGATCAAACCAACGCGGTGGTGGTGGCCGTCTTCCCATGGGTCGCGGCGACGCTCGCTCGTTCTCAGGTGGTGGCATGCAGCCTCCTCCAGACACTGGCAGCCGTGTCCAAATGGACGATCTCCGCAAGCTGTCCAAGGGTGCTTCTGGACGCAACCTCAACAACGCTGGATCTCTCGGCCCGTCCATGCTTGGTAACCGCGCCGGTAGCCGCCGTGGTATGGGTATCGGTCCCGGCATGGGTAGTCGTGAAGACTCCAACGCCTCTTCGCGCAATGGCACACCACCAGTGCAGAAGGAGAAGGAGGCCACTGCTCATGCAAACGCTTTCAGGTAAGATCCGTGCTGTTTTTACTCGAGATCTTTACTAACATATGTCACAGTGCACTTGCTGCTCTTAGCAACGAAGACGCCGGCGAGGCTGGCTCTACATCCAACGCTGCTGATGAGTCTGCTGCCGACGCGGAGGCCAAGCCTTCCGAGTGATTACCTTTCCTTTCGAGCGCGTGACGGTTATACCCATAGACCACACCGCACGCGGTAATCTAATCGCCTGTTTCGTTGCATAGAAGGGGGCATCAGCGCGCGCATTGTTCTGCATTTCGCGGGGTTTCATTACTGCGACTTTCAAGAGCGATGGATTCCAAAAGTTTCCTTGTTGTCTGACGGCCGGTCTCACGAAATGGGTTTGGGTGTTCAAACCATTGGTTGGTACAAGCCTCGATGACTCTTTTTATGCGCATGCTTCATGACGGCGTTCCGGATCTGAAGATGGGGATGGTCTACACCACACGCTTTTCACGAGCGCTCTGGGTGGGCATTTTGGCCAAGTTTTCCTCAGTCCTCCATCTTTTCTTTGCGCTGCGATTTCCTTGGGGTAGGGAGGACCAAGAGGTAGAAGGAGTACCGCGTCTTCCTGTGGAGGTCTCTCCAATCCCGCTCCCCCTTTATGCGCATGTTATCCTCCTTTCCTTCTTTTTGCCTCTTACAGAGAGTGGTGGCTTGGTGATGCGGTGTCCGCCGACGATAGCAAACTTGCTTAGGCATGCACTTGCGAAAAAGATCCTGCGTACACGAGAGCAAGATCTACGAGGAGATGACTCTTTGTGCAATAGCTTGATCTAGTTCGAATAAACTGGTAAAAAATTATGACTCTGCTTCTGTCTGTGATACTGTCTGTGATGCGCCTGGGCCAAGGGAAGTCTGCGTCCGGCCCTGGAACCGTTGAACGCACGTTCCCCTCCAATGATGTGATGTGATGTAAACGTCGATCTTACTGCGGGACGTTTGCATACGGCAGGAGCGTTGCGCGTCTTTGCGCAACTTCCAGGTGAGGGGCAGCGCGCAGGGATGCAGGTGAGGATGGCGCAACTGGCTACGTCATAAGGACAGAGTGGTCAACCGCATATCAGAACATAAGGCTGGCCGAAGTAAGCACATTACACCTCACTCTCAACACTTCCTAAATCAAGACTTCGCACATTTTCAGATCGAAACCTTTACTTTGACCCGAATCACAGCACCAGTAAACTACACAAAGCAATCATGTCTGAGCAGAGCAACCAACAAAAGGGCTTCTTCGGCACCGCTGCTAGCGGTCTCGGTACGTTCCATTACACCTGCTTATTGTCCAAGCAATAGGGGCGCAACCTGAGAGCAGAGTCTTTGCTAACAATCCAGGAAACACTCTAGGCGCCGCAACAAACACCGTCGGCAAGGGCGTCCAAGGCGTCACTGACGCGACTGGCAATGTCGTCGCGGCTGGTGGAAAGGGACTTGGCGATGCTGTTACGGGTATTACGCAGGGGGCTGGTGATACGACAAAGGGTACGTGATATGTGGTGTCGAAGTGCATGCATAGGCTGGTGCTAATGTGTTGTACTAGCGGCGGGCAACTTCGTTGGCGACACGACGAAGGCTGGTGGCAGGAGCGTGGGTATGGAACAGAAGGATAATCAGACTGGTGGACAGTAAGGGGAGTGGGGATCATTCCCTGTGATAGCCGGGATGAGCTTTGTGATGAGCAAAGCCAATAGTTACCCTTGAGGTCGGCATGATGCCAATGAATAAGAACAAATGTTACCCATGAAGGCTTTTTAAATACGGGACGGTGGTGCGCGAGTGTATGCAGGCCGTTTGGGTATACCAGCGCTATGAGACTAACTAGGCGCACTAGCTCGAGCGCTTCGTGCGTCGAAGGGTATAAGTACTGCCTTTCGTCTTTCCCAACCCTTCTTTCTATCATCCATTATTTCCCATTTGCCTTCTCCAAAACGCAGAGAACGAGCCCGCATGAGTGGACGTCGAGACCAAACTCAAAACCCTTACATTCCATGGAGTTCCCGCCTGCACCTAAAATCAAGGATGCCCATCCGATGATGTTTCCTACCAACCACATACCTCTTGATTTGTTCCCAAAACACTGCGATGGCGTGCCATGTTTGTCGTGTTCTGCGATCAAAACCACAACCAAGCATTCCATGTGAAAGTCCTTGGTGACAGACTGCCGATGTTGTCCAAAACACTCTTTTCCGGGTTCCATGGTCCTTTCTCTGCGGCTTCCAAAACTGCAAGCTTCTTGATACACGTTGGTATATAAATATCTTCAATTCAGACCAAAGCGAAGTACGACAACCACATGAGGCTCGCGTACTGCCCAACAGATAGCCACTACATCCTGAAGCCGTCCGCTGGCAGTATAAATACTTCTCTCCCTTCTCCTCACTCTTGCCTTCAACATCCACTGCCTCTTGGTTTTTTTCAAAACATCCAACGCAAGATGGCATGAAGTTCTGATCCTTCCGCCTTCCAAAACGAGAACGCAATAGCACCCACGTTCTCGCCTGCCGCCTTCTCTCCCAGAACGGTGGACCTACATTGGCCATGGACTTTGTGGTCTCCCAAAATTCATCCTGTTCCATTCCATGAAAGATTTGAGTTTCTCTTCTCACGGAACTAGAAAGAGCCCTGTATCCGCGATGTGCTCACACTGTCCTTCCAAACGAGCCACCGTCGGGTTCTCGAAAAACGTGCTCCAGTAAACGCATGCGCCCTGAGAGATTCTTTCCCGCTGTCATCGTTTCAAAAGATTTTGAAGTCCCAGAAATGTGCTCTCCTCGCTCGGGCAGAGAAACCTGGCCGCGATATGACAATGTTGCTTTCGCTCGTCTCAGTGCTTTACAAATCCGTTCGATAATACTTGCGCACTCGGCTGCTTGCATACAAAGCTCGTGTTCTCCCAGTTTTACTTTTCAATTCCTGCATTTCCAAAAGTTTAATTACGAAAAATGACACAGTTCCGGAGAATGGCTGTGGTCTCTCGCGTCTTCTCAAAATCATCATTGCGCAAAGCTATGTTCGCATGCTGTTGACCCAAAATCCTCAGCTCGACAAAGTATGTGCTTTTCTGTCCTTGAAATTGGGTAATTACCTTCTCCCGGACGCTGTTGTACCAAAAACTGATTTCGAAAGTTCATGTGTTGGGAAGTCGGTACCCAAAACAAACAGACCAAAAACGTATGTGGGCGTCGACTCGAACGATCATCTATACAAAGTGTTATATTCACGTCTTATGAGACAGCAATTTGCAGTCGCTCGCACGTATGCCGGGCGGCTATGCTGACAATCTTGTCAAAAGCATGATCATGTTGGCTGATCGATCTAGCGGCAAGAGCACTAGTGCCATTCAACCTCCTGCGTATAAAGCCACGCTCTCACGTCGTTGTCTATCTTGTCAAATACAAATTTCAGTTCCGGAATCGAAAGACATTCTGCGCAAAAGACTGTGATGAGAGTGCTGCTCTTTTCTCGGAAACAAAACAATGGGACAAGCGGTTCATGATTCCTCGGTCGTGTGTTTAGCTACCTGCATCGGAAGATAGCCGTGTCGCGATGGATATGGATGCTATAAGCTTCTCCTCCGAAGTTTCAAGCATACGATGATGCTTTACGCAATGCACCTGGCTTCAGTTATATCAACTCGATGATGTGGCAGCTGTGGAGCAAAATCAGCCTCCTCACCTGCAGAGTGTCCCAACTTTGTGAGAACAAGCATCGCTGAACTTCATGGTTGCTGTCTATTGAGCTGCGTCGCACTGCAGCACGTGAACCACGAGATACATATGCTCGTAAATCAGTACGAAAGAACTTTGCAAAACGATATTAATGGCTACGTTCAAGCTGATGTTATGAAGAAAAAAGCGGATAAATACACTCTTACTCCTCGGATGGTAACGAGAGACATGATATATAAACAATATGATACAGTCATGAACCTGTCGTACTTGCTCCCCTCACGCGACCCTCAGACGGTCAAGTAGCCACTCCTACGAGGAACTAATCGCGACTAATCTCCACATGCCGACTAACAACAATGCTATCCTTGTTGTTATTAACAAACCGATCATTCTTCTCCAAAATCTCCTTCTGACTCTCGCTATCGCTCGATACACTAACACGTCCCGCATGAACCTTGATCGCCGGCATGTGTGTCTCCTGGTTGTCTGCGACCGTGCCGAGCTCGAGTTCGGTGTCAAAAGGCTTGTAGCGGTGTGAACGATTGGGGTTGCTGACCCCGTGGGGTGTACCCGAGCGAGGCTGGTGGGAGCCGCTTGAGCCGAGGTGGAGGAGGCGCTGAAAGAGTGGGCGGAGGGTTGCGATGTTGCCGACGAGCATGCCGAGGGCGGGTTCGGCGTAGCCCCAGATGAGGATGTTGGCGAGACCGTCTGGATGTGATGTTAGTGCCGCGCGATAATGAGAGTGCAGTGGTGCTTACAAAGATAGTCGTGGCTGCTCGTCAGGCCAACGGTGTACTTCAAGCGGACGAGGCCCGAGATGGATGTGCTATAGCAATATTAGCAGGGTGCTGACGTCAAGTTCATGAGTAGTCTTACAAGATACCCAAGCTCAAGATGCCACCGACTGAGATCTTGGTGTTCCTGTTCATCTGAACATTCCAGAGCAGAGCGATTGGCCTGGCCGTCGTTAGCGCCGATTCGATAGCCTGATTCAGAGTTACTTACATGAGCGCAGTAGCCCAGTCGGTGAAGATGTTGACCGAAGTGCAGAAGAAGTAGACGTTTTGCAGATACACTGGCGGCTGGCAGTAGGTCCCTTCGGCCATGAGATCAGCCCTCCAAGCAGCCCTGAGAAGTATACGGTTAGCATTACCACGTGATATTGGATTGCTTTGTACTTACTCCACCGGCCAACACTGGAAGATGATGTACAGGATAGCTGCCAGATTGGTCGCCGCGCAGAGGCCCATGATGCCGTAGTTGATGTAGATGTAGACCATTCTCCTGCCGGCTATCCGGTTCAGCATGAAGGCGATGCTCAACTTGACGAAGATGATCGATGTGCAATAAAAGACCTCGTAGAGGAAGAACCACTGCATGCTGTTAGCGACCGACCATTCCTTGTTGCACTGGAAGATGACTCACGAAATATGCTGTCTCGACGTATTTCTGGTTGCCAGGCTTAGCAAAAGTACTGTCTTTGGCGCCGATGCCATAATAGGAGCCGATAGTGGTGACGATGGTCAGTGTCATGAGAGGCAACTGTGGTGAGTGAGCTCGTTGTGTTCTCGACGACCGCGAAGGTTAGATACATACGCATCCTGCTGCCATGACCCAGTCCTCGAGAGCCCAGTTATGCTTGGTGATTCTGACATACGCCCGCATACCCATGGTGGTGAAGGCAAGCAGCCCCGTCACAAGGACGGTCGCCGTGAGGTTGGGGCCTAGATCCTGCATCAAAGTCAGCGCCACTCAAGGCGTCCCATTTGGTTCAGCTTACCTCATGAAGTGTCATTATGAATCAATTTGTGAGTTATGGTTGCCGTTCAGTACGTATGGGTTGTGTTGAGCTACAGCTGGTGCTCTCGAACAACTCGCGGAGTTGAATGGGGCCAGAGTGGGGAGAGGTTTGACATTCTTGGGCTGTTGAAGTATACAAACAATGCTGCAGAGACCAAGGTTCCAAGAGAATGGATGGAACGCTTTGCTTTCACAGCCTGGTATAAGATCGCCAAAGAATTTCCCGCGACCCCTTCACCCGCATGGGTGTGCATTCGGTCGATCAGGGCGCCGAGAAGACAACATGCAGAGTGGGTTCCGCTATCACGACATGTCTTACTGCCCCTGATGCTGCCATCACGATCTATCGTTTTCGGGTACCCGCATTCCTGTTAACGTCGTCACACCTTGGTATTCCGATGTGTGCGTCCTCGCTTCCGACATGTCAGATCCCCAGAGTTTGGACAAACATTGCGTGGGCATGTGAGTATCTCTGGTCAAGCTTGTCGGATCGAAAATACGAGTCGCTAGACGAATGAGTACGTGCCGATAGCGATGTCGATACGATTCGGACCGGATTGAGGAAATTGGGGGTTCTGCATCGATCTCAGGTGAATGTCAAAAACAGGGTCTGCAATCCTACGCTAGTCCCTAAGCGGATACGATCATCGCCTTCGTTCGCTCAAACATTCCCAACGGGCTTCGCTTGGGACGTTCCGCAACCTTAACACCTCACTGCCGACGCCCCGGTGTCAACACGCCAACGCTTTTATTACATGGTTTGCTATGGCCAAGTCGTGCTTCATGGGTGGGGACACAACGAGGCGATTATCGCAGCCCGAATGCGGGGCCTCTGGCCCCAGAGCCTCGCATAAGTTAACACAGTGGACTGTGGTACTTCTAGACTCTGGTTAGTATCTTTGCGTTATCTTGCTACGACGTATTCTTCGTATCACCCGAACCCAAAGCACATTCACGATGGCAGACCTCAGCAAGCTTCCGAAAGACTTCTATGTCACGTCTATGCAGTTCACGAAGAATGCACACCAAGACGCGTACCCTGCCATCGATCCCAGTATCCCAGAACATAGCCTGGCAGGAAAGGTAGCCGTCATCACTGGCGCTTCGCGTGGTATAGGAGCCATGGTATGTTGAAACAATTGACCGAAAACGCTCCCCTTTCGCCATGAATTCGCGTCATTATTGCGTCTGCTAAGACTTGCTCTCGCAGGCAATGGTACCGGCCTTCGTCAAGGCCGGTGTGAAGGGTGTTGCGTTGCTGGCGTCCAATGCCGAAAAGCTCGCAGCTACTGAGAAATCGGTCAAAGAGGCGAACCCCAACATCGAAACACTTTCATACGCTCTCGACATTTCCGACACGAAAGGCGTCGAGGCGGCCTTCGAAGCGATCCGGCAGAAATTCGGCCACGCGGATGTCCTCGTCAACGCAGCCGGCGCCATGACTGGAGACGGACCGAAACTGCACGACACAGACCCCGATCAATGGTGGAGGAACTTCGTAAGATCCGTCCCGTTCGCTGCTCATCCCGCAGTGCCTGAGTCAAAAGCGCATGAACTGATACATCGACTGTAGGAGATCAACGGAAAAGGCAACTATCTGCTCATCCGCTCTTTCCTTCGCCTACTGCCCAGCCCCGACACACCTGCCACGATCGTCAACGTAAGCTCATGGCAGGCGTTCTTTACCGTTCCGCCGCTTGGCGCCTACTTCATGTCTAAGTTCATCCTCGACGCGTTGGCTACGTACGTCGCAGCGGAGTACCCGAATGTTACCGCCGTGTCGATGCATCCGGGTCTTGTCGCGACTGACATGCTGCGTGAGCCCTTCCGCTCGCTCTTCAATCAAGACAGCCCGGAGCTTGTTGGCGGTACTGCCGTTTGGCTGTGTCAAAAGAAGGCGAAGTTCTTGAGCGGTCGCTTCATCGCTGCGAACTGGGATGTGGAGGATCTTCTTAGTCGCAAGGAAGAGATTGTGAAGGACGACTTGCTCAAGCTGACATTGAAAGGAGACTTCGGTGTATGAGTTCTATAAGCAGCAGAATCGTATGATGAACTTCAATGCTATGGCAAAACTATCACATTTCCGCTGATGTGCTGACTCATGTGACAATGGACAGTGGTGTCATACCAAACGTCCGAGCTTAGGGTGGTACTAGCGCACCGGATAAGTCTCCCCCACGTATAAACACCCTTTACTTGAGCTGTATCTCTTCTTTCCGCAACTAGCCACTCAAACTCAAAACAACCTTCAAAACTATATGTGCGGCTTCGAAAACTTTCGCGGTCTTAAAATGCGCGGTTCAGATTTCATGTCTACGGCCAGCTTGATCAACTACCAGAGAACGCGCTTGGAACGACTGATGTCGTTCTCTTTGACTATCAAATGATGCGAAAGCACAACGCATAGGACCACCGACTGACTGATAATCTCAACCTCACTCTAATAATCATACTCATTTTGCTCATGGGTGGTGTTAGTGCGGGGCCGAGTATATAAACGTCTCGCTCGCCGATGGACCACTCTTCCTTAAACAACACCTCACCTGTGTGTTTCTAAAGAAAAAGTACATGGCAATTGCGATGGAGTTCTGTCGTCCTTCCTTCTCTAAAAGACCTATCTGCACAAACCGATGAGCAATTTTGAGCACCAGTCTCGATCTACGAAAAGCCTTTTCGCATGGCCTTATGGTCGTCCATCTGCACTACAAGAACATGTCATGCTGAAGAGATGCGAAACTACCCGCCATTTCATGCGCTGGCACTCAGTGAAGCTAAAATTTGTGATGGCTCAATACATGAGAGTTGGAAGCATAAATACTTCCTCAGTTTTTACCACTCTTCTCCTTCCGCAACCTCAACTTCAAGTTTTCCTCAAACAGTCGCTGAAGAAGCTTATGGAGAGCTGCCTGCGTCTCCGCCCATACATCGATTCCAAAACTACAATAATCTGCCTCATGGCCTTCTCTTTCGTAGCCAGATGGCAACAGCGACACATCAAAATGCGGTGGCTTCGCATGAGCAAGACGAAAAACAATTTGGAGTCTACGTATGCGAAGCGTTCTGATGATTTCAATTCTTATACCTGGTTTCCCGAAAAAGACCACGCGAACCAGTCATGCGTGGTGAGAGCTTCTTCCAGCTCATATAAAACCCGAAGTCGCTTGTCTTTCTACTTCCCTCCACTTTCTGTTCAAAAGCCTCCATGCTCTTCAAAATCAAGATTCTCGAATGCTATGTGTGGCTTTCTCCTCCTCCAAAACAATAACATGTATGCGTATGAGCATCGTCTCTCCGACCTTTACGAACACACTCAGTACCCATAAGAAAAGACGATACCGACCAGACATGTGCGCCAAACGCTCAGTCGCGCAGTACAAAACCTCGTCTCCGGCCCTTTCTGCCTCAAAGCTCCTCTTACTATCGGCAACTTCCGTGCATTCTCCAAAACCCAAGTCGCACAACCACATGCTGTGCGCGACTGCTGCGCGTCTTCCAAAGTGACTGTTACCACTACCCATAAAAAGCGGCTTTCCGATTCGGATCTACACACCGACTATACACAAAACAATCGTCCATCACACTAATGTGCGAGTAGATCGTCTTCAAAATAGCATATAAACCTGCGCTCGCTGGCCTTCTCTCTACACTTATGCCTCTTCCCGGTTTTACAAGAATCGAATCGATGATGTAGAAATGTTGTTTGCGTTGCGGCCTCCCCCTCTGAAATCGCATGGGTATTGGCCTATGAGAGCTTGTCTCCACCCTTTTGCAAAGACATCGAAAACTAAGAATACCTTAAGAATGTGCACATGTGCACCAGCCAAGCATCCTAAACATTATAAAAGCTCGGTTCTTGCCTCCCTCTATCACCTCTCTACACTCGCAATCCTCTTGCATTGTCCAAAAGTGAAGGGACTAGCAGAATGATCCTGTTCTCTCCGAGTCAAAATATGGCGCTATTTCGACATGTGAGGATTGTTCCTCCACCCACCGGAAAACAGATCAAGTACCAGAAGGATCTTGATGGACTGATCATGTGGAGTGGGCAAATGAACTAAAGCTACGTTTCGATGTATTCATGTCTCTTCTCCCACCTTCTCCTGAAACTCCACTTCTACCTTGTTCTGTCCCAAAAGATCGTGCCTCTCGTGGGATGTTGCGCAAAGAGCCATTCCTCTATTCCAAAAAGAATTCGAGACTGCGACATGAAAAGTACCGGTCCAACTATTCAAAAAGCATTTCAAGTATCAAAAGCGTTGGCAGCACAGTACATGTGCAGCGGACAAGTCGCGGCACGGGTATATAAACCTCCTCCCGCCTCTTCTCTAATGTCTTCTGTACACCCGCTTCCACCTTGCATACCCCAAACATGCAGAACGAACCACTATGTCGTTTGGAGTGTCTCATCTCTCTTTTACTCAAAAAGCTAAAAATTACTATCCGATGGGGATCGTCTCTCCAAACCCTCCATCAACATACCAACTACTAAAAGAGCCTAAGAAAGGCCTTATGTGCGGTCGGCACGTGGACGAAGGAGTATAAATACCCTCGCTCTCCTCTCTTCTTCCTTCCTCTTCAATATCCACACTTCCCTGTATTTCTCCAAAAACATTGGAACAAACCAGTATGGAGTGTGCTGCTGCGCCTTCCTCCAAAACTCTCGACAATATGGAATATGAGCTGTGTTCTTCTCTCCAAAACTAGATGATCAGCAGGTCATGAGCAGTGCTCTTCTCTCCAAAACTACCTCACAAACTGGGGATGAGGCGTGCTCTTCTCGAAATCACACACATTCAGAGAAATGTGGTGCGTGCTGTTGTGCTGTTTTCCAAAAGCAGCCGCAAGAGACCTAGATGCGGTGCGTCCGTTGGGCCGTTCTGTGCCCTTCCTAAAAGCCACCATGTCTACGCGATGTTTCATCCGCTTGAACAATGAGAGAACATACGATAATTGGGGTTGTGAACTGTTGTTTCGACCGGATCATAGTGTCGTGAGGATGGTGATGATCATCAACAGCAAGCTGTGTTAGTGGTAACACATCCGCGGGGTAAGCTGTCAGCGCCTCGCACCGCCTCGTTTCACGTGGTCACAACATGGAAAAACACATCCCACGCACACATATCGCACGCAAAGCAAACAACATCAGAGACCAAACAAACTTTCATAAGACACACCGCTTGTTCAAGTTCGGCTTCCATCTATCTACAAACCTATCATGCACAAACGTGGTCAGCCAGCAAAGGGTTCATGCTGAAAGAGTTTAAATACCAAGAGTGAATTCGACGCCAACGTCAATGTCGCGCGCCATCTTGACGACCTTTGAGAACTGGACGGACTTCTCAGCGGCGGCTTGGAGATCGTCGATGGAGAAGATCTTGAGGCCTGAGTCGTTGAGCTAGAACATAATGTGTTAGCATGAATGTACATCAAGTTTATTCCTTTGGCGTGACTTACGAGCTTGTGAGCAGCCTCCATGTTGGTACCCTGCAACCTAGCAATGACAGGAGTTTTGAGGTTCATCTCATTGACAACCTGGATGAGACCCTTGGCGATAGCGTCGCAACGGACGATGCCACCGAAGATGTTGACGAAGATGGCAGTAACCTTGGGGTCGCTGGTGATCAAGTCAAACGCTTGCCTGATAGCCTCGGGCGTAGCACCGCCACCAACGTCGAGGAAGTTAGCGGGCGCGCCGCCGTTCAGCTTGATGATGTCCATGGTGGCCATGGCGAGACCGGCACCGTTGACGAGGCAGCCAATGTCACCGTCGAGCTTGATGAAGTTGAGGCCAACCTTGGCGGCCTTGACCTCCTCTGGGTCCTCCTGGGTGATGTCCCTCCAGTCGAATACCTCCTTCTGGCGGAAGTCGGCGTTGTCGTCGAAGTTGAGCTTAGCATCCATGGCGAGGACCTGGTGGTCGGTGGTCTCAGAGAGGGGGTTGATCTCGATCTGGGTTGCGTCCTTCTCCATGAAGACCTGGTACAGCTTCTGGATGGTGTCCTTGGCGTCCTCGATGCACTGCTCTGAGAAACCGAGCTCGGTCGCGATGTTGCGGGCAATGTCGTCGGTGACACCCTTGTGGATGTCAATGGGGGTGGTGATGATGGCCTCGGGGTGCTCCTTGGCAACAGTCTCAATGTCCATTCCACCTTGCGACGAAGCGACGATTACGGGTCCTTGTGAAGCGCGGTCCATGAGGATGGCAAGGTAGAACTCGCGGCGGGCGAACTTGCGGTCGACGATGAAGACGGAGTTGCAGAGCCGGCCGGCGGCTCCAGTCTGCTTGGTGATGAGCTTGTGGCCGATCATCTGGTCGGCGAGGATGGAGGCTTCGCGGGGACTGCATGTTGTGTTAGAGGGTGGCCGCGGTCGTGTTATGGTTGCGAAGTAGCATACGAGTAGACGACTCTGACACCGCCCTTGAAGCCATTGTCAAAGGTACCCTTTCCACGGCCTCCAGCGAGAACCTGGGCCTTGATAACAGCATCCTCTCCGCCTGCGCGCATTAGCCCACGACTCTGCATTCACTCTTGCTGTCGCATACCAATCTCCTTGGCGATCTTCTCTGCCTCGGCGCCGCTGGTAGCGACACCGCCCTTGGGCACGCCGATGCCGTACTGAATTTCGCATTAGATATCTGGGCCCTCGAAATTGGTGGACGTGTGGTGAAGTAAGCGTACCGACTCGAGCAGGGCAGCGGACCTGTATTCGTGGATGGCGAGACCTCTCCTTTGCTGGACGACGGAGCGCTTCAACGGTGTCTCCTAGGCCGTGTTAGCACATGACCCCCCAATGTGGTGCACGCTGCGTAAGAGGCTTTCGCAGCTTTGCGGAGTAGGCCCGTGTACATACAGCAGCAGCGCGGACAGCGCGAGCCAGCGGCCGGGCGCGGGCAAAGTTGTACATGATGTCTGAGCGGCAGACACACGTGTGGGTATATGGAGGCGAGTTGGGAGGGCGGTAGAGCTGGAGTGCACAGCTCCGTTGGTGTTGCGGCTTCACAGGGCTGTTGCGGACGTCTGCTAGCGCGCCGAGAATGAACCGGGTCCTCTCAAAAATATCGCGGCCGGGAACTTCTGTAACACCAAGCGACTGGACTTGATGCAGATTCACATAATCGCGCAACCATGTCTAAACGGAATAATGAGGGCGATGTCATCGCAAATCGCATAAGTCTGCTCGAGGCAAAGGGCCAAAAACTCTTGGCGTCACTGTATGGGTCGCGGCCGGACTGGAGCACTGCCGATGGTGATGCGAAAACACAAGTTGAAGACGATGATCAAGACCTGAAACAGAACTACGCTCACGACAGGTAAATATGCATCGTTTTGTTGCCGATCGCACTTCTGACAGTATCACCAGGATTGGTGTCGGCGGTATGGTTCCCAAGGATATCGAAGATGGCAGCTTCACCAGCAGAATACGAACGTCAGACGACAAACTTCTGCAACAACTGATCGGCAAGAAAAAGGCGAAAGCTCATATCACTGCGAAACAAGAAGCTGCGAGACCAAATGCAGCCTCCAAAGCTCAACATTACAAGAAGCTTGCTGCGAAGAAAGAAGAGTCGGACGACGATGAAGAGGGGAGAGCTGCGACATTCAAATCCAAAAGGCAGAAGAAGAGGGTGAAGCAGGAAGCTAAGCCTGCGGACAGCGATGACGAAGATGAAGAGACGAGGGCGAAGAGGTTGGGAGGTGGCGCTGTGAAAGAAGAGGAGGTGGTCAAAGAAGCTCAAATAGACGCGAAATCTATCAAGCAGAAAGATGACGATGAGGAAGCGGAGCCCACACAGCCAGCCCCCAAGAAAGCGAGAGCAAAACCCAAGAGTTTCCTCGACGAGATTCTCGCTGAGCGGTCAAAGAAGAAGAGTAAGAAGGGAAAGGCATAGAGGACAGCCATGAGCCTGAAGAGAGTTGTGCATGTTCCATGGCGTTAGTATTTCTTTCATTTGATACCCAGTTGCCTCCAGGGGGGCCGAGTGCAAAGGTCGAACAGCAGAATTTAATATCAATAAGTTCTGATTTTCAAATCTAGTGTCGTCTACTCCCTAACAATCAAACTAGCCATCCCCATGCCCGTCCCAATGCACTTGCTCAGCACACCAACCTGTTCCCCACTCCTCCCCATCTCATTCAACAGCGTAGCCAACATCCTCCCACTCGTCGCTCCCAACGGATGCCCCAGCGCAATAGCCCCTCCATTCGGATTCACCTTATCCATCTTGCCCTCCAGCCCCAACGTCCGAATACAATGCAACGCCTGACTAGCAAACGCCTCGTTGATCTCCCAGACATTCACATCAGATGTTTGCAGGCCAGTGTAGTCGAGCAGTTTGGGTATGGCGAGGGCAGGTCCGACGCCCATTTCGTCGGGCGAGCAGCCAACGACTTGTGTGCCCGCCCATTTGCCGATAATCTGGGATTCCAGACCGAGGGTTGTAGCCGTGGACCGACGCATCATCAGCGCTGCAGACGCGCCGTCGGAGACTTGACTGCTGTTTCCCGCTGTGCTTGTGCCGTCCTTGATAAACGCAGGTTTCATCTCCGCGAGTTTCTCAACCGTTGTTCCAGGCCTGATTCCATCGTCTTTCGTCACGGTGATGCTTTTTGTGTTCTCGGGGACTTCAGGCTCGATCCAGCGGGTGGTTACAGGTACGATCTCATCGTCGAAGAGGCCGCTTCTCCGTGCTTTGGCGGCGCGCTGTTGCGATTCGGCGGCGAAGGCGTCTTGGTCGGCGCGGCTGACGCCGTAGCGGGATGCGACATTTTCGGAGGTTATGCCCATGGCCATTATGCAATCTCTGGCTTCCTTCACGGGACTTTCTTTCATCTCGGGCCAGAGTTCGGTGGGTACGGCCCTGCTGCCGTAGTTTCGCGTCATGCTCTCCATGCCGCCTGCAATGCCGACATCTATTTGTCCTACGGCAATCGAGTTCGCGATTGAGGTTATGGCGGAGAGGCCAGATGCGCAGGCGCGGTTTACGGTGCTGAAGGAGGTTGTGGTGGGGATGCCGACGTGGTTTGCTGCCATGCGACCAGCTTTCGAGCCACCGAGCTCTGCGAGAACGGTGCCGACACATATATCGTCTATTTTCGCGGGGTCGAGGTTGGGGAACTTGGCCATTGTGGCTTTGAGAACCTGGGATGCTGTTAGAACTTGGGGCTGTGTACCGCAGGTGCTGAGGATGGCATACCGCGCCTAGAAGTTCATGCTCATATGCATCGCGCAGTCCACCCTTCTTCGCTCTTGTGACCGGCGTCCGAAGTGCTGATAGGAAGACAACATCGTGGGGATTCTTTTGGAGAATGTTCTTGAGACCTTTCTGGATGAAAGCCATTGTGAGACGATGGGCTGTGATGGAACGCTAAAGGACAGAGGAGGGTATCAAGAGAATAAGAGAGGCGAAGTGAGGTAACGCCGATGCTTGCGAGTAAGAGACAGAATGTCCTGGCTTTTGCCGCGCGACGAGGCCATGGTCGTTGTAAGCTAAGCTCCAGGTCCGAGGAAGGCGTGGAGCTTCGCTTCGGCAAGTGAGCGCGGGGCGGAGGAATGGCGGCAAAGCTCTCTTCCGCGTCATGCACGGAAAACAAACCCGCCGCATGGAAAAGGCTTATGCATATGCACGATGATAGATGTCATTCGAGACGCTGTAGGAGGCTGCAAAGAAGGCAAGTCGATTTTGAAGATTTAGCTCAATCTACCTGTGTAGAACTCGTGAGTAGCTACACTCCCAAAGATGACTGCGTCAAGCATCGATCCTCGATCCCATCCGCACCTATGTTGCCTCCGCCAAAATGCTCAAAACTCATAAGAAAATCGCGTCAGTCGTGTTCAAAGTCGCTAAGACTCAGTGACTCTCTATGCATGCCCCCGAATTCACCGGTGTGGTGAAATCAAGCTCAAGAGCGAGCGGATAGCCTACGCGGCGGGGTATACGAGACGGAAAATGTCGTTCAGAACGAACCAGTTGCCATCAGCGTTCTTGAGCTGGAAGGCCTGGGTGAAGCTCATTGGCTTGTCCTCGCCCGCAAGCTGTTCAGTATTAGTCAAGGCCGGATGTAACGATACATGGGAACGACTTGCCAAAAGCGCACCGGTGACAAGCACAAGGATACCGTCATCGGCGGAAGGCTGAGCGTCGACGGTGTCGGTACGGTGTTGTATCTGCTGGAATGGCAGGTTCTTCCCTGCATTAGCCCCGTCCTTGTTTCATGGGCAAAGTCGTCATTACCTGGAGCTTCTCTACAATGGCGGCTGAACCCTGAGTGCCTTGCGCCTCAAAGGTGAGCATAGAAGTCTCCTTCTATAGCATTTGTCAGCCGACTGCTGCTTTGCGCACACGGTATTGAGTCGCATACGTAGAGGGCACCGAGACCAGCGCGGTTCTCATCGAAGGTCTTGTAGTAGAACTGGACGAACTGCTCTGGAGCAAGGGTCAGTCGCGGTTTCATGGATGGAGCGATCGTGGAGAGTATGTCGGCGGGGTTGTGCTTGCTGTATCCGGGGGTACGTACGGGCGATGGCGTTGAAGTCGGCTGTGGAGGAGTCAGTTCTGCATTGTACACAAAGCGTTGCGACATGAACGTGAACATAGCATCATGTCTTAGATCTCCCGCATCTTCTTAGAACAGCCTTGCGCCTGCAACCGGGGGCTATACACCGCCGAGTGCGCATCGAGGCGGTGGTGGGGTAGTGGTAGGCAACTTACACATCTTTGCGGTTTCTCGGACGTGGCTTGTCTGATCAAAAAAGAAGTTGGCTATGAGGTGGCTGCGAGGTACGCGACGGCGATAGAGCGATGTGACGTGGAATTCTCGAGAAAGTGTTTGGGCTTTTGCTGTCACTGCCCGCCATCGATGGGCTTCGTTGGTGGGGCAGCCGCTAGGCTTGGAAAAGCTCGGCCCGGTTTTCAGCCGAAGCTTGCCATTTTCTTCGAGGCTTCGCGACTGCTCTCTTCTCTCACACCAACGCTGGCCACCAACAGCTTCATGCAGCACACATGTGGCCAGCGTCGCGTCGCATTACTCATCGGTAAGTCATCACCATCTCTCCCAACTCCCTGCATTATGATGATCAACACAAACGATAACTTCCGAGTCAAAGACGGTGAAGTCCAAAAAATTTCAAGCTCAACAGGCTGATTGCCCATACACACTCTGTATTGTCTATTACATGAGGATTGCATATGCTAACATGTCTTCTTCAGATTGCCATGCACGCGACCGATGCTATGCCGCTCAAATAAGCGCGCCGCCCATATAGTGTACATAGACAATCGAATACCGTTACTGCCGTTCATCTATCTTTCCGAATACTCGGTGCTGCCATCTACAAACCCTTCTTCTGGAAAGACTTGACAGAGTCGACAATCGACTGCTCGAAGGTCTTGTACTTGAGGCCAAGGATGTCGATGGAGCGCTTGTTGTTGTATGTGTAGAGGCCCTTCTCAGGTGTGCCCTCTGGGTAGTCGCCGCCAGGTGTGGAGTCGCTCGGCAGGTCCTTGAAGTCGGGGAAGTTCTTCTTGATGATCTGGCATAGCTCCTTGTTGGAGAAGTATCCGGCCGTGACGAAGAAGCGCTTGTTGGCTGCGTCGGGCTTCTCGACCGCAGCTACGTGTGCCTCTGCGACGTCGCGAACATCCACCCACAGATGTACACCGCTGGGCGGGATCTCATCTTTGAACTTTCCTTGTGCTGCTGATAGGATGCGCTGGTTCGAGGTGTTCATATTGTCGAGACTGTCAAGAGCGTGTACCTGATATTGTGTTAGCGATTGTATCGCAGCGTGCATTGCAAGACTTACAATCGGACCAAAAACCATCGGTGGGTTAATCGTGGAGACGGTGAAGTTGGGCTTCTCCTTCTCAACGAAATCCCACGCAGCCTTTTCAGCAAACGTCTTACTCGCTCTGTATCCCATCATCGGGTTCTCCGTGGCCTCTTCTTGTGTGATCGGGTTCCAGTCGTCCTCGGAGTATGCGTGTCCTGGCCAGAAACCTTTGCTTCCGTTCACGATAGCCGCGAATGAAGATGTGATGACGACATTCTTCACGGATGGCTACACGATCTTATTAGCATGCGAATGGAAGTTGCGCACTCTTCAGATTCAACATACCGCGCTCTTCTTGATCGACTTCAAGATTCCAGTTGTTCCAATGACAGCAGGGTCAATCAGGTCCTTCGTCATGTTAGCCAGCTATCTGGTGTTTCAATTTCCCGAAACACTCACTTTCTGGACGTCGGTGACATTGAAGTGGAACGGGCTGGCAGTGTGAAGCACAGCCTCGAATGGAGGGTCCGAGATAACAGCCTTCTCGAAAGCATCTGGTTGAGCGATATCCGGAACAATCGCGAAGCTCAATTGGCCCTTGTCAACGTAGCTCTTGTATGATTCCTTGATCTTGTCCGCCTTCTCCTGGGTGCGCACCGTGGTGACTACACTGTGTCCATGGTCTAGGAGGATGTCGAGGGTGTGCGCTGCGATGAAGCCGCTTCCTCCTGTGAGTAGTACTCTGGTCATGTTGTTTGTAGGTAGTAAAGTGTGGTGTTTAGGTGTTTTGGGCATCAAAGTCTAGACTTGAAGCTGTGCGGGAATGACAGCATATATGTAGCTATGACATCCCACCTAGCGCGGGGTAGAGCTTCCCCGAAGTTCGGATTTACTCTCTTTCGCCGTTGTAACTGCCGCCGTCGCTTACGAAACTTGCGTTCGTTCGTGGCTATATCCGCGGCTCGTTCTCCAGAGTATTGCGTCATGCCCGTCATTCATCGATGGGATACTTTTGGTGGGGCATACTGCGTCTTCGTGTCGCCTTCTCGTGGTACAGCAAACAATTGCTGATCTGCAGCTTCCGGTCTCTTTGGTTTTCCAAAGGGACTGTGGACCTCCCAATACACCCCACAGCATAGCCATATCTTCATGTTCGACTGGTCGAAGCTGCCTTTTCACACCTTGCGCGCCTGCACACCCAGAACGTACCCGCGGATCTTTCGTGCTTTGCGATTAACTTGGGAACGGGGAATGCGCACTCGCAGTAGGAGGTGTAGACATGTGAGAAAAGGATGACTTGGAAGTTCGCGGCTTCCAAGTTTCCTTGTAACCACATGGCTCTCGGCGTCACATCGGGTGGCGCGCCTCTTATCGAGCAAGGGCCCCACCATAGCTTGAGATGCCTCCCACATGGCTTACCCGCCACCCTCAATTACTCTTCCAATCCCATCGAAGCTCCATCCTCTAAGCTTCGCTTAGCTGCTCCCGGCGTCTGAACATGGACATGTCGGGGCTGAGAAAGGGTCCAACGGTCATTAAAGAGCGGCGTGTGATTGCGGGGCAAGTGGACATGATGAGGGGCAAAGTTTTCTTCTGTTCAATTGCTTCGTTCTGATTACTCGTTCTTTCCTGAGCTATTCATACTATCGCATTGAAGATGTCGTCACTCAAGAGAAGCCCTCCGTTCCGCGCCGAGCACGTTGGCTCATTGCTCCGCCCACAGGAGCTTGTGCAGAAGCGCTACGATGTTGCCTCTGGTAAATCGAAGCCAGAGGAGCTCGTTCCTTTGGAGGACAAGTCTGTCGCAGAAGTCGTCAAGTTCCAGCAAGACTGTGGGCTGAAGGTTGTGTCGAGCGGAGAGTACACTAGGTCAATAGTCCCGACGCTGCTAGTCCGAGTCTAGACTGACCATTCATGCAGGCACATGTTCTGGGGCACCTTTTTCGAAACACTTCATGGCATGAAGGAACTCCAGCTTGGCGTTTTGAAGGGCTACAACAAGGATATGTTCCGCGCCTATGCGCCGGACGTCAAGTCTTTCATGGAAGCGAAGGAGGTGCCGAACCATGTCACCGTCTGTGTCGACAAGATCAAGCACCCTGGTACTTCAAGCAACCAGCGCGAGGTGGACCTGATGAAGAGCCTCTTACCCGAGAGCGAGTGGAAGAACATCAAGATCACTCTGATCTCGCCATCCTGGTATCACTTCCGTTACATGAGCGGAAGAGCGTACCCCAAGGAGATCTATGCGAATGACGAGGAGTACTTCGAGGATGTCGCAAAGGCATATCAGGAGGAGCTTAAGATCCTCCACGCGCAGGGTATCAGGAACATCCAGATCGATGACCCCAACCTGGCCTACTTCTGCTCGGAAGACATGCTTGCAGGCTGGAAGGCTGACACAACTAACGAGAAGACTGCCGACCAGATGTTTGATGCCTATGTCAAGTTTTATAACAAGTGTTTCGAACGCCCTGCGGACATGCATCTCGGCATCCACCTGTGCCGCGGTAACTACGTAGGCAGCAGACATTTTTCTGAAGGCGCATACGACAACATCGCAAAGAAGATGTTCCAGGTACGTTCATCTCCTTGTTCACAGTTATGAAGTGCTGATCTTGGTAGGACTTGAACGTGGACACATACTATTTGGAATACGACACACCACGTGCCGGAGGATTCGAGCCACTAGCGCATCTTCCCAAGCACAAGAACGTCGTGCTTGGTGTAATCACATCGAAATTCCCCAAGCTCGAAGACAAGGACGAGATGATCGCCAGGGTGAACCAGGCCGCTGATTGGATTGCAAAGGGCACCGGCCAGTCGCGCGAGGACGCCATTCAACAGTGCTGTGTCAGCCCACAATGCGGTTTCGCATCACACGCGGAAGGCAATTCGCTCGGTTACGAAGACATGAGGAAGAAGCTACAACTTGTCAGAAGCATCGCCGATGCCGTGTGGCCGGGCCAACCATAGACGCGGGAATAACAGATAGGGGAGTTTTCGAGAAGGCGCAGGTACCGAGCGACAGAGCGTAGGCCTTAACGCATGCGACTAGAACGAGCATTAGAAGGTGTTGTGGAGTCAGCCGGATGCCGAATTCAACATGGCGTTCGTACGGTGGGTGGAGTCGTAGTTGAGTCAGTTCACTCTGTACCTCGTGGCGAAAAAGAAAAAGGCGGTTCCTGCGGCAGTGCATCTCGCACCACGTGGTATTCCGTCATCCTTCTCGGCGAAGAAGTCGGCAATCTACAGAACCACGTTATGTCCGTTCGCATCCATCGCAGTGCCTATCGTGAAGCCCAGGTCCAGAGAGTCTTCAATGCGCGTTGCTGCTAACACGTGTTAGGCGCTAGCGTCCGCTGTCCCTGGCCGTTGACTCCACACCCGTGGAGTTCCCTTCCGAAGCGGGAGGAACGTCCGGCAATTAGGAATAGGCAGACCAGGGTAAGCGTCCTTGACAGGAGAAATCATCATTTCCTGACCTAGACTTCTGGGTCGGTGCAGGACGCAACGGGGAAAGCGTTCTCACTCCGCGGATGCGTGTTGCCACAACTTCCGTGGATACCACGATGAACGGCGAAAGATTGAAAGCGACTGAAGCAGGCTGTACACCTGCCGCTATGAGATACGTTACTTCGAAAGAAATACGACCACCAACGCTACTGAGCTCACGGATCCATGAGCGCTGTTGCCGGTCTCCAGGTCCCAATGGTTCCAAGGTTCCGTCCCGTGGCGCAAATTGCAACCTGCAAGGTACCCATGAAGGACCCGTATGATCTACGTGCCGGACCGAATGAAAGCATTGTTTTCCAGACCAAGAAGGGATCAACCACCGCGACTACTGAACACCACCTGTTTGGTAAGTATCTCGCCAATGGTTTTTCGTCCGAGGTAGAAGTCGTTCGGCATTGCAAGCCACCACCGGAAAATAGGGGGATGCCGACCTACGCGGTTCGTAAACGATATAAAGGTCAGCAAGACTGCACAGGGTAGGGTCAAGCAGGCCACTTTACAGCCTCTGTCATTCTTTCTTTAAATACCCACCCGAACAGCATAGTAATACCTAATCACCATGTTCTTCCCCCGCGTAATTGGCTACACAGTCGCAGCCTTCGCTTCCCTTGCGGTGGCTGTCGACCTAACTGGCTATGAATACGTAGTCGTCGGCTCTGGTGCAGGTGGTGGTGTAAGTTGAAGAGTATCTCACTGGATGCAACAAATACTGACCAATTCCAAAGCCTCTGGCCGCCCGCCTCGCCCTTGCCGGTCACAAGACGCTTCTCATCGAAGCTGGTGACGACCAAGGCGCCAGCCAGAACTACACCATTCCTGCTTTCAACGCCAGGGTTTCCGAAGACCCCAACCTGAGCTGGAACTTCTACGTCAAGCACTACGCCGATGAGCAGCGCCAAGCTCGCGACTACAAGACCTCCTACGAGACTGTCGATGGAGGCGAGTACACCGGTCTCAGCCCACCTGAGGGTTCCACCATGAAGGGTACGCTTTACCCTCGTACCGGTACTCTCGGTGGATGCACAGCACACAACGCTCTCATCGCTGTCTACCCTCACCAGTCTGACTTCGACAATGTTGCTGCCATCACTGGTGACGATTCTTGGTCCGCCAAGAACATGCGCAAGTACTTCGAGAAGCTCGAGCACAACCACTACCTCCTCCCCGGTCAGAAGGGTCACGGTTACGATGGATGGCTCGGAACCTCGTACGCACCCATCGACATCGTCACCTCTGACCCCAAGCTTCTCAGCTTGGTTGGCGGTGCCGCTTTTGCCCTTTCCAACATGACCAACGCCATCGTCAACCTTGGTACTCTCATTGCTGGTGATGCCAACGCCGACACCGAGAGCCGTGACAAGTCCAACGCTCTCTACCAAATTCCTCTCTCCACCACCGACGGCAAGCGCACTGGATCCCGCGAGTTCGTTCTCGCTGTCCGTGACGCAAAGAACGAGGACGGTAGCAAGCAGTACCCTCTCGATGTCAGACTCAACTGCCACGTTACCAAGATCACCTTCGACCAGGACGTTACTCCTCCCCGCGCTACCGGTGTCGAGTTCCTCGACGGCCAGTACCTCTACAAGGCCAGCCCCAAGAACACCGGCGCAGCTGGTGAGCCCGGTTCCGCCACCGCTTCCAAGGAGGTCATCGTCGCCGGAGGAACCTACAACTCTCCCCAACTTCTCAAGCTCAGTGGTGTTGGCCCAGCCGACGAGCTGAACAAGTTCGACATCCCCGTCGTTGCTGACCTCCCCGGTGTCGGAACCAACCTCCAAGACCACTACGAGATCAACGTCCAGGGCAAGGCTCCTTCCGACTTCTCCGCCCTAAACGGCTGCACCTTCGGCAACACCGACGACGACGCCTGCATCGACCGCTGGGAGAAATCCATCCTCGGCAACCGTGGCATCTACGCCTCCCCCGGCCTCGGCGCCACCATGTTCTACAAGTCCAGCGTCTCCGAGCGCGACGAGTACGACATCTTCGCCTTCGGTGGCCCCGTCAACTTCCGCGGTTACTTCCCCGGCTACAGCTACAACGCCACCTCCGAGCACGACTGGTTCACCTGGGCCATTCTCAAGGCGCACCCGCGCAACAACGCCGGAACCGTTGCGCTCCGCTCTGCCGACCCTCTCGACGTCCCCGAGATCACTTACAACTACTTCGACACCGGTGTTGGCGACTACGAGAAGGATCTCACTGCCCTCACCGAGGCTGTCGACCTCGCCCGTGACTCTTTCAAGCGCCAGCTCGTCCCTATTGACGAAGTCCTCCCCGGCAAGGACGCCAACACCCCCGAGAAGATTGCTCAGTACGCCAAGGACACTGCTTGGGGTCACCACTGCTCGTCTACCTGCCCCATTGGTGCTGATGACGATAAGATGGCTGTTCTTGACTCGAAGTTCCAGGTCCGTGGTGTTGCTGGTTTGAGGGTTGTTGATGCCAGTGTCTTCCCTAAGATTCCTGGTACCTTCACTGCGGTGTCTACGTACATGGTCGCGGAGAAGGCGGCGGATGTTATTCTCGCTGCTGCTGAGGCCTAGAAAGTCGTTTGATGTGTTCATGTCAAGAACCCCACTGTATATAGACGAGAGAATATGATGATGTGTTTTCAACTGCAATTTTTCCAGACGTACTGTAAACTGCATTGTTCAAAGAATCTTGCATCAACGTAAGCGTTCTAGCGTTCCTCACTTTAGCACCTTTTCTTCGCGTGTGTACCTGGGTATTAGTACGGACAAGTCACATGCATAACTTCGAAATATTAATGCATAGTATATCACGTATCAGCGACTTTGGTGAGCGATGGCGTATGACTGCTGCATCACTGAGCGGTTCAGTGCCCGCCCTGTTTGTAGGTGATCTTCAAAGGAGCCTTATTTCATCGAACAAAACTGGTCCGTGCGCACACAAAACTGCAGCATTCTCATGTAAAATCGCACCTTGAAACTCATCAGAGCAGGCTGAAATAGTGTCAGAGTAGTCTCCTGAGTCCACTCTTCTCCCCATAACTTTTTGAGCTCGTTTTAATACGATCTCGTGCGCGTAAACTCGCGCGCAGGT
This sequence comes from Alternaria hordeiaustralica, assembly GCF_023758085.1. NCBI lineage: Eukaryota > Fungi > Ascomycota > Dothideomycetes > Pleosporales > Pleosporaceae > Alternaria > Alternaria hordeiaustralica. Next base: position 3,836,240 of record NW_026056773.1, on the reverse strand, counting down.
ATCGGCCACAGAAATGGACATGGAAGAGCTAGGAGGGGGGCGCCAAGAACGCCACCTCAGCCTGAAGGACAATGGCACCAATAGCATTCCACCATCTGCGCCAACTAGCAGGAGGTAAGTATTTCTTTCTATGCACTGTCGGCCTTCCTCTTTACGAAGCTCCGCTAAGCGCATCACAGTTACGAGACATGCGATCAAGAGCCGCCGTCACTGGCCTACAATGCCGGCTATCAACAACACATATGGCCATGGTCTGCGACACATGCTGAATCTGCACCTGCATATCCTGATGGCTTCGGCGCCTCGTACTCAGGTCCCTCGTTCATGGGGCCAGACGACGTATCTCGGTTCCATGAGCATGTTCGAACTCAGTCCTTCAGGCCTGGATTTATCGCGCTTCCGGAGGTGGAGCCGATGCCAGCTTCGTTCGACTATGGAATCCTAGAGCCTATTGTGGAGTGGTGCGATACCGCCAACTACCTCATGTATGAAGACTCGACTTCTCCGCCTCTAAGTTTAGTCAGCACAAATGACTCGTCCCTCGCCTCCCTCAACGATGAACCGCCTGTATCGCACACGCAGGAGATGCCGAATGGCAGTGTGGAAATCAATTCCCATAGCCGTATGGACCCTGTCAAGCGCTGGCTTCATGATCATCCCTTCGATCGATATCCTACTCCTAAGGAGAAGGCAGACCTTGCTGCTGCTGCTGGGCTATCGAGTCTTCAGTTAGGGCGACGCTTGACTAATCTTAGGAAGCGTGAGAGACGTAGTCAGTAGTGCCGAATCTGTCGATGCATAACGTTTATCAAGGGCTGACTATCTTCTAGCACTTGACCGGTTGTGTAACGAGCCAGAGGCTGCGCTTCAGGCGTTCGGAAGCCCCGACGGAGGAACACAACCCTTTCATGGAAGCACGCAAACAGGATGTGGGCATGCACACCAAGGTAAGACCTTTCTCGCCTGTGAGGTGATAGCATACAAACCGACACCAGCACGCCACATAGCAAGGGCCTCGGGTGCTGCGAACAAATATCCTCCTTCCAAACCTTTATCGTCGGTGCGTACACCAGGAGCTGACGACTTTCTAGGTCGTAAGGGAAAGAGAGTGTATTCATCAAGACATTCATCAGCCATAAGGGAAGCAGTGCGAGGACATTCCTCCCACGCAGCTAGTGATAGCAGTGGGACTACAGCCAAACGGTTTCACTGCACGATGTGCCTAAAGCCCTTCAAGAACTCGTACCTTTGGAGGCGACACGAGTCTGGGGTTCATGGCTTCGGTAGTACCCGATGGATCTGCACACTTGACAGCACAGTCATGACAGGTGCGAAGTGCATCTTCTGCTCCGATATCGTCTACAATATGGACCACTTCGACCAACACAACGTCCAAATTTGCTTGGCGAAAGATACGGCTGAGCGAGTCTTCGATCGCAAAGACCTTCTCAAGCAGCACGTACAGTATGTGCATCTCACCTCAGCCAACGACTACACGAAAAAAGGATTTGAGCCTCCAGACGTATGGCTAGAAACGGAAGACAGTTTCTTGCCGAATCCTGAAGGTCTTTGGTGTGGCTTCTGTCAGCTCTCATTTGATACAGTTGCCAGAAGGATGAAACACGTTGCACAGCACTTCCAGGATGGGGTTGATATGGTTGACTGGGTTCGAAGATTGGATTTTGCAAATAGCGCGATGACTTGAAAGTATGCATTAACGATTTTCCTTTGTATCTTCCAAGGTTGTTTTGGCATCATCACTTCTAGGGCGACTGCGTACATAGGATATATAGGGCGAGCGATTCATGTTATGACAATTATGCACGAGCTATTTTGATGAAGCAGGTTTAAGCGATCATCTAGTACTCTCTTTGCATCAAGTCTGAGCGCAATTTTGCGCAGCTATGGCGGGACGCGCCAGACAGGGCCAATTGTATCATGCGAAGAACCTGGAGGTGCTGCCTTACATTCGTAGGCGCCTGACACGACACGTTCATTGACTTACATGGTTGTGGAGAAGGCAGCGGATACTATTCTGACTGCTGCTGAGGCTGAGATCGGGATGAGATCGGATAGGATCGCTTGCACATCTTAACCAGATGGAATCCTTGGCCTACTGGCACGGTTAGAGTGACTTTTGGACTAGTCGTGGAGATATTATTCGGCCTAGCCTTGGTAATGGATTGAAGCACCACGTAAAAACCTCGAGTACAGCGACTGTACGAAAGTTGCAAACATGAAGCAGTACTAGACGGATCAAATTTGAGGCGACTGATGTGCACGTGATTCTTTCGCCACATCTCGCTGAGCGCCGGTGGCACCTGTTTAATCTAACCAGATTTGGACGTGATGGTTCCGTACGCACAAGTCCTCTGCGACGCCTTGAATCTCATTGTGAAAGATTAAGATGATTCTCTGAAGCCTCCTGAGACTCTGTCACCTTTTCCCCGTTTTCAAAATCTTTTTCTGGACGTTTGTCGTTGTGCTAGAATTGATTCTAGATTCCAACAGTAAAAGCTTGGCGGCGGAGCTATGAACCCCTCGCTCCCGGTGGCTGACATTACCAGTGTAAGTTAGGCTCATACCCCACAGAGACCCGAAGTCCGGGGCTGCCTTGAGCCGTCTTGAACGAATCTACAACTAAACGTTCTAACACCGCACCAGGACTTCCAGCAGGATGATTTTGGAACGCTGCGTAGTTACACTGATATCGCAAACAGTAATGAAGAAAGGTATGGCTAGTATTTTACATCATCGGATCATCATACGCCTACCTAGGTAGTTTCGCTTATGATGGCGCGCGCGCACTTCATCGCGGCAGAGCTCTCCAGGGCTGCATGCACACTATCAAACAGTTATCAACTTGGACACCCATTCGTACACTGCTGACCATAACTCGCACCAGGCAAATCTGGGATGAGGTCTTATTGGACTTGGACACCGACATTGTCTTCCGTCACAACGCCGAGTATTTGCATCTTGCGTCCGACCACGTCGACGAGGTCGATGATCACGTCACGCACGTCGACAACAGCGCCAGCTACTTTGCCCAAGGTTCGCGGCACAGCGACTTCGTTTCCTTGGGTGATATAGAACTCGGCAATACCCTAGGTGTTCCTGTCACCCCTACGCAGCCGCTTCAGTATCTTCTTGACGCCGGAGACGTACAGGATGAAAACGATTCAACTAGCTCATGGCCTCCGTATGGCGTCCCTGCTGATCAAGATGATGTTGTAGACTCTTCGCATGCAGAGCTTCTGGACTCTGGCCCATGGAGGCTAGATGCTGGATGCATTCATGCAGACCCCACCCAGCAGCCAGAGGATCATCCGCAAACATCAAGGTCACATGGCAGCCCGCATCTTAACCCTTTCAAATCGACTGGTAATCGAGGACTGCGGCGGATCGTACGCCGTTGGCTCTCCGATCATGCATCTCAGCCTTATCCTTCACAAACAGAGAAACACACTCTTGCTGAATCTGCCGGTTGCTCTGTAGACCAACTCGAAATCTGTTTTAGAAACATTCGAGCCCGTGAAAAGCACTGTAAGCCTGTATTATCATGTCTTGACTACCCCGCTGACATTACATTTAGTGTTTGATAGCCAGGTCAAGGTGCGAAATGGCGAGGTTACATCCAATACAGGACTGCACGCCACCATGTTGGCCCAGTCAAGCTACGCACAACCTGTATTCATGTCTTTCGCTGACGATGGCGTTATCTCCCCGCCTATAACGAACACGAGCGACAGCAGTTCATGGCCTTCGCCGTCTGACCCAGGCTATCCCACGCCAGACAACAATCAAGACACTGAAAGTCAGGTCTACCAACATCCTGCAGCGGAATCGGCGCGTCAGGTAGCCTTCAGTGTGTCCGCTCTGCAGGAAGCTGCCATGCCAAAGCGCAAAGGTCGGAGGTATCACGCTCAGAGACAACAACACGGCACCACGAGCGAGCACCTGCCTTGTGCGACACAAAAGACCCCGTCTTCTTCCAGTCATCAGAAACCCGAGGAAAGATTCCCCTGCACTGTATGTGTCAAGGCTTTCAAGAACCCTTCGGAGTGGAAGAGACATGAGGCTAGTGTGCATGGCTACAACGATCGAGAGTGGGTTTGCGTGTTGACGGACACATTCAAGCTGCAGTCTGAATGTGTCTTCTGCTCGGAGCCAATGGACACGGTCGATCATTGTGACAAGCATTCTATCACTCCCTGTTCGAGCAAGTGCACCGCCGAACGTAGTTTTCCTCGCAAGGATCTCCTTAAACAGCATGTCTTACTTGCGCATCTCGCGGATGCACCTCCGCCAATCAAGAAGGGGTTTGAGGTACCCAAGGAATGGTCAAGAGGTTTGGATGTCTCGCCTGGTGGACCTGGCTCACGCTGGTGTGGGTTTTGCGGATGCATGATTGAGACTACCGCGAAGAGGATGGAACACGTCGCGCAACACTTTCGCGAAGGTCAGAACATGACGAGTTGGATTCGGATGTAAGGTGTCGGTTGCTTGGTCTTTTTTGGTGTTGTTGTTATTGTATCTTTTAGCACACTTACGATTAACGTCATGACCTCGAGGAATTCACGTATCTTTTTGATTGTTTTTGCCTAATGATCTTCTCGGCAGGTGTTGCACAAAATTCCCATAGCACCCGATTCTCGTCTTTCGTTGTTCAGCTAAAGCCGGCGTTTCCCGTTCTTCTTTTGCGCAGCTGCGCAGGTGGGCCACCAGCCGAGCGAGAGTGTGCGGCTTCGCGACGCGGGCCTAGCGTGGAAGGCACGCGAGCGCGTCAACCAGCGCAGCTACACTCTAGATTACCAACAGACTGCATCTTGATGCAGTCATGCTATCAGCGCTTCGACCCAGCATCATACTGCGACATTCGTTCCGCGCTAGTGCACGTCTTGCCGCGACCCAGGCTTCTCGCGCCATCACCTTAACATGTCGGGGTAACTACTGCGCGGTCCCAGCCTCGTTCATAAGCCAACGAAAGCAGGCAAATCGATCGACCGCGAGGACGTGTTCAAGTACACGAACGGACGTTTTTTAGCAAACGAGAAGAAAGCAGTTGATCGCAGACATGTAAGGTTTGACTTGGATCAGCTTTGCGCCGTAGCTGCGACTACTGGTGGGCGGCACTCGCCCGTCTGCGCGATCGACAAGATGGAAGGAGGGTTCAGCAAAGCACTTCTTTTGCGCAAAGAAGATGGCAGCGAGGTCGTTGCAAAGACACCCTTTCCTATCGCAGGGCCGCCCAAGTACACCACGGCGTCGGAGGTGGCTGTTCTCAAATACCGTACGTCCTCGTTATTCAGGAAAGCCTGCGTGACATCGGCTCATCCAATCGCTGTCGGCAGTAAACAAGTATACTCAAGTCCCAGCACCGAAAGTTCTAGCATGGAACGCTGATCGGTCAAACCCGGTCGGTGCTGAGTACATCATCATGGAAAAGGCTCCTGGGGTTCAGCAATTCGAAGTGTGGGGAAACTTGAATGACTGGGAGAAATTCAAATTCTTTGGCCAATTGTCCGAATCCGCAAAACAGATGGCCGAAATCCGGTTCCCAGCGAGTGGAAGTCTTTACCTTTTGGAGTCAATGACAGAACGCGACACACACGTCGCTCTGAGCCAAGAGACTGACCCTGTGGGAGAGTTCTGCATAGGCCCCTCATGCGAGCGAGGATGGCATACTACGGAGGCATTAGCAAGTGCAAGCCCTCGATTTGATCAGGGGCCATGTAAGTACGATCCTGGACGATTCGCGTCATAGCTGACTTCATCAGGGCCGGATTTGTCTTCATATGGAACTGCTCTCGTCGAGCGAGAACTCGCAATCTTGCGAAAGCGCACTTCCGATGCAACGTTTGATTCACCGCGAGGAACTCTCGAGGAGCAGATCGATACCCTCAATATGACCAAAGAGGTCATGTCTCGACTGCACGACCGCACGCTTATCGGAAAAGTTTCTGAGCCGGTGCTATGGCACACAGACCTCCACATGGGCAACATTTACGTGTCAGGGCGGATGCCACCACAAATCTCATCGATCATCGACTGGCAGTCTATTGTAGTCTCGCCACTGTTCTTGCAAGCACGATTTCCGAAATTTCTTACTGTCGATGAAGACTACGAATTGGGTGCTCTTAAGCTTCCAGACCCGCCACCTGATCTAGACAAAATGGATGCTAAAGATAAGGAACTGGCTGAGTATAAGTTTGAGCAAGCTAAAGAAGCAAAGGTGTACGAAGTCAGTACCGCAGCCACGAATATGCGGGCTTGGAGGTGTATGCTGATATCATCATTCCTCCGCGAGCTCTTCACTCGGTGCGGAGAAGTCTCAGAAGAGGGCGAGATACCACTTCGCGCGTGTCTCCTCCAGGTTGTTGATTTATGGGACGAAATCGGCTTCGAAGGCGAATGTCCGCTCAACTTCAGCGAAGAGGATGTGCAAAGGCTTGAGCAACAGTTCGAAAAGTACAGTAACTACCACAAAGTGCACGAATTTGCGAGAGGAATCCTTAATGCTGATTTCGAAGGCTGGATCAATCCGATGTTGGACTTCGCTGCGAAAGAACAGCAGAACAAGGAGTTGCTAGAAGAGTTCGTGCGCAGGAGTAGTGAGTTTGGCATGACGCCGGAGGAGATGAGGAAAATTTGGCCGTACTCGGAACGGTAGCGTATGATTCAGGGATGTGAGAGCATTGCGTATTGTCGTTGGGTTGAAGTCAGTTACATAGTAGCTTACAAGATCCTAGCATACAAAACCGCGCAACACTTCGATTCGAAGTTTCACAAACAGCTGAAAGCCTTTCACGTTTGTGCGTTCACCGCTGCCGCTTTCTCATCACTAGTGGCATCCGCGCCATCTGCTTCCTGCTTCGACGTGTCGTGGGCGGATTTTCCCTGCGCTACTTTCGGAATGTACTCTGGTGACTCAAGTTCTCTTGCCGGTAGAGCCCCGTACAGCTCAGCAGGTCCATGGCTATCGGCGCATTTTGCATTTACCTCACGGTTTCTTGTGTCTCCCATCATTTCACCAGTGCCAATGTGGTGTTGTGTCCATTTCTGGTCGTGGCCGGAAGTGTCCCAAGAATATGTGGGAGGTGCTATACGCAGTCAGTAGTGAGACTCATCTGTTTAATGTTATAGAAACGTACGTGAGAATCCGTTTGATGGTGCGAGACCGGTAGTTGTTGTAGGCGATGCCAGTTCGGCCTTTGGTATCACTTGGCCGTTCGCTGCCTCTGCTTCCGCATTCGCTTTCTTGTTGCGCCGGTGGCGGAACAGGAAGAACACGACTGCGGCGATGATAATTACGCCAGCGAGTGATCCCCCGACAGCACCTCCAATGACTCCGCTAGAAACTCCATCCGGGCTGGCGGAAGCTGATGGTGTAGGCGTAACGCTGGCGGGCGCAGATGTGCTGACAGCGGTTGAATATGCCGTGGGTGCGGGAACAGTGGACGAAAGCGCGACGTTCAGGTCATGGAAGTAGTAGTACTGATCGGGGCGGTCCCAGAACGCTGGCTCTAGTTGCCCCTCTGGACATGTCGAGTTGTTCATGCACGCATCTTCATTGCAACATCCATAGAATGTCGGAGCCATTGAACAAGTCCAGAAGGGTGTTGTACCACCACATGATGCGCCAGGCGAGATATTGTTGAGTCTTGGATTACGACCCGCTGGTTTCAGTGCATCGCCGAAGCAGGCATGCTGGCACGGATCCGACATGCAGCATCCGACGAACTTTGTGCCCGTCTCGCAGACGTACCTAAAGACTGTTAGCTTCTTGCTTGGTCGCGCTATTGAGTCACGCTTTCGTGTTGAAGGTGATGTTCATTCCGATGTCAGATTGTTGACGCACCAAGTACCACCATCTGGACAGAAGAAGTCGCCCGGCTCAGCCGCTGCATAGCTGGGATCTGTCATGTCGAAAACCTCTTTTTGAGTATGAGAGAACGGAAAATTGGCAGCAAATCAAGGCGGCAGAGGAAAAGATAACAAGAGATCAGACTGAGGTATCGACCTACGAAGGTGCGCGAAGCAGCCCTCAGGCGCCCGTCATACTTAACAGCTGGCTATCGCAGACCCAAGAACGCCAAGTAATTGCAACCCAAGACATATATTGCTGTTATGACGCAGTTGCAACGGCTATGGCAAGATGTGCCCTGGATGATTTAGTGAAGGGCCCTCTGGCGGCCTATTCGTCCTTCATGGCTGCAGAATGGGCTGTCATGCGAGCAGCGTTCGCATACGGTAATCCAGACGCCACCGGACAGGGGACAGCTCGCGTAGCAAGCCTATAGAAGGCTCGGAGACTGAGCAAGACAGAAAGCTGGGGCCGGTCAGACTGAACTCTGGTGGTGATCAGACCTCAAGATGGCATGTGGGGTGGTTCGTCGAAAGCGCGCTGGTTGGCAGGAGATGCATTTTGCCAGATGCTCATACATGCGTTAAGCAAGGGCGTGGTCAATACTTGGAGTGTGAGCAGTATGCTTGCTGTAAGGGTTGCCCTTTCAGATAACGGGTATCTCCCTTCCAGAAGTCCACGTCCTCATGCGACTTGAAAATGTTGCTTCGTTGCGCACTACTAATCGCCCTTGAGGCCAGGGTAGGATGATGAGCAGCCTCTTGAACAACGAATTTACCTTCCTTTATCACACCGCAATGCCTTCTTGACGGTTGGAGATTTCACCTGCAGCAGCTCGTCCTTGGTTGAGTGAAACGGCATAAGATAACATGTTTGTCGTAGAAATGCATCTGCGTAGGCGATGTACGAGGCGCACGACGCTCATCTCCGAGTGGCATGCGATATCCTTATCTGAGTATGACTGAGTAGAGTAAGAGCAGTAATGGTTCTTGTATGAGAACAATGCATGTTGGCGGCCCTTGCGTGCCCTTCCTTCGCTGTTTTCTCGGAGGTCTTCCCAGACATGTCCCTGTGTGTTAGTCGCTGAGGCCCACGCTGCCGCGATGTAAAAGCGCTTCGATCCATGTAATTGCGGACAGTATTTTCCAGTTACTCACATCATCTGTGGGAGTTTTGTGAGTGTTCTTCTAGATGTTTTAGGAGTGAGCGTGCTGAATCTGCCGGGGCGCGGTAATTCCTCGGCCAAACTAGGCAAGAAGGCTGCCCCGCACTGGCACCCCGCGCAGTACAGCGTACCTTCTTTTGTCTTTCCCCAAATTGCGCATTACGGAGTACCTAAGACACATCGCACTAACGTCAATATTATCTGATACTTGTTCCTTCACTGCCAAAGCTTCGTACGGTAAAGTCGACACTATCGACGGTGCTGCTTCGATCAGAGAGAAGAACAGCTGACCACCTCTGATGAAAGCCAGCACAAGCCGCTCCAAGATGGCAGTGTTTAAAGATAAGATGCACCATGTGAGTACAAGTTTGTAAACGTGTATTGCATCACTCATGTGAGTTACCAGCCTATCGCTGCGTTTCAAGCAGCCGCAATGCCCGAGCTGTTCAGTTCAATGCCTTCCAGTCCACAGATCCATGTGCAATATCTCGCCCCAGGACATAAACTCATCACTCCAGAACAATTCCACGCATCAAATCCAGAGAGCATTGGGGGAAATCTGGCGAAAATGTCACCAACGATAGCAGTAAAATGGGGACACCATGCTTCTCTCATCGAAGCCAAGAATATGTTGTATGTGGCGGAAAAGACATCGATTCCCGTCCCGAAACTATATGCAGCATATGCATACGGACCTATAGATCGAAGTCTTGATGACCATGCCAGCGTCTACGATGTATATATCTTTATGGAGTTTATCGAAGGCGAAGACCTAAAAAAGTCGTGGGATAAACACACCTCTACTGAGAAGGAGGCAATCTCGGCGGACCTTAAGAAGCACATGGACGAGCTGCGCTCTCTTCCGCCAGCTAATTACATCGGGTCTGTGGACGAAGGACCAGTCACTGATAACATGCTGGAATGGTCGACATCTTCTCGAGGTTAGTCATCACATCAAGATCCAAGCATTGATAGCGCATGTCTAAATAGGCATACAGGTCCGTTCAAAAGCATAGAAGACTTCAATACTACAATAATAGACGCCTTTGTCACGAAGTCCAAAACCCAGATTGGCCCTTACGCCCGCGGCATGCTCAATGCGCATAAGCATGGTATTGTCTTCACTCATGGGGATCTCAGGCCTGACAACATCATCGTCAAAGATGGTCGTGTGGCTGCAATCATCGATTGGGAGTTGTCAGGGTGGTACCCGGAATATTGGGAGTTCGCCAAGGCATTCTACATCGAGTGGTTCGTCAATGACTGGGGATCGCATTTACTAGGCGTTCTTGAACCTTATTACTGTGAGCAGTTGATGCATGCCAGATTGATGGAGGTTTTGTGGTAGTTGATGATGAATCTACGGCTACGGTGCATGTTTTCTCTTTGCTTCATACAAACTCTGCTCGAAGTCATTCCATGCGCTCAAGTTTGCGATCGGGATGGCGTCATTCCCATGTGGACATCTAATGATGGCATCCCCAACGATGAGGACATCAACAACGTCGACGTCGAGCGCTGTTGGAGTTTCTGACGCATTGGATCCATACCCCAAAAGCTGCGAGAACTACAGCAGGCACACCGACCCCAATTCCAACTTTGGCGTCTGTCGACAGTCCTCCTTTTGGGCTTTCTGATGACGGCGCAATAGCCGCTGTTGCTGTCTGGGAAGGTTCGCTGGGCGTTGATGTACTAGTCGGGCTGGAGAAACGTGTTTGCAACGATGTAGGAACCGGAGTGCTGTGCGGCGGGTATGATGATGATGGTGTATCCTCGATCTTCCCTGAGTCCGACCGTAGGATGATGGTTCCGTCTTCGTTCACATATACACCAGAATGGTCGCTGCAACATGTAGTGTTGCCTGTGCCGCAGCAAAAGCTGCCATCGGCACAGTGCGAGACGTGGGTGTAATCTGGTTGACGACCTGGCATTTACAGTCAGTGCTTCGCGGTAGAAGGTTTTGGTGATGATGCGTACCGCAAGCGTCCCACAAGGGACTACATCCACTGCCCTCCTCGTCCCAGTTCTGATGGGTACAAGCGACCACGAAGTACTGCCCTTTCCAGTAGTCGCTGTAGCAAGCGCCTTGGATACATACATCGTCTGCATAGCCGTCGGTTCGATCGAGGTAGCAACACATGTTTGACCCGGGACAGGGCCGTGGAACCATGTCTAAGAGCCCATCGCTTCTATAGCAAACGCCATAGGCAGGTAACGCGCGAGCGAACAAAAGCACGAGATAGATTAAAGGTAAGAGTGTCCAGAGATGCTGCGATGCCATTATGTCAGGAAGAGAGAGAGAGGCTGGAGAGAAACGACCAGACGAAAAGGAGCATGCGTCTTGGGTGCTGAAGAGTGATGGGATACAGATATAAGGAGCAGTCTTTTTACCTATATTTCGCACGTGTAAACGCGTATGGCTTCTCGCGCAGAGCACTTCACCGGTTTGTGAGAGCCTGTTAGACACGTGGGCACATACAATTGCCCTCTTACAGACAGCATCGTCATAACGGGGGCTGTATTGCCTCACGTCGAAGTTGTGTAACTGCTCGACGTGCTGTGTCGTGGCTTGCGCCGGGTTGAAGGCCGGCAGTCGCGTATTTTAGGAACTGGGCGTCGCGCTATCGCGCGCGCGCGCAGCGATGGAAACTTCCCAACCCTCCACCTCAGTTGCTGTCCATATTGATCGGTTAAGTTTCGTCGCAATGCGTGCTGCCATCTGCTGAAGGTAGCGTTAGTTGTCTCAAAAGAATTGAGAAAAGAAGTGAGGCAGCTGCGTGTCGGCCAAGCGGGAAGCTTATTACAGGGCCCCGAGGAGGACCCCACACAGCCACCGCACTAACTCACAAAGAGTAGACCGTGACGAGGTCACGCGCCCTCCATTCAACGTGCAGCTCTGCTATACGATACCAGAATACTTAGAACGGTAGATAAGCTTCGAACAGAGCAAAAACTGATGCTTCATAGTTTTGTCCTACAGTATCGAGATCTTCTTCCACGGACGAGCCGGAGCCAGAGCTAGAGCTTCACCGGCCATGTAGCCGTTCATGTAAGCTTCACCAACAACCGCGAACATGTTCTTTCTCGGTCGAAGTATGATCGGGAAATTGCAGCCAGAGATGATGAAGACCACATCACGGGATCGGGCCTCTACTGGACCAATCCCAATATATCCCTGCTTCGTCACGAAAAGCCGCCGTTGTCGCATGATGTTTCTCATCGTCGGCGCTCTCATATCGTACTCTATGTTACCCCCACCAGTAAGTGTCGTCATTACGATCGAACTATGCCGTTCAGTGGCGAGGTTTGCTCTTTCCGCTGACACGATCTGTCGTGCCTCGGTAGACACAAACCTCGATTTGAGGATGAAGTCGAAGGCCTGTTTGATGAATTCACCGTCGCGCATGGCAGCGATATCTACGTCCCATACCTCAGCAATACTGTCCAACTGTATGCCTAGTACCGTCATCACGTGTAAATCCTGGCTGAAGGAACAATATGGCTTCGAGTTGCCGGCTGCTCGATAGCCATGCCCTTGGAGAACAACCATGTCAGTAGACCCCGAATAGCACAGGGTCATCAAGAGATGGCGATTGACAAGTAGAACCGGCTTCTTTGCGTACGCCTCGCGGCGCCAGTCCGGCACCCATGACGGTAAGCCATCCTTACCATGAACGCCGCTGGCCGCCAGTAGGATGTCAAGTCGACCTTCTTTTGCTACGATGTGATGCGCAGTCTCTCGATACACCTGATTCACCGACTTGCGGTAATCAGGCGCCACAGAGACACCTTCAACGTCGCCCACTAATCCCAACACAACGAATACTTTGTCCCTTGGATCTGTGGATGCACGATCCCAAGTATTCCAAAGCAGCGACGACAGCGAACTTCCATTTACTCTTGCTTTCGAAAGATTTATCGCCAGTGTATAGCGTCGTCGCAGTGTATCCCACTGCGACTTTCTTTTCATGCCTTCCAGAGCATCTCCAATATCGTCCCATGCTTCGGAATAATCCATGGCCATTTGAAAGGTTTTCCATTCAATTATGGAAGTGCCACATTGCAGTACTGCATCCGAAGCACACCATATCTCCTGTACAATCCAGGTCCGCTCCCACCAAGGGCGAGCAAGTAGCTCATCGAGGGCCTCCCAATAGGGCTCCCATTCATTCTTGAAATACTCATCGTAGGGATTGCCGTCCATGTTATATAGCATGGGAACGCCTGTCACGGCGAAATCGTGCTTTGTAGCTTCCGCAGTATCCACAGCCTGCATGTACTCATCGAATTCGTCGTACCGGCAATCAATCAATTCTTGCAAGCGTGGGTCTGATTCTGGCAGGTCAGGTATTGGCAGGTCAGGTATTGGCGGGTCAGATGTTGGCAGGTCTGATAATGGCGGGTCAGGTATTGGCGGATCTGGTATTGGCGGATCCGATTTTGGCTCCTTATGCTGGTGGAATCGCCGCGTCAGCGATGCATATGCTCGTACAAGGCGACTCTTCAGTCTCTCCCAATAGGTTGGGCTGTTAGCTGGTTCAGATACCTTTTTATCCAACCTGGACGAATCGCGCGTATACCATTTGCGATGTTTCCTAGCTGTAGCCAACATCTCCAAAAATTCCATGGCCTGTTCGCTCGACTCGGTGGCAGGTCCAGTCCACACAACTACACGCGTCGCATTCTTGTAAATCTTCCTCATGATAGCGACTTGACTATTGCGCTCAGCGATGTCTTTCTGGTTGATGCAAATAGCGTCTATCCAAATCTTGCGCTCTTGTGATGCATGGCGAAGATGCTCGAGTGCGACAAAGAGGGTAGCACTGACAGATAACGAAGAGTCGTTAATCGTGATGGACCGGTCCGGACCGTCTGTCCCCCAAGCATACGACAGGCACTCATATTTGGGATGCGAGTGGATGTCGGCATGCTCGATACCGAGTTTGATTGCCGATCCCCGCTCTCCAGGAAGGATGGTAATGAGGCGGATATGATCGGGCGCAGCCAGGCTCTTGTATTGATAGGATGGGCAGTCCATGACTATACCACGGCGTTACCAGATGGAAAGATTCGCGACTTCCGCTATAGCGGAAACTGTCTCGATACTGCCAAGCTCAGTTAAGAGACCGACAGATAGGCTTCAATTGAACGCACGACTAGAGAACCTGGCAATTGTTGTATTCAACTGTGCTCAAAAAGCACTCTGTCAAGTCTGTCGCATTCCCGTTCGGGGTATCTTGTGCAACACGCACTCGATGCAGAAGATTATGAGGCTGAGGGGCTGTTGGTGTTGCGGGCATCACATTCTCGTAGGAGCCATACCCAATCGAGTTAGGATGCGGGGAGATTTAGGGACAGCTGTCAAGGCCAAATTGCTCTCCACATTGAAACATTGAAATATCAAGGTGAGGAACCGAGGCTAAAAGCAGCTCCAGAACACCGGGCGCGTCGAAGGCGATGTTTGGTGTTTTCCTACCTGTCGCGAGGTTCTGCATGGCGCGTCGTGATTTCGACTCTAACCACAGATGTGATCCCGTCGCGCGCGTTCAAGGTCGCGTCGTTGAATGACGACACTGCGCACAAACCTCCTTAGGTACCTCCACTCCGCCGCCATCTTAGCCGTAGTTCTGCCTACGGAGAATTCGCGTCCACGAGCTCTGTCGCAGGTTAATCAGAATCGGCACACGCTAACCTCTCGGCTTCATCAAATCGACGGAGAAACTGACGCCAAGTGTGCCATTTTGAGGGTGCACAAGCACGCATGGACAAAATCTGGGGTACGATGAAGCTGGGCATTTTACAACAAAAGGGCGTGTCGCCTCTGACTGCGTCGCTTGCGCGTTATTGACAACACCTCGATATCTGATCACGATGCTGTCAAACCTGATGACGCGATTGGCTCTGCCTTTGGCTATCCTCTCATTCTGTAGGGCTCTTACACCATGGACGGGACACACGTACACGTGACTAACAACAACACGCAGTCCTATCCTTTGTCAACGGTCTTCCCACCGATGCGCTCGTCGCACGCCAGTCGAAGAACCTCCGCATCCTGCCGCTAGGCGATTCCATCACCTGGGGTTACATCAACGGCGGCGGTTCAAATGGTTACCGTGAGCGGCTGCTGGCCGACCTCAAGTCTGGCGGCTACACCGTTGACTTCGTCGGCACGCAACAGTCCGGAACCATGGCGGACAAGGACAATCAAGGTTTCCCTGGCTACACCATCTCCCAGATCCGTGGAGTTGCTGCCGGCGGTCTTGCATTGAAGCCCAACGTCGTTCTGCTCCACGCTGGTACCAACGACTTGAACAGAGGAAACCCTTCTTCCGAGCCTGATGCTGATGCGCCAAGACGACTTGGACTTTTGCTCGACGACGTTTTGAAGGCAGTTCCCAATGCGGTTGTCATTGTGGCCAAGATCATCCCATCGAAGCAATCGGGTCTTAACGCAAACATCAAGACTTTCAACAACGCGTTGCCTGCTATCGTCGCCGCCAGGGTCAGCAAGGGATCGAAGGTTTCAATCGTAGATATGAATGTCCTCAGCACGAGCAGCGAGTTGAGCGATAACCTGCACCCGTAAGTATCGACGCGTTCATCTGGCGACCGCTTAGCTGACTGATCTTATAGGAATGTCGCTGGATACGCGCGCATGGGTGACATCTGGAATGCAGGCATCAAGGCTGTTGCCGGTTCTATCCCTGCGCCTGCTTAGTCGTTCCCAATTCTGGACTTGCGGGGCTGGTATGCCGACACATAGTAGTGTGGTAGAATAAGACACGAGAATCAATCCATGCCTCATGTCATGACTCCGATCTTTCCGATAACGCCACTTCCACCTCCATGTTCTTGACTACATCCCCACGAGGAGATGTCGATCCCCATGCCCCGGTACCATACGTCGTCCAAAGAAAGCGGTCAGGTTGGTGAAGTAATCTCAAGCCTTTAGCCGAATGCGGGATCAGCATATTAGCTCCGCAACTGCCGACATTGCTTTGATGCCACGAGGTCGTTCGCATTAGGTGAAGTTGTGGTGACCCTAATATCAGTTTTCTGGTACGGATGGGGTCGGCAGTTGAATGGCGAATGTGAAAGCTGAGAGGGATAGCAAACCTTTGCGTGTGGGTCGCATCGGGCAGGTATGGAAGCTTCGGAGAACATCCCTTGGGGTACTTTATCCTCCAGTGCGTCTTCTCTGCATCGTTCCGTACTTCTTCATCATCTACACATCCTTCTGTGAAGAGACATTGCGAATCATCATGCTGTTCCCTACTCTCCTCCTCGCCGCCGTCGCGCAGGCTGCGCCTCAGTTCGGTGGCTCTCAAGGCTTCACGATGTTGCGTTTTGGGTGCGCTCAGAATGTTATCGACCGCATTGATCCTCTTGTCAACCCAGGCCAAGCGCCCTCACCGCACATGCATCAGGTAGTTGGAGGAAATGCGTTCAACGTCACGATGCAGTCGACGGATATCGCCAAGCTTGCGACATGCACTACTTGCGGGTACTCTGAGGATGTAAGTCCAGGTAATGAATACAAAACGATCAAGCTGACAGTTTGGGTGTCAGCTTTCCAACTACTGGACCGCGAATGTCTACTTCAAGGCCCGCAATGGAACATACAAGCGCGTACCTCAAATTCCCAACAGGGATCTCTTCAACGACAAGTACACTGGAAAGACCACCGGAGGCTTTGTCGTCTACTACGTCTCTGGCGGCAAGGGCCAAGTCACCGCTTTCAAGCCCGTAAGCCATGTACCTCTCCATGCAAATCCATCCTCTGACACAGCATACAGGGCTTCCGCATGCTCACCGGCGATGCCACCAACCGCGTCTCGAAGGGTATGAAGACTCAGACTTGCTTCCGATGCTACAACGCGCCCAACTTCGGTGGCGATAACGCCGCGCCTTGCCAGGATGCCAAGTGAGCATGCATGTCTCGTCGTACTAATGACAATGCTGACGCTCCTAGACTTGATACCGAAGGCTTCCCTACGACACCCTGCCCGGGTGGTATCCGTAGCAACGTTCTCTACCCAACGTAAGTGGCCCATCACGAATAAGCACGTGCGCCACTGACCCGTTGACAGATGCTGGGACGGAAAGAACCTCGACTCGCCCGACCATAAATCGCACGTCGCGTACCCCTCCAATGGTCCGGCTCTGTTCTCTGGTACCGGCACTGGTGGCAATTGCCCGTCCACTCATCCCGTAAAGATCCCACAGGTCATGCTCGAGGTAAGTCTCAAGACATCCACCGTCTGGTCGTGTTGGCTAAGCTAACATGCTTGTAGATCGTCTGGGACACCAGCAAGTTCAATAACAAAGCCGAGTGGCCTGCGGATGGCTCGCAACCCTTCGTCCTCTCTACCGGTGACAACACTGGGTATGGACAGCATGGAGACTACGTCTTCGGCTGGAAGGACGACTCGCTGCAGAAGGCTATGGATGATGCCAAGGGCTGCATGGGTGCCAACTGCGGTAGCTTGAAGACGCAGCAGCCTGCTGATGGAAACAAATGTCTTGTACCCAACCGTGTAAAGGAGGAGCGCGATGGCTGGTTGACGGCGCTGCCGGGTATGGAGGGTATGCCGATGTTGTAGTCAAGGTGGACCTAACCTTGACTACTCAACGTTGTCGACTTCTGTATTCTTTTGATAATTTTGACACGATATGAGCCGCTCAGGTCATGCGTTCTTTCTCTCAAGAATACCCAGCGATGATGTCCGACGTAGCTCCTTCCCTTTCTGTCTGTTCCGCCCTGAACGCGACGTCACATTTTGAACAATAATGGTCACTAGAGGAAAAGGTTCCGAAAATCGCGTTGGCAACCTCGTCCGCCGAGGGTCTAGATGGTGGGGCGCTCCGTATCATCGTCCGAATGATGTTCCTGAGTCGCCGTCCGTCTTGGCTTTCAAAGATGGTCCATGGTGGCAGCGGTACACCATCATCTTCGTAAAATTGTAGAACCTCGTGAAAAGTCCGCTCGTATATTTTGTCATAGTGAGCATCGTTCACCAGCGCCAGGAAGATCTCCACGAATACACACCCAAGAGAAAATACATCCGATTTGGTATTTCTTCTACCCCACTCGGCCACTTCTGGTGCGCAATATCTCCTAGTGATACCTTGTGGATTGCCGGTGGTCGTGCTTCGGCCGATATCCCCGAAATCGTACGACAGGCCAAAATCTGTGTACATGACTTTGCCTTTGTGGATCAATATGTTTTGCGGCTTGATGTCCTTGTGTCTGACAGTTTGGTGGTGAATGTATTCCAGAGCGGAGGCTAAACAGCCAAATGCTCTACGCAGAACGAGATTCTGACGTGCGTTTTCCTCGCTGATGTCCTCGCCGACCAAATGGAAGCCTTGGTCGCGATAATTCTGCAAATAAACCGCCAGGTCACCGCCGTCCGCAGCCGGGTCGAGGATCATAGTAAGCTTCCTCCCTTCAATGTGAGTGGAGTGTACCCTGACAATGTGATGATGGGGTAAGCGTTGCATTATGCGAATTTCGTTGAGAAGCTTACGTTTCGCTTCTTCGACATTACGAGAATAGACGTTTCTGATAATCTTTCGTGCAAACACCGAGCCCGTGGTGAGATCAAGGACTTGCTCCACGCTTGCGCTTCCACCATGGCCCAGCATACGCATGTGTTGATATATTGGTTCATTGTTGCTTTGGTCATCATTTTGGAAGGGTTCAGCTGCGATGTATGGGGCTGCGGTCCGCGCATTGCATGGACTCGCCGGTCTAGCGCTTTCCTCACCTGCTAGCTGCGGTTGACTGGGAATGATGGGATGCTGGTCAGGATCAAGCTTAGCAGGGACGTCTCGAATGTTTGCTTCAGCCAATGCGGCAAAACCTGGGTACATCTTGTGCGTATATTTATACATGTATGGCTTGCCGACCGAGGAAGATCCAGACACCTTGGATACATTGTATATATCGTACATGTATGGGTTGGCGGGAACACCTGGGTACTCAAACGTGTATAGGTCGCTGACCGAGGAAGATCCAGACATCTTGGGTCGATTGTCGGCGTTTGACTGATAGACATCTTGGAGATGCCTGGGTAAATTCATCTTCGAGACTACCCGACTGTCGTAAGCCTGTGACGAATGCTGCAAGTTGCTCTGGCTAAGTTGTCGCTTGGGAGAGGGCGTGTTGCGAGTACTGGGCAGGCTACCCTGTTCCCTCTCGAGGTCCATCTTCGCAGAACAGGAGGATGTGTACAAATAGGTAGGCAGGAAGGACAGCGACGAGGAAAGTGATGTGCCGCAAGAGAGATCGTGGAAGAAGGCTGAGACTTCCCCCTCGCCAGGTCATCTCAACTACGCCACCATGCACGAGTGATTGGCCTGAGTCCTATGGGCGCTGCTTCGCCCCCCGCAGCCTGGCAGGCCCAAGGCTGAGTACAAGATGTCGCGTACAGCATATTTAGAGACATGAATTTAGTGATAAGCGCAATGGATATTGTGTCCTATTTCTGCAGCGATGAAGACGAGCAAAACGCGCGTGTAGAGGTTGCTGTGTGTGACGTGTGGACGCGACGAACTCGCGTGCGTCTGTTCGTAGTGCCAAGGCTCTTGGCTTGATTTGGCCTAGCCTCAACGCGCCCCAGGTGCCGACTCGCAGCCAGGGCTCTCAAGTGCTGGAACATCCTTGACGGAAGAGTTCTGAACTTGCTATACGCCAATAGCATTATGTATCAGCTTTGCAATGCCCACTAGGAATTTGCGAGCGGGGGTTACTGGCCAGCAGATAATACACTCGAGTAGACGTAGGCGGGTTTCCGAAGAGAACATATAATCAACATACATATCTACCGAAAAACCAATACTAACGCTCGATCAAAACATCGCTCTAAGGGGTATCGACGACAAATTCTATGCAGATAACAAACTCCTCGTACTTTTCACACTCTCCCATACACCACCATTCCATCACCTCTACCTCCTAAAGCTCCACCCCCTCTTCCTCGCCCCGATATCAGTCTGCGACCTCTCCAGCGTCGGCATAGCCGTAGTCGCAGGATCGCTCTCACGAGGCCTCGTCAGCGTCCTCGCACGACTCCACGCCCTGCCCCTCATACTCTCACCGCCATCAGCCAACTCTCTTTCCCGCTGTCTCCTCTGCTG
Source organism: Alternaria hordeiaustralica (assembly GCF_023758085.1). Lineage (NCBI taxonomy): Eukaryota > Fungi > Ascomycota > Dothideomycetes > Pleosporales > Pleosporaceae > Alternaria > Alternaria hordeiaustralica. The sequence continues at coordinate 3,816,066 of NW_026056773.1, read as the reverse complement.
TTCCTCGGCACTTTGTTGTTTCCATCCACCTTCGGTCCTATCCTCTTGCTTCTCTGGCCACAGAATCTGGTGAATGACAACCGCGCGCACGTTCATGAAGATGACGAAAAACCACATCATGACGAGGGCGATGGTCATTGCGCAGCCGATGAGAGCGATGGCTCTGTTGTCGTTGAGGGCGCGGGCGATGGCGAAGGTGGATGTTGTGAGAGCGGTGTTGGGGAAGATGAAGGAGTACCATGTCATTGCGAAATCCATCTTTCCTCTCCGGGCACACGACCAATGCGCGCCGACGCTGACGAAGAAGAACCATAGTGCGAGACCCCAGAGCCATAGTCCCATATAGTTGGCGCAGATCATGCCCACTTTGCCTGCGAGCTCGCCGTTCCCTTCGCCCATGAAGTCGCTGGGTACGGTCTTTGGGAGTTCTTGGCCCATCATGATAACTCCGGCAATGGTGAAACCAGAGGGACCGACTGAGATGAACATACCAGGGCGCAAAGACTCCTTGGGAAGCTTCTGCGTCATGAGACGGTAGATGAAGGCAGCGTAGATCATGAGCGACACCAGGAAGCCTATGCCTTGGATGACATACCCAGTCAGGATGATGGTAAGAGAGATGGTAGGATCCTCAACCTTGGGTGCAAGGTTACCAGCGTGAGGTCCGATGATGAGCAGAGGGTATGCTGGGAAGATCCAAATGGGCGTCATCTGGGAAATGGTAAAAGTCGTGGTAGACCACCTGAAATTGTTAGCATACGTGTCAGTATACGATGAGAGAGAGAGACGAACATAAGCAGGTAGATGCCGATGGAGAAGCAAACAGCAAGACCACAATCCATCCAGAACAACACAATCATGCATTGCTCCAGCCACTCTCCCACGCCAGCCATGTCAACGCCAAACTGACTAATATTAATCAGGATGATACCAAAGCTGACAATAGCGGCGGGGATGAACAGCGACTCGGTAGGATGTAGAAAGGAAGCCTTGAACGTTCGCGGGTAGAAGTAGAACCGGCAAGAGATCATTGCGACGTTGAACAGGAACAGAACGATGTTGAGGATGAAGAAGATGCACCCAAGCGCGTAGATTCCGTGGAAGCGAAACGGGACAGTGTACAGGACGTTGGCGATACCTCCGGTAGCCATGGTAAGACAGAACCAAGTCCAGGTGAAATGCCGTATCCGCTCCTTGAAGCTCAACTTCGTCCTCTTCTCCGGCACATCTGAATTTTGAACGCTGCGCTTTGTACTTCTGCTGGCGACAGCAGCCAATGCCGTCGGATTCTCGCGTATGGATTCGTCAGTCTTCTCCGTAGAGTTCGTGTCGACCCTCTCGTTCTCGTCGCCATGGTATTCTATCTCTTCCTCTTCGCGCTGAATCTGCTTCTGCACGTCGTTGGAAAGGCCTTCGGGCTCATCGCGACTCAGGGGCGTTGCCAATGTGAGGCTGGGATCATCGAAGGGATTCTGGTTCGTCGGATCCGGATGCGGCGTCGCGACATTCGGGTGCGAGCGCCATTGTAGTCTCTCCTCTGCACTCGACACCGAGGCGGTGGAAGAACTGGACGCCGGTCTGGGGACGACGCTGGAAAAAGGCGGGAAGCTGTCGTTAGTAGGCAAGCGGCCTATCGCGAGGTTCTGCGTGTTGCGGTTCATGATGCCAAGGTCGAGCCGCAGCGGTACATGCGGGGCGAGCGAATTGGCAGCTGGAGTCGGAAATTGTGGTTCAGCAATGACCGAATGATGTCACACCCCTTTTTCGCAGTTGCACGTGTCGAGATCTTCGACTCGACGCCAAACACAAGAAAAAGACTGCACAAAAGACCCTCAAGACGAACTTCTGGATTCTGAAACAAAAAAGTCCGGCGATAAGAAACCCTATGTACCTGCACGCGCCTCCCATAAGAGCACCGCTACAACAGTTTTTGACCAGCCCCCCACCCCGTCGATCTGCCGCACTTCCAGTCGCGACAAACCAGAGGCCAGCAAAGTTGCGTCGACATGGCCATAGCGGCCACACCATCTCGGCTATCTAGCCGGTGCCCTTGGAAGACGCGTTGTTAGCGGCAATGCGGAACATAACCCAAGAGCAAACCCAAGCGTTTCAGAATTGTCCATCTGCAGGTTGCCGTCACCATCATTTGTGTGGCTGTGTTCTACACCCGTTCCTTCCGCGTCACTGGCGGGAATAGCTCGTCTCCATGATAAGGATTCGACGTGCCAGTGGGTTCTCGGACGTTCTGACGTTTCGGCTGGCCAGGGGCCGACCCGGCCGAGAACTACTGCCCAACACCAAATTTCAAACCATCAAGTGGCCCAACATAAGCACTTCTACAAATTCAGCACTGACAGTCGTTGGTGTTTTGCCGGGCATTACTCCGCAATACGACAAGCAGGCTCACTAGCAAGCACTTCGAGGTCAATGACGCGCTGGACCGTACAACTTGTAGCACGTCCGTTGCTTTTGAAACCATTCTTCTCTACATTCTCATGTAGATCTCACGGTTATTACGGCTGATGATCCCTTCACGATCCGTCTACCACGTCACGTGCGCTCCTTGGAGCTGGCAAGAACGGCATCTTTGATTGCGACTACATTGCGGAGACCGTTAGCCTACAAGTCTGTCCTTAGTTCCGATCCTTACGCGTGACGTACGGAGACATGTATCCGAATGTAGATATTCTGGACCTTCGATTCAAACTTGTAAACAGGTCCTCGTTCTGTAACAACTCGCAGCCAAGATGCAATATCGGAGTCGCTGTAGCATTTTGACTTCAAAACGAATACCATACCAAAAACATACACTACCAGCATGGAACGTGGTGACACAACAGGAAGCTAAGCACGGCAACCTACTCCACTTTTACCCGTCAAAGAGGGTACCGTCTTTACAATGCCGAGAAATCTGCGTTATATACTTCACGGACAAGAATCGGCATATAACATATCAACTCCAGAATTCAGTCTAGACCACTGAATCCGTACAGCTGGTAACATGGTGCATCTTGTGCCGTTGTTCCGCCTGGGTACTGGTAAGCACGGCAGGAAAAAGAACGAACCCGTGCTACAAATGGTACGCATGAAGATGATCTAGATCCTACTCGTTCTATACTTTCCCCGGCACATGTTACCACAGATGCCTCACATCCACAAATCATGTTTGCATCGCGGGCAGCGAGCGTCTTGTCGACCCTCGACGATACTAGACCCAGTCTTTTCGGATCCTTCCATGCGTGTCTCCACGTAAAGCAATGTCATGGAAGACCCTTTATGCATTGTCAGCAGTTCATGCAGATATCAGCGTTACTGACGGGCTAACTAGTCAGACCCTGTGGTGTGTACTGCATCTTGGACGGTAAGCACGGCAGGGCAAGACACCAAAGGTAGCATTCTACCCGCTTACCTTTTTCTGACATCTGAACGAAGTGTGTCACATGTAGCATACGGAGATCAAGACCCATCGTGGAAAAGCAGCAATTCATCATTATCCGCACAAGTTACACATCCCTCAACACCAAAAGCACCACTGCAATGCCGCTGGTCCTTGAGAGATATCGAGAGAAGGAAAAAGGAATCCTCTCTAATCATACACGAAACATCGCCCATGACAGCCCATAACTCCACGCCCAAAACCATGCCATGCCAACGCTAATGCTACCAATGAAAACCCAATGCAACACCCATTCCACTCTCTTCGTGAAAAGCCTACCAAAAACTACACCACCCAATATAATGCTGACAAAGATTCTCCAAATTCGTCGCCTCCTTAATCAACCGATCAACCTGCATCTCGGTCCTCAACTCCTCGCCCTTCCCGAAATCCTTACCCGTCAACTTCTCCTTAACACGACTGAGAACCTGCAAGGCACGTGCATTCTGCACTTCCTTGGCGTCGACGTCGTTGTTCTGGGGAGGAGCAATGGAGGAGCGGTGGCGGGGGCGGCCGACGATGCTGGGCATTTGGTGGGGGTCGTTGGGGTTGGGGTTTGCGGGGTCGGCGACCATGATGGATTGGCGGCGTTCGGAGGGGTAGTTTGGCTCCGGGGAGGTGTCGCGGTGGTTGAGGCGCCAGGTTAGGAGGGGGTCGTGTATGAACTGTTTCAATCATTAGTAAAACAGACGTGTGAGGATGTGGAATAGAAGGGACTTACAGCTTCAAGGACAGCCATGACACTCTCCTTGTTACTCCTCAACACGCGCATGACGTGCTCGCAAGTCGTCCGGTAGCTACCCTCGATATTACTAACTTCCATGGCATACGTCAACATGCGCGTGAGACGGAACGGTACGCGTTCTGGGTACTTCTCCCGGTGCATGGCTACTTCGAAACAGTCGCCGAAATCAATGTGGATGATGTTGCCGGTGACGCGGTCCAGCATCAAGTTACTAGGGTGGCGATCGCCGAGTCCCAGGATGTAACCGACCATGGACATGACGGCGAGAGAACGCGTGTAGTTTGTGCGGCGATCAAGCCAGGCTTCAGAGGATTTGGACTTGAGCCACAAGACGCGGTAGAGATCCTGGCCTGTTGTGTTGTCGAGCGCGTAGCCGAAGACTTCAACCTTTTGCATGAGCGTGAGGCAGTCGTAATCAGGCGCCATCTGCAGCATGATGCGGTGCTCAATGTTGAGGAGAATCTTTCTACTATCGCGATACTCACGGATGAGCACATGTAGAGTGTCGCTGTTAGGGACCCAACCAAGCAGACCGGATTGCGTACTAAGCGGGACCGCGGCGTAGCGTTGGATATTAAGGTGTCGCTTACGAGACTCCACGTCGTTGGAGAGCAGGGTGTTGCAGAGACCGAAGAGTTGCATGACACGCTCGTCTTGACGAATGTCTTCATGGCCCTTGAGAACATGGGTGTGTGCTTTCCCGTCGCTTCCGCGCATTTCCAGCTTCCTGGGTCGCTGCTTGGACTGGATCACGGATGCAACAGGGTCGAACGAGATGATCCGGATAACCGGCTTGCCAACTTGATACGTTCCAGGTACAGCCAGCTCAAGATCATGCGCGTCTTTGAGTTTTGGTGAGACATACTGCAACTCAAGCGTCATCAAGGACGGTAGTTGGCGAGCGATCTTGCGGAATACCTGGTAGTAGAGATCCCATGCCTGATTGAGGTCGCCTATTTCACCGGATGTCCTGAATGTATTACACCAGTCCCGGGCTTCTTGAAGTTCACGGCCGAATGATTGGATGAAAGAGATCTCACGTAGAGTCTCTGGGCCCTTATCGAGCATGGCGTGGAGTGGGGCAAGAGTAGCGAACATGCCGTCGATATTGTGATCGCCGAAGTAGAGCCTACTGGCTTCCTCAAGACCCTCGTGCCATTGCTCATGCCAGAGCACAGCGATACGGATGAGTTCGTGACTCACGAGATCGGCTTGCTCGACTAGCTTTGGCGAGTGCTCGCGCATAGCCTCCATGAGCTCCTTGGCGGATCGCTGACGTCGCGATACATCTGACTTCATCGAGACAGTCAATGGGAAGACCAAAGCCTGAGGATGCGCCTTGCCGACTTCGATGAGCAGTTGATGGATCGATTGCCTGACCACAGCGTTGGGCTGGTTGATCCTAGCAAGCAGTTGTGGAATGACCTCGAGCCATGTGTCGATTGGCACAGACTTCGTACCCTCAGTGATAGTGCGATTGACACCCTCTCGTCCACCGTAGCTAAACCACAGGGTAAGCAACCTGAGCGTGTCCTGCAACGAGCTAGTTGAAGACAGTGCGATTGACTTGAAGAAGCCCTGGATAGCCGGGATGACGTGATCGTGGATGATGTTATTAGGCACTTCAGTAGCCTCTCGGTCAGACTTGGAGGTGATGGAGTTGATGACTTCGAAGTTGGCGAGAGCCCAAGCGTGCCAGGCCTTGTACCAGTCCTTGTTGTAGCGTGTGGCAGCCGCGTAAGCGGCTAGGATCTCGTGAACGAATTCGTGCTCCCACTCGCCGTCTTGGAGTTCTTGCTGCCAATCACCTTGCTTGAGGTAACACTTGGCGAGCAGGCGATGGCTCTCGGCTAGTTCAGTAGGCGAGGCACCTATAGACGACCCGTTTAGCATGCTTGAGCCATTCATGCCATTGACTCCACTGTGTCCGTTGGTGGCAGCAAAGGGGTTGATGTTTGTGAACATGTGCTGACCATTGGACATACCGTTCATTCCGTTCTGCCCCATCATCGGATTGGTCGCGGCCCTAGTGCGCATCGCGAGATCCTCAGATAGTCGTCCGGTGAAGTCCTTCATACTATCAAGAGCCTCCTGCTTGAAGTTCTGATCGGCCCACATGTACTTGTAGGTTGTGTATGCGACTGGGTGCGAGATCTCATGGGCGTTGTTGCGGACAAATTCAACCACAGTGCTGTCGCCAGTGCTCTCGATATCGAGCAACTTCTGGAGCGCCTTGTTCGCGAGGTTCATCCTGTTGCTCTTGCGGCAAAGGTTGGTGTACTTGATCCACATGTCCGTACCTTCTTTTGGTGAGATGACGAGTTGTCGGACCTTGATCATGCGTTGCCAGACTTCAGGGTTCGGTTGTAGCCCTCTAAGCCGCTTCATCCAAGTCTTGCGCATGCTGCGCTGCTTCTCAAGATTGCCTTCGTTCTGCTTGTACTGCATGATCTCCTCAAGCTCTGCCAGCATCTGCACACGGATCATAGGCAAGTAGGCGCGCTGGTAAGACTCTCCGAGGAGCGAGCTCAACTCTGTGTCAAGGCCCTTCCTAGCCTTGGCAATCTCGTCAACAGCAATCTCGAAGCGGTTGTTGTGGATGTTGAGAATGGAGGCGAAGAAAGCACGGTCGGGTGACTGTTCCTTCATGACACCGAGGTAGTTGTCCATGTCCGCAAACTTGCCCAGACCCCAGGCGGCCGTCGCAGCAAGCGGTGCTATCGCCTTACGATACTCCTGCGTCGCGTTGGCCCACTTCTCTTTCGATAAGCTGGAAAGCAGGTCCCATTCGCCCAGAGCGTGTAAGCAGCGCATCTTGCCCATGGTGACATCGAAAGAGTCGGGCTCTTCGAGCTCGCGCCTCTGGTACGCAGCAAGCGCTTCGTCCCACTTCTGCAACTTCTCGAACCAAGTCTCTTTCAACTCTACGTCGGCATAGTTTTGCGCCTTGCGCAATATACCGAATGCGGCGTCGGTCTGCTGCAGCTGGTTGTTGATACTGATGAGGGCTTCCACAGCGCTGGAATTCTGTTCCGCGTTGAACTCGAGCTCCTTGTAATGCAACGCCTTGGCAAAAGCGTGGCACTTTCCAGCATACATACCCAGTATCCGCACATCGATGGGCAGGGCTTTGTCATCGTGCTCCATGAACTCTGCCAAGTTGAGTAGAACTTGAAGAATCTCAGGCGGAATGTTGGGCGACGTAAGCGCGGTCTCTATGGACCGAACAAGCTCTTCTTGATACTGATCGTAGAGCTCAGTCCAGCATGAGACGAACGCCGAGTTGAACAAAGTACGTGCGATGGGGTTGTACACACTGCCGAGTGGTGTGCAGGCGCGTAGTGCTTGTTGTGGCGACTCCCTGAGGAGCTCAACACTAAACCTTCGCATCCATTCGATCCAGTCTTCCTTGGTGGTCTTGTTAGAAGCCTCCCATGCCTGCTTGAGATGCTGCTGGTTGACCGCCAACTTCTTAGTGAGGATCTCCGCAGGGTTCAAGTCTTCATCGTCTTCGCCGTATCGCTCATCAGGGCTGAGATCTTGAGGTAGTGGCTCGCCTTTCTGCAGCTTTGATACAATGCGTCCGTAATTCTCATGGGGTACCTTGTGTGCGATGAGAATTTTATTGACGGTTGGGACGAAGTGGATGTAATCTGGGCCAAGCTGGAAGATGAGTGCGCAGAGCGTCTCCAGTGCGGTTTGCTTGAGCGTTGGCTCGCTACCGGAAAGCACTCGGCAGAGGGGATGCACGATACGCGCAGCGAACTCAGAGACGTTGACTTGCTTCGATAACCGTCCTAGTGTTTCGATGGCATGTCTCCGGATCTGAATGGGTTGACCTGGCTTGTCGAACATTGTGACCATGACCGGGATGATGAGATGCATGTACTCTTCTGCACTGGAGCCGAAGATGAGGAACGCGTGCAGTACCCGCTCTGAAGGCAACCGCTTGCCGGTCTGGTCGGAATCAAGAACACTCAGCATGAGGGGCAAGACATCAGCCAGATAGACCTTGAACTCGCCCTCCAGTGAGCGGGCGATAGCCTCAATCAAGGAAAGAATGGTGGCTTGTAGCTGCGGACTGCTACTCCAGTACTCCTTGATCGTCGCAAGGATGCTGGGCAGATAGGGTCGGATGTGTTGGCGAACAATTCGAACAAGCTGGCTAAGCTGGTTGAAGTAGCCTTCCGAGCGTCCAGCCGGAGTTGATCGGATAACGTGAAGGAAGCCAGGTACAACTTGGCTGAGGAAAGGAACGCACTTCAATCCCATGGTCGCGTAGATGTTCATGACAGCTTCGACGATGGCAGTGTGGTACTGCACAAGAGACGGATCCTTAAGTAGTCCCATGAGCGTGCTGATGACAATCGTAGGGTAGTACTCCTCATTCGAGGGTGTTGTGCCTTGCATGATGAGCGAGACATCAGTGATAGCCTGCGCTTCCAGGATGAGGTGCTTGTCTGGCGACTGTTCCATGATCTTCTGGTACTCGTCCGGATCCAGGGCTCCAAGGGTACCCATGAGCCTAACAGTCTCCCTCCTGAGTTCACCTTCTGGTTCCGTCTTGACGATGCTCATCAGAATGTTCATCAGCTCTGGATATTCCCGGTACGGTTCTATGACATAGCCGGCATTTGTCGCCAGCTGTCCGAGAGCCTTCAGAGCCGAGAAGCGCTTAGCATCCGATGTCTGATCTTGCATAAAGTCTAGGATGACGGGCATGAGATCCTTGATGTACTTGACCATACCCTCGCCGCCGACTGTGGCGAGGTCGCCAATAGCCTTGAGCGTTGTTGAAGCAACCTCGGGGTTTGAGTCTTTGCACTTGGGCAGCAGAACCTCAACGATAGGATCTATCAGCGGTTTGATAAGGCTGTCCGCGGCACCGACTAGACTACTAATCAACTTGGCGCTCTCTTCCTTGCTGCGAGGGCTGTTGGCGTAGTTGACCTCAGTCAGCAGCTGAAGTAGGACTTTGCGCAAGGAAGGGAAGACGTAGGCAGGATTGACGGCCGTCAGGCGACCAATGATGGACATTGCGGCTTCTCGGATGGCGAAGACCTCGTCATTGAGAGCGAGGAAGAGAGTGCGGACGTTGTCTGCCTTTCCGAGGTGACGGTCGAAACGTGCATCCAGGGCCATGAGGACATCCCACCGAATGTCGGGTTCGACATCGCCTACGCCGACAGTCAAGAGCTTCTCGATGATGTCGCCCACCACCTTTGTCGCGTGAGTACTAGTCTGGTGAACAATAGGATCCTTGACGAAGAGTTGACAGCACGTCAGGGCGGCGCGCTTCCGGATCTCAGCGTTGTCGGCTTCAACGTAGCGGATAGCGACATCACGGACGAACTCGTTCAGCACGTGGCCTGTGAAGTCGAAACTACCGAGCGTGTGTAGCGCCAGCGCGATCTCTGCCTCCCGCTGGGGGATGATCGAAGGGTCCTTGTGATCGCGTGTCCATATTTGTGGAGGTTGTGAGATCTGGAAGGGACTGCCGAGGGGCAGGAAGTGTCGTCCAGCAAGGATCTGGCTGAGAAGATCTAAGAGCTTTTCTTGGATCATAGGGCGTGACGGTGGTACGTAATGCGCCATGTCTACAAGAGCTTGGAAGAGTGCATCGCTCAAACCGCAGGAGAAGATGGGATCCAGTAACCGCTCAACAGACTTGGTGAGTGCCTGACCGACCGCTGCCGCAACCATACTGAGACACTGGAAGATTGGCGCTTCGTTGATGGCGGCCTTGTTACGAGCCTTCGCGATCAGACCCTCCTGTATGAAGCCCAGAATGCCCTCGAGGTATGGTGAGATGGCGACTCCGACCGCGTTGGCGATCTGTCCAATGGCGACGAATGCCTTGTCCCTGTCGCGGTCCTTCCTAATGAGACCTTGGAGATGTAGCATGCACTGATGTAGGTACTTGGTCGCAAACTCGGTTGGCGAGTAACCAGCGAGAATGGGTATGATGAGTACCACTTCCCTCCGTACCAGGGCGTCGCGGTGCTCCCGGTACTTCAGTACATGCTCAACCGTCTCCTTGTACTTCTGGTCGTTCATGAACATGGCGCTCTTGTCGAGGAGCTCCTTCATGGTGAGGAGGGAACCGTGAATCGCTTCGTTCGTGTTGATGGTGAAGCCGCGTAGGATCTCGTCATAGACCTTTCCGAACCATAGCTGGCGCATCTGCGAGTCGCGCGGGGATATGATCTCGAAACAGGCGCTGATGGCTTCGGCGGCGGACTCCCGGATGAGGACCTTTGGATCTCGTAGGGCGACCCAGATGACCTCGAAGATCTGCGCAATCCATTGATACATGAGCGTGGGTGAGTTCTTCGCCAGTTCGCGCAGGATGAGGACAGCGGCGAAGCGTCTATTCTCCAGGCGCTCCAGCTGCAGCCACTCCAATGCGCCCTTGACCTCCGCTTCCACCAGCTCCGCCGTGAGTGTACCGCCGGGCTTCGCGAGTCGTCCGAGGGCCTTGGCCGCGACCACCATGGCTGTGATGTCCTGACCCCGCATTACCGCCCGAAGGTATGAGGCGAACCGCGTCGTCTTCTGGCCCGCATCGTCGCCGCGGAAGTCGATCAGGGCGTTGAGCGCGTGGATACCGCCGATGCGTTCGTTCGAGTCGGTGCCGGTGACGATGAGGCCCGAGATCTTGGTGTAGACTTCATTGTTGAATGTGGTGAAGACGTTGGGCGCGAGTTCTGCACAACGTCAGTTTCCCATAGCTTGGGCGGGGTTCTTCGCGTTGTCTCTCACCTCGATGCGCCGATTCGACCTGCTGTCGCAGCGCGGTTGCTGCTCGCTGTCGCGTCTCGTCATTTCTTGGTTTGTCAGCCGCCTGTCGCAATGGTTGTACTGTATGGAGCTCACTTTGACCGTAGGTCGTGGACTATGCGGTCCAGGTTGGCCGAAAGGGGACCCTGCTGCGACATCTTGACTGCTTCAACGGAAGCCTTTCGCAGCAAGAGTTTGTGGTCTCACTCCATCCATGAAAAGGAGCGGAAAGAGTGTTGTAGAGGGGCGCGTGGGGAGAATTGGTGTTGCCAAAGTTACTGGACGCTGCAGCCGTATGTCACGAACGCGGACTAGCGCATTGACCTCACGCGAGCCTCGGGAGCTAACCCAAAGCGCACACCGGGGATCCGCAACACCAGCCCGTGATAGCAACGCGGTGAGGATCACGGGTGAGTGTGGCCAGGCCCACCGCACGAGCAAAGGTAAAAGACTGGATCAATCACCCCACATGCTATCTATTACACTCATCTTCGTAAAGGCAAAGTATTGGTGTCAGTGTTGTGCACATGATAGTCCAATGACAACCCAGTATTAGAGACACTTCCCGCTCAACATGATACACATCCATTCGGCGCGCAGTATCACATTGAAAGAGGTGCATTGACGTCAGGTAGTAGAAATTAGGTATCACACACTACGAAGCACACACATAGGCCGCCATCCATGGCCATTGTGCAGTCGTCCCCTCACCGCGACTTGTCTTAGCCAGCCAATACACCCTCTGCAACATGGCCAATGACTCCACCGATCTGTCCGAAGAATATCGACTTCAGGATAGTCTCACCCTCACCCACAGCCCACATACCCGCGTCACTCAGCTTCTCTTTCCATTGGTTCTTCTCTTCGTGGCTGAGCTCTTCCCACTTTCTCGCAGAGGCGTGCTTCTTCAAGACATCCTCATCTCCAGCGTGAACCTCTGTACTGAGTGCGCCATCAGATTCAGGGTCATGATGTATGACGAGCGCCTTTTGTTGACCTGATGGCTCGGATGGCTTGGTGTCAGAGATAACGTGAGGGAGGTGGAGATGTAGTAGATCGGCGATCCGATCTGATGTCTTGACCACCGGTGAGTCCGCATTGTTGAGGATGGCGTTGTGGCGTTTCTCGCGCAGTGTTTCGCCAAACGTCTTGTGCTGGCTTGCTGCATTCTGCAGACTGGCGGGAAGTATGCCTTTGGTAAGGTTGCCCTCCGGATCTATGAGTGACTGGATCAGGAGAGCGGCCACCGCGACAACCATGGCGATGACGAGATAGGTTGCTGCTGTGAACATGTTTCTCGAACGTGCCGTCTGGAGAACATAGCGTGACCCGATGTCTTGTAGTTGGAATGTTTCGACGCTGATCGTATTTCCCAAAGACGTACTCGCCAGGCGCAGATACTGGGGTGGCGCTTGACGACCAGCTGGTACCTCGGGCTTGTAGAATGGCGAGAAGACATTCTTTGTCATTTGCACTTCGTGAACCTGCTTTTGTTAGCACGTGTTGAGCTCTTCTGGTATCCTTACGCTTACGTTATCATAACTATTGAATGCGTGAAACGAGCTCAGAGAATCTCTGGCAGGTCCATGGTAATCCATCGTATACACCGTCAAGGATATGTCGATCGCAGCGATCGCAATCGCAATTTGGTAGGCGCCATCCTTGTCTGCGTCGAGCAAGCTGACGTCCATATCTGTAGCCGCCTTGACGTGCTTGGGCATTGCTTTCCGTAGGACAACGCTTGCCGGACCTTCTTCGTAGAGATGAACGAGGAGCAACTCCACGCCGCTTCTGCTAGGCTTGTTCTTCAACAGTAGCAGATGTTTCGGCGAAAGCCACCGTACACATCGCAGCTTACTCCTCGCGCCCTTCTCGACGTGTGGCATGGTATAGAGCTTCCTGTGCTCGTTCTTTCCCTTGGTCTTCCTTGAATCGAAATCCCAGTTGACAGTCTGCACGAAGACTTCCGAATCGGTGACGTAAGCTAGCTGATATTTCCCTTCTTCTTGTGTCCAAAAGTCCATGTCGTTAGCTTCCTGGCCATTATTTAAACTGATTCGCCCTATGACGTCCTGATCCGTAGGTCTCGTAGATGTAGCGGCAAAGATGACGACCTCGTTATCGTCTCCAAGACTTGATGCGATCGCTCCGATGCGTCTGCTGGGTGTATTCGAGGTCGATCGTTGTGGCTTCGAGAGTTTCACGATGCGTTGGTAGGCTTCCTTTTTTGCGGAACTCGATTGCGGTGTGGTGAAGAGCGCTGTCTTGCTGAGGTACTCGACGTTTCCATCTCTTTTCTCCGCACTATTCGGATATTTCAGCTCGAATGCCCTCAGATGTTCATTGTTGCCTTTTAGCCGGTCATCCTCACTGCTATTGTTTCCAGCGAACAAAATAAGGCCATCTTTCGTAGACAGGTTGTCCAAACACGTTATCGAGTCGTCCTTGCTCGCTTCGATTTCGGCGATGGGTTGTACGGTCGGCGCTCGTGAGGTGAAGTCGAATGCTGTGATTTGGTTTTTGACACCGGATCGTCCAGCCTAATATGAGACGTGGTCAGCAGGCGCGTCAATCGCGTTTTGATACAGGGTCAGTACTCACACCCCCACCACCTGTATTCGAGTCAGTCTAGTTGGCGATGTCGGCATGAGGGTAACTTACCTCCTACAACGAGGACCCCAGGCCTGTTACTCGCAAACGTCGCAGCGAATATCGGGTACCCCGTCCTCGCCTTGCTGACTGTCGGACGCGACATATCTAGTTTCTTGCGCGCGCAATCGTATGCCGCAATAAACCACGCTTTCCAACCAGGCGTAGTCGCGGGAAAGGCAAAGGGTTGATCGGAAAGATAGTCGCGAAATCCAAGAGTCGCGTAGGGATGAGGAATCGTTTCGAGGCAGCAATAGGTGTTGTGCGAGTGAGGATGCCGGCGCGATGCTTGTTACCACGTTTCGGGTTGCGATAATCAAACAAGCGTCATAGGCGTAGTTTGTGGCTTATCGATAGCGCGCGCGCCGCGACTTTCCCTTGCGATCGACAGGGCGACAGCAACTCGCCAATCTGACGTACAGATCGTCTCGTGATGACCCGATTGCAATGACTTCGAGTGTTCTTCTTCTTGTTTGCGCGCTCGTCTCGTGATGATCCGATTGCAATGACTTTGAAAGGTACTTTGGGTGACTTCGAGTGTTACTTCGGATCATTGTATCTAAGCTTCAGATGAGGAAGAGGAGAATGATAGATGAAGGTGTGGTCGAAAAGGCGAAAGATTGATACCCTGACCATCCCCGAGGCAGCAGCATCTGTGCCTAGAGCACATAATATCGAACTTGTGGTTTAGATGGTACTGTGGTTGCTGTTACCTACCAAGGCCGAAGACATCAAACCAACCGAGAACTGGATCTTGGATACATCATCAACATCGACTACGTGTTGTCGTCACGACTGCAAATCAATCCAGGAGAATATTTGGATGCCGATGCAGCCTACAAGGTAGCAGCATTTCCGCCTCTAGCATATGATTTTGCAAACTCATGGTCGAGATGGAACCGCAGATACCGTACCAAAACCAATACTATCGAGCCAGTCAAGATATGCATTTCAAAGACTGCAAGGTGTTCACTTCCTCCCTTGAAAGGGATGCTGCAGTTTAGTAATAGTCTCAGATCAAGGTAACGGATTTGCATAATGTGCTCCTATAAGAGGAAACAACTATCTACTGCGGCCTTTAGGCCTTTGCAACAACCTTCATCACGCATACATGATTATCATTCCAAAGCAATGGTGCCTCTCGTGGATATCGTCCTCCTCTTTTCATAACAATTCGTTCCAACCAAACCCAACGCCATAACTACACCACCCCACCACCTCGACTATCAGCCCAACCACCGGAACAAACCTCCGGATTCAGAACTTCTTCCCGGGAAAGAATCAAAACGCCAAAATGCTCGCTAAAAGAGGGGGTCCAGCTGCTCCGTAGGCCCACCTGACCGAAGAAGAAACTGAACAGGTTTGCAGACTACACTGGGGATAAAACATGCAAATTGAAAAATCTGGCCTCAATGTAGGCTCCACGGTGTTTACTTTGCCCCTTCTTTGAACTGCCTCACAGCTCCTTCAACAGATAGCTTGTGGTGCCTCCTCCTTTCGATCTTGTATGTGCGCCGAATGGTGTTTGCCGGAACTCCAAGTAAGTGTTTGCCGTATTTTTGTACGTCATTCCAACATGGATGAGACAGCCTTGTGCGAACTTCCATGAGCCATGCTTCTCCAGCAACATCTGGGGCGATTTGTCCGATGGCGTTTCGAGCGACGTATGCTCGATCTTCCATTTCCTGGAGGATGAAGGCCATGCTATCGATGGAGCAACTCTACTGCTGCGGTAAGCCCGGCTGGCCGTTGGCAGCAGCTGCTTGAGCCTCGGCGTGCACTTGGGCGATAATATCGGCCTGGTGAACAGCACCCTGAACCACTTGTTGCTCCTCCGGGCTGAGGTTCTTGGTAAGGTTCTCGTAAAGCGCGGGCTGCTCCTGTTGAAGACCTGAGTACAATCAGCATAAGCTCTAGCGTAGCTCGATGAACAGTACTTACGGAGCAATGCGTGCTTGAACATGCCGTATGGCTCCACCTTGTCAAGCGGGGTCTCGAGGAGACTTTCCTCTTCCAGCTCGTCATCGTCATCATCATCGAGCGAACTGAACTTTTGCGCCTGCTTTGGTCAGCTTGGAACTTGAACATTAAAAATGCTGAACTTACCTCCTCGTTAAGGAAGTCGAGGTAAGCGGCACTCTCGTCCTTAACATCCTCAGTTTCGTCAGCCTCGTTGTTCCAGTCGGCTTCTTGTTCCCACTCCTCGTCTTCCTCTTCTTCATATTCGGCGGAGTAGTCAAAGGTGTCTTCCTTCTTGGCTTCTTCGCGGTCTGTGCATTTGTTAGTCATTGCGGGTGGGATGGATCGGAATGCAAACTCACTTTTCAAAGCCGCGGGGAGAGTTTGGAACAATCGGGTAACACCCTGCAATAGACGTGGCCAGCCTTGCTGTACGCTGACAGGTACATTCTGGGCTGATAGGGTAAGGAGGGAGCAGATTGCGGAGATGCACAGCTTCTTGTCGTGAACTCGGGTGAAGTTATCGATGCTCGAGAACCAGAGACTGAAGAACTTGTTCGTCCAGCCGTTTGTCTCCAGCACGTGCAGTGCCAAGGCAGGGTTGTAGTAGATGGAGTTGATGACCACTTCCATGAGATGTATCCTCAAGGACTTAACTTTAGGTTCATCATTCATCAGGACGTGCATGGTGAGTCCAATGAACTCTGGGACGTAGTCGTCAACGTGGCCACGCATGTTGAGCATGATGATCTCAGCCAGCTTGCAGCCACAGATGCGATCAACGCCGCCAACCTTGTCATCCTTGAAGATCGTTCTGACCATGTCGACGATGGCATCGAGGTATTGCCGGTTCTGGATCAGAGTTGGGGTGCCGTAGTTGACGAAGTTCTCGAGCGCAGGAAGCATGTCTATATATGGTTAGCAAATTACCGCGATTAGCAGAGAAGAACGCGCATACCCTCGAGATATAGCTCGGCACCAGCCTTGAATGTCCTGTGGATCAGCTCAAACGCTTGCCACATGGTGCCAGAGATGCTCTTGGCGGCGAAGGTACAGCTGTCGATGATTTCGAAGACTTCGTTGTATAGATCTGTGATTGGATTAGTACATGAAATGAAGGGCTGAGTTTTGGGTTCCAGTACCATAAAGTTTGTTTTCGAGCGTGATGGTGATGACAGGCATAAGAATGGTCTCCAGATGCAGGAGGACGTCGGGAGTGCTCTCAAGCGTAAGGATAAGCGTTCCAATCGTCTGCAGTACACCAAGCGCGGTGATGCTCTTCTCGTCAAGGAAGTCGCCGTACTCGCTGTCTTCGCCCTTCTCTTGGTTTCTTGATACCAACTCCCGCACAATACGCAGATAGGTGTCGCGCAACTGTTCGCTGAGTGCTACAGCGAAGGGTGTAAGTTCCGGGGCGAAGACCTCGACGAAATCCTCCATCACGTTTGCGAGCGCATCGACATCGACTTCGTTGGCGAGCTTCAGGAGTTGTTGCATGACCTGAGGGATGTTTTGCTTCATGTTGGTGCGAATGACGTCGTGGCGGATGAGAGGCTGCAGTGACAGAGCAGCGGCGACACGGACTGGGAGCGTAGGATCGGCCATGGATTCGAGAATGTTGCGGTAGATGATGATGAGGTTGTTCGGGTCCTTGAAATCGAGCTGTTCGAACTTCTCGAGCGTGTCGCATGCGCGTGCGCGGAGGAAACCGTGGGGGCTGCGGAATTCGGGGAAAACATGGCGGACGAAGAAGTATTCGACCTGGTCTGCAATCGGACTCTTCTTTCCCAGTATGACGCCTGACAGTGTGCCAATCATGCGCAGAGCACCCTCCTTCTCTCGCGGGTTCTTCTCGTTATCGGGGGCGGCCTCGTACTTGTTGACCACCTCGTTGACAAAGTTCAACACGGTAAACGTCTGCTTACGACGGCTCTTCGTGAGGGTAACTAGGAAGTTTGTCGCGGCGACATCGGGTGCGGTTACGTCCTCGTAGAAGTTCAGCTTGCGATGCAAGTATTCTTGTGGCTCTTCCTCGAAGAGCTCAATGTCCTCGTCCGACTGACACAATACTGGGAAGATGAGATGCGCGATGAGGTTGTCGGTGTGTGGCTTAAGGAGAGTCCACATGGACTTGGGCTTGACGCATTCGTCGAGGAAGTTGAGTGTGTAGTACAAGCTGGCCTTTGACAGCCAGACTTGCTTTCCGACCCACTTCTCGACCTGTTGGAGGTAGACCTTGAGGATCTCGGGAGCGAAGTTCGTGATGAAGGTCTTGGCGACCTCGGTGTAGTCGATCTCGTTGTTCTTGCCCAGCGCGGACGGGTTGCCGTACCTGTTCCCTGTTAGCCGAGCCCGCGTGAAGCGTGCAGCATCGTATCGCGTACCTGACGAACAGTCTGTTCAAGTTCGCGTACGACCACTTCTTCGCCTTCCACCAGTGGTTTATTTCCCGATCGTCGAGGTCTTCGGGGAGGGACGTCTCCGGGGGTTCCTTGCCGACAACGGTCAAGAAGAGTGTACACCAGCCAACCATGACTTGCTGCTCGCGGAGGGATGCGGGGAGGTCGAACTGCGATCTTGTTAGCCGATGGCCGCATGTTGTGTTTGCGGGATCGTACGTAGATGGCATGCTTGTACACCTTGAGCACCGTCCTTAATATCTCTCCAGCCTCTAGACTCGTCTCGCCAGCTAGCGAGTTGCCGATGTTGAGCAGCTGGGGGAATGTCATGGCGACGATCTTGTCGAAGTCCGCCCGGTTCTCGCCCGACTTGAATCTGTAGATCTTGCATATCGCTAGCAGGCACTGGACACCGGCGAAGACTGATTCAATGTTTCCCGCGTTCAGCAGTTGTACAGTGATGTCGAGGAAGTCGGGCCATTTGGCGGGGAAATCGTATGCGAGTATCTTTTGGAGGGTAGGAATGAGCTGTATGCGCACTTGTGGCGGCGAGGCGACGAGGACAGGGACGAGGCGACTGCGGAAGGCGGCCTTCTCCTCCTCTGGTATGGGGATGGCCTGGCTGTATTCCTCGGCAGGCGACCAGCCCTTGGAGACGCGGTTCTTGAGGTAGACGACGGCTGGGGTAGAGGTTAGTAACCAGGGCCTATGGGGCAGCAGCAGGCGCATCCTTACTCGACAGGCGCACGGCGTTGTTCTGTTCCTGCTCGAGGACATTCAGCAGGCCATCGACGAAGCCTGGCTTTTCTTCGGCCTATATGTCTATCAGTTTTCCGTCTGGCAGGCAGCATTCCGGCCTTCAACACGCACATGCTTGAGATCGAGCTCGGCTGTCTGTCTGATGGCGGCGTTGGCGTCAAGCGTCGCCTGGATCCGGTCCCGCAGGCCGGCAACGTCCATGGTTGCGAATGTGCGGCAGCGTCTGCGGAGGGCTGGGAGATGGCCTAAGCAGGACGGCGGGTGGGTGCGGTGAGAAAGGGCAGTGGGGGTTCGGGCGAGGTTCCTGCTGTCTTTGCACCCGCAAGCAGCGCGTTGGGGTAAGAATTGGCGGGAGGGACTGTGTCAGGATAAAGGCACGCGTGCTTTTTCCCTCGATTTTGCGCCTCGTCGGGCTTGTGCAGCTTGTGCGGGACGTGATGATGGAGGGGCAGTAGTTAATTTTGTGTGGATCAGAATCGCGGCTTTCCCTCCTAGCATCGTTAGCGCACGTGGCGGTCAATGCACTCTCCCTGTCTAACACCACCACGATGCATGCTTTTACTCATCACCACACGCGACCGGTCGTTCCTTCCAGCGACCCAGCTTGCATCGTGCGATATCATAGCGGCCATCCAGACGTCGACTCGTTAAAATGCGCACACCTCTCACTGGCGAGTAGCGGCGCCTTAGCTCGCAGACAAAGCCGTACCTGCAGCCTCATACTTACCATTCGATCTAGAGTACCCTGCATCATCGGAATAGCGTACACGGCAGGCGCCATTGACATCGATAGGACCCTGAAGCAACACACAAAGCAGTAAGTATCTCACAACAGGTTCCTACCCATTCGTCGTGTTCGTCCTCGCACAGGATCTAGACCTTCACACCTGCGCCTAGAACCTATCGGCAAATGCTGTCACTGCCGGACCGCTTGCATCCGCACCACACCACAGGCCTACCACACCTATATGTTTGCCACAATCACCCGAGACCTGCGCTCGCACACGCAGCAAGCATACTCGCTGGGTGCGCAGCGCCACAGTCAAGGTACCGGCGACATGCCAGCACAATACATGTGCTTTCCTGGAGCTTCAAAACGAACGCGCAGTCGACGAAACCATGACTGCCAGCTCCCTGCATTTGAAAATTCGAAAAGAATTTTAGCATCAAATACATGGAGCTTTCACAAAGATTGCGACCAGCAGCACGATCTCATCCTAGACTGTCTGCGAGATTGCTGGAGAGGTAGACACCATCACGACCTTGACCCTGACATTTTGATGAGAACACTCCGAACCTCCATCCTGAGGTTCGGCAACACTTTTGTTATATGAAGAATATAGAAGATAGGTGAGCGAGGTTTGCAAAAATCCGAGAATGGAAGTATTTATACACCACGAGGCAAGCCAGGAACTGGTCATGAAAGTGAAGACGCAGGTTTTTGATGTTATTCATTCGAAAATACGGAATAGCATGGCTGTGACCAACATTGCGAACAGCTGCATGACTGTCTCTTCACCATACTTGGATCTCGCAACTCGAAAACCCAACGAGACAGTCATGCACATGAACTTGACGACGTTTTCATTTCAGGTCGAACAAAGGATCCTTCTCCATCGCGAGCTTGCTCATTCGATTTGGAACACACTGGAGTGTAGGTGATGCAGTAAGAACTACAACGGAGAAGCAGACTTTTTTATACTTGTCCCTCTTGGCAGCATCACCCAACATGACCTGCTTCATAAATGCGTACGGTTCCATGGGGTGGTCTGAAGCCATTTTTGGGCTGCCGGCTGACTGGCGCATGGCATAATTCTTTCCATGTTTGTTTTAGAGAAATTGAAAGACTGTGTCATCGGGTTTTCTTATTACTGATTTTGGAGGAAGGCGACAGACGCAATCATCGTTCCCTTTCTTGTGTCTTTGGTAGCTCTATTAAGGATATAGGTAATGAAGAGAAGAAGAGCTGGCAGACACGGTATTTATGCGCACACCAATGAACGGATACCAGCGCCTCATCGGATGCGCCTAGAGGATCATCACATGTCGACGAACTATTTTCGGTTGCTCAGCGGAGAACGAAGGAGTCAGGCGTGTATCGCAAGTACGCTTCTCGAGCAGGCATACATTGCTCATGTCATCTTTTTGAAAGAAATAAGCGCCCGACCGACGCCATATGGATATTGTCTCGCGATTTTTGGGGAAGCGCTGAGACCGAGAAGACATCACTGTTCTGGTAGATGCTTTTAGTACCATAAGGTAAAGGTGTCGACATTGTGGAAGAAGAGCAGTCCGGTCGACACCATGACGACGTCTGGTGTCATTTTTGGAGGAAGAAAAGACGCAGAGAAGAACATAAAACAGCATAAACAACTTTTTGGAGTCCTCTAGATGAGGATGTAGAATAAAGAAGAGAAGAAGTGATCTTGAGGGTGTTTATATAGCCCACAGGCGCACGGTGGCTCCTCGACTCGAGCAATAGAGAGACGCAACGTCTTCTTCCCGAACATGTGGTGGCTGGGGCAGCATTTTAGAACAGCCAACATGAATAGCAAGCTATTTTCTTTTAGCTTTTTACTCGTCATCTCGAAAGACAGAGAGCAGCACAGCGTCATGTATGCGATGCCAAATATTTTAATAAGTATGCTCATCTTCCAGCGCATTCGGACATGTCCGGCGGGAAAGTGTTTTCAGTCATCCCAATATTCTCGAAGATCTTTGAAAATTTCGAGCGAGCACAACACACCATAACACTGTTGGGTGAACATTTCTGGAGCGGCCAACACGCACATGACAGCGGTTGCATGCCTTTTTGGAGAAGACAAGAGCGGAAGTGATATAGAAAGACAAGAACCGAGAGAAGCGAGAAGTTTATATAGGCGTAGAGCGGGCGCTAGCAGACATGTATTGTTCAGTGTGCTGTTTCAGGAAATCGGAATTGGGGCGGAAAGAACCAGGAACGCCGACATCACAGCTTCTTATAACCATCTTTGGTCGAAAGGACAGCCAGGCGCAAACGCCATATATCACTCTGCTCGACGGTTTTCTTCGTCTTGTTCTCGAGCGAACATGTGGACGCCGCCTCCATGATTCTAGTCGCACCAGGCAGATCATAGACACAATGCTCGTCGTTTTGGATTCGCAGAAAGAAGAGAGAGACAACATGACAGATTTGTCTCTCTTATTTGAGTCGCAGAAACTTTTCATAGGAAGACGGCCTGTTCATTTTAAATTGCGAAAAGCGGAAATTGATCAGGGGGGTTTTTTTTCGAAGGAGAGAGAGGAAGACAACATGTTGTTAGTGTTGCTGTTGTTTTAACCACCGAACCTCGTCATGTTGTAAGCCGTACGTAGTTTCGGTGTTCATAAAACTCGATGTTGGTCGCTTGTTTCCGGGTAAAGAAGAGGAAGACAGCATGATGCTAGTGGTGGTATTTCTCGGACCGCCGAATCTCTCCATAGGATATTTGGTACAAGCTTTCGGGTTTTGCGGCAATGAATGTTGACCATTGCCTTTTCTGGATAAAGGCGAGGAAGACAACATGTCTTTAGCGGTGTTGTTGTTCGGATCGCCGAATCTCTCCATGTCGTCCACGATTCCAGCTTTTGATTTTTACGGAAGTAAAAGGTGGAAATGTTTCTTGCCTGCAGGAGACGAGGAGCACAGCATGTTGCTAGCGTTGTTGTTGTTTGGACCGCAGAGCTTTCATTCCCAAAATACTTTTAGGTTTTTTGTAGTAGATCGTAATGGAAAAGAGAAGGCGGAAGACAACATGTTCACATTGTTTCGCACTTTGAAGGGCGGAACTCTCCATGAGTCGTGAAATTGGGCTCTTTGGTATTTTGAGGAAAAGAGTGTAATAAAGAAGCGAAGAATGCGGAGAGGTCGAGAGATATTCTATATGCTCGACGGAGGAAGCACAGCCCATGTAACTGGTCGATTTCAATTTTCGAGAGTTCGCCGAACACATGGCATGTTCATGTAGGTTTTTGGAAGCGAGAAGGCAGGGCGGAAGAACATCGCATTGTATGGGGTAATTTTTGGTGTTTTGGGGATCGCTCGGATTCTTCGTCTCCATGAAAGGGAATGAGACCGGGTTCTGGTAACGTGAAGGTGTGTTTGGCAGAGTCGCAGACATCGGGCCTTCCACTGGCCTTTTGGAAGACAGAAAGACAGTCATCGGTTGACAATAACGTTTTTTTGGGGGAAAGGAGCAGGAACAACATGCTCTGTGGCGACCGATCTTTTGGTAGAGACTCCGCAGAAATATGGGTAGATGGAGGAGAGTGATGGCATGCTGAGCGGTATTTATACCCCAAAGACTCGTCCCAAAAGCCAGCACACGTGATGCGCGCCGTAGACCCAAGGCTCAGCCTTCAGCGCCAACACGGAAGCACCAGTCACACCAGCCACACCAAGCATGCGAACCAAGATATTGATGGTGAGAAATACCATTGCTTCTGAACTAAGTAGTATAGATACTATCTGATCTGTAAAATAATGCGCGCCATGTAAATGCTACCCAATCAAAGAACGCCGTGCAATGCTGCTAAAACCCAAGAAGATAAAACGCCGCTCAATGCAAAAAAGAAGCAGAGCTTATGCTGACCAGCAGCTATGTTTTCATATCCCATTCCATCATCCCATCATACCTCATAACCGTGACCCATAACCCATAACCCATTACCAAACCCATATCTTAACCCACACTCTTACCCCTCTTTCCCTTGCCACACTCCCTCTTACTAAGCGGCTCATCGGGAAAGACCCATCCCCTAACCCTCTTCGCCTCCCTCTTCTCGCCGAGCTGGGGCTTAGGAATCCAAGCATCCTTCTCGAGGTAGTTTTGCCTGGTGAGTGCGGCGGGGCCACCAACATCCATGCGCCAGGTACCCATGCCCTCGAAGGGGTTCTCCTTGGCGAGCATGTGGAGGTACCAGAGGGCAAGGGCGGCAGTGAGTTGAATGTCGCCAGTCTCAGGGTGAGAACCGGATGTGGAGAGGCGGATGGGGGCGGAGGTCTCAAGGTAACCGTAGATGGGGACGCCGGCTTGGGCGTTGACGGTTGTGGGATCAGGGGTGGAGAAGGAAGATGGGCCTCCGCAGCGGACGCAAAGGAGTTCGATCTCTGTCATGATGAAGCCGTAGCGGCAGCCGTGCTCGCGCATCACGCGGTGGAGGTGGGCGAGTCCTTGGAGGTAGAGGACTTGCTTGGGCGGTGACTCGCTGCGCATACCGGTGTTCCATTGGTCATAGCACTTGACGAGACCGACGACGCGGCCACGGCTGTCGCCGAAGAGAGTCTTCTCGTAGTCGGAGGGGTAGTTGGAAACGAACTCTGGCTGTGTGCGTTGGCCGGCGACGGGCTTGATGGAGCGCATGACCATGTGGGAGTTGCCCTGAGCGACCTTGAGAGCGGCGTTGACCTTGTTGGCGTAGTAGTTGGTGCAGATGTCTTGGAGCGCGGACTCGTTCTCCGGCTGCAAGTTCTGGCGGCAAGGCTGAGGAAGGTAGTTGGCTGGGACGGGAACCTCAAGAAGGGGAAGCACCGATGGAATAGACTTGATGGTAGTGATGTTGAAGTCTTCCCAGCTGCGGAGGTTGCGGATGTCCCACCAGAAGTGGTTGTTGATGCCGCGTGGTGCGCTGGTGACGCGGCGAACAAGAGAGGGGGAGGGGTTGGCAGAAGAGAGATACTCAACCAAAGACGACGTAGCCGGGACTTGCTGAAAGCTGTCGAAGCTGACGTCGGTGAAGGAGGGGTACTGCACAGCTGGAGCGGCCTCAAACTCTGGGATAGTGAAGTCTTGCGAGCAGGTGGAGGTGAAGCTGGGCATGTCCTGCACCGAGGAGTATGCTGAAGGAAGGGAGGTAACAAGGCTCAAGTTGGATTGAGGCGCACTCGAAGCAGTGACGTAGCTGGGCATGTTGCGGTAGGTGGGGAAGCCATACCGGCTGATGACCTGCTCATCAACGCTTCCAGCAGAGGCAGAGCGATCATGGCGGGCTCGGCTAGCCGATGTGGAGCGAGATTGCGATCCGATATATGAGGATCGACGAGGAAGCTCAGGCTGCTGTGCGAATGTGATGGGAGAGTTCAGGGTAGAGAGGTTGAAGTCGTATGAGGAAGCAGTTGACACAGGAGAAGTCAACTGGCTGTGAACGTTGTGCATGTTGTGGTTGAAAGGACTGGATCCACGGCGCGCCATCGAGGCTGGCCGTGAGTATGGGCTGTAGGCATAGCCGATGCTGGAAGAAGTAGACGTCGTCCTGCGATGTCTGATGGGGCCACTGGTGGGCTCGGCAACCTGATCTTGCATACGGACCTTGGGGAGGAGGATAGGTCCATATTGGCGAACAGGTGACCGTGGAGGAGTAGGGCCAGAAATGTGAGGTTCTGGTGATGAGGCCTGGGAGTAGTATGTGACGTCCGAGCCGACGCTGCCCGGGATGTAGTTGAAGGGAGCAGTCGGGGGTGTTGTTTGACGGCTGTACATGATGAAAGATGTGAAGCTACCAGACTACTTCCAATCAGCACCAATGAATCAACTCAAGAATAGAAGCAGTGACTTACGCTGTGGAGACTGAGAATAGTAACAGGAAGAGATTATCGAATAGCGATTAATAGAAGAGGCCAGCTCTAGGTGTCTAAGACAAAAGCGCAAAAGATGGAGAAAGAAAGGAAATGAGACACGATCGACTCGTCGGGCAGTGCTCTAAATGAAGTGCTTGAAGAAGCTGATGGACTGGCTGATTGCGGCGCAGACAGACTTCTTATCCTTACTGTTCCCCGCGTAGAGACACGAGAACCAACGCCCACTTCGCGCTAAAACATCTGAAACACGATCCATCGAAGGGCCAGCACCCGGGGACTTGGACCGGTAGACTACGTTCTGGCGGTCTGGCGGCAGTATCAGAGCATCCTTCTACAGCATTCGAGCCTCACAAGGCGTCTGAAACATAGCGTGGCTACTGCTTGGCTTGGGCGAGTACGTGGCTAGCGAACGACTCTGGGTCTGCTATTCTTGCAGCGTTGCATACCCGATGTAGTATGGCGGCATGGAATGCTGCGCTGTCAATGGCTGCCGCGATGAAGTGGTATACCGAAGCGGTAAGCGGGCCAGCGACGCGCCTGCACATGGGGCGGTTGGATAACCTGAAACCGGCAGCCTCGGCGCCGCATAGCAGAGTTCTAGTGTCGTAGTACACTGAGGGACTTTTCTCGATGGGCGCTGGGGCGGCAGTTTGACGTTGGCAGCGCGAAGGGACGAATCGACGGGCGTGGTGTTGTCCGCTTAGCGCCTGCCGTGTCGTCCGTGCTGGGTCCCGCGCTGCGTGGGGCAGCTGCAGCCCGTTAAGAGTCATCGATGGACGAGGGCGGCTTGATTGGACCACAACGCTCCAGCGTTTCGTTTCTGCGGAGCGATATGCGTCTTCCCGCATGCCCGCCATGCACGAACGAGTGACTCACAATGGGCGGAGAGAGTGAATTCACGACTATAACACGCTTCCTAGACCGCCCACACGTCGACGCGTTCACCGCGTTGTTGTCAAGCAAGTTTCTTCCGGGTCTCGGGCCTCGCCCACCTGCTGCGCTGGCATCCGCCATGCCATGCGACTTCGACTCTGTGCACAGCCCCCAGCGGCGTCTTGAGCATGGCCTACGAAGCAGCGCAAACTGACGTTCGGACGCTCCCGAAGACAGCGCGAGTGTCGTTCTCGTCCAATGTACCACAGACCGGGCAATCTGACTGGCCCCAACCCATCTGCCAATCCAAGCGCCCATACTATCAAACGTTGCACCCGGAAACGCTCTCGTGGAGAAATTTTCCAGCCCTACCCATCGTCTCTTGAGCCTCATGGTCTATTAAGCGCCCATATCCACCCCTAAGCGGAAGTATTAGCCTTTGGCATAATCACCAAATATAGCCCAGACGAGCCGAAACCGGCTGCAAAATGGCCGTTAATTGCCTGAAAGCGGAGCTTAACTGTCAAACGTGCCTGGGGCTAGTATTGCTTCATCGAGCGCTGACAGCGGATTGGCGCGAGGTTTGGCAGCCCTCATTTCGGTTTCATAAGCTTCGCAAGAGCCTCATCCGATGCCATGATGGTCATGCCTTGATCTAGGCGCCTACGTACATTTGCCGTCATCTTCGGCGACCGAAAGGAAACTACCCGACGTATTCTCCTTGCCCGCCTGAACTGTCATCATGCCAGGTAGTTACCGCTCGTGTAATTGCGACTCCACCGACTCGGTCCACCACTTCTTCCAGTCGACTACCTGGCGCTTCGTTCGAGCGTCTTCGGCCGCGAAAACCATGGCATGACTCCGGAACGCTTCCTCAAGGTCGCATCCGAGAAACTTCCGCTGAGCGTCTGACGCGGGCATGGCGCCAGAGTCTACAGCGTTAACCGCCATGAGGAATTGTCGCGCAAGCCCCTCGTCTCCGCCCCCGTGACCGCCGCCTGCGAGATGAGGGCTGTGAGTTTTGGTTTGCCCAGTGGAGAAGTTGTGTACTTTGATGTTGGTGCTGTCGTACTCAATCTCACCCTTCGTGCCGTAGATGCGACCCCGCCGTTCGCACTGCTTCTCTGTGAATGCGACCATGTGGAACTGCGCAGTCTTTGCGCCCCGGCCATGCAGCATAGGAGTGCCATTATAGTCCTTTCCGACTGGATCATCTTCCCAAGTCATAGCCACCATCTGGTCATCACAGACATCGTTGTCCGATTCCCAGACGCATCGCCCAAACCATGGACGTCGTTCAACTTCACCAATCGGTGTCTCATTGCTATAGTCTTCAGCCAGGTCTTTGAGAAGCTGCTTTCCAGCTGCCTCTTTACCGGAAGTCTTGTAGATGTCTTCGATTTCCGGGTTCACAATCTTGACTGGCCAGTCTGCGTTTCCGTTGTTCAGGTGCCTTTCGAGATAGATCTTCTTTGCACTGTAGTCACAATCTGTCTCGTACACGCAGGACAGACAGTTTGTGGCCGAACCTGCTGCTTTCGGCTTGCGCTCTTTACGGAAGAATGTGCGAGACCCCGTAGATGTAATATATGAGGGTAGATGAGGTGTCGCATTCTCGGCATTCGGGCCAGGTGAGCAGAGCATCCACATGAGGAAGTCAATGTCATGGCAGGACTTTGTGAGAAGCGATGGCGCAGTCTTAGACTCTTTCCGCCAATTGCCTCTGATGCCGTTAGCATAAATGTCTACCAGAATGGAGACGCATGTCGTACCTGACGTAGGAATGACTGAAATGCCACCACCCAACAGGCTCAACATGCTCAATACTTAACACATCACCAATGACATCCTTTTCCAGTACCAGATGTCTGAGCAACATGTTGTGCGGCGAGTACCGCAACACATGGCAAATACCGAAGATTGTCTCTTTCGCCTCGCCTGTACCGACCGGTGCCTTGAGTGCCCTGTACATTCTCATGCAGCTCTCCAGTCTCGTACTCATCGGCTTCTCACACGAGATATGCACGCCCATATCTGCGATACCGCAGACGACTTCTTCATGCATCTCATCAAGTACACATACGAAGACTGCATTGATGCCTTTTTCCACGTCATGGCCGGTACCTTCTTGCTCTCTTCTCTTGGTCTCGTACTCTTTCCATTCTTTCCAGCCACAGAATGCTTGGTGATTTTTGGCCTCACCTCCGTCACCCCAGATGAACTTCCGACCGAAATCGGCGCGCTTGTAGTCATTGGGCTCGCATACTGCTGTGATGATGGAGTTTGTTGAAAATTGTGCGGCTTCAGCGTAGGCTGTGCCGCGACTTCCGGCGCCGATGATGAGAACGCGGGGCGGGTTCGTGAAAGTCTGCTTTCCCACGGCCTGGAGGAAGGCGCTCTCGTCTGCTTCGAGGCTTGGCATATTGGTTTTACTGGTGGGAGCTTGGGTTCCAATGAGGAAGGAACGGTTTAAAGTAAGACTAGCGACTGGTGCAGTACACAAGCTGGTCGCTATGACTGTTGTTGCTCGAAGTCTTGATACAAATTGGGAAGCCTGACGAAAGACAGCTTGATGCTAGAATCGATCCAACTGTGGTAGTGCTTTATGTGCCTCGTAGTCTCGTTCTGTCCGTTGTGAATGGGCGCGTCTTGGACGATCTGAAAGGCCCAAGGATGAGCAAATGTGTGTTGCGATTCCCTTTCCAAGTGACCGGTCAACGCAAGTGAGGGGAGATTTAAGGTTGATCTATGAGCGTAGCATCAAGGGCGTTGCATTGCAGGCTGGGCATCCTGACCATTGGTGGTTATCGTTGGTGAAGGAGCGCCACGTGGGGTCTGACCAATGATATCATCGCTGATAAAGCCATGAGACAAAGGTAGCATTCACGACGCATGGCCAACGTGAGTGGTTTAGGGAAGTGCGCATAGATATGAGTGTAGGGACACAATGATTAAGGTTACAGCTTGCGTCAATTACATTATGTAACACGTTCTTCATTCGTGTCTCGCTTTCATAGCGAGTAATATCTAATCCAGGCTTTTCTGCTGCATCACCACTACTGGTATCAGTCCAAATTGCAGTGCCGCATGCCTGTCGTTCCTTTATACATTAGCCAACCAGACCTGGCTCAGACTTTGTTCAGCTCGTAAAACAGCAAATACACATCCTTTTGCATGTTCAAGACCTCGGATGTCTTACTCTCCTTGATCTTGTCGTCGCTTATACGCCACCACCTATTACTGGTCTTCTTTGACTTGCGCCTGAGAGGATTTGACTCTTTTATCGAGGAGGCCTTCTCCGATGCTCGCTCCTTCAGTGATCGTACACTCCTCGTACGTGACAAGGAATCGCTGCCGGTGCCTGTTTCGGTGGAAGAGGATGCCATTTGTAGTGGATCAGACTCGGACATGCGTGGTGCAGAAGTCGGTGCTGGCCCTCTTGAGGACGCAGGCATGGTCTCTTGTGAGGACAGCGATCGTGTTGAGGGAGAGTTTAGTGTGGGTGTGGATGGGACTGGTGACCCGCGGTCGATGGTGTTGGGAAGATTAAGTGCTGATATGCGCGGGCTTTGTACGGCTGAAGGCGCTACCGATGGCGCTGCTGACGGGTATGGGCTGGCCTGCCGGCTGTATGCGCCTTCGGTACCGAGTGTTGCATTCGTGGAGAACGGAAGAGGCTGGACTTGACGACGGAAGGATTCGTAGTGGCCACTATTATGGCTGCCCTTGTGTGTGACCATTCCAAGAAGACGGTAGTTCTTTCGGTGTAGTATTCCGCCCAACGGTAAAGCTTCGGGGAAGGCAACCTTGGCGAGATTCTTCGTCGAGGCAGCACCGATGGCGAACGTTGATCGCGACAGATGTATCGCAAGAACCTTGGGGAATTGCGAAATATACATGTGGCGCGCTATGCGACGCTTGGGTGCCTGGCTTGAGTCCGGAAGCTCAACGCCCTCAGGCGGGTTCTCAGGATCATCCTCCAATGCCTGTCGGATCTTCGCGATGTCTGACTGCAGCAGAGCCTGTGCATCCGAATCGGTTGCTCGCGATAGCTGGTGGTCTTTGCTCCTTAGCGCATGTTCCAGCCGACAGCGCTCGCACTTGAAGTCGTCTATGTATTCAACCTTGAGCATTCCGTCGAGACAGGCATTGAGAGAGGTGGAGGAGGCTTGCGGTACGTTGAGTGTCAGGGTGACAAAGGTCGATACGGAAGGCTTCGGCTTGAAGTGGCATGTCTGGCACTCAATCTGCGATTCGATCTTGCCTTCGAACGGGAAGCCCTCCTCATCCGCGGGTGCTTCATCGTCTTCCGGCTCTTCCTCTACACCATGGCTACTAGAACCCTCAGGGGGTGCTGCGCCGAACTGACGTTCAATATCCCTCCTTTCCGATGCGCCGTCTTCGGTTGTGATGGTCGCGCCCGCCCGTGTAGCCTGCCGCCTGGCCTTTCCGCCGGCATGGTACTCGTCGCACAGGCGCTCGGTGACGATCTGGAGGAATTCCTGCGCGTCCTGCTGTTGCCGGCTAATGCGGGTGCCGAATGCGTGCTCGAGCGATCGGATGAAGGGTTGGGGAGATATTGTTTTCTTGTATATGGGGCGCTCGTTCAGCCGGTCGAGAATCTCTTTGAGTCCATGTGTGAGGATGCCGCGCTGTAGACCCTCTAGCTTTGCGGGCCTCGCG
Source organism: Alternaria hordeiaustralica (assembly GCF_023758085.1). NCBI lineage: Eukaryota > Fungi > Ascomycota > Dothideomycetes > Pleosporales > Pleosporaceae > Alternaria > Alternaria hordeiaustralica. The sequence goes on along the minus strand of NW_026056773.1, from coordinate 3,785,188 downwards.
GTCCCTGTCTCGGCGTTGAGTCTTTCAGGGTCCACATCATAAACTTCGGGACCGTCGAGCATGCGCCGATGCGTCTCTCTTATGAGATATATGCGCAAGTCTGGCAAGCCGGCGAGCGCCTGCAGCACCGAATTAATGAAGCAGTCATTCGCGGCATTGCTGAGGCCGACTACGCCCTTCTTCTTGCCGCTGGCTGCATTCGCATCGTCGTCGAGGAAATACGTCGGGCCAAAGACATAGACGAGGGTAATGGCGGCGAGGGAGGCTCCTGCGGCGTAGGTTGCAATTGTGAGGGGCTTCTCAGGCATCTTGCGGCGCTTGTCACTTCCGCTACCGCGGGATTGGATGGAGAAACTGGGGTCGTGTAGGGTGTCGCGAACGCTGTGCTCGGTCGTGCTAAGGTTGTGCGGCGAAGATGCTATGGGAATGGCGTAGGGTGTGTCCGACTGCTGCAGAAGCCATGGTCTGACTGCTGGCCAGCTTGGGATATTGCGCTGGCCGTCATCTGTCGTTTGCTTGTGAGGCGGGCGCAAAGTATGCCGAGCCTACGGCAAGTAGCACCGGCCACTCGCACCTTCCGCCCTCCGCCGCAAGGATCTCCACATCTGGTGGACGTCGTGCATTTTTCTTGAGATTAATCCAATCTCACCACGACACGCGCAATGGCTTCGCTGAGGACGTCAACGCTGCTCCCGCAGTGCACGTCATGCATCAGGAGGGTGACGCGGCAGAACCTGGACGTCTGGGGGTCCCAGCAGACTCGCAGCATCTCCAAGAAGGCGAAGGAGGCAGAGCGCAACATTATCGTGAAGCTGCTGAAGGATGTGCCAAGATTTGGTCGCGCAGGTACGATGTAGCTACTGCAGGAGTTTGACATGTGCGCTCTGGCAAGCCAGTGAAGCTGTCAAACTGACCGCAAACATCACCAGTCAATATGGCTAATACGATCAAGGCTCATATGTCCCCCTCAACCCGTCTCTCATGCGCAACCGATGGTTTCCCGCACGCGTCGCCGACTATGTACCCGCTATCCAGATGAAGCAGCTCAAAGCGCAGGATGTGGACATGGCCCGTGACTTCACATATGGCGTACGACTGAATCTAGAGGAGGTCGAGGAAGAGGAGGACGATTTCGCGAAGCAGCCAAAACACTACGTGCGGCCGATTGAGATCAACGTACTCAGCGTAGGTTTATATCGAACCGCCATTTCTACGCATACTAACAAGGACAGCCTGCACGATCCATGGAACTCCTCGACGCCTTCGTACCGCCCACGATCGACTTCTACCGCCAACGGATCGAGCAAGAGAGCCAGTCCAGAGACCGCATGGGTGCGTCTGGTGCGGCAGACATTCTGACCGCAGCCGCAATGGGCAAGAAGGCAAATGTAGACGCCATCTACGGATCCGTCTCGACTGCAGATCTGGTAGCAACCATAAGGGGAGCGCTCGCCCACAACGACGAGGCGGCTCGCGTAATACTGAACGAGGCGGACGTCAAGTTCCTCTCAGGGCATGAGGAGGGCGACACATCGCGTGTGAAGCAGCTGGGCACATTCAAGGTGGAGATACGGTTACCCGGCGTAGAGGAGCCTATGGTGAGGAACATCCGAGTCAGAGCGAAGACATCGGAATCATGAGGCTGCAGCAGCCGGCTGTTACGAGCCCCAGACCCCAACCTCGGACATCTGGAGGCCCAGGCCACACCTTCCGAGGATCCCTCCGCCTCGCTGTAAAGATATACCTGTGCCATCCATGTCACGTAGAATTCCGCATATCGGAAAAATCAGACAACGCCTCAATCACGATCACGATATCGCGCATGTGTACAATCCAGCATCATCAGAGTGACTTCATTGGTGGGACCTGGCGCATGCCTGGACGGAGCTGAGTAACATGGAAGAAGTGGCTGGCTCGGTAATTCGAGGCGTAAAGCGACAGCGTTTTGCGGCGAGACTCGGGCAACATGTCACCTGTGGACTGCGATGATGCTTCACCGAGCTAATGTGAAAAAGACAGCCCACTTTACTTCCGCGCTGCCGAGCGAAAGCGGCCCCGCCATGACTTCAGAGCGCGGCCGTGAAGCATCATCGTGTATCAGACCAGGCCCATGTCACTGCGCACTGCCATCACCCACGGTTGGGAGTGCGGTGATTCAGCGCAGCGCCATCACGGTGTGAAAAGAATTTGACAAACCAAAGGTCATGGTATCAGATATAGCGTATCGGGACTTTTGTGGGGTGATGTTTGCTTTTACTCGAGCGCGGGTAGGTCGACTTTGGGTGAGGGAAGCTGGCGCGACGCTGCGCGCTGCGTCACTGCTGCGGTCATTACAGTAGCGGGGTGGTTTTTGTGGTCCGGTAACCCCACTACCATGTTTGAACTTTAACTAGATAGCTCTCAACACTGCGCAAACTTCTCTCTCCATACCACACCTTTCTACAATTTCAGACACTGAATTGTATTCTCCATTATACACTCAAACACATACCCAATACATACCCGATACAACAATCAACATGGCTTCCAAGGTTCTCAACGGCAAGTAAGTTACATCGACCCCGCTCGCATGATCGCGAGCTGAGGCTAACATTCCCCCCTCTAGGACCGGTGTCATCTACGGTGAGGATGTCTACAACCTCTTCAAGCACGCCCAGGCCGAGGGCTACGCTATCCCTGCCATCAACGTCACCTCCTCCTCGACCGTTGTCGCTTCTCTCGAGGCCGCCCGCGACTCCAAGTCCCCCATCATCCTGCAGATGAGCCAGGGTGGTGCCGCATACTTCGCCGGAAAGGGCGTCGACAACAAGGACCAGAGCGCTTCCATCCAGGGAGCCATCGCTGGTGCCCACTACATCCGCGCCATTGCGCCCGCATACGGCATCCCAGTCGTTCTTCACACCGACCACTGCGCCAAGAAGCTTCTGCCATGGTTGGACGGCATGCTCGATGAGGATGAGAAGTTCTTCAAGGCCAACGGTAAGTTTTGACTGTACGAAGTGCATCGAGACAACTACTAACTTGGCATCTCTGCAGGCGTCCCCCTCTTCAGCTCCCACATGATCGATCTCTCGGAGGAGAGCAAGGAGGAGAACATCGCGACCACCAAGAAGTACTTGGAACGTGCTGCTCCCATGAAGCAATTCCTCGAGATGGAAATCGGCATCACTGGTGGTGAGGAGGACGGTGTAAACAACGAGGACGTCGACAACAACAGCTTGTACACCCAGTATGTCACTTTCCTCTACAAATCCCACTACAGAGCTGTATTAACTCTTTTCTAGGCCAGAGGACATCTACGACATCTATAAGACGTAAGTTTTGACTTTTCAAAGTCCACGTGAGACATACTGACTTCGTACGCAGTCTGTCGGAAGTCTCTAAGTACTTTTCCATTGCTGCTGGCTTCGGAAACGTACACGGTGTCTACAAGCCTGGAAACGTCAAGCTCCGCCCTGAGCTCCTCCAGAAGCACCAGCAGTTCGTCAAGGAGAAGACCAACGCCAAGGACGATAAGCCCGTCTTCCTCGTTTTCCACGGTGGCAGTGGCAGCTCCGTCGATGACTTCCGTCAGGCTATCTCATACGGTGTCGTCAAGGTCAACCTCGACACAGATATGCAATGGGCTTACCTCTCCGGTGTCCGCGACTACGTCCTCAACAAGAAGGACTACCTTATGACCCAGGTGGGTAACCCAGATGGCGAGGACAAGCCCAACAAAGTAAGCAGCCACCCCCTTTGTTCTAAGGTCTACAGCTAACGTCCGAATCGAAATTTTATGATCCACGAGGCCGGTTACCCCCCTATGTGTTCAGCGAGAAAGGCATGCTAACTTCCGAACAGTGTGGGTCAGGGCTGGAGAAGCCACGATGGTAGGCTTTGCTATTCGACGTGCATGTGAGACATATACTAACTACCTTCTCAGTCTCAACGCCTTCGAACGGCTCTTGACGATTTTTACACCGCCGGCAAGGCCTAAACGGCCTCCCAACAGCCAGGAGTGGAGATATCTTTGGTCGATGGGGAACGGCGTTGGTGGATGTGCAAGAGGTCTCGAGACGGAAGTGACATGGACGCGGTCTAGAGGTGGTGCGATCATGGAGTTGAGGACAGAAAAGTCGCATGTCTGGACATAGAAGTTTATGAACGTTACGAAAGCCTCCTCGAGAGAATAAGATTTCAATATCCCCATACTTGGCCTCTTTGGTGCAATTTTCTCCCCTTTCATGTTCCGCCTCGAGATGGTCTATTAGCGAAGAGCGCAAGTACACAGTGGACATGTTCAATATGGCATGCTGAAGTACACAATGCCGAGAGTTGAGAGTAGCTGATGTGGGACGCCCGAAATCCTCACCCTGGTCGCTAGTCATGAGGCTGCAAGGTGGCTCTGGTCGTGTTCTGTAGTATGAATGAATGAATGAACACACTTTGTCAATTAGTGTACCTCAAGTGCTCGAATACACAGCGTCTCACCGCTTGCGCATATTAGTGTAGTTGGTAGGTTGGCATGACTGACTTGACAATAACACTAGAGAAAGACATGTTATCTCTAGACATTATCATTCAACTGTATGTGCAAAGATTTGCATGTCCGTATTCGTTTCGATGCATTCATCTATGGCACACCCTCACGTCAACCTAGGAAAAAAACTAAACAGGTCTGCAGCATACATAAGCATAAAAACCTGCAAAGTAGGTGCCCTAATGTTGATGCAGGCTCCAGACCTGTTCAGGTTTTTTCCCTTGTATGAGGTGCCCTCGTAGCCATGCAGCCCACCGCAACGTGCCGGATGTCATGCTCGACGCGTGGGAACCCCAATACGGCTTAGTTCAGCCCTACCGGCAGCGCGTCCTTGAAATTCCGAGCATGACATCACATCGTCGAGCCTATGTCGCAATGCGCTTTCCCAAACTACGCGCAAACGATGCACATCATGGCAAACCCAGAAGCAGGTTGCGTGGCAGCTACTGCCCGCGTCGAGTACTTATGTCGGCACCCCTCATGGCTTCTTGTTCACGATTACTCTCAACACACACCTTGATACACCAACCTATACGCGTCTCTCCACAACTACACAAGCTTCTCAACTGCTATCCATAATACACCTAATATCCACATATCCAACATGACTCTCGGCGACTCTATTCGCAAGGGTGTGGGCATGGTTCACGTAAGTTGGCTCTATTACTGCGATGCATGCGCCTAGCTCAACATCCCCGGTTTATACCAATCTCTCGAGTTACCTCACTTCGAACTCATGCTAACAATATCTAGGGAACTGGCGAGGCCATCCGAGGCAATGCCATGTCCATGGTCGACGAAGCAAGCGGCGACAAGGCGAGCGCAACCAAGAACCAGGAAATTGCCAACAAGGGAGTCGACGAGTGGGATCGAGGCTACCGAGGCCACCCTGCCGACGCCGGTGTTACTCCTGCTGACGCCGATGCCCACCGCGAACGCATGAACACGACCGGCACCACGGCCACAAACTACGGCTCGCACAACTCCAACATTGGCAACAAGGTCGACCCCAGATACGACTCTGACCTCGACCACAGAGGTACCGCGACCGACTCTACAAATTCTGGACCGCATTCCACAAACGTTGGCAACAAGATGGACCCGCGCTTCGACTCGGACGTAGACCATCGCGCTGATCCTACATCGAACGTTGGCGGTACGGGCTACGGAACACGTAGATAGACGATACACTGAGCACTTCAACATCAATATACCCTTTTCCTCGTACCTACCGATCTTCTTCCGCTTGTTCTCGCTGACGTCACAGCTCATGTTCGTTCATTACTTCATACAGCGCAGAAAGACGGCACAGGTGAGATTGAGTATTCCAAATAACTACATACACTATCCGAACTCCTGTTCTCAGCACCTTGCCCAAATTGATGCTGATGCTGTACAGCCGAGAAAGACTTTGCCGAATGGCAGCCATCGCAAGGCTTCGACGACGCATGGCACCCGCCGCACGAATCCCAGCATGACCCAAACCCTCCGCATGAACACCGCGGTTCCATCGGCGGCTCATCCGGATTAGAGGCTGCGAACAAGCTCGATCCTGTTTTTACGGTCGGATCGGACGAAGAGTCAATGAAGTACACGGATCATCCCAACATACACCGTCTCCGCGGCTCGATAAGCGGCGCTTCAGGTCTCGAGGCTGCCCAGAAGCTTGACCCACCTGAGCAGGCGACAACGTATATGCCAGACGAAGTATCGGCTCGTGGCCCCGGCTACAGCCAACCCGAGCCTTCCTACCACCAGCCGAAACCCACACACCAAAGCAGCGTCTTGAACATGCTTGATGAAGACGTCGAACCAGAACAATACCCGGCTCCGAATCGTGCTACCACAGAGCCTGCACCGCAGTACGATGACGGCTCTGAGAACTCGGCAGAGTCGGGAAGGTACTCGCCCGACTCAGACGACGAACTTCATCGCATATCTCGCCGCCGAAGCCGTAAGTTCACTCTCCGCAGGCTGTCGCACATATTTGTTGAAGGTGGCTCGCCACATGTTTTTCGCAAAGGTGCCCAGCAAACGGCAGCCTCGGCGTGCGCTTATGCTAATAGACTGTGATTTTCAGACGCAAGAGTGGATCCACCCAGTACTACGAGGGGCGAGCCGCGATCGACGACGAACCCTCATAAGAGTGATCTTATGAATAGGTTGGACCCTAGAATTGATCGCGCTGCGGTGAAGAGGTCGAAGAAGAGTGATTGTCTTTGAGAGAGCGCGGCTGCTGAGTACTAGTGGGGCTGCGACGGATGTAGGATGTCTTGCTAAGACGTTATGCTGTAGAGGCATGAATGGCATAGTGCATTTCTACTTTACTACTCTTTTCTTGTTTCGACTGGACAAACAGGAGACACCCTCAGCAGACCCAGTGATGTACACCAGAGCTAAGCGGGACTTTTCATGATGATGATGATGATCAGCATCCTCACCTCGGAACCAACCCCCCATAGATCTACAAGTTGGCAAGACTGCCACGTGTTGTTTTTCGACACCTTTCAGCTACACTCGCCTCACCCGTGGCTATGTATTATTTCAAAGCTTTATCTCCAGCTCGACCAAACACACATGTATTCATCAACGCTGTCCATCACTCCAGCACACAAATAGTCATTCAAATCGTTGTGTCCACTCTTTACAGTATGCCAAAATTGTTTAGCACGACAAGATCATCGTGTCGTTGCCTGGTTCTTTTGTTGCTTTTCGGGATTCGATCCGACAACAGTCATGTCGCTTGTATCGGGCATATTTTATACGAGCGAAAACAAGATCCAGGAACACATAACCCTGCATACTCTGTTTTTCGCAGGCACGCATGGTTTCTGATCCGATGGATTTGAGTGAATATGGAGTTTTTTTGATGTTTTGTTTGATCGAGCAATGGAAAGACAGGAGAGGAGGAAGCAAAAACATCAAACAGCTTCACGTTGACTTCGGTACAAAATACGCTCGTACAACCGTTTGTGAAGTCCTTTGATGGTTCTCAATCATAGAGTATGAATATTGACTCTTAGTGTTTAGACATTCGCGGAGACGAGAGACCAGATCATAATGTTGTAAGGCTCTTGCTTTCAGTCGAAGTCGAACAACATATGTCTTCCGTAAGTTTCTTTTCAGTTCTGGACTGCATGATGATGTCCAATGTGAGATTATGTAATCCACATTTGCTTCTGGAGGAAAGAGCGGGAAGACAGGCATTGGTTCGACATATCGATGTTTGTGGTTGCGCAGTCCAGAGACAGCAGGAACATTTTGATTTATCGAAAAACATTTTGGTACAAAAGCGCCACATGGTATTGTCAAGTGTAGTCTTGGTAAAACACCGACGAGGTGTATGTCGATGAAGGAAAGAGGGAGGAAGTCGAAGTGGTAAATTTATACACGGGAGACGCGACAGTCATTCCTTTCTTCCATGCAGAGTTTCGTTATTTTTGAGGAAGCAGGACGAAGGACAACGCAGACATTTCTGTCAACGCGTCGGGATTTTAGTAGCCGCAGGTCGTGATATCGAAGTCATGGAGGGGTTGCCCGGGTCTCTTTGGTCCACCAACATGAGAAAAGTCTGCAGGTGTTCTGGACTTTGAGTCTTTTTGGAAGAGTGGAGGAGAGGAGCATAAAAGTCGGAAATGAACCTCTTTGGTTTTGTGTTGAGCGAGCGGAGAAGAGAGCCACATCGGTCTTTGGAATTGCGACTTTTGGAACAGTAGACATGCCTTCGCATCTTCATCTTTTTCGGGGAAATGAAGGAAAGTTTTGGTAGTGATGGAAGAGTGAACGGGTGGTAGAACGCAAGCCTTTTATGCCCACTTCCCTAGTGCTAAACTTCTACACGTGCCGATGGCGGTGAGCGCGCCCAAAATGAGAGGCTACGACGTCGTGCTTTGTTCCCATGGTTGATGCGAATGTGAATCATCTCGTTCATTGTGTCTGTCAAAGTAGCTAATAGTGAGACATGTATCGACTAGAATGTATTTCGTAGTCCCCAAAAGCCTCCACTCAGCACTATCACACCGACTTTGTTGGCAGCAGCGCTAGACACGGCCGCGGTTGCAGAGGCAGTGTCAGATATATTGTCAGATCCAGTATCAGTGGCAGTGGCAGACGTGGTAGCGGAAACAGCTTCTTGGTTTTCCTCAGCCTTGAAGATGCTGAGAAACCCACTTCCGCCACAAAACGTCTCCCCATCGCCAGTGCATTTCAAACTGCAGCTCGCTTGATCACTCGCCCAATTGCCGCCAACATAGCTACCGCACCAACATTGGTTGCCGTGCTGTACACCAGCGAAACCAAAACCCCCACGATAGCAGCTGTTTTTACACTCTGGAATGGTGAGGGAGGAGTCGCCATCTGGGCTCATGTTCTGTTCGAGAATCGGCATGGCGAAGTCCTCTTCGTAGCAGCCGAGTGGCGTCCAGACGGTCGGGGACGGAGCGAGGGTAATGGTACTGGTCGTACTAGGAGGTATCGGCGAGGACGAAGTCGTCGTTGGATTCGTAGCGTTCAGCTTTGTCTCGGTAACGATGCAATATGATACCGATGGATGCCATGGTTCGCAGTCAAGGTTTAGGGAAGGATTCCAGGCTGCGAATTCTCCTGGGGTGATGCCAAAGAATTTGCGAACGTTTTCGCAGGTATCGCCTTCGCCATTGTTGTACCATTCGACGCAGTCTTCTACTGTATTGGGGTCGTATTGATACAGGGGCGAGCCTGTGGAGATGACTTGGCGGGCTAGCAGAGCGATGAATAAGAGAAAGAGTGACTTCATGGTGAGATTCTGGTGGGATAGAACGAGTGTGGTGCGAATTTTGGAATGAAGTCACGCAGGAAATGATTAGCGGTCACAAGGGAGCAACGGTAACGGCTGCAATTAGTGCTAGTGCAATGCTTAATTCACGACATCCAACATCTGGTAGACGTAACGGGAAGGTCGATAAAGTCCGGAACAGTCAGGGTGCGGCACGGTCAGACCCTGGCATGGCGCATGCCTCCCTTACTGTGTACGTGCGAGAACTACGCTGCATATAGTTAGCAACTTCATATCCGCTTGGCATGTACAGCATAAAAGGCGATGTGCTGGCACTTACATTGTGGCCAAGTAGAATGCGAGACCTTCATCTCGGTTCTGGTGACGCATTGAGTTCACAGTTCTTTCATTGTAGTACTTCTCAGAGACTAGTCGGGAGGGCTCGTTGGCGAGGTCGCCGACAACGAGTTATCGCAATATCATGATGCGTTGGGCCCATAAGGTCCATAGGGTCCATAGAGAGCATAAATCTCCTTTTCCCCATCAGGGCCTCGAAAAACTCGTTCAGGATTCCTTGGATCGACATAGTATACGTTTTCTTTACCGCAAGGCCAATAGTGTTTTTCTGTAGCTCCAACACAGTGGATGAGTCCATAATCAGGCACGATCCAGATTGCCTTCACATTCACAAAGTTTCGGAAGCCTCTACTATGATAGCGAAACGACTCCATGTCGATAGAGAACTTCAGGTAGCGAATGGACTTTGCGACTTCTTCGTATAAATCGAAACGAATTTCTCCGACATCGATAGTGTCGATGTCGAGGTCAGCCCATACATACCTACATGCCGCATCGCCACTTAGCATGCATTGTCTTGTCTTATTCTATGTCAATACTTACTGCGCTCCGTAGCCAGGCAGAGCTAGCTCAGAGAAACACTTCTTATACAGTCCATAGTTTCGTGCTTCTCGGCATGCTTGGAGAACGGGAGGTACCGGCGTGGTAGTTGAAAAACCAAAGCTATTATCCTGAGTTGGGTCATAACAACGAACTTTGACCTCCACTATGCGGGGTTCAACTGTCATCTCCCATATCTGCATCCGCAGCTCGTAGGGCAGACGAGGGAAGGGGTGGAAGGTTGCCATGTGGCTACGAAGATTTGCGGTTGGCGATTTTAAATGGTACCCAGATACCGAGATGTAGGTCGGTCTTGATGTGAGAAAGGGCGGAAGGGCGCTTAAATGTTGCTGCGCAAGTGTGGCGCTTTCAACCCTGCCCTTGCCGAAACAAGCGAAGGCTCTCCGCTAATGGGACAACAACAGAACGCGGCCTCACCACTTTCGCCCAACAACCTTTACAACCCAAACTATCCAGTATGAATCAATGGTTCAGCCAAAAAGCCAGCGCCGGTGACAATGCCTTCCAAGAATGCACCAAAATCCTCTCATATTACCTCTCCAGTACCACAGACACCCCGCCCTCGTTAATCGCGTCAGCAATGTTGGAGTCCGTCTCTACATCACGCAAACCCAAAGATACCGGTTTCGAAGTCACAAATCTACTCCTGGACACAGTCGCCCAATTCATCTCCTCACACTCCCGCATAATCGCCCTCCTCCCCGCCATCCGCGCCATACCCCCCACGCCAAACCCAGTCTACTACCACTTCGAATCCATGCACCGGGAAAACTATGACGGCATATCTGGACTACGATATATGTGCAAACCACCGGAAGATCGGGAGAATGAGGAGGCGCCCACTACGCCAGGTGGTAGATGGGTGAATTACAACTTTTTCACCGTCAGACTAGCCACCTCTGGATACGACAACGGATACTTCATGTTCGGCTTCTTTCACCTACGTGACACGCTCGAGAAGGAAAGAGAATCAAGAGAAGACGAGGTCGAAAAACACATTCGCCCTTTTTCCCTCGATCGTTCCGCGATCGGTGCCGACGACGTGCTAAACTACGACCTAATAGCCGCAGCTGATTGGGTCGTCACAGGCGCATCTCACATGTACCGCTTAGGCAACTCGGTCTTTGGAGAAGGGTTGGAGAGAGGTATCGCGGTGAAGACGGACTTTTGGAATGGAGAGCCGGGGTTTTCGGAGGGAAGGTGGAGGCTGTGGCAGAGTAGGTTTGAACATTTTGCGGAGGAGCCGTGTGTGAAGGAGGGGGTGAGGGTGCTGTGTAAAGCGGCGGTTGTGGCGATTGGGAAGGTCTTGTTGACAAAGGTGGACTGATGGGTTTGAGGGAGATGTAAATGAAGTAAGACGATGGGTTTTGCCAGGTAGAATTTGTGTGTACGGGATGGTTTTGTACGATACAGTGTGGGTGTCAGTCGTGGCGGAAGGCGCAACTTTGACTGCGACATGCCATGTTGACCTCGGATCTTCTAATGTGAAATGCGAAAGGCTTAAGCTTCGACAGTGAATGTGTATAAGCCAAAGTTGAGAAAGAAAACTCATGCTGAGTTTCTTTGCTTTTTCTAGAACGTCTCGCCACACAGCAGTCATAGCAGAGAACTCTTCCAGTTTTAGTCTTTCCATAACAGAAGACCTGGTACCTTTTGGTAAACCACAGGAAGAAGTGAGTGATAAAGAAGAAGAAGGAGTGCACAACATCGCGACCTTTATACACGCCCTCGCCGCCGACTAGCCTCTTTCCAACGACCAAACTTGAGGCATGGGTGACAAGAAGCGCAAGCAGCACTTTTATTGCGCACATAGCGATAATGTTTCGCCAACATGTAGACACTCAGGTTGTGTTTTGGTATATCCACAGAAATCGTAAACTGCATAAAGCAGTCTCAGCACCCATCATATTCTTCTGCTACTGTTTCCGGACATGCATGGTCCATGAAGACGTTTCTGTTCATGCAATGGATGAGACCGTACTTTTGCCGGAGACATGGGAACAAAGACGGGTTGTTTTAGTTCGCAGAAGCTCATGTAGTCTGCCAAGACGTTTTTCGAAACCACAGGATCATAAAACAGACAGGTGTGGTATTTTTTAGGAAAGGAAGACGGACAGACATAAATTTCCGCATCTTTCTTTCGATACTGGAAGCACATGCCATATACTTGTATGACCTTTGAGCTCCCAGGAGAGACGAGAGAACGCCATGTGCAATCGTCTTCTGTTTTTTGGCAAGGAAGGAGAGGCGGAAATCATCGTCCATGTTCAGATAATTTTTGGTTCCCGCTTCTCAGAGATGTGCGAGGAGAAGAAAGGAAGACCCGCCATGAACGATTCGGGGTGGTATTTCGGCCAGCCGAACACATAGTCGATCAGTCTTTCTTTTTGGAAAACCCCAGGAGGAGTTGGAGAACACCATGTTGGACGTGTGTTCGATTTTCTTTTTGGGCGGGAGGAGAAGACAGCAACCATGAGTCGCCGGCCTTCAGATTTTGATCGCCGACCTTGGGAATGTTGTGGAGTAGAGAGACCGCAAAACCATACGAAAGTAGGCAGGTACGTTCTGGCAGACGGAGCACACATGGGGGTTGTTTTGTTTTCATTTTTGAAGTATCGCAAGAAGGCAGGCGAAGACACCATTCAAGTAACGGGAGTATGTTTTGAGAAGGAGGGAGGCGAGAGAGACATTACGGAAGCTGTCTAGAGTTTTTGGTGTGGGTGTTTTGGAAAGAGGAGGAAGAGACAGAGCACCCATATAGAATGCGATGTGGTTCTTTTTGGTCACCCCATCGTCTGGCGCTAGTAGTGTTTTGAAAAAACACAGAAGAATGTAATATGAGGAAGGAGAGAAAGAGACAGCATCGGGGAGGCTTTTATATGCGCACAGCCAAGCTAGTCGCGGTCATGCACGTGAGTCGCTAAATCCGCGCACCGTCCGCAATGCTTGCCGCGGAGGTCTTCGAAACTGTTTGCAACCATCCTCACGACGTCACACAAGCCACATCAACCACAAAGACTCAGTAAACACGACGTTTTGCGTCATGAAATATCATCTCATTCCCGAGCTATCATAGCACCACCTATACCCAGCAAAAAGAAAACGCCACATATGCATTCGTAAAGCCCCCAAAAATAAATCCATCGACCAGCAAGTGTTGAAGCCATGCCATGGTGATGTAAATGTAAAGACGCCAGAACACCCACGCTGGGGGTGCTTGTTGAAGAAAGAGGCCTATCCGATAGAGCCCCACACCTTTGATGCAAAGAGGTAAAAAGAAAAGCCCGAGAAGAAGATCCCGGGAGCCGTTGTTTGTCGTGAGTCAGGAGCTGGTGAGCGCTTAGGTCGGGGTAGGCGCAGCAGCACCAGTGATATCGCTATCCTCGCCCTCGACAGGCGCGCAAGTGCAGAAGAGGTTTGTGTCGCCGTATGCTATTGCACTGTTAGTCTGCATCCTCAAAAATCGCCAGAAGAAAGGGTAATCGACTTACCATCATCCAACCTCGCAACACTAGGCCAGAACTTCTTCGCCTTGAGATAACTCAACGGATACGCCGCCTTCTCCCTCGAATAACTCCTCTGCCACTCGCCAGTGATCAGATCCTGCTGTGTATGCGGACTCATCTTAAGCACATTACCCTCCTTGGGTTGTTGGCCCTCTTCAACCTCCTTGATCTCCTTGCGAATGCTAATGAGCGCGTCGCAGAAACGGTCTAGCTCGGCTTTGCTCTCCGACTCCGTGGGCTCGATCATAAGGGTGTTGGCAACAGGCCAGCTCATAGTGGGAGCGTGGAAACCGTAGTCTTGGAGGCGCTTGGCGATATCGATGGCTTCAATACCAGCGGTTTCCTTGAAGCCGCGGACGTCGAGGATGAATTCGTGGGCGCAGCGGCCTTCGTCGTTGGTGTAGAGGATCGGGTAGTGTGGCTTCAGGCGGGAGAGGATGTAGTTTGCGTTCAGGAGGGTAATCTTAGTGGCTTGGGTGAGACCGACGGCGCCCATCATCTTGATGTAGGCCCAGCTGATGGGAAGAATGCTGGCGCTTCCCCAGGGCGCGCCGCTGACGGGGTGAATGGCTTGGGCGCCACCAGTTTCGCCGCGGAGATGGCCGGGGAGGAAGGGTGAGAGGTGCTCTTTTACTCCGATGGGGCCTACACCGGGGCCACCGCCGCCGTGGGGGATACAGAAGGTCTTGTGGAGATTGAGATGGCAGACGTCTGCGCCGATCTCGCCGGGTGAGCAGAGACCGATTTGGGCGTTCATGTTGGCACCGTCCATGTAGACCTGGCCGCCGTGCTGGTGGATCAGGTCGCAAGCCTCCTTGACGCTGGGCTCGAAGACACCAAATGTGCTGGGGTAGGTGACCATGAAGGCACCGAGCTCTTCGCTGTGCTTCTCGCACTTGGCCTTCAAGTCCGCCATGTCCAGGTTACCGGTCGCCTGGTCGCACTTGATGGGTACAACACGCATGCCGCACATGGCAGCACTAGCAGGGTTGGTTCCGTGAGCCGAGACGGGAATCAAGCAGATGTCGCGCTTCTTGCCAGGCTGCTGCTCGAGGTACTTGCGAATGACGCGAAGACCAGTGAACTCACCCTGAGCACCAGAGTTGGGTTGTAGCGAAACCGAGTGGAAACCAGTGATGTCGGCCAAGTCGTCTTCCAGCTGCTTGATCATGTCGGAGTATCCGGTGGCACGGTCAAGAGGCAAGAAGGGATGCAAGTTGGAAACGGTGTCGAACGATACAGGTGCCATCTCTGCGGTGGAGTTGAGCTTCATCGTGCAGGATCCAAGAGGAATCATCGAGTGAACTAGAGACAGATCCTTCGAAGACAGATGGTTAATATAACGAAGAAGTTCTGTCTCGGAGTGGTGCGAGTTGAAGACTGGGTGGGTCATGAACTCGCTGGTCCTCTTGAACGGCTCAGGGACCTCAATGTCGACAGATTCGGCAAAAGACCAGTTGTTGCGAGTTCCGTTGAACACATTCAATACTTTGTTGATCGTGTTTGCACCGGTGGTCTCATCAACGGAAATGCCGACGTGATGGGCGTCGATCCTTCGTACGAATATCTCGTTCTTCGCGAGTGCGGAGATGATGGCGTCGGTCTTGTCGCCTGTCTCGACAACGACTGTGTCGAACAAGACAGGTGCGTTGTCCATCTTTCCGCGCTGGCCAGTCTTGTAGCCATTGGCGATGAGCGCTTGTTGGATCGTGCGAGCCTTTGCAACGACCTGCTTGGCGATGGCAGTCAAGCCATTGGGTCCATGGTACACAGCGTACATAGCGCTCATGTTTGCCAACAGAGCCTGTGCCGTACAAATGTTGCTGGTAGCCTTCTCACGGCGAATGTGTTGCTCTCGGGTCTGCAGCGCGAGTCGTGCCGCAGGGTTTCCCAACCTATCCTTTGACAGACCGATCAGACGACCAGGGATCTTGCGCTTGTACTTCTCGTCGCAGGCGAAGAAGGCCGCATGTGGTCCACCGTAGCCCAGAGGGACACCGAATCGTTGTGCGTTTCCGAAAGCGATGTCGGCACCGAACTCTCCCGGGGGAGTAAGCAGTGTGAGGGCGAGGAGGTCGGTCGCAACGCTGAAAAGAGCACCAGTCTTGTGCACCTTGTCAGCGAGACCGCGGAAGTCGTTGACAGCTCCGTCAGTGTCTGGGTACTGAGCGAGCACACCGACAAGATCCTGGCCCAGCTCCTCCACCCTCTTGCTGTTGTCCTTAAGCACGTCCGCAACTTCAATCTTGATACCGAAGCCCTCGGCGCGCGAGTACAGAACAGCGAGAGTCTGGGGATGGCACCTCTCTGAGACGAGGAAAGTCTTGTTCTTGCTCTTCTGCTTGGACAGAGGCATCATGCCCATGGACATGGTCATGGCCTCGGCCGCCGCAGTAGGCTCATCTAGCACCGACGCATTTGCAATGCTCAGGCCAGTCAGATCCGAGACCATAGTCTGGAAGTTCAGCAGCGACTCCAGACGTCCCTGGCTGATCTCTGGCTGGTATGGGGTATAGCTAGTGTACCAAGCGGGGTTCTCGAGGACGTTCCTCTTGATGACCTCCGGGACTTTGGTGCCATAGTATCCCTGTCCGATCAGACTCTTGCCCGGCTTGTTCTGGCTCATGATCTGCTTCGCGGTGTTGAGGAAGACAGACTCTGGCACGCCATGGGCCTGCCACTCCTCCACGCTCAGGCCCTCGGACATGCTGCCAATCTTCAACTCGCGCGCCGACAGAATATCGGCGGGTATAACCTGGCGGACGAACTCGTCTAGGCTGCCCACGGGCGGATCCAGGGCCTTGAGCATGGCTTCCGCACTCTCGGCAGACGGCCCAATGTGACGGCGGGGAAACGTGTCGAGCGCATCGAAGGGTCTCGCCGAGTCGGTCTGCTGGGGCGGGGTGTCGAATACATCGTCTGCGGCTTCGACGGCTGCGGCTGCGGCCGCCTGTTGCGCATTTGGCGTCTGCTGCTGGAACCCGCGCTTTTGGAGAGTTTGCAGGGTTTGGTATGCGATGGCGCGCGACGACGTGCCCGCGAGCTGGGGACGCGGTAGCTGGGCGACACACGACGATCGTGTGAGCCGGCTAGCAGTGCTAGCTGCCCTAATACACGCTGCGCGCATGTTGGCTGTGTGGTTGCAGTGATGCTACGGGGAGTCTCCCCAGGAAGCAAGTATTTTTTAACAGAAAGATTAGTGTGCTGTTGAGCGAGTCCTGTGCGAGCAATTGGCCCGATTGCTCAAAAGTCTGGGAGGCTCGCCACTGCAGTGGTGGTGACGTTGGCGGGGGAAACGCGTTCAACACCCACAACCCAGGGAAATGCAAAGTGAGGATTTACAAGGGAAGGAAGAACTTGGATCGCGAAACCTCAAGATGCTCAAATTGACAGCGGTGACAGTGCGCCTTCATTCATCGCTATCTACACTCTAACCCGTCATTATCCGCGCCGTTGGTGATAAGCTGACCCTGGCCAAGCTAGCCGACGCGTGCCACTAAACCCCAAGCCGACTGTCCTTGCATCCACACGCATTCCTAGCACTCATTGGGCAAAACTACGCTGACCACCGCTGCATTCTATTACTTGATATCCACATAACCCGCATCTCAGTCCTCTCCGCGTGTTCTGAGCACGGTTCAACCACACTAGATGCTCGCCCGTCGCGGTGCCATTGTCCGTCGGAGATTCTTTTCTTTCTCCGTCTCTTCGGTCACGGGCAGGATTCCTTGCTCGCGGAGCTGCGCTAGGTACTCTTTGCCTGTGCACCACATTAGCAAAACATTTTCAAAGCCAAAGATTGCGTCTTCACTTACCGTATTTGTACCCCACCTCGTAGATCTCTTCGAATTTCGCAAAGTCAAGCGTGCCATACGGATCGATTGGCGGCCGCATGTACCTGCATCCCGGCGTATTCTTCGCCCGCTCCAGCGCATCGATACTAGACACATATGCGAGGCGCGACTGGATCTCCGATAACGTCGGGGGGTTGGGGAAGCTAGAAAATGGATTCCACCGATTGAACGTCGCCCAGAAACCACTCAATGAGTCACCGAAAGACTGCGGCGCGTTATCGTCGAGACTGCCGACGTCCACAGCGAAGATGACGTCTGCGCCGAGGCTCTTCATATGCGTAACAGTCAGGTTGTCGATATAGCCACCATCCAAGAGCATGCTGCCATTGTCACACAGCGGAGGAAGTAATCCTGCAAGTGACATGGATGCGCGGACGTAGCGCCATACGTATCCACTCGTGTGGATTTCCGAACGCGACTTGCTGATGTTGGTTGTGTTGCAGTAGAACTCGAGCCAGAAATCTTCCATCTGGGAGTTTCCGAATGTTTTGAAGATACCGCGGTTGAACTCATGGCCGGTGGTGTAGGAAGCGCTATTCGTAGTCAGCGTTGAACTTTTTGTAGAGAAGGGAAAACTTACGAAGGGTAGGTCAGATCGAGTGCAAATCTCCACATGCTGCCCATGCGACCAGCGAACTTCTTCGCGCGCCCATACATGGGAACGACATCTGCATCCCAGGCATACAGTGCACCTATGAAACTACCAATAGATGTGCCGCCAACGATATCGATTGGAATACCAGCTTCTTCAAGTGCGCGGATGATGCCGATTTGCGATATGCCACGAGCACCGCCACCGCCTAATACGAGACCGACAGAGCGACCACACAGACGTCGTGCGAGGCGATGGAAGTCACCCTTAAATGGTGTGTCTGCCGAGTAGAGAGGCGTCTGGCGGACTTTTCTTGACGTGTACTTCTGGATCTCAGCCTGAATGACTTGGACTCGTTGCTTGAGCGCATTTCCAAAGCGTCGCCCAGCGTGATGAACTGGCTCCGAGGTTGCGCGGAACGACATTTGGATATGATGATGACTACCATTGATCCAAGGGCGGTTGCGCAGCCACTTCCGGGTCAGACCCGACGGACAGTATCTTTCAGAATGCAAAAGCACTAGCTCTTTGCGTGCAGTTGTTTTCGTCGTCAAAAGGAACCGCTCGTACTCGCCAATGTTTGGGGAAGATTCAGCTAGACCCACAAGGAGAATGCAATCGGCCTGGTTGATACACGTCTGGGTCCATGGCGACTTGACTGGCGTGTCAGCGACATAAATCACCATGCCATATCTTTCCTCCAAATCAGCGAGATATTGTGAGAGCTTGAGTTTGCCCATGCGGCTGAAGGCATGTCGTCCGAGATGGTTCAGAATGGCAGCCTGATTCAGAGAGACCACGCCTTGCGGCATGCCAATCTGCGTCAATGCGTTGACCAAACGACTTCCAAAGTCCACTACCGGGATTCCAGCAGTCACGGGAAGTACAGCGACGGTGCGCAGATTGACTGTCGAGGACACATTCGCGCGAGTGGCCTTCGTCCCACGCTCTTTACTCTGTTCATGAAGTGGGTCATCAACCAAAGCTCGCATGCGGGACGCGATGATCTTTGAGATCTTGATCGTGATGCCAGGATGTTCTAGTGCCAGACTGTTAAATAGCGTCTTCGGAAACTTCGCAAGCTCTGTATCTCGGATGGCATGTAGTGAACCCGGTCGTGATGATTCTGTGAGCACTTCGAGTTCACCGACGCTGTCACCTTGTCCGTATTCACCAATGACCTTTACGGCGCTGTTCTCGGCGTCGCGGATGGCGCGCAATCTTCCGTTCAAGACGATGTAAATAGCATCGCTCTCATCTCCTTGGTTGTAGATCACTTGACCTGCGTTTACTTGAACCCATTCCAAAGCGAAATCGATATGCTGGATCAGCCTTGGTAGAAGTGTTGTAAGGCGTTTCGCGATTGTGAGCAATACCACCGGGTAACGTTCGACGATCCGCTCAATGGCTGAGCGAGGCAGGAAACCTACGTAGACATCGGTCTTGGCTGTGACATCGACGAAAGATCGGTTCGATGATACTGCTCCAAGATAGCCAGCTAGTCCACCAGGCTTGGTCATGAATAGACTCCTTCTTGTGCGCTTCTTCTTGGTACCATCGGCAGCAGTTCGCGAAGGGGTGCTTGATCCAGGCGGGCGGGATGATGGGCCGAAGAGGTCATCTTCGGTATAGCCTGGCCCGTTAGGAAGGGTCCCTAGTACGTTGGATTCAGGTGCGTCTTCCTCCACAGGCACGCTCACGTCCAAGAACCCATCAATCACGTAATACAGGCCAGGGTTCCTCTCTCCCTGTTCCACCAGCACAGAGTCTTTGGGGAAGAAGACGATTTCCACATCATTGACGATCTCTTCCAGAATGTTGTGTGGGCCGGCAGCGCTCATACTGGACATGCCAGAGGCTGATGCTATAGACTCCGTGTCTCCATCCTTGGAGCCTGCGTACGGGTCCATGAAGCCAAATGCATTTGTGAACACAGCCTTCTGTCTCCTGGCATCGAAGGAGACAAGCTGAGGTGACTGCTCCACTGACGCGGTCGGCTTAGGCATGGGGTTCTCTGGGTTGATGAGTCCAATAGCCTTGAACATACATCCCAGTATAGACTCCCTGAACACAGTTGCTTCATCAATAGATTCTTGCCGGTGCAATGTTTTTGGGCGCAGCGACGGAGATGCGAAAGGGTTGAAATTGCTGGCGTCCAACGGTGTACGATTGTCCCGCCGTTCCTGCTGATGTTGGTATGGTTGTGAGAAGCTGCTGCGGCCACTCCGGCCAGTTCCCCGTGCCATTTGTGAATTGGTCAACAGGTCACCTGCGCTGATCCGGTCGTTGCGTGGTCCTTGATCTGGGGAAGTGATTTTGGGTAACGCTTCGTTATTTGCGTTCGCGTTGGCCCCACGAGCGGCGGCAAGGCGGGCTTGCGCAGCGGTTCCTCTTCTAAGGGATACGCTGGACCTTCGTCGTCGGCCGGCGCCGGGGTTGTGTAACGCGATGCCTTTCATTCCCTCATCTGAGCCAATGCGCTCCGTCTCCTTCGCAAACTTCTCCTTCAGTCGCTCAAGTGGAGCATCACGCAGAAAGCCGGGAAGATCGTATGTAGTATACTTATTCATGAGCTTCTCCGTGCGGAGGACCTCATTCGTCAGACTGAGATAAGCATGACTGGTTGCGAGCGTAACTCTTTGAAGGCGCGTAAGGATGACCTGAACAATGTGCGCCGTTGCTTTGGGGTATATGCGCGTCAGTCGACGAAATGCAGTGGCTGGGATTATAGCGATGGTTGTGTCTACAGTCGCACGCGCCACAATGTCTGGGTGGGCAGATTTAGGCTTCGCAGGGCGCGAAGGTGACCCTCGAGTTTTGCTGTGCTTGAGTCGCTCATCACCAAGTCCGTCTAGATCCAAGGACAGAGGCGGCACGGCTTGAAGGCGCCCGCCTGCTGTTGGACTGTTCAGAGTCGATGTTCTTCGATGCCCGAACTTGGCCTCAGGGACTTGGTTTGGTGTGTGCGGTCTTGAATCGTCGAATGCAAAGCTACTGTTCCGTGACATAGATGGCCTTACATCCTGCTGAGGCGATCCTGGGAAGCTTGGACGCGTGTCCTCATCTTCGTCATGACGCAGCTTCACATCTTCTGTGAACAGAGAGAGAATGGAGAATAACGAAGACATTGGGGCTCCGTTCTTGACTTCAGTAAGAAGTTGATAGCCCTGCCGGTGGCCCTGGTTCGCGCCGTCGCCGGATGACTCCCCTCCCATATCGTCTTCATCGGAATCCGAATCATTTCGGTTCGACTTGACAAAGATCTGGACCAAGCCATCTACTACCAGACAAAAGCCTTTCTCTTCTTCCAAGAGAATTGTCTCGCCAGCCACCAACCGACGGGTCTGCATCGTGCGTGTTAGTTCATGGAAGACTGGGCGCTCCAAGTAACCGAACACTTTGATTGCGCTCAAGAATTCATCCAAGTAGTTGGACAGGCCGCGCTTGGAGTCATTTTCGGCGCTGTCAGGAAATACTTCGACCTGTGGTTCTTCACGCTGCGGTTCAGGCGGTAGTCGTGCGTACATCGTCATGTATCGGTACCTCACGAAGTAACTGACGGTGGACACGACAAAGACGACGACGAGCATCCTACAAATGTTTAGCTAAGATATGTGTTGGGGGTTGACAACGTACAGAGTTGTGAAGTTCATGGTGAAGGTCAAGCTCATAGAAAACAGCGTGAATAGCCATGTCGGCAGGGTATAGGTAATCCAGTACAAGACGGTGGGCAGGACACTGAAGATGGACAGAATGACACGGCCCAATAGACCAAAGCTGGTCGACGGCGTGGTGTCAGCGGGCTTCATGCCGAGTACAGAGTTGGAGAGCGCCTCTGCTGTGTTATACACTGCTGCTTTGGAAACATCCGCCAGTGACCGAGAAGTGGCAGTTCCCGAGACTGCCATGGTGGCCATGGTGGGCGAGGAAAGATCAGTGCCGAATTCGGACCGTCACGAGTCAATCTTCGAGACGTTTCTAGAGTCGCTAATCTAGGGCGGTAAAGACAGGAATCCCATGATATGCCGTGCAGCGGGCACGTTGAAATCCGCGGGTATGTACTGGGGGCGCTTGCATGTGGGGTGCCACTGCCAGCTTGTGAAAGGCCGGGCCCGTGCATCGATTAGCGCGGAAGTCGCGAAACTCCACCGCGGCCTGGAGCTCTCACTCGCGCGCCGGAGCTTGTAAACATCACCCATTGCGCCACCATGCCGCCCTTCAAAGATGACCAGATAATCGTGAGTCTCACGTGCACTCGAAGCAACGCATATGCGCTAACCGCCTTAGATCATTGCGCCGGGCTCGGAGACGACAGTCGCGCAGCTGGGGCTCCCCGAGTCTTTCACGCCCGCGCGTCTTCGCGTGAGATCGCGCATGTTCCCTGCAGAGAAGGAAGGTGAATTCGAGCCCTACAAGATCCGGAGAAAGCAAGATCAACCGGCCGCGACGAATGGCGACCCCACCGACGAATCGCATGAAGAAAAGAAGCCCACCGAGGGCGACGATGATGTAGTGTGGGAAGAAGACCGCGTTTCGGAAGAAGGCGCGATATGGCCCATTCAGCAAGGCCGCATCGTTGACTGGCCATGCTTCTTCGCCCTCATCACGCACACCTACAACTCTCTGAACCCGCCCTTCCACACTCCGATCCTCCTCATCACCCAACCAGCATGGACTCCGCGAGAGCACGAGAAGCTCACCCAGTTCTTCTTCGAGAAGTTCAAGGTGCCCGCGTTCGGGCTTATGGATGCGGCATTGGCAACGACATGGGCATACGGTGTACACACAGCGACAGTGATAGACGTTGGCAAAGACAAGGCAGACATCACCGCTGTCAGCGAGTTCATCCCGCACACCCAGGGTCGCGTCGTCTCACTGGAAGGATGTGGAGGCGAGGCCTTTACCCAAGGGCTCTTGTCTAAGCTCAAGTCCAAGGGTCTCAACCGCGACATGTGTGAACAACTGAAGAGATCACCCATCTGCGAACTTCTGCCCCCGGGTGTTCCGCTACCAGGGCCAGGAGATGCGGCTACCAAAGACGCAGCGACCAACCCTGCAGCGCTCGCATCAACGGGCGCAACCGGTCCTGGCGCAGCAGCAGCCGCCTCCATTGGAAACGTGCCACGAGGGCCTGGTATCGATACGGAGGTCGGCGAAGACGCGAGTCTTGAAGAGAGTGAAGGTGTCTTGGATGTCGCAAGCATCGTCGCTGGCGGCAAGATGTCTGAGTACCTTGCTAAGAAGGAGAAGGAGAAGCAGGAAAAGGCCAATGCGAAAAAGAAGGGTGGTCCGGCTCCAGCAGCCAACAAGCCGGTCAGGTTACCCAACTCCCGACTGGAGAAGGCTACATTCCTCTACGAAGATCACGCGCTTCTGGACACTTTGAAGAACATGAACCTCAATACCCAGGAGATGGCAGATGCGAAGGGCGCTCTGGACGAAGGGCCAAACAGGAAGGGACAAGAGAATGGAGAGAACGGCGAGCCTACATCCGCAACCGAAGCGAACGGCACCAGCGAATCTGGTGCTACCGGCAAACGCACAGGATCGATAAGACGTGAGATCGAGGTTGGCACCGAGCGATTCATGGCAGATGGTGATGGTACGCTGGAGAAGATTGCAGACGCTGTGCACCGAGCTATATCGTCCATCGACGAGGTTGGCAAACGAAGTGATCTATGGGAACAGCTCATCGTCTGCGGTAACGGTTCAAAACTACGAGGTAAGTCATGTACCATGTTTCAGCAATCATCGTGCATCCACTGACATCTATATAGGCTTCAAAGAGTCGCTCCTCCAAACCATCCAGACTAAGTATCTGGTCTCGCCGTCCTCCGCCACAATCTTCACATCCGAGATCCCATCCAACGTGTCAACGCCCATGGGAACCGGGGCGAACACACCACAGCCCCAGCTTGGCCCGCACGGCGGCTCCCAAGTCAACCCGCTCCTCCTTGCAGCCACAACTGCTCAGACACAACATATGATGCCACACGGAGGCATGCCTGGCATGGGAGGTAACACCCACTCATCGCACGGCCAAACACCCACATCAATCAAGTTCATCAAGCCGCCGGAGTACTTCCCCGAGTTCAAGGACGTTGGTTTTGATGAGTCAGCCTTCTTGGGCGCTCAGGTCGCAGCCAAGGTCATCTTCGTTGTCGATCAGGGTCAAAGTAAGGGTTACATGACCCGTCCCGATTACAACGACCAGGGTCCACAGGGTATCCACGATTACAGCCTCTAATCCGAGATTTTGGTACTTGGATTACGAAGTCGGCTTTGATAAGCAAGGCCTTGTGTTACTTTTGCAACGCAGCCATTTTGTGGAGTTTAGGCACGGTTTATGGATATCCCGGCGTTGCCAAAAAGGAAAGCCTGGGGTCAAGTTTGATGAAACGAAATAGGCGATTGTAGCGATAGGCTAGCGGCGCATTGCGAGATGCAACCTTCAAATCCTATTTTCATGACCACCTACCCGTCCCTTTCTCTCCTTTTTCACTCGTCAACTCTGTGGGAGTGAAACGCCCATTTTGTTTCTTCTGGTAGTGTGGCATCGGAGTACGCCGATAGCCCTGGGGGCTCCGCTCCGCTCCCCACGTGCTAGGCATTAGCGAGTGGCTAACCGGATGTAGCCGTTCTTACGTCTGGCAACTGATAAAGGTCGCCAGTGCCACTCGATTTATATTGCTCTTGTCTTGATTGTCTTTTCGTTCGTTTTGCCAAATCTCCGACATTCACGGGTTGTGTAAAGTACAAGTTCATTTCGACAACCGCCCTGTTCGCGAAGTTCTACACTAGAGGCTGCGTCTCGGTACTTGCTCCGATCTGTTGCCGCGGCTAGAACAGGTCTTCACATCCACCGAATACAAACGCGCAACTCGAACTTAAAAAGGGGGAATTTTGACGGAAAGAGCACACCTACATCATCATGGCAGCCTCATCACCCATATCGAATACGGTTTACGTCGGCCCCTTCGTGCACAGCGAATCGCTCTCAACACTCGAGATCCAGGAACGCGGCGCCATCTTCGTAGACTCTAACGGCATAATCCGCTTTATCGAAAAAGATATCCAAGAAGGCGACCTCCCCAGTCTCATCCAGCAAAAAGGCGACTCATGGACAGACGCGAAAATCGTCGAGATACCCGGCACTGGCTTCTTCTTCCCCGGCTTCATAGACACACACGTCCACGCCCCCCAACATCCCAACACCGGCCTTTTCGGAAAGACGACATTACTGGATTGGCTACAGAAATACACATTCCCCATGGAATCCTCCTTCTCAAAACTCCCCCTCGCACACCGCGTCTACCAAACCTTCGTCTCACGAACCCTATCCCACGGCACAACAACAGCCGCCTACTACGCCACAATCCACGTCCCCGCCACCAACGCCCTCGCAGACATATGTCTTGCGCGCGGTCAAAGAGCACTAGTAGGCCGCGTATGCATGAACAGCGATCTAAGCCCTGAGTACTACAGAGACTCAAGCACCGAAACAAGTTACGCAGATTCAAAATCCAGTATCGACTACATCCGCTCCATCGACCCCAAAGGCGAGATTGTAAAACCCATCATCACACCCCGTTTTGCGCCGAGTTGTTCACCGGATTGCCTGACTGCTATGGGGAAATTGGCGAAAGAAACGGATACGCATGTTCAGACGCATATCTCAGAGAACAAAGGCGAGATCGAACTTGTCAAGGAATTATTCCCTGATAGCAAAAGTTACGCAGATGTATACGACACCCACGGCCTGTTGACAGACAAAACCATCCTAGCCCACGCCGTCCATCTCACCCCTGAAGAACGCAAACTAGTTCTAAAGCGCAAGAGCAAGATATCGCATTGTCCGGCGTCGAACACGGCGATCACATCGGGCTGTGCGCCGATCCGCGATTTACTGGAAGAAGGACACACGATCGGTCTGGGTACAGATGTCTCGGGCGGAAACTCGCCATCGGTATTAGAAAATGTGCGGCAGGCGATATGGGTGTCGCGGCATCTGTGTATTCAGACTTCGAAAGATAAAGCGAAGCTGTCAACGGAGGAAGCGTTGTTTCTTGCTACGAGGGGTGGGGCGGCAGTCGTGGGGATGCAGGATAAGGTTGGAGGTTTTGAAGTGGGGATGGAGTGGGATGCGCAAATGATTAGTCTGGGGGTTGTTGGTGAGGATGGTTGTCGGGATGGGGCGTTTGAGGAGGGGCCGGTTGATGTGTTTGGCTGGGAGAGCTGGTCGGATTTGGTGGAGAAGTGGGTGTATAGTGGGGATGATCGGAATACGGTGGCTGTGTGGGTGAAGGGGAGGTTGGTGCATAGGACGGGGAGGTTTGCTGGGGTGGAGAGGGTTGCGACGCCTTGATGTGACGTAGTTGTCTTCAGTGTTTTCTGCTGAAGTGATTTGCGCGAACATGTCCTCCGCGAAAGCATGTAACCTTTAGGCCATTACTCTAGCGAAGCCTGTCGACATGTGTGTATGGTGGGTCCTAATTTCAAATTGTGACATATACAAGTCCCAGTTGAGTGGACTTGTCTACATTACATATGGCTTCTAAAAAATTATTAAAAACAAAGTTAGTTATAAGCTTAGAGCTTAGCAAGCTAAGGCACTAACCCTAACGCCCTAACTAATAGATTGTGTACAAATATTTAGTTCTAGTCTTTTGTGTAATTAGATAGGTAGGTAGGATACTTATTAAATCTAGAGAATTATAATTTAGTAATACCTAAGGCAGCTTATATTTAGAGATAAAAACTACTATACATTACATATGGCAAGACCCAGTGTGTTAATCTAAGCTGCTTGTCGGTTTCCCACTCAGACCATCTGACGCCTAGAGCTTCAGACATAACAACAACAAATTCTCTGATGACAGCAGTGCCTTTCAGCCGTGACCTGTGAGTCCAACTATAACGAAGTAGTTTGACGAGAAGGTCCTGCGGTTTGATATCGTAGTCGATTCCAAAGTCGGCCCCATCCTCCACTAGCCCCCATACCCCATAAACTTTGTCAAGTCTGTTTGAAGCTTTAAGATCACAAAAAGAAACCAAATGCTCGACGAAATCTGCATTGCCTTTGCCTGAATGATACGACAGTCTTGCACGAACGAGCTTGCTTGCCCCAGAGGTTTTGAACTCGGTAATGGTGCCGGGGAAGCTCGTCGCTTGAAGATGCTGTATATCGAAGTTCAGATTCTCCACCGCGCGCCAATCACATTGCCTTGATCCACATAATACCACAAGGTTTTTCGCTAGGAATACCTCCTGTACAATCCAGATTCTCGACCAATACGGCTTGTTATAAAGCGTCAATACAGCTTGTGCTTGCAGTTTGCTCCATGGAAATTGTTCCGACTTTTGTTCAAAGCTCATCTGCACAGCCAAGCGGTCGCAGTGAACCTCAGGATTGCCAGGGCTTTCATGCGATGTTCTTCCAGAGACTGTTTGCGAAGTCACATCGTGATAACAAGCCTCAGGGTAGTCAGGAGTCTCAAGTGGTGCTCTTCTAGACACTATTTGCGCAGTCACGTCGTCGTAGTACGCCTTGGCAGAGTAGGTATTTCCTCCGGATCGATTTCCAGGAATTGTTGGTTCACACATGTGGTCGTAATAAGCCTGGGTATACTGTATACCGGTGTGCCAAGGGTGGGCAGTGACTGTTACAAGCTGTTGCCGCTGGCTCAAAAAGTCCATAGCTATGTCGCTCGTCGCCTGTCTATCTGCCTCGCCCAGCCAGATTGAAACAGAATGGGCATTGCTGTA
Source organism: Alternaria hordeiaustralica (assembly GCF_023758085.1). NCBI lineage: Eukaryota > Fungi > Ascomycota > Dothideomycetes > Pleosporales > Pleosporaceae > Alternaria > Alternaria hordeiaustralica. Next base: position 3,757,278 of record NW_026056773.1, on the reverse strand, counting down.
GATTTGTCGCATCATTTGCACCTGATGGTTCCGTTCCAACACACTCTCCTGGTCAATACAGACAGCATCGATCCAATACATGCCGAATCTGCTTTGAAGACGCATCTGCTCCAGGAACGTCCACAGACTGCGACCAACAGAAAAGCAAGCACCGTTCAGTTCGATGATTTCGTGTTTTATTTTCGGACCCCAAGTGTATGAAAGAGCGGTATATGATGGTGGATTCGAGTCGAAGGAATAGGCGCGGAGGATGCATCGTATAGGATCTGAGAGGCTGTTGGGTTGCAGTTCGACGAGTCTGAACTCCTGGCTTCCCTTGTGCCGACTGAGCGGCGCGTCGGTGTAAGGACCGCTCATGCTTGCGAGCGGGACTAGCGATAACGCGCGTTTTGTACAATCAACCGCCCCGCTAAAGCGCGCCAGTATATGACCATGTAATCAGCTTCTGGTCGTACCACTGCGGAAGGTAGGATACTGCAAACGCGATGTCCTCTGCGGGCTGAGATCGTCACGAGTCGCGTCAGCCTCGCACGCTCATACTTCAAGTTTCATTAAAAAGGGCGTTCACAGTATGGCCGTTGTAATCTCTTCGTGTAGGGAAAGGGTCTGTCGCGACCTTGATGATGGAAGGCGATGAAGTGGTAGAGAGGCTGCACTATTGTTTGCATCAGGCAGTGCTGTATTTGATGGCGCTGCAGCGTGGCAGTGCAATGCCTGCTGCAGGCTTGAGTAACTACGTAAGTGTTTAGTATTAAAAAACTGTCGCTAGTGGCCCGTCAGCATTCGCAGGCGTGGTGAAGGGATATGGTAGGCTGTGAAAGGTGCTTGTCCGGACGGTCAGCCCCGGGTGAAGTGGGGTTGCGCTTGGACCTTCACGCGAAGTCCTCTAGCTGAACTCGCCGCCTGCCCAGGTGGGCATCATCGCAATCTTGGAACCGCTACGACGCGTTGTTATAACACGAACGCGTCACACGCTCTGCGGTACTTCTCCCAGACACAGCAGTAACCTTGCATCCTGGGCAATATATTTAATAGTTCAATTCGGCGATGAAAAACCTTACTTCTTTAATCCAAGCTCCATTAGCGCCTTCTTACCCTTCGTACCCTCCTCTTCCCACCACAACCCTCTTATCTCCAAACCTGCCTTTCCAAACAAGTCCTTCCACTGCGCCTCGGTGCGTTCTGACGAGCCCAAGTTCATCATCTGCCAGTCCATCTTGGCATCGAAATGCACAACCTCCGCCTCCGTCTCTGGTAGGATGACCTCGTGAATCAACACCACACTATCCTCAGCCATCGAGTTCACGATGTTTGTCAGGATGGTAAGTGCCTGCATCTCTGGCCAGTCGTGTAGAAGCATGCGCAGGTAGAAAGCCTTGGTGCCCTTGACAACCGGTGGGAAGGGATCGAAGAAACTGTGTCCGACCGTTACAACGCCATCAGGTAGACCTTTAGCCTGCGCGATAACGCTCGGAAGATCCAACAGCATGCGCACACCCGGCAACCCTTCCGCCCGCTCGCAGAACTTGACTACTTGATGGCCTACGCCGCCGCCAACATCGACGAACAGAGGGCGCGAGGGTTCGGTAATGGCGAGGCGCTCCTTGACCGGGTACGATTGCACAAACTTGTTGTGCTCACCTGGCTTCACCAGCGTCATCGTTTCGTTGAATGCGTCGAACATCTTCTTATTTTCTGGCTTGTTCATGAAGTCAAAGTAGGTCTCGCCTTTGCAGCCATAGGCGAAGCAGAAGGGGCTGTCGCGCGCATCTACAGGGTGCTTGTACCCATTTGCGGCGAAGTAATCGGGGAACTTGACGGCCGAACGGAAGTGGTAGTGGAAGTGGATGATGGCGCTGCGCAGGGGCGCGCCCTTTGCTATGGCTCGGCCGAAGGCAGTTGGGGTGTAGCGTTGTGGAGAGTCAGATGTTGAGGTGAAAACTTCGGGTACTAGCATCTTGAGAATGCGGTCTTGATTGGATCAGTAAGTGATGCTTTGTGATATTTTGGACGGAAGAAAACTTACTGATTAATCTTAGGTCTGCTTTGCTCTTCTCTGCCAGCTCGGCGGCGGTAATGGGCCCATTGTTTGCTATGGCGATGTCGACAAGGTTGAGGTCAACGGCGAGGATGATCACTATTGGGTCGTAAATTGCCTAGCATCGTCAGTCCTGTGTTATGGTGTAGTGGGTATGTATGCGGTATGGAGAATGGATATCAATATCGAAAAGACGCACGAAGAAATGACGCAGAAACTTGTCCATGGGTGTCTCCAGGGCTTGTGTGAGTTTCTCGGAAGCCTGCAGTAAGGCGAGCCGGTCAGCCTCCTCGAGACCTGCTGGCCCCTTACTAGCAAGAGCGAGGATATCCTGAGCGAGTGTCATGTCCGATGTTGTGTTTATTCTCCTTTGGGGTGGAAGATGGGTAACTTTGGCAGTTTCTTTTAGGCCTGCAGCCGCTTGAAGCAGTACTTATGCCAACGCGCTCGGTATGTATCTTCAACTTGATCGACAGCAAAGAGACAGCTGTTCCAAGTAGACCACGAGTCTACACGGTACGGCCGTACTTGACATGCCCTACAACTTTTACCAGACTTGGACTATCCATCGTAAATCGCGGCGAAAGCAGCCTCGCGCCCAACGTGCTCACACTATGCCAAGTGTACCAATCCATCAAACCTACCGCGATACATGTGCAGACCTAGTGCCCATACTCGTCTTGGAATGCACCGATTTTATGAATGCACCGAGTGTGCGAATATACCGAGAATGGAAATAAGCCGCATGTGATGAATGTATCTAGATAGATACCTGGGTACCACTTCTAAGGAAAAATGCTTATTCAATAGTACTAGATCAGCTCTCCATGCAAACGAAGTGCATGCCGTATGAGGTCGAGGATGTTCGCCAGAACACAATGCCATGCTGGAATCCCTCGCGTCTCGCATCTTACGGAGAAATTTGAGTCTGCACGTGCCAACAGCCCCACCCGCACCTTCCCGAGGTCCTCTAATCCAAACACACGACAAGTTGTTTCTTCATGAAACACCCAGCCTCATGTGTTTACTATTCACGAAATAGACGTAGCAGTTGTTCCCGCAAACGTGGAACCTGCATTACGCGATAGATCATTGCGAACAATCCTACTTCGGTTCGCAATGTCCGATTTGACCCACCACTTCCTGGCCGCCTCAGGGTCAACAATCCTATACGCGTATTCCGTGAAAATGATTGTACGACATGTACGACGTTCATAGTATAACAGGTGTGATGTGCAGCTGTTGGGTTGACTGAGAAACCGACCATTCACATTCATTTTGTTTCGCTCTCTGTTTGTTTCTTTATCTTCATTGTCACTCGTTTATATCACCGCCATGGTGAACTTCAATTCCATTATCGCATTTTCAGCTTTCGGTCTGGGTGCGCTGGCACACCCAACAATCAAGCATATCGACCGTCGCTTTTGTTCGCTCGAACAGCGCAGCGTCTTCGCCCGCGCGGAAGATTCGACTTCACCCGCACCAATTCCCAAAGCGACGACATGGAACCCGCCTTCCGACATGGTCACCGGTCTAGACCAGGTATGGAAGCAGACCATGAAGGAGAACCCCCAAGGCCTTCAAGACAAGAACTGGATCATTGATCAGATGATGGCCAACAACGGGAGTATCAACTACTGTGTCCGCTGGAACCACTCGGGTAAAAGCACTGCGAGTGCGCGCGCATCCACCGTCAAAGCTTTGCAGCGCTCGATGCAGAAGTGGTTCGACGTACTCGTTGGATTCGAAGGATTCCCCCTTACTGAACTCAATGTTAACGTTGTCGGCTACGCTGTCAAGGACAAGAACGTCATCGAGGGTGATGTTACCGGGCTAGACATCTACACTACCACCGATGGCGACGGCGTACCCGAGTGCGATACTCGCTGCTATCGCGCCGCTCATTTGGATGGCGACATGAGCCAGTGCCCCGGTGGTGAGGCCAGCCGCTACGACATCAGCCTATGGCTTGATGAGAGTCTTGAGGGCCAGATGGGCGGCTACGGATACAACTGGGGAGAGGAGATTGGTCCGGACTACTTCCTGAACAACATCGACCAGGAAAATATTCACATCTTGCTCCACGAGATGGGCCACGGCTTCGGTCTTCTAGGTATGTTGTCGATCTCTTTCGTAACGATTGGTACTAAACATATACTAGACTTCTACGATTGGGTGCCCCAGGGTCAGACCAACTTCATCATGATGGCCGGTAGCGCCATGGAGATCACCGAGTTCGATGCTTGGATGCTGAGGGATTGGTGGAGGAAGTTGAAGGCAGAGCGCAAGTGGTAGGCCACTACGTTCGTGAGATGTCGGTACCCCGCGCATGGATACATGTTCAAACTTCCGCGGTAGGGTGACAACTGTGAGGTCTGGTGGAGTGGTGTTGTTTCGTTCTCCTGTACATATATTATCAGTTTGGTATGCGAAATAAGTTCTGCTGCTAGTTATGGCCGATCTCGAGAAAGTGTTGAACCGGATGATCAAACTATATTGATTTTTCCAGCATGCCGAGAATTTTGCGTGAAGGCTTCGCCATCCATCAACCCGTAAACAAAGCAGTCACCTATCAAGCGAAAGCTATCACCCACTGGCCTATCGCTAGGGCCTGAAACTTCTCCATCACCATTCGCAGTGACTAATCCATCTTTCCGGACGATGAACGGCACATTTCCGCCCTTGAAAACATGCACTCTATCGCCCACGACGGTCGTTCTTGGGCCAATACCCATGTATCCAGATTTGGTAAGGAAAAAACGTCGGGACGCTGTCGCAGTTTTGAGAGCGTGATGTACCCCAGATATGCCTTCATCAAGGTCGCGCTGCGAAAACGAAGCTGTTCGAGAGAACGTGTCTCGTGAGATGCATCGAGACCACATACTCCACGCCCTATAGGACTCGTAATCGTCTTTTGTAGCTCGGCGATAAGAGCTCTTCGTATCGCGAGTATTCGGAGCAGTACCCGTTCGTATCAAATCCCCGACCAATGTCCGCCAAAAGACATTCTGATATAGCTCACCAGTAGGATATGGCTTTGAGTCTTGCAGGAAGAGATTAGTGAGCAGCTTCCAGGACTTTATGACGGCGTATGTATCGCTGATCTGTGTATGTCGGCTAACCTCACCAATAGTGGACACGTAGTCGATGTACACAGCCTCAAGCTCTAGTGCATTATTCTCCGGATGGTACCGAACTGGGCCTTCACGGTTACCGCTTGCGTTGTACATGTTCAATGAGCCGACTCTTTCTATTTCAACCGGAAGACATGGTAGCGACCAGTCCATTACCCAAGAAGGAAGACCTTCAAGACGTTTGCGATTCAGGACAGCTTCAAGGTCTCCTGCAAGGACTGAGAGCGATCCTGTTCGTCGTAGGTTGCCCCAAGTCGTGCGAGTGAAGATTTTCGTCGCATCGCTATTGTAATCGGGAACCAAGGCTGGCAAGCCTTGCCAGTCCGTAGTCAATCCGAGGAGAGCAAAAACTTTGTCTCGTTTGTCAGTCGCCTGTAGGGGTCGAAACTTCCAAAGCAGATCCAGCAACGTCGCCTTTTCGGAGCTACTCTCGTGACAACGTCTTGTCTCTTCGATTCGAAGCACGAAGTTGCTGAACTGATCCAGTGTGTCTTGCCCATAGAGCGTCCCAGCCAGATCCAGGCACAAGGTGTGACGCTGCTGGACATAATTAATGGCGGCGCTAGCGAACATTGACCAGGGGGCTGAAAGCATGCCGTAATGTACCGTGGCGTTTCTCGAGAGTACGGTCTCTTGGATGACCCAAATGCGCTGCCACTGCCAGCTCTATTGTCAGTTCAGACCAAATGAAGACAACGTGGATAATCACCCAAGCCCTTTTCATTAATCTTGCGAGACCGTCCCACACCCTAAGAGACTGTGACCCATGCCAACGGCTGTTTGTCGCAATCAGGCCATGTCTCCTTGGATATTCGATGCGTTCCGATATAGTGGCTTTGTTCCGATCCAGCAAATTGAGTAGAGGGTACGAGATGTCTTCGGCAAAGTCCTGGATTACACAAAACGCACCGAAAATATCCGGCCCTGTGTTCGCCGCGGGTGTGTCTGCCAGTGCGACCAACGGTGCTACCTTACAAGTGTGCTCAAAATCGAGCATAAACTCCTGCCGCAGGTCGCTGTCTCTGGAATCACCTGTCCACGCTATCTCGGAAGCATTGCCTTTCAAAAAGCGGGAGCCAATATCCTCACCGAGCGTTGGTTCGCCAAGCCATATGATCGTCTCGCGACTGTTGCTGTATATATCACCCATCAAGCCAACTTGTTTAGTTCTCTCCGAAGCATCTGATTGATTAATACACAGCGCGTCCGCCCAGAGCAGAACCTCATGGTCCGGTTGTCGAAGTTTGCGCAGAGCCGTGGAAAGATTCTCAGAAACAGAAACTGGCTTCCCGTTGCACGTTATCAGAACCTGGCGAGCGACGCCTTCGGAACCCCACGTGTACGAAATTGCGATATAGCGCCCTCGAACATCGTCAATGGAAGAGGCCTGGAGCTCTGCGCGAATGGCATCCTCCCCGGCGCCAGGGTGAAGGTGTAGCACACGGATTGCACGCGTCGCAGCATCGAGAGGGAGGTAAATATCTTTCTTAGTCTTCCTGGCGCGTCTTCTGAGCTTGGACGCGATGCGCCGGGCCATGGCGGGTGGAGTGTGGACAGTTGTCATTCAGCTGAGAATGCCCTGTGCTTACGCTTCGTGATGGCGCGACTCAGCCACTCACAGATTGGGCGGCCTAACCGCAAGCTGACGGCCAGCTCCAAAGTCTCGCGATAGAACAGCTCCTGGGAACATTGTTGGACGGGTTCGATGCGATCGGCAATATTTGGCATCCGATGAATGATAAGGCGACAAGTTTAGTCTCCAGGGCTTCGTTGGGATGTCAGCCGTGACGTCACATGCGCACGATCCCGACAGCTTCGGCTCTAATCGCCTGCGGTGCTCGAAATCGACGCGTCCTCATCATTTGCCAAGGACCACAACGACGCATCAAACCTTTGTTCAACCACATCGTTCCCAGACTCTCTCGCTACCTGATGGACATTGAATGAAGCTATGAAACTGTCGCGCAAGTATGCTGGGCGACTCAGCTAGCGCCCGCAAAAGGAGCGTATGACGAGCGATCGCAGCAGCTAGCCCGTGCCTAGCGGTGTAGAAAAAGGTAAAAGAGACGAACGGGCGGCGTCCCGTGGAAGTCTCTAGTGCCAATAATGCTTGATCGGCATGGCTTTGTACCTTGTTTTAGGACTGCTTTAAGGCCGACGTGCCTTGAACACGTCGGGTGCTGCTCCGTTATCACGTTCCTACTCTTCTCTCGATAGCAGGACATGCTATCGACAAACCTCCGTCGAGCTACCGTTGCGCTTTTAGCTTCGATCCGCTTAGTTCATTGTTCCACCAGCAGTGAACATGAACAGTTCAAGGGCGTAACATGGGATGACCAGAATTGGGTTATAGCGACACATGCCCTGGACCAAGGCCACTACCAGTCCCGCCTAACGCTTGCAAATGGCTACTTTGGCATCAATGTAGCATTGGCAGGACCTTTTTTCGAAGTGGATGAGCCAGTGGACGGCGACGTTATAAGTGGGTGGCCGCTGTTCAGCAGACGACAAGCTTTCTCGACCATCGCAGGCTTCTGGAATAGTCAGCCACGAACAAACGGAACGAACTACCCTTGGCTGTATCAGTATGGGTGGGAGAGCTTTACTGCTGGCATCCCACATGCTAGTGGTATCGTTGTGGAAGCCAACGGTGAATTCTTGAATGCGTCAGTCAACCCCGACCACATATCGGATTTCGTATCGAGTCTAGATGTAAAAGCTGGAATTGCAAGCTGGCGATACAATTGGCGGCCTGGTGGTTCCGGAGATGGGACAGTTGACGTGGACTATCAGATGTTTGTGCACAAGCTTTATGTCAATAAAGCAGCAGTCAGGCTAAGACTGACTGCGACACGCGACCTCAACGTGACGGTGTACGACGTTCTTGACGGTGACTGTGCTGTTCGCTCAGACTTCGTTGAGAAGAAGTTTGAAGAAGACACGCCTACGATCTGGTCCGCTGTCAGCCCGGGAAACATCACCGACGTAAAGGCTTATGTATATTCGACTCTGAGTGGCAGCGATTGGGTCAATCTTACTGCTCGTAGTGAAATAGCCGGCGGCATCTTCAGTGGCGGCAATGGCTCAACCATTGCGCAGTCTCTCCCGGTCGAACTTGTCGCCTTCCGTCCCACCGAAATCACCAAGTTCATAGGAGTTGCATCGACTGATGCTTTCCCGGATCCGCAGAATGTAGCACGCGACGCCTCACAATCCGGTGCCGAAGAGGGTTACTACAAGCTGTTGCATTCTCATATTGAAGAGTGGGAGTCTATACTAACACCGGACTCGGTTGACGATTACCACCTACCGAACGGATCTCTCCCGGAAGATCCAGACGCACGAACATTGCATATCATGGCACGAACCAACCCATTCTACTTGCTATCGAATATGGTCGGACCCAATGCTGTGGCTGCAGCCAACAACAATACAAAGCTCGACATATACAGTATTCCAGTCTGTGGGCTGGGCTCAGACTGCTACGGCGGTATGATATTCTGGGATGCAGACGTATGGATGGCCCCAGGAGTCCAAGTATCGCATCCGCAACACGCTCAGAACGTCATCAAGTATCGCGTAGAGCATTTCGATCAAGCGCAACGCAACGTCGAAACTGCGTATCAATCGAGCAAGAATCAGACTGGTAGATTTACGCCTGGAGGAGCTGTATATCCATGGACTAGCGGACGTTTCGGCAACTGCACGGGAACTGGCGCTTGCTTCGACTACGAATATCACCTTAACGGCGACATCAGCCTTGCCCTGAACAACCATTTGATCATCACTGGAGATGGAGAATACTTCAACGACACCCTCCTTCCAATTTCGAATGCCATTGCGCATTTCTTTGGCCAGTTGCTGGACTTTAACGAAACATCTGGCGCATACGAGCTCTGGAATGCTACGGACCCGGACGAATACGCCAACCAGGTCAACAACATTGCTTTTACCACTGCACTCATGCAACGTCATTTCCTCGAGACGAACGAGTTCAACAGCTGGTTTGGACGCAGCCCTAATGCTAGCTGGGCAGACAAGGCATCCAATATGCAAATTCCAATCAACGAGAATGCTGGCATCATTGTTGAGTACACTGGAATGAATGGGTCAGTAGCGGTTAAGCAAGCTGGTAAGTAACATCCACCTCTTCGACAGTTGAGTCACTAATCATAACCTCTATTTAGACGTTGTTCTGGTCGACGACCTACTACATTACCCCAACCCATACAGCTTAGCCAACCTGGACTACTACGCGGCGAAGCAGTCTCTCGATGGCCCTGCCATGACATACTCTTCGTTTGCCGTCGTCGCAAATGAAGTCTCACCATCTGGCTGCTCGAGTTTCACCTACGACGTTTACTCATCTTCGCCATACGTCCGCGCACCATGGTATCAATACTCCGAGCAACTCATCGACAACGTTGACGAGAACGGAGGAACACATCCTGCCTTCCCTTTCTTGACCGGCATGGGGGGAACTAACCGCGTTGGTATCTTCGGATATCTTGGTCTCGGCCTCTACTACGACAGGCTAGACATCGATCCCACGCTGCCGCCGCAGATCCCACATCTGAACTACCGCACCTTCTATTGGATGGGTCATGGTATCAATGCTACGTCCAACTCGACGCATACAACTTTGGCACGTCTGCCACGAGAAAATTACACTCTGCCCTCGGCGAACGCGACGTACTTTGATAAGCCCATTCCCGTCACGATCGGTACCCGCAGCAACCGTGATAACACAACGTACGAACTCGGAGACGAACCACTCGTAGTCCGCAATCGACCAATGAGCGAGATACTCACGGTCGGTGGCAACATCCTGCAATGTAAAGCCCTTCTCCCACCACCGCAAGGTAACAAGCCCGGTCAATTCCCCATCGCGGCCATCGACGGCGCTGCAAGTACGAAGTGGCAGCCCAAACTTGCAAACATCACCAGCTACCTAACCGTAGATCTCAGCGACTCATCTTTCTACCCCGTCAAAAAAGTCGTAATGGATTGGGGTAATCAGCCACCTTCACACTTCGAAGTTTACTTCTCCAATACCACTTTACCTCCATTCAAAAGTCAACCCAACTCAGAACTCGATGAAGATGTGAGGAAGGTAACAGCAGGCGAGGTGAAGATAAGTGCGCCTTGGGATCCAGTTACGGCATATGAGATCAAGACGTACATTGGCAATCAGACGAACGTCACTCTTGAGCACAGCGTTTGGAGCGGACGATATGCGCATTTGAGTATTCGAGGGAATCTCTTCGTGGAGAATGCTACGGATGGGGGGACTGTGGCGGAGTGGAGTTTGGTTAGAGAGGATTTCTGAGTTGTTGGGTTCGATGGGTGACGGAACTGCTGTACATGAATGACTGACCGCAACGTTGGTACACGTAGATTATAATGATACTCTTGTAATTAGCGGGTCTTCAATCTTGTTTCGTAACCACGAAGCTAGTACAATACCCAGCCCCAATCGTCTGGATCTCTCCTGGTATGCTGATTTCGTTCCAGAACCCGCTGACCATATCGTTCTTCATCTCAACTCCAATATTTGACAGGTCGCCACAGTTCCCATGTTTACCCCAACCCCATGATATTAATTTGCCTTCTTTCGTCACAGCGAGGATGTGATCCGACCCAACGGCAACGCTGTCCAAAAGGGGTAGATCGGGTGGTAGTAGCTTCCACATATTCTCTTTTCCCCACGCGGTAAGCGTTCCGTCGTTGAAGAGCACGAAGATGGCGTGCCATGTAGCGCCGATGTCTTTCCAGTTCTTGACGTGTTCGGGCATATTCGAGATGATGTTGAACTTGTCTTTGCCGAGTAGCTGGTGTTCACCCTCGGCTGGATCGCTGACTAAGTATGTGAAATCTTTGCCACATACCACCTTCTTGGGTTTAAACGGTATCCCTTCGATCTTGGTAGGCGCCCCGACTTTGCAGTTCAAAAGCGCATCTCCGAGTTGGCCGAGTCGACCTTTCCCCCAACCATAGACCGAACCATCTTGCATTATGACGACGTAGTGCCAAACTCCAGCTGCAAGATCAGCTACCTTGCTTGAAAGCAGAATGTGGGCAAAGGTCTCCTCAGATGTGCGCAGAGACTGGACATAGCTTTCGTCGTATAAGCCAAGCTCACCCCAGCTGTTAGAACCGTGTATTTTGATCGCGCTGTATGGAAGGTCGCCGACGTGCTGGACGGAAGCTGACGACTCGCATGTAGCGGCCGCGAAGCTGTTATCAAGGCCCAATATATGAAACAATTCGAGTCGAGGTGGGGATTTCTCCCTTTTCAGCTGACCTTTGCGATTGTCACCAACCCCGTAGACTACGCCGGTTGTAGTGAGAAACAGTGTATGATTATCGCCACCTCTTATGGATTTTATCTTATCAAGAGGAAAAGGGCTGCCGGTGGTTGTAAAACGAAGAACTCGAGTTGGAGTGCTGACTATCTCCGCTGCTGGTATTCCCAGTTGGCCTTCTCCATTACTTCCAAAGACATAGAGTTGATGAGACGAATCTTCAGGAACTGCTTCTTGAGATTTTGGAAGACGATTCGACATGCCTGGATCTCAGCACTTATATGCCGGTCAAAAGATCTCAGTGAGTGACAAATGAATCGGTTCGGCGATGAGACCGATTGATGTGACTGCCGGCAAGCAGGAAACGCTGAGATTTTATAGAACCTTCCGGCACGCGCGCAATACGCAGGGCTCCCCAATATTTACTTTCGCAACTGGGTAGTGATAATTGCAATGCCGACAATATATTCTTTCACAACGATGTGGGGTCTCGAAAAAATATCTGTGCAGGCGACATCGACTTCCACACCGGCAATTATGAGAAAGGAACGATAGATGATCTGGATCAAGATCTGAATCCTCGTGGCAAGGTTGAAGATGCGCGGCTTCTGGAGTTGACGGCGCTAGCCCGCCGCGACGCTAATCGCTTACAGGGATAGCGGGTCCGTGCGCCCACTGAATTTCGACATGCAACATCGTCGGGTAACTTCCACCCATCGACGACAGCCAAACCGACCACGCCCACCCGTACTAACCGCACGCACATTCCACAGTCGCCCAACATGGCCTCCCAGAGCGTGCAATGCTTCGGCAAGAAGAAGACCGCGACTGGTACGCAAAGCCCGCCGCCCGACACCCCAGAGCAAGAAGAAGAACAAGGCTAACAATACCGCCCACAGCTGTCGCCCACTGCAAGGTACACACGCAATGCCACGATCGAACGCGCATCCGAACAGCATACTTACGATGAAATTCTAGGCCGGAAAGGGTCTCGTCAAGGTTAACGGAAAGCCTCTTTCCCTCGTCCAGCCCGAGATCTTGCGATTCAAGGTCTACGAGCCCATCCTCATCCTCGGTGTTGACAAGTTCGGTACGCACACACGAAACCCCAGGGCGGCACACGCGGAGGAATTGCGGGCAAAATACTAACAACATGCGCAGCCGATGTCGACATCCGCGTCCGCGTCTCTGGTGGTGGACACACCTCGCAAGTCTACGCCATCCGCCAAGCCATCGCCAAATCCATCATCGCCTACTACCAAAAGTACGTCGACGAGCACTCGAAGAACCAGCTCAAGCAGGCCCTGATCCAGTACGACCGCACACTGCTTGTTGCCGACAACAGGCGGTGCGAGCCCAAGAAGTTCGGCGGTCCAGGTGCGCGCGCCAGGTACCAGAAGTCTTACCGTTAAGCGGTATCACTTTTGGGCTTGGAGAGGAGAAAGATGGAGCGGTGTATGGGGGAGCATGGAGCGGTGTTCATCCTGGGCTTTTACATGGGGTCTTCTACTGTCTACTATCTATCTCCTTAAGGACGAGGTTACGTGACATGGCGCGCAACGGCTGCCTGGTACGATCCCCCGGCTTGTGACGATACAAAATGAATACATTGGTTGCAAGAACATGGACAACGGCATGTCGAGTGTGGATGTTCATGAGATTCTCAGTGAAGCAGGATAAATGAATGCCAATCGATTGTTCCCTCGACGAAATATCTAGGCACTGAAATGGTACACGCAGAGCAAGTACAAGGCTGCAAAGACATTTTGTGAAGAGGGCAATGGACTCAATTAACGGTCTAACATACACCGTCTCCAACACCAACGCTTCCATGCATTAACACATACACACGCGCACACTAACACAAAGCTATCCAGCAGCCAACCACTTCGCCTTCTCGTCCTTCCAGGTACGCCCCTGGAGGTCAAGACTGTTGTTGGTATAGCCGTAGATTTTGAGAGGCGACGGCTTCTAACCATCGCTACCACTGCTCCTAAATGCCGCACACAGCGCGGCATACTGGTGTGTGAGATCGAGGACGTGCTGGGGTAGCGAGGTACCCTGGATGATGCTGCGGATTTTGACGGCGCCTTCTTCTTCGATGAGTTTGCGGATTGTGTAGAGGAGGGAGGGTGAGAACTGGTGAGGTTATATGTTAGTTTCGGAACGATGTTAGAAAGGGTGAAGGTAGACTTACCTCGGAGTACCATCGGTACTGCCAGGTGACCAGTCTGATCAACGCGGCTGTAACGTCCCTGACTTGTTTCCTCTCCTCGCCTAGCTTCAGGACGCCTCTCATGGCTTTTGGTGAGAACTTAATTTGCAGGCAGTTCTCGTATGCTTCCACTGCCTCCTCTGTGTGATGCAGTCTCTCGGCGAGTTCACCTAAGATCTCCCACTCCTCACTGCTCTTCTTGTACAGAAGTTGTTGCTGCCTGTACTGCGCCATCTCAGTTCGCCATATCGTGTATACGCGCAGATCCTCGTACAGGACCATGAAGAGGTTGTCGAGCCAGCGTTCGCAGAGGCGCTTGTTCTGGAAGTGTGTGTAGTTTGGTTGCGATGGGTTGCCGTTGTTTGCGGCGTCGTGTGCGTGAGGGTCTTCGCTGCCGGCTTTCACAACTTCAGAGGCGACAGTGTGCATGGGCTTCTCGAGATCGTTGACTGCTTCGGCGGCCGCAGACGATGATTCGCCGTTCGTGTTGGATATCTCAGCGGAGGAACGTTCCTCGACTTCGCCATGGTCACCATTTGTTTGCTGGGCGTGTGTGTTTGGAGAAGGAGAACGGAGCGCTGTTGTGCTGGCGCTGCGAGAATGCGGTTGCTGTGCGGTCTTTTCATGGCGGTATTCCTCCTCCATGACGAAGACTTGGCTTCGTATCTTGAGTAATTGATCCCAGCCTATCTTCTTTGTAATCTCGGTCAGCAGAATGTAGGCTTTGAGGAAGGTACCCTTGAAACCCGCAGCGTGCAGCTTCCTCAGAGTTGGGTGCACAAGCTCCATATCGTCGATGTTGGAATCTTCAATCTCGTCGCACATGGCTTCTGGCATGACAGGCAGAAAGACTCGCTGTGGCTCGGGCATCCGTGGTGCGTCCTTGTCCTGGTAGGTGAACATGGGACATGAGTTAAGAGTCAACAATGCCATGTCCCACTGCTCGAGGCTGACGTATATCTCTGCTAAGCGCGCCCATGTGCCAAACTCACTAGGTGCAGACACAACGCTCCTCTTAGCAATCTCAAGCGCCAGGTCGCCGCGGCCCTTCTTGTTGCAGAACTCGGCTTGGCAGTCGAGCAGAGAGTAATCCATGGGCAATTCTTGGATGGCCTCGTGTAGCAGTTGGACTGCCTGCACCTCCTCGTCTGCCTCGATGTATACCCGCGCCAGTAGGGAAGAGATCTCCGGATCGCGAGTTCGCAATTTCTCGAACAGATTGATGCCTGAAGTATATCTACCAGTGGTATGAATGTAGTCGAGAAGACCCGTAGTCAAGTGGTTCGAGACGAGATTTGGGACTTGAATCTCGGGATCAGATCCTAATTGCCAGCCTGAATTGCGTTAGCGGAGATATCATCATGCAAGCGAATGTCATACCGTTGAAGAACAGGCGCTCTGCTGCATCCAGAAATTTGTGCTCGCTCTCGGTACTTGTGATGGGATTGAATCTCCGCACACCAACGATCTTCTTGATCGTGTCGCCGGAGCCATCGTCGGCATAAGAATATGCGCGCAGTACGCTACACAGGTAGGTCTCTAGCCAGAGTTCGTCGGTGGCTACTCGTTTGTCGCCGCGCTCATCGATGCAGTAGCTCTCGACAGTGCCAGGGATGTAGACCTGCACGCGCATGTCCAGGCGTGAGAAGGCATTGTAGCAGCTGCTCGGTCAGCAATTGCCAGCGCCGCAAGGAGACATTCCCCTACCAATACAGCCCAGAGACGACCTTGTTTTGCTTATCGTGCGCAGAGTATGTGAGGGTGTTGATGTAGGCTGCCAAGCTGGCAGACGAGGAAGCGTCTACGCCGGAGACGTGGTGGTAGACGCCAATCTAATCACATGTCAAATTGGGATCGCGGCCACTGTGCGGTCGAAGGTACTACGGACCTGTTTTGTCGCATTCTTGATGGGCTGCTTTATCAGGTGGACCAGATCTGGCGGGCCCAGCTCTCGTAGGGTCTGCAGAGATTCCGAGCGCGCTTCGATTGCGGAGTGTAGCTCGTCCTCGTAGATTCTAGAGCCGTGTTAGAAGAGATTACAGCAGAAATGCGCCATGATGATGTGTTGTGACTCGAAAATAGCAGCAAGGATGCAGGTGGGCGCATATGTAAAACATGTGTAGATTGAAAGCTAGTAGGTTGCGCGTACTCGGGAACAGCTGGCGACGTGACCATGGCTTCAATTGGCGCCGCAAACGCGGGGGGACGATGGCGGTGAAGAGGATGCTATGGCGGGGGCGGGTTGCTGGTGGAGGGGCTTGGTATACACTTCACAGCCTGGGCGGATGTTTGTCAGGGTTTCGGTGTCCTTGCTGAGTATGGAGGGCAGGCACGGTAGCTCATCGCGGAGGACCGCAGCTGCCAAGACGGGGCATCCCTGCGCTCCATCATTCACTGTCGCGTCGCGTCACACCGAGGCCTCACGACGTGTCATAGGCCACAGCCCTGTCGCATCCCACCTTCTTTGTCCACACCATCGTCGCGCCTTCCATGGTTGCCTGCTGCTCAGGGTCTGTACCACCAATGCTGTGAAACGTCTCTCATTCGCCTGTCGGCCTTTCCCAACTGCCTACAACCACGCACCTCTCGCATCATGGTAAGTACAACCCCGGCATTCTCAACCATGCCCGCTCACATATCGCAGTCGAAAGCCTCTACATGGCATCCCTACAATGTCGAGCTCCCGGAGGAGACCGCCGAAGAAGAAGTCGACGATACCCAGGAGATCCAGATCGAAGAGGCGCTGAAACTGTACCAAACCGCCCTCAAATACCACTCCGAAGGCCCTCCATCGTTCGACAAGACCGCCGCAGCTTACAAAGCTCTCTTCGAATCAGAGATTTTCAAATACGCCGAATCTCTCTCGGAATACCAGCGACATGAGGTCTTTGGCGAAGACCTGGTGTTCGACACCATATTAGAGGATGACTACGAGGCGGGCCCCGTCCAGTCTACAGGCGCTGCCGACAGCGCCCCCAACACACTCCAGCAAATACTGCACCTGTCATACAAGAACCATGGCCAGTTTCTGCTTGAGGCGATGCAGCATTGGATCGCTACCAGTGGCGTGTCTCCGCAGATGGAGGCATGGAACAACACACGTGGCGCCCTAAACTACTTTGCCGAGGCTTTGGACAAGGAAGATACCGATCTGGATCTCTGGCTGCGTGCGGCATCTGTCGCGGCTATGCTTGGCAGCAAGCGCCTTACTCGCTACTGTCTGGAGGCAGTCTTGGATGGAAACGACGAGCAGTGGGAGAGTCTGTTACGGCTTCCTGGGCTGGAGGAGGGTTTTGCCGGACAACAATTGCGCGAGCTCGTAGGACGCCTGGAGGACAATGTCTCACTGAGCCAGGCGCCACTATCCTCGATCAAGCGCAAGAAGCTTTCCGAGACGCTGAAGAGGCGCCTGAATCCATTTCCGTTTGCGCCCCTCCCAGCCGATGTCGCCCTCGCCGAAAATCTACACAACATCAAGGTGGCACCGGAGAGCGTGACCTTGACTCCGACCAAGTGGGACTGGGCAGGAGTGGGAGACATCATAGTGCGGCAGTTCCTCTCGGAGCAACAGGGCATCACGCCTAACGTACCTTCTGGTTCCAACGTAGTCTTCAGCATACCACCCGAGAGCGAGACTCCTGAGCGCATCGAGTCTGAACCACCCGCACCAGTACAGGAAGCCTTGATGCCCGCACCTGCGCCCGCTCCGACCCCGTCGCCACAGATCGAAGAACCCAACACTACAGCGACCGAAGCGGAGAACGTACCAGAGAGGGACGGCGAAGATACCATAATGGAAGAGCAGGAGGTCGACGGTGAAGTCAGGAATGAAGAGACTGCACCTGTTGGCCCTTCCAATGCCGCACCAGTCCCGTCGCGCAAACGATCGACAGACTCTGCTGGTCTACCCGAAACCGCAGAGGGTGGAAGGTCACGCAGTAAACGCATTCGGGGTCGAGAGTCAATTCTTGAACCGACAATCGGCAACGCAGCTCAAGAGGCCAGTAAACAGCTTGATGTACAACTTGAACCATACACATACGCAGATTCATGCCTCTATGAAATCCTCAAGGACATGTATGCGAAGCTCGGTGTCGAAGGAATGAAGGACCCCGATGAGCTGCGTAAGCTGGTCATGGCGCTCCCTGACGCCACTGCTACAGATCCCATTGACAAGGCCGCTTGTGATTTCTTCACGGGACTACGAAGCGGGCACGTCAAGACTGCACAAATCCTTCTCAGTTCCGAGTCTTTCGATCTCCTCGGTGCGACTAGGGAACACGGACTCAATGCATTTCTGGGTTTTTCCAAATCAAGTTCGAGTCAGGCCTCCAATAAACCTTTGCTGGAAAACCAAGGCTTGAACGCATTCGCAAGGTCTGTCAACAACGGTTGGCTTTCGATTGAAGAAGTCGCATTCGGCTGGATCGAATCTCTGTTTACTCCAGGTTACTGCTCTACAACAGGAACTCAGCCGAGTGATCAGTCAAGCTACCTGCAGTTTAGATGGGCGGAGGATCTCAAGCGCAATGTTGTACAAGTCATTGTTCGTATTGACGAGTTCATATACGAGCGCGTGGCTGAACGCGTTAACAGCCTCAATCGGCGGATACTGGACGCTACACATCGGTCTCAGGCATATGAGCTCTCTGCCTTCGACAAGGCGCAGATAGAGATAGTGGAGGCCTTGTTCGAGCTGCATCTCGATGTCTACTCTCTTATCAAACATCCGCAAAGTGTAGTAGACGCCAGCACCCAAATCCTCCAGAGTGACCGTCTAGAAAGATGGGCTTTGCTCGCGCGGGAGGTTTTACAACTTCGATCGGACTGCAGACGAGGTCAGGGCATTGATGATCTAGGTTTGCGCCATATCTGGGCGACAGTCTTTCAAATGAGCGTCAACGACGAGGTTTTGCCGGAACATGTATTGTCTGCCATGGCACAGTTGAAAGATATGTTTGAGCCTTTGGGCGATCACACGATTCAGATACAGAACAACGCCGTCATGCCGGAACTTTCAGTCGCCGCTATTGATCAAGAACTCGTGCGCATCAGTATGAAGGACTTCTTCCTCAAAGTCTTTGACCAAGAGGAACAGGACCCAGTAACGGTTATCGAAAGCCTGGAGCCGATACTGGAGCTTGCAAACACAAACGACCCTAGTACCTCCCCGAAGCCGGACGGCTTAGAACATGACGGCGTTGATACACACAGCTCACCTACTGTAAGCATTGGTTCAGAACAGCATCTCGATCGCGCCTCGCCCGTTCTGGAAATGCGGAAGTTCCTCGACTCTGCGAATGTCAATGTCCGACTCTCCCTCTGGAATAGGTTGCGCGTCGCTTACGAAGCCATTGATTATTCTTCAAAGGTCTTGTCATGCTTCCTTAGAAGTATTGAAGCCCTTGTAGCAGATCTCAGATCTACAAACTTCCAGGAACTTCCATTGCTAGACCGTCAACACAAGCTCTTAACCCGATACCGGGTTATCGATGACATGGTCGTCAAGATAATCCGCATCATCCGAGATGACGAAGCACCATTCGCCTGCCTCCCATATGAGCATGTCCAATCGTCCATGTCCGCCATCGCAAAACTGCTACATATTATATCAGCAGCAGACATGCTCCGAGATCTGATTCGTGTCAATCACATCACCGTGCCTCGAGTAGAATCTCAGCCGAATGCAGCGTTCGCCAATATGATGTCAAGACTCGACGACATACACCTACGACTCTGGATTCTGCAGTACCATCTGTTCAAAGACGGCATGTCCCAAGATTCAGAGGCTTTCCCTACTCCTTCTGACGATTTGTTCGATTTCATCCGCCATGTGCATCATGCGACTGGTGTACGTGGCTTCTGTCACCTTTCTAACCGTCAGTTCTTGAGGCTTGCGAAGGACGAGCTACTTCGCATGGATGACATCGTTGATGGTCCCAGCCACGCTACCGAGCTCTGCCAAGTACTCCACGATATGTATGGATTGAAGCTTTTCGTCGAGCCTCTGGACTGTCAGAGCTTTCAAACTACGCCAGATGTCCTTGATAAGAAGACTGCCTTCAGCATCTTACCTTTCGCAATGTCGCAGGCTGCTAAGGTCGATCTCAAGGACCTACCTAAGACCGAGCTCAAAGGTACCATCGAGAAAGTACATGCTGCTCTTGGTCGGCCTAAACAGAACGAGGATATCACCTTTAACCGCAAAGTCATTTCCACTTACTTCAAATCGCCCGTCAATCCAGTGGCACTGTTTGGCTGTCTGAAAGGCGTTGGTTCGCTCGCCACGAAACACATTCCTGCTGACGAAGCTGTGGCTGCATCGAAGGGCTGGTACTACATGATGGGAAACATCGCGCTGAGCAAATTCCGATCGCAGAAACGTATGACTCAGGGACCGACAGAAGACCTTAACTACGCCCAGGCATTCTTTGTGCAGGACCTGGAGCACTCCATTGAACGGTGGGAGACCTGGTATCGGCTTGCCCAAGCCAACGACACGCAGCTCGAAGAGGCTGTATCTTGGAACGCAGACAAGATGAACAGCAATAGTGCCGAGGTGGTTAATTTCCAGCGTGCTGCAATCAATTGCTACATTATGGCTGTAGCCTGCGCTACCCGCGATGCTCACATCACGCCGATCGATCAGACCAAGATTGCACAGATGTACACCGAGTTTGGAAACCGCATGTACGCCTCATCCAGGGAACCATTTGGTATGGAAGCATTCCAGATCCGGGAAAGTGAAAAACGATTCTGCAACCTACAAACGAACGCATCCCTATACAAAGAGGTGGTATTTGCCCCACTGCATGCCTACACTGCTTGGAAATTCGCAAGCACTCTCTACAAGAGAGCCATCAAAGGCAACCCGAACAAGTGGTGGAACCACTTCATGCTTGGAAAGTGTGGTTGGAAGATGTGGGCAGCAAATGATGGCGCGACGCAATATGCCAAGTCAATAGGTGCACCACTACCCCTTCCGCGCGGTCCTTCCTGGGAGTCAGTCGTGGACGCATTCATCAGCGCCATCGAAACACTGCCAGGAAAGAAGGGGCGCAGCGGCGAGCCAGTCCTTGAGCCGCATTACAAGCTCGTTTCCGTCACACACAAATTATTCCTGCGAGGAGCCATCGACCACGAGAAAGGGGCGGAGATCCTCGCGAACACTTCCTACGCGCAGAACGTCAAAGCTCCGGAGAACAACAGCGACTGGCAACGATACGTACTCGCGGTATTGAAAGCATTACGAGCGGCCGACAAGTCAAGTTGGCACCATCGCATCATATCTCGTGTGGCCCACACTCTCTATGACAACGGCAGAGATCCAGTATCGGCCAATGAGGCTAAACATGAGCTTACGCAGCAGATGTTTACCAAGACCATGGCTGTACAGGTTTGGAAACCTGAGAATGAGCGACCCGGCCGACATTTTGTCTACACTACACGGTATACCAAGTTCTTCATTGAGCTATTGGATCTTACTGGAGACAAGACTAACTTCGAGGCGCTTGCTAAGCGTGTACGACGCAAGCAGACCGACTTTTTCGAGCACCAGAAATTGTGGCAAGACTTATGTCTACGCTACATCAAAATGCTGCGAAAGATTGGCAACGTACTTGAAGGACAAGAAGACTCTGCTTTCAAGTCTGTCAATCATGATGAGTTCAACACGCTGGCTCTTCGTTTGGAAGCGTGGTGTCAGAATCCAGAGACCCAACATC
The DNA here is from genome assembly GCF_023758085.1 of Alternaria hordeiaustralica. Taxonomy (NCBI): domain Eukaryota; kingdom Fungi; phylum Ascomycota; class Dothideomycetes; order Pleosporales; family Pleosporaceae; genus Alternaria; species Alternaria hordeiaustralica. Next base: position 3,735,862 of record NW_026056773.1, on the reverse strand, counting down.
CCGTGTTGGATGTTCTCCGTGATGCCATCGAACTCAAGCGTCTAAACAACGGCATGATGAAGCCCCTTCTCATCGACGACCTGATTGGCGACGCATACGCAATGCTGTACACTTCGATTGGACCTTCGCTACCGCCATTGCAATCGGAGCAACAACCACAGCAGCCCTTGCAGCCTGCACAGCCTCGACCATCGCCTTTCGGTGTACCCGCAACAGCTTTAGGTGCTGTACCAATCTCCTCGTTGATGCAGGTTCAGGTCGATGGACCTGCTGACGGAAGTTCTGGTACGCCATTTAACATGTATCACCCCAACCAGCTTCAGCCGCAGCACCCGCCGTCAATGCCGCAAATGCCATCGCAGCCTGAGCAACCCGCAAAACCAAGAGCCAAGGCAGTGGGTCGTAGGGAGATCGCTCGTCGAGCCGAAGCATGTGTACAAAAGATCGCAGGTACAGCAACTCAGCCAACATCGATGCCAATTCGATCGCCTCCACCCAGCGAAGCAGCGCTTCCCTCCATCGTCGGACAAGCCGCCTCACCCGAAGCCGTCGCACAACCAGCCCCCGGACCAGGCACATCCACCGAACATCTACACCCTTCCTTCGACAAGAGCGGTACAGCAACCGCATCTGCCAGTATAAACAACGACGAGCCCGAACGCAGCGCACCCGCTTCCATCCACGACGACGCAGACGACGAGAGCGAGCTTAGCGAGCTAGACGAAGAAGAGGTGGAAGAGATCCATCAGGAAGTCCAGAACGATAATCTGCGTAGATCGGTATCTATTGCAGGAAAGCCTCTCTTTCCTAATCTGGCGGCTAATCGAGTTAGTCCCGAAGGAAAAAGGATCGAGGCGGCTGCTGGAGATGATGCGGCGGATGATGATGGTGATGTGATTCATGTTATGTCGAGGAAGGAGGATGGCGATGTTATCCATGTTGGTGCTAAGAAGGATGAGGATGCGATGGATGTTGATGGTGAGAAGAAGTAGGCTCTTTGTCTTTATGAACTTAGTTCAACGGGGCGTACCAGGGGGCTTGACTTCGATTGTGTACTACTATAGATCTGCAGTGTCTTGCGGAGTCATTATGGCGGGGTTGCAACGAAGGAGCCGGAGTCTGTCTGTTTCTAGATACCCATCATATAGGGCTGTATATACATCATATTTACTAGATGTTCTGCACCATCGCTGGGTTTGGGCTGGGCCTATGTTGACGATGGTATGGTAGTGTGTTGCGACTAGGCGTCGCCGACGAGCGACTCAAAACTTTCAGAATCCATTTCATCTCCATTCAACAATGTTCTCTCGAATTAGAAGTATCACGGACATACGAAACGGACGTTAGGATCTGAAGCGTAACAGTCGTAAACATGAAGCGACGTCATCTGTGAGTGTCTCCTTCCTTGACTCGACGTCGTACGTATCTGTTATTACTTGTAATTTTCTGCATCTCAGATTGGTTTTCCTACTGGTTCTGACATTGCGCTTGCACGTTTCTTTACCATATGCGATTGTGATATATCGGCTGGGCAGCAAACGTGAGCAAGCCACAGCCGTATATAGCGGAGTCCTTTTCTCTGTTCTGGTAGCGTTACTGCTCACCAAGGCATACATACTCACGCGCCAAGTCCAAAGACAAACACAAATGTCTCTACCCAGCGCTCCTGACAACAGAGCAGGTGATTCTTTCGAGAACCCACTGCTTGACCACGCGGCTCAACGCGACCTGGTCTCCGAGAAACACTATGCTCTGGATGGGGGCCACAATGAAATCATACAGACTACTCAAGCGTGCGTGGCTTCATACATTACGAAAGGGTTTGCGATCCTCAACAGCAAGGGACTCCGCGTGTTCTTGCAAGACGGTCGCATCGTCACTCAGACGCTGCACGTGTATTCCAGGGATCCAGCTGAGAACACTCTGTCGCGCCTGAACGATCCGACGTGGGAGTTTATCAGTGTGAGGACCGCTTTGGCGGAGGCGGCCTCTAATGATACGATCTATTATGGTAAGACTGTGAAATGAATGAGCGTCTTGCAGACTTGCTAATCACATAGCAAAGACGTTGACATCAAATACTTTAAGAAACGGCTTCCCGATCTCCCAGATTTAACTGCAGAGGGCATCTTTGGTAAGTTACTTTTCTTACTACATTGCATGCACATACTGATAGTTCGCGACTAGGTCCAAATTTCTTTGCGAATGATGGAATGTTTGGTACTGGTACTGCTTCTGCTTCTGAGCCTGCCGTTGCTACTTCCTAGACTGGACTTGTTCATCGGCGTGGGGTATGATGGACTGCAGTCTTGATGTATCTCCCATCACGGCTGGAGCATTGGAGTGAGAAGGTCTTTCTTTTAGATACCAATGACATATGGCTACACACAACACATGAAGACCAAGGTTTTGGTCCAGAATGAGTGACCGAGTCTATGCACATCCGCTGGGTACAATTGGTGAATGACCTGGAATCTAGGGAAGGCACATACGCTGAGGTTGATGTATACGATACATTGTGACATCACGCTCCTGCTTTTCGCCGCGTCCTTCACCTTCCACTCGGGTATCGCGCCTTCCTCGATCAGCCGTAGCCTCTTGCAGTTTGCGATAGCGATTGCCCAATTTGGAAGCACCTCGTGTTGATTTGTCCGTCACTCAGCAAACTCAAGGCTTGCGTCCACAACACACGACTTCGAGTAGCAAGCTCGAGACCCCGTTTCAGGCATATAACCCCGCCTTTCCCGCGCAGTCTCTATCAAATACCAAGGCTACAGTAGCTCCTGACCACCCCATGGACAATGCGCTCCTTCACTACGGCGAACCCGCCCTCACTTTTGCGGTGAGGGCTGGCGATGGAAGGTCACCTGAACTTTGAGTAAAGGTCAAGGTGACCTCTGAGGAGAACCGCCTTGAGTTGTATAAGTACGTGGTTTCGAGCGGGTTTATGGTTCCTTCTTTCTATACACCACTGCTACAAGAAGAGATATCAGTCTTGTACACTACGATCAATTCCTAGTAAGTTCTCTTGAAGACACTGACTATCATTTGCTTTGCTAACTACATTACAGAATCTATATACCCTATTCTCCGACTTTATAAATCGAAAACAACATGTCCGCCGCCGCTGGATCCTCTCCTCCCCCTCCCCCTAGCGGCAAGTCAACCGACAAGAACACTGGCCACGGTGCCTCTTCGTACCCCAACCTCAAGATCCCTCTATCGGGAGACGGAAGCACTCCCCAGAAGGCTGCATGGGCGAGCATCATGTTCCAGCCCCCTGGTATCACAAAGAATTATATCGTCGACGGTGTCGGACTCTTCCCACGCTACCGCCGGACCCGTGTCGATGAGGCCCGTGAATACGCACGCCTGGCATATACAATCCTCGACGGAGAGACCTACGAGGTCATCCCCGAGTCTCATATCCCTCCGGGTCCCATTGGTAACCCCTCTATGCCGGCCGCTGCGGGTATCGTAGCTCAGATGCAGGACATTGCCGCTCATGAGAACGCACTTGCGACGGGCTCGGGTGCGGCAACTGATGCTTACAACGCGCTGCAAGTTCACCGTGAGTCTGACGTATCCTCCCCGCACGATTATGGCTGACACTGTGTAGACGGCGACGCGTTTGTAGACGACAACGACAACACCGGCAACTCATCGGAAGACGCTGCTGGTAAGTCGGTTCAGTGATATAGTAGACGAAGTCGTACTAATCGTTCGTCAGAATCCTCTTCAGATACATCTGGAGATCGCTCGGCTGGTGCCTCTTCTACAGACTAAGACCTGGCTGTCAGATTTGTGCTTTCACTCCGGAGCGAGATTGCGCGCGTTGGGTAAATTCGACTGGAAAGAGTGGGCAAGTAGATGCAACGGAGTTTATCTTGTTAGTGTCACGGCGTTAGTAGATACCCCTTGGATAGAAGAGAATACCATATGAGATATAAAGTCGAACTCCGTCTTCACACTGTATTTGAACGAGATTACCGCTCGCGGAAAGACTACATGATACCTCTGGGTTTCCCCTTATCAAATCTGACCAACATGTGGCGCGCTACCAAGAGAAGATAGACGTTGTGCTATATGTCGTCACTCTATTGTACAAACCCACCAGCGCTTCGACATGTCATATATACCTACTGCGGTATCTTACTGCCCGGCTTGCTTTATCGTTGGCGTTCTCGCTTTCCGCAGGTCTTGACCGATTACTATTCTTACATGTGCATCGATCTCGTCAAATCACGCATGTGTTCCAGTAGATGTAAGGACTTCTAGAAACTTGTCTAGTGGCTAGAGATATCTCGTAAGCGTGCATCGGCGCCTCTGACATTTACCTTCTTATTATGATGAAAAGACGGCGATATGCAAAAGAGGAGCCGCACGCATCTCTATCGTAGCACTCGCGTAGCACATTCTCTTGAGTACACCCGCACACAAGGGCAAAAATATACTGCTTACTTTGCACCTCTGTAGCTGTGCTTGTGGCCCATACATAGTCAAAAGAAGAGTGTGCGTAGCCCAGCTTCACATGGCCATGGTGAGAGGAAGGGCAAAAAAGATTGTCGCAATTAATTGGCGGTACTGGGAACTGTAGACATGTTAGGAATGTCTCAGGACCACCAATGAGGGCTTGAACGTACTCGAACCCAGGCTGGCGCGGATCTGGATCGGGACACTAGGTGTCCGCCAGCCACAACGCGACGTCATACCACTAGACCATACCACGATAGGGTTGTTAGTACGGTGATGCGGGGAGTGGCTTGGAAAGCTGCTTACCCGAAGTGATTCGTTTTGATGGAGAAACGAAGAAAATCTGCATTCATAATGTTAGCAACACGCGCGCGTGCAGCTACCATCAGTCCCGCAGTCAAGCCTCCAACAAGCATGTGAATCAGAGTTCTGACAGCAAAATTTGGATGCGATGGCGGGGTCAAAGGGTCTGTGCCCTCCGCTAATGGTGGGGCTGGATTTCCTGGTCGCATCCGAGTTGCTCTTTCTTCACCCAATCACCTGGGCAGTCACACCAGCAACACACCTAAGTGCTCGAAATGTCCATAGGTATGTGATTTGAAGTACTCTACAGGCCCAGCTACGCGTTAAAAGAACGCGATCCTCCAGCTTTACCGTGAGTTCATCGATATCTAAGATAGCTGGAGCTCTACATGACGAAGGCCGCTTGGAGCTAGTACTGCATTTGGCGATTTTACCTGCATCTTCGACGAGGGTGGACACTACTAACGCTCGCATCAGAGCACTCATCACCTCGGCAGTCGCGAGGCAAGCCGCGCAAATCATATCGCGTCGAGGACGAATACTCGTTTCTCGATGAAGACGAGGATGGCTCTGCGCCCTCTGGCAAACAGACACCAGCCCTCCAAAACGACGATGATGACGACGGTGATGACTTCATGCCGGATGCCCAGGAGGAGGAGATGGGATATGAAGAAGAGGATGAGGTGGTAGAAGAGGAAGATGACTCTGCGGAAGAGCAGGACAATTCCGACGAAAGTCCTGCACCAACTCCAAAACGCAATGCACGCGATGCACGAAATGCGCGAGTACCTCAAGCCGTGCCTAATACTCCAGACGTTATTCCGAAACGACGGTACAATGACCCCCGCTACAAGGACATGGCAGACAACATACCGTCACCAGTGATATTCAAGAAAGGAGGTGGAATCAAAGTACGGGTTGTTGATACCGACGCCCAATTACGAACGCGAGGTATCCCTGATTTCGACAAGATTGGTGGTCATGAGCCGCGGCTGAAGAACTTGTTTGGTCCAGATGTACACCATCTGAGACCAGTACTCGAATCGAGGGACTATTGGTTTCCACAAGAAACATTTCCTATTCGGAGTTATAAGAAGAATAAGCCTGATGATGCTGAGGTGGGTAGCTTGAGAAGGAGCTTCTTCGAAGCGGAAGGCGCAAGGGAGAAAGAGAATGAAGTCTTGAGGACGTGGTATGCCAACACCGGAAGCCATGCTTTTGCAAAAGCGCAGACAACGAATAAATTGACCGCGGATGAGGCGAAACAGTACATGATAACTCCAGGATCGGATACCATGAACGTACTGGCTGGTCCGGTGAACACTCCCCAAGTCAACACGCTGGCAAAAGGCTCATACATGAGCATCGCAAAACCCTTTCCGGGCGACCAAGAGCGACGCGGTTGGCTGTTCAACCTTGGCTCTTGGGTGCAAGACGCTCAATGGGCGACGAACGAGGAATCCAGCACCCAATATCTTGCTGTTGCCATCGAGCAGAGACCTACCAGCGGCGACCAGCCCAAGCCACTGGAGCAGCCAAAAGCACCTGCATTCAATCCTACTGAGCCATTTCCCGCGTCGATTCAGATATGGTCGTTTGAAGCTGACGATGAAGGCGACTTGGATGCATCGAAAGAGCCGCAACTAGAGCTAGTCATCTGCACAGCCTGGGGTGCGCCAAAACATCTTAGATGGTGCCCGGTAGCTGCTACAGACACGAGTGAGGAGACGGACGACGCAAGTAGCAGGCATATAGGTATGCTTGCAGGTATCTGGTCCGATGGCCGAGTGCGCGTCTTGGATATCTCCGCACCTCCTAAAGCCAACACTCACACTCCTACGTATCTTCGTGTTTCACGTGCTGCATTCGAAGTTTCGTTTCCTCAAACAGTACCTTCGTGCTTGCACTGGCTATCGGGGCATACACTCGCGGTTGCGACTGCAGCAGGAACTGTGGGTATCTGGTCTCTCAACCGCCCAGGCACACTGAGAACACCCGACGCTGCAAATCACAACCCTAGACCCTGGTTCTATCAGCAACTAGCAGACACCTATATCCTCACAGTCTCCTCCGGATGGCCGTCCAATCCGCAGTTCCTGTCCATCAGCACCGCAGACGGTTTTGCGCGTCTCTTCGACCTGCGAAGCCCAAATGCCGACACTACTGCTTCGATACGAGGTCGCACACTTTGTTTGACGCAGGCATGGCACGAGCATACGCAATCCTTCGTCATGCCGGACGAACATTACATCCTGCGACACACGCCCATCCGTCGCTACTACCACAACCTCTACAGCATGCGATTAGAAAACAGCATCACTCGCGTTGCGACAAGCCCGGTCCACCCTGGCGTTCTCATTGGCGGAGTTGACGGAGATATCCAAGTCAGCAACCCAATCATGCGCATCACAAACTACAAGATCATGCCATGGCAGCAAAAGTGGTTTGTTCACGAGTGGCGAAGACCGATGGAGCGGTTGCCAGTCAAGCCTACGACTGGTGGAGATGTCACCATGACCGAAGATGAGCCAGCCGAGCAACCCAACAATGTTAATGAACACGAATTGCAAGCTGGCGAGCCAGCTGATGGAACCAAGAAGGTGCCGCAAGAAGTACTCTCGCAACCTCTGGTCCGCATCACCGAGGGCTACAAGGCTGGTCAAACAGGCATTGCGCACAGCACATCTGCGAATGCGACGAAGAGGGGAAACCCAGAGGTGGGCAGATCGATCAGTATCTTCGAAGAGCTGACTGCGATCACGGCGCTGGCTTGGAATCCAAATTTGAAGTTTGGCACGTGGGCTGTTGCGGGTATGGCATCGGGGTTGTTGCGTGTGGAGGATGTTGGTATCTAGGAGGGGGTAATCGAAGATGCTCCTAGTGTTAGTAGCTCATGACATGGCAAAGACTTGCTGCGGGCTACAGACCAACTTGGCGAATTCGAGACAAGTGCGCACGGAACTTGATGCAAAGTATTGTGTTACATGCTTCATGATTTCATTGGTTCGTATCATAATCTTACTACAACATCTTCTAGTTGACGGCCTTCAACTTGCACATCAAAGGGTGCTTCTCCCAAAGAATGAATGTTTTCTGGTTACTCCAATCACTGCTCTCGGGGCAGAGTTCGATATCGAAGTTGTAATAGACCTTGGAAGCAAGCAAGCGTATCTCGTGGTATGCCATACTAAGCTTACTGTTAGCTTGCTATGGTCTGTGTACGTATGCCAGAAATGAATATCGAGAGAGGGCTGTTGAACTTACTTTTTGCCAACACAATCCCTAGACCCAATAGAGAAAGGCTGAACACACTGCCTCTCATCGCTCTCAAACTCGGGATCACCCATCCATCTCTGAGGAAGGAATTCCATTGGCCTCTTGAAGTTCTTGTCCGACAGGTACATGGCGTGTTGCGGGATCATGATGATGGTGCCGGGCGGTACGTATTGACCGACAACAGTACTTCCATCTTGCGGTGTGAGGCGCGGAAGTCCAAGAGGAACTGGTGGGTAGATACGGAAAGCTTCCTTGATGCAAGCCGACAAGTAGGGCAATGCAGCGAGCTGCTCCATGGTCATGTCAGCGTCGCTGGCGAAAGCACTACGGATCTCATGGTTGAGCTTCGCCATGCAGTCCGGGTTGCGCAGGAGCAGGTACGTTAGGCCCGAAACGAGTGTAGCTGTTGTTTCCGTTCCGGCGATCATGAAGAGGGAAGCGTTTGCGTCCATCTCGCCTCGGGTCAGGCCTCGTCCTTCCTTTTGGCCCAGCACCAGATCCCATAGATCGACGCCCTCGGAATCGCGGCCTTTCTCAAGGCGCTTTGTCACGCGCGTTACAGAGTGGTTGAAGTGGTCCATCCGCTTCCGATTTACAGACTCGGGTACGTATCTCTTGAACGCACGCCATAGCCATGGATATGACATCATGACGGTGAAGTGAGATCCCATCTTGAGACTGGCAAAGATGATACGGACCCAGGGGTCGTATTCGGCGTTGTCGAGCATATGCAGTGGCTCTCCGAAAGTCAAGTCGCCCATGATATCGAAGGTGGTGAAGTTGTACATCCTGACCATGTCGAACTTCGCGGTTGGATTCTTTTCGATGGTGTTCTTCATGGAAGACACAAGTTTGTCGACGTACTTGACGAAGAGGGGCTCTTGTTGTTTCAAGGCTCGGTCGGAGAATGCGGGCGTGAAGATCTTGCGTTGGCGACTGTGGTCTGGGTCGGGGGCAATGATGAGGCTGAGTTCCCGATTGGGTGTTGTGCCATACCTCATCCAGGCTTTTTGAGGAACATGTCCTGCCGTGCCTTTGGAACCATGGCCGTAGATCTGGAAGGTGGTTAGTCGGTGGCGAAGATTACATCTGCTTTTTCGGGCACCTAAGAAGGTAGCGGGAGATTCCAACTCGAACCTGGAACGTCGAGGGGGCGTTCAAGTATATCTGTATCAAAGTATGCGAAACTTACATCTTTCCAAGAATTTGGATCCGTGAAACTCAGTTCATCGTGGTTGACACGAACGACGTGTCCATACTTTTGGTGTAAGTCTTGGAAGAGTTTATCTCGTGTGCCTTTCCAGATAGCAATGTTATATGGGATGCGCGTCGCAGCGTAGAGTTTCGGTCCAGGAAAGTGTCGGAGGGGATGGAAGTATATGCGGTAGATGGCTCTAGCAATGAAGCGGAGGATCAGCTATGCGAAGTTAGCAGCTATTTTTCTGACGAGCTTCCGCGAATTAAGCAGTACTTACAAAACCGATCAGATAACCAACGATGTGCGGTATCGAGGCCATGTTGAAGATTTTCGTGATTCCCGAAGAACCGTTTGTTGATGTTGGAGACATGACGCTTGGAGTTCTGCCACCATATGATGATCTTGATGCAGGGCACGCGCAAGCTTTAAGTACAGACGAGTACAAGCACTACATTCGTCGCACTAAAAGAAACGGAGTAGGTGCCATGCCGAGACGGGACACAGCCAGCTCGCCTAGTACCGTTGACGTCGGTAGCCAGTAGCCAGGCACCCAGTGTCAAGTGATCGGCTGGAGTAGCCCAAATGTCGCACCTAATGAGGCATTTGACGCGAGTCGACCATCCGTGGGGAGGATATTTCCCACGCTCACCGTCCGGCTAATGAGGATCATTAAGCTCGTCCAGAACCCACTCCCTCGGAGGGTCGGCAATCAGGTCTGGCAGATGGCTGTGCGGGTTGAGCACAGCCTGGTTTCGTACATCAGGGCGTAATATGACATGTGAAGCCTGCCAAATATGTTTCAGAGTGTGGCAGATTCCGATAGGACACTTTCGTCCGTGCAATGCTCACCGGCCGATCGCTCGGAGAATTGAGTTTATACGTTGCATACGATGCTGTGGGGAAACCGGGTGATCAGCATGGATACTCTTCCGGACATTCGAATCGCTCTCGCATGCGCATTCGGACAAGCTTCCTGGCAGATCTGTACATCTGGTAAATAACTATCCCCAAACTGCAAATTTTGGATGTCACTATCGGAGCCGAGTTGCAAGCAATGTTAGTAGCAGCGACGTAGTCGTCATATCTCACCACACGACCTCGGGAATGCACAAACCCCGAACGTACACAGCCAAATTTATGCGGAAAGGACCAAACGAAAACGACCAAACGAGAACGACCAAACGAAAACGCGACGCCCAGAAGCAGTCGTCATCTGAACATGTGCAATGCTAATGCGAATGAAGATGATTCGCCCATGAGCATAGTCGGTGAAATCGGCAAACAGCAATGCACCGCCATCGTGTACGCAGACATGGCCCGTGCGGCTATCAGATCGTGACTTCGCGTTGAGGCGTTTCCATCCCAAGGGCAACAAATCAACCCCACCCATCCTTGCACGTCACAATGGCAGCGACACCAGCACGCAGAGGCGTCTCCGCCCTGCTCTCCGCTTCGTCATCAAGAACAATCGCCAATCGGATACAGCAGCGGGGCTTCACATCATCCCGCATCTTCGCCGCATACGCGACTGCACCCAGGCCAGCAGCGACGAGCACGACAAGCACAACCAGTACCTCCACAGCTGCCAAGCCAGCAACTACAGCGTCAACAGCGGCAAAACCCGCGACCACAGCGACCCCACAGCGGACAGTACAACCGCAGTTTGTCGCTAAAGAACCACCCATACCAACAACACGTAATGCCACCGCAGAAAGCGCAGCAACAGCGGCCCGCAAACAGCGCTCGCTTACCGACGGACTATCCGATGCCCCGCCCGAGCTGGAAGGCGTGCCAGCGATAGACTGGACACGGTCATACCACGGTCTCGGGTCCGTATCCTTCACACCAGAACAAGGAGAGTTGCTACTAGCGCCTATCACACAAGATGACGTGGAAGTGAAGCCCGACGGTATCATATACTTGCCTGAGATCAAGTACAGGCGGATATTGAACAAGGCGTTTGGACCTGGAGGCTGGGGTCTCGCGCCGAGAGGCGAGAGTATTGTTACGGGCAAGTTGGTGACGAGGGAGTATGGACTTATTGTGCAGGGACGGTATGTTGCTCTTTCTCACCTTTTCGCTGTCTCATGCAACTTCATACTGACGAATAATTCAGACTCGTCTCCATCGCCCGTGGCGAGCAACAATACTTCGACCCCGACGGCATTCCCACTGCGACCGAAGGCTGCAAATCGAATGCCCTGATGCGATGTTGCAAAGATCTGGGTATCGCGTCTGAACTCTGGGATCCGCGCTTCATTCGGGATTTTACGAATAAGATGACGAAGGAGGTGTGGGTGGAGCATGCGAGCACAAAGAAGAAGAGGAAGATTGTGCTGAGGAAGGACGATACCGCCAAGTATCCGTACAAGGAGGTGAAGTTGTAAAAGGGCTTGAGTCATGCCGGAATCATATAGCTGGAAAGGAGTAGACCCAATCTCAGGAAAATCAGGCATAGAACCTCACGCAAGCCAGACGTGGTTGTACACATAGGTTGTAACATCACCAGGACGACTAGTCCTACTCATACTCATGAATTGGGATACCAAATATACACAGCTTCAGTGTACCTGTGAAGCCTAGCAGAATACCATCTACCATCTTGTCCAAACGCCGTGAAACATCACCGTCATATCACAGATTTTGTCCTCCAGGGATTCTTCTAGCGATCGCCTAGATCAAAACCTGAAGCCCTTGATCTGTTCCTCACATCACTTGGCTCCCTTCCATACGCCAGAGGGTCGTCCCGAGGGAGTTCCTGACGCTGCCAGTTCCACGGCATCCAGCCACTGCTTGTCCTTCGACCGAGTGCGGGTGGTGTGAGGGGGTACGGTGGTCGGTCGGAGCCCGAGCTCAGTTCGTCGCGCTCGATCCTGTCGAATTCCGCTTCGCTCCTGTTACGGGAGAGGCTACCAGAGAGGCTTCCAGTACTCCTGTTGACTTCGTGGTATCTGCTTCCGCCTGTTTGTTGTGTGCGGATGTTTTCTTGTTCGCGGTCGAAGGCTTGCAGGAGGGTCTCGAGGCGCTGGCGTTGCGACGCAACGTAATCGAGTCGGTCGTTGTTGTTGCGGATGGAGTCTGGGACGAGGTTCCCGGCGCCGCGGCTCAGATCTGAGGCTTGCGCATCTCGAGTGCCTGCGCTACCGGCACCGTAAAGTGCGCTGGCTCCGCTGAGTGCTTGGTTGACAAGCCCGTATAGGTCGTTGCTGCCCCTCGCCGACGGCATCTGGAACCTGCTCATGAGGTTCTGTGCGTACGTCTGTCCTTCAGGTCTCGGCGACTGCGGCTTTCCAGGTGCGAAGCCCAGAACGTTGACCTTGACCCACTCGATGCCCATCTCGACATATGCCATGCCTGCCGATTTAGCACGATCATGGCTTTGTGTAATGAACTCGTCGATCTCCCTCTCATGGTGGTATAGGAAAGGCTCCATGTACTCCTGGTACAGGTAGTTTGCACCCTGCGAACCAGGCAGGATCAAGTAAAGGTGTGCGAAGAAGCGAATCCATGAGTAGAAGGGTACCCAGCTGAGGATGAAGTCGAAGGTGTTCTCTACGGCGGTGAAGGCGGAGAGGACGACGAAGTAGATCAGCCAGGGTGCGAGGAGGGCTGGATCCGAGGTGTGAAGAGCTTTGTAGGAGGCGAAGATAGGGAAGAAGACGGTGGTTGCAACGCTATCGCCATATTAGCTAGGTTCTCTGCGAATACGTCGCAGCAAAAACAAAATACTACATATCGCGGTCATGCGAGCTCCAAGTAAGCAAGCGGCGAGCTCACGATACCTCATCAAGCCCCAAAGTTTGTTGGAGAATTGGCAGCTGCAGGCGGGGGCGGGGTAATACTTACGTCAAACCGTCGGCGACAAAGCCGAACATGATTGCAGTCGTTGGGCGTCTTCTTTGGGTGTAGGTGTTTAGGTGGGAGATGCAAGACCAGGACTTACAGGTAGCGAAAGCTCAAGCCTCACGGATACGCGGGCGGAGATGTGGAGTGGCTCAAGCTGATGATCCATCCGATGTACGTCAGTCGTCAGTCGGCGGTCAAGGGCGGCGCGCTATCCACTTTCGGTCCTTTGTGTGTGAGCTCCCGAACGTCAGCTGCTGCAAAGAGTGTCTGATCGCGATGCTAGGGATTGTAATCAAGGATATTAAACTCTCACACTGACTAGCTATACGTGGGTCCCCTTTGTTGTTGGCGGTAGTTGCAGTCGCGACTTTCCCTTCGAACTCACGTCGCGAACGCGTGTCGGCCCAATCATAGCAGCTACCACCACCACTTCAAAACATCGATTCTTCTTCTCTTCCATCTCTTCATATCTCTCTCTGTACTCACCGACGCTTTGTTTCGCTCCGATCCCGTTCGCTTGGGCCTTTTCAGCCGCGTTCTGGTAACTTCATGAAAGGCAGTAGCGACCAGGTACCGCGATAGCATCATCACGATGCCGTTCCTTCCCACGCGACTGCACGGTGCAGCTACTGTATAGTTCTTTTGACGAAGATTGGTTAAATCAGATTCCATGGGGTTAGCTAAGGTTCGGCTCGTCTACATATTTGATTGCGCGCGGAACCCAGTTGCGCTCATCCACTGCTTGACGCGCCCACGTCCGAGACTTGTACCCTTTTACAACACTCGCCTTACAAATATCCGAAATGGCAGGCCGGGGCAACTACCAAGACGCTTCTTATGCTGCCATGGCGCCAAGATACCGCTTATCAGAGCCTTGCGCTCGATAACAGCTCCGCACCCCGCGTTTGCGGCCGTTGTCGCGGTTGACATCATCCCGTTCTTCTCCAAACCGCGGAAGAAGAAGCTATCGTGAACAATAGAATGCGGCAAGGGTTACGTAAACTAGCTATCTTCTCCCATCATATCAAGCTAGATGCGTTAGTTTGCAACGATGTCCTTGGCTTGTGCTTGTAGTCCGTCGACACTCCAGTAAAACGTCTTCACTGTATCTCTAGGAGATATGGCTTCTTGGTCACGCCAGGATAGAACGTTCCGCAAACCTCGAAGCGAGGAACTTGAATGCCGAACGACGTACGCCAACCTTCAAGTATCCATGCCTCGCATTAAACCCTGTCGTCTCAAATGTTTATTCAGCGTAGGTCCTGACTAAGGCGGATTGCGTCTTTGCGGATTGGATTTCGACTTCCGAGGTCTCAAGGCTGTGCTGAAGGTATAAGAATGAGGTATGCCCTTGGTTCACAAGTAGCAGAAACATCCTTGAAGTGCCAACACTCATACCAAACGCCAAGATGGTCGTTATCAAAACTCTGGCAGCTCTGGCATCCCTGGGGTTGACCATAGCAGCGCCGCAAGCTTCAGTGTCACCATCGGCTGTGAGCTCTCCCAGTCCATCCGCATCAAGTTCAGCGACTCTTACTACTGAGGAGACGGAAGACCTGTACAGTCTTCATGAAGAGCTAGTCAATATCCCCTCTATATCTGGGGATGAGGTTGAATGCGCAGAGTTTATATCCAAATATCTCTCGGATCTGGGTTACTACGTCGAAGAAATCCCTGCTGGAGACACTGGCACTTTCAATGTCTTCGCTTATCCCCAAGAGCTCAAAGATGAGGGAGTTTGGCCGGAAGTTCTGATCACTAGTCATATCGACACTGTAAGCATACTCGAACCGAGACATGCTCCAACAACAACGTCTGACACAAAATTAGGTACCACCATTCTACCCATTCGAGCGCAAGGAAGAGAACGGCACAATCTACCACTTCGGACGTGGCTCGGTCGACGCAAAGGGCCCCGTGGCAACCATGATCATCGCATCCCACAAGCTCTTCCAATCTAGGACCGATACGCCCAGCCTAGGAATGCTGTTCGTTGTCGCCGAAGAGACTGGCGGCGCTGGAATGAGAGCCTTCGCCGAGTACGCATCCAACACCACCTTCCGCGCAGGTATTTTCGGGGAACCAACGGAAGGCAAGCTAGCTAGCGGACACAAAGGATACCTGGGTGTGAGCTTGGATATCACAGGTCGATCTTCCCACTCTGCATATCCCTGGCTCGGTGTGAGCGCCATCAACTATCTTGCCGAAGCTATCGTTGGTCTGAACATGCTCGAACCGGCTCTACCGAGAAGTGAGCTACTAGGCGCAACAACTCTCAACGCTGGACTTGTTGCGGGTGGAGTCGCTAGCAATGTTGTTCCCGACCATGCTAACGCAAGTATCGCCGTTCGTATAGCTCGCAGCGAAGACGACGCAGTCGACCTTGTGCAAGACATGATCGCTGGAATGCTGTCGCCTTTCGAAACGCGCGCAAAGGAGGAAAATGCTACTTTCGAGGTCGTCTTTTCGAACGCTAGGTATCCCGCGGTCATCCTCGACACTGACGTTGAGGGCCTGGAAGTCGCGCCTGTGTTCTTTGGAACGGATATTCCCAGCTTGCCGCAAGTGGATAAAAAGTACTTGTTTGGTACTGGTACAATCGAGGTCGCGCATACGCCTGATGAGATGTTGAGTCAAGATGAACTTGTGCAGGCAGCGGAGGCGTACGGCATGATTCTTGAGAGTCTGTTCTCGGAGTAGAAAAGTTCGAGCTCTGGTACGACAAACGGGTCTCAATGTCATGTGGTATCATATAATGCAAGCGTAATGTCCTATAGTACACATTGATGAATGTCTACCGAGCCATCTGACGCTGAGTTGCTTTACAACGAAATGCTCGTGTGACAGACCATATCCCGTCGTTTGCGTAGCAATATGGAACTGAGGTCATCGTCGAGCTTGCACAAGACAATTGGCATAGGCGCGACATGGAGGAAACTGCTTGCTTAAGCCAGGCGCCCACCAGAAGCAAGCGCAGAAATCTGTATATGAAGTCGCGCCGGAGGCTCTCATAACACATCGGTTCACACCCTCCACTCCATCTCTTCCATATAGGCGGTATCGAGATCATGTCAGGGGCGCACCACCACCGCTCTTTCCTCAGGTGTTTTTCCGCTCTTTCGCCGCTCCTTCTCCGCCGGTAACTGATGCCGTCATCGCTCTTTCTCCAAGTGAAGGCTGTTTGTAGCGCTCTCTTACCGCACCTTCAGACCTTTCATTGAGGCACTTTTGCTAAGTGAGAGACGGGAATAATGGCGCCATAATGCACCTGACGCCTAAAGCAAACGGTCTTGGGCTCCTGTCTTCGGATCTGGGGTGTCCATATAAACCGCTGATCTGGTTCCTCCTTGCCTCTTTCTTTAATCAGTAATCCATCAGTATAGGCGGTACACCTCGACTAATACATACCTCTTTCAAATCTCGAACACCTCTCTCACACTATACCTTTGAGTCGCCTACTATATACAACTTTCAACCCTTCAACACACTACTCATACCACACTTTCAAGCCGACATGTCCAACCCACCTCAGTACGGACCTACCGCCCTACCTCAAGGCGCAAACGATGGTGGTGACGGCTCTTCTCTGGACAAGGCGACATGGGTAGCTGGTAGCGACAAGAACGCCAGGAGCTTCATTATACTCCAAGGCAAAGACTATGTACGCTGCAACATGGGGGATGCTCTCCAGTTCTACGACTCCGGCTACCGCGTATTCGACCCGCCTACTGGTCGCCGAGTCAAGTTCCAGTACACGCAACCTGGCCGTCCCAAGTTCGGCGCTTTTGAGCACCAGTACTGGGAAATACAGATGGAGGAACATGCTTCTCTTGTGAGGGGCGATCGCTTGCCTGGAGAGGATCTGGGTGAAGGCAAGTTTCATGTTGATCAAGAGAATGATATGATTGCTGACATGTTATAGATCCTGAGGAGGAGTATGAATTCGCAGGAGATTCTGTCTTCGACCGTGCTGAACAACCTCCTTCGACTCCCTCGAGGAGTAAGTAGCGACCTCGTCACATCTCTCTTGAGATCGAGCTAATACTTTCAAGGTACACGTGGAAACCTTGCTACTTCTCCTCCTTCTGGCGGTCGCGGTCGCGGCAGCCCCTCTACTCCTCGAGGTCCTAGCTCTGGTGGTCAGCCAGGATCTGGCCGTGGATCAGCTGGTCGCGGGTCCAATACTCCACGAGGTCGCGGCTCAGCCGGCTCCGGACGAGGTCAAGGATCTCCACAGTCACCAACGTCACCCTCCTTCGGCAAGGGTAAGGGTCCAGCTGGCTCTCCTAGCGGCGGCTCTCCCGGTTCTGGAGCGGCCTGAGATGGAGGAGGGCACTACACTTTCCTTCGTATTTGCTTTCTGGAGTCTTGGTCGGTGAAAGGAGTCTTGCATTCGGGATCGATTTAGCAAGGCGTTTGGGATGATACTGCGAATACCCCTAGACCTTTCGATATAGACTTTGCAATTATACATCCGGTTTTCAACTTGAAGTCGAACCTGAAAAGATGATGTTGGTGAGAAGAATGTGTACTCAGACTGCGTCCAACTCCGTGATAGCTTGTTGAAGTTCTCCACACGTCATCTTCGTGATTACTCCGCGATCTAGAAAGGACCTGAGAATATCCAGGCGTACGTAGGACATGTACTGCGATGATCTGAAAAGTAAGTTGCAGAATACGTGGCTGCGCTAATCAGTACCTGAGGGTCTACAGACGTCCTCATGCAGGGTACCGCGTCGATCCAAAATGCACGATGAGGTATACATGTTACTCAGATCTAACGGAATTATTAACAAAAAGGAAGCCTGCGGTCCCTCGATGCGTTGGACGCATGCCGCGGATGAGTAGTGATGAAGGTGTTGAAAGAAGGAGGCTGGAGGAATGAGGTCGGAATTGGCCGAGGAGCGTTCCGACGAAGGCGCAGGGCGTGTCTTGGAACCCGAGAACGCGTAAAATACGACCAACAAATCATCGCTTATCTGATGCTGCATCTGACATATCCGTCAAGCTTCTGTAAGCCTGTCAAGATGGTGAAACCACGCAGATCGATCTCGGTCGGGATACACCTGCCAGCTCCCTCGTGCAGCGCGCCTGCCACGCGAGCAATGACGTGCGACGATCTCCGACGAGCGCGTGCGTGACCATCACCAGGTCGCTAAACTTCGCAGTCTACATACATCATCCCTTCCGGCCATCGCGACGTTCGCTGTGCTCCATATTTATTTCGTATGGAGCGATCAGCCACAACTACTCATGTCCTATGACGCGCCTGTGGCTGTTGTCCATTGGTCGTACCGGTCTCCGCTGGATCCGCTAAATGCTGCTCACGCCTCGCACCTACTCCCTCGCTCACATTGCCGACACGGGCCGCAAACGCCCTGAACCCTCGTACTTTGTGTGTGTCAAGTCGCGGAAGGAACGCGAAGCCGAGGAAAAGCGCGCGCTGAAGATGTTGCTGCTGCATCAAAAGGGGAGCGTCAAGGTGGGAGAGGTTGTGAGGTGAGTTCTCAGGGTCTGCCGGCGGGATGGCATGGATGCTGTACGCACTGCCTATACGAGATGGGCAGTGCGCGACAACATTTAGGGAGATTGTAGGACGGAATACTAAGTCGCCATGCAGATACACGCTCACATACACCCCCTCCGAAGACCGCATATTACCGCCTCCTTCCAGCCTCCACGTTCGCATACGAAACTCTTCCGCCATCCCTCTACGCGCCGCATACCTCCACGGGCCATACACGATTCACGTATCCGCCTACCCTTCAACATTCAACCCGAACAAAAAGTCCGACGCAACATACGGCGAGCCTGACTTTGAGCCTAATGTCAAGGCTGGTGGATACTGGAACACCAAGTTGACTGTTCCGGAACAATACAGAAGCGATATCAGGGAGGACGACGGCACCCCGAAGAGCCTCACATGGATCATCGAGATCGCGTCGCAAATCATTTTCTCCAATTCCGCGTCTGTAAACTACGAGTTGTTGGTGGCACGCGACGAGCGATCACTAGACCTAGGCTTCACTGCTGTGACTGGCAATAGCCATGGAACGCCAGGAAAGGTGCAAGACCACCAACAGGGCAGCCAGAAACATGTGTCGCACCATCCGGCACAGCCTAAGGGGGTGTATTCAAAGGCGGTCAAGCTAGTGGTTGACGATACTACGAGCTTGTGGAATACACCGGAACTACCAGAGTGGAAGGAGGAGGACGAGGTCTCTTCAAGAAAGTCGAAAGATCATAGCAGTCCGACGGAGAACCGACAGAAGAAGAAGAATATACACCTTGTGATAGTAACTCATGGTCTACACAGCAATCTTGGCGCGGACATGCTATATCTGAAAGAGAGCATTGATGCGACGGCAAAGCAAGCGCGGGAAGATCGAAGACGGCGGCGAAGAGAGGAAAGAGGAGCCAAGAAGACCGGATCGGATCAAGATGCGTCGACAGCACCACTGTCAGGCGGCCAAGAGGACATACCAGATGATGAGGAGGATGACGATGAAGAAGATGTGATTGTTCGAGGTTTCGACGGCAACGTGATACGTACAGAACGTGGTATCCAGTATCTCGGGAAGCGACTCGCTAAGTACGTGTTGAACCTGACCTACCCTGATCAACCATACCTGCCGATCAAGAAGTCCATGGGGCAGAAGTTGTCCAACACATTTTCGCCAACGAAGGATAAGCCAGACGAAGGCATACCGTCCCATCACGGTAGCAGTGTGATGCACACATCCCCAGGACATGACAAGCGTGCATACAAATTCACAAGCATCAGCTTCATCGGCCACTCTCTCGGAGGACTGGTACAGACGTACGCAATCGCATACATCCACAAGCACTCTCCCAACTTCTTTGACACAATCAAACCCATCAACTTCATCGCTATGGCGTCTCCATTCTTAGGACTGAGCAATGAGAACCCCACATATGTGAAATTTGCCTTGGACTTTGGCCTAGTGGGGAGGTCAGGCCAGGATCTCGGTCTTACTTGGAGGGCACCGACATTGGCAAAGAGCGGCTGGACGGCTATGGGTAACGTGTTTGGTAACCAGACGCATGATCAGCATCAGGAAGATCCCGGCGCAAAGCCTCTGCTGCGCATCCTGCCTACTGGCCCAGCGCACCAAGTCTTACGAAGATTCCGAAACCGTACTCTGTACTCCAATGTTGTCAACGATGGTATAGTACCGTTACGTACAAGCTGTCTTCTGTTCCTAGACTGGAGAGGCTTGGGTCGTGTTGAAAAGGCTCGCAGAGAGAACGGTCTCATCGGCACAGTAGCGGTATGGGGTTACGGCCAGATTACTGGGCAGAATTCTTCGCCCAACCCCTCTAGAATTGGATTCTCGGACGATGAGGGTTCTGGGGTTGAATCGCCAACCTATAATGGCAACGATACTACCGTACCTCTGCCAGGCGCCGACGTCACAAATCAGGAAGACGAAGTACAAGTATCTACTGCAGAGCCAACAGCCCACCAGGCCATCGAAGGAGGGAAGAAGAGTCCAGAAGCCAAGGAGCCGAACGACCAGTACTTTCAGCCGCAAAACACATTGATGCAGTGGTGGAGCTACATCAGGCCGACTGGAAAGCACACTTCGCGCGACAAGAAGATGTTTAGTCGTAGTCAGACTATTGGGAAAGACGAAGAAGACGAGCTTTCTCCGGCTGAAGCAGACCACGCGACATCGTCACATAGCGCACAACCAAGGAAGCGACCCCAAGCAACCCGTGGAGACTCAATTGTCGATAATCCCAAGAGCCACCTAGCACCACCCAAAACGACCATCTTCGAGTCTGCTGGTGACCTGATCAACCCTCCTGTTCCTCCTCAGTCCTGGATCACAGACCCGTCCACTCGAGCACGCACCATCTTCCACGACAGAATTTACCATCCTGAAGACATTCCTCCTCCACCTACGAAAACGAAGCCAATCCGCAACTTTTCTGGTGACAGTACTGCTTCCAAGGCATCGACAACAAGTGTCGACGAGAGTGTGATGCGCGTGGAAGAGAAGATCGCTCGCGCTTATCACAAGGACCTTTCTTGGCGCAAGGTTCTCGTCAGCCTTGAGCCCGACGCTCATAACAACATGATAGTACGTCGTATGTTTGCTAATGCTTATGGCTGGCCTGTCGTCAAGCACCTTTGCGATACGCACTTCGCAGACACTTACTCGGCAAACACTCGGGATGAAGAGGAGCCCGCCCTTGATCGTGCACAAGCTGTGAACAAGCCCATTAACGAAGACGGCGAACACGTGAAGGGACAGGAGCGACTGCAGCCACCTATCGAGCGCACTGATAGCGAGATGAGGGAAGTCGCGGACGAACTAGCCCCGCTCAAGCCGCCCAGTCTAAGGATACCCAAGAGATCGAATACGACCGACTCGACCCGTAGTGTGGGTTCGGGCGATTGGGACAGTATTTACTTCGGGGAGACTAGTGACGAGGAGGATGAAGTGGATGACCGCAACGCTGTCCAGAAGTTCTTCCAGCCTAACATGCCCAGAAGCCCGCGAAGTCCTTCCGGAGGTCCACCCAAAACACCGGATGGCAAAGGCACGAGCGATGCAGACATCTCCGACTTCCTCCATGGATCCAGCACACTTGAGGTTCACCGAGGTCTTGGCGCAAGTCCCAGCAGCAAGTCATCGAAGTCAGCTACATTGACCCGCGAGCCGGATTCAATGGAGTCGACTGGCGAACCACCCAAGCCTTCTGAGGAAGCAAGACCGGTAACACCTGCTGGTAGGATCAGCGGAGTTGGGTTGAGGAGTTCTATCGATATCCCTGCGTCGCCAGAGGCTGGACGAGCAAGAAGTGGGAGCACGGTCACTGAGCAGGTCGCGAGGCTTAGCAGCCCCAAGAGCGACAAACATACAACGGGCTCGTAGCATCGAGTTCGTCGATGGTTCAGACAAACGATGGCAGCCCTTAGACGCAGGAGTTCGAAGTTGCGACGTCGAGATAACATCCGCGTTTCCAGCGTGTAGCACAGGTTCAGAAATTTTCCCTGGTCTATCCTTCAACTTCTTGTGAGGGTCAGTCAAGCGTTTTCGGTCTCGGGTGCAGTGGGTGTTACGTGACGTTGGGTTTGAGATCAGTGCACAGAGACGGATGCTACACGAGCGAAGTCATGGATCGTAGCACAATCGCGTACACAAAGATACCCCCAGATCTTATTACATGGTTTGTAGGAGCAAAGGTCTTCTTTTTCTCGTAGCGTCGTTTAACTCTATTTACTCTCTAATTCTCTTCTTCGGGGTCGTTCTTTCCGTCGCAACATGCTCCTTCCCAAATCGGTGTCTTTTCAACAGGTGTCACCGTGCGTAGTAAACATATCGGAAGCGACTGATTCTCTCATTTCCTCCTTCACTCGCTGGTCTCGAGCTTCTCCTCGGCTACGTCATCTTTATGCCGCGCCTTCCTCATTCACTGCCGCTACTGTGCGGCAACACGCTCCGTTTGTTGGTGGACAGAGCTCCAAGCTCGGTTTGTTGTGGTCGAGTCACCACTTGAGTGGATCACCACATTCCACAACCGCAACCCGATTGCGATTTCCCAATGCACCGATAGGTGTCGCGCTTCTTCTTTGGTCTGGGTCGCTGGTTTCGTTCTGGTTTGATTGCCTCGTCGCACTCGAATCGCGCACCTGCACCACCGCCAATCGGCACTACCCTACAGTACACGAAAATATATCTCTTTTGGGATAATGGTCGTACCTGATTCCGCCAACCCCGCGTGGAGCATGCGCCCTGCCGCCGTGATGGTTGGCGGCCAGAGACGCCGCAACACGCGCCGTTCCAACGCACCGCGCTCCAACACTACGCCCAATCTCGGTCTTGACTCACTCGCCGGGAGGGAGAATGCGAGTGGTGTCACCGCAGCACAGCATACGGATCAAGTTGAACATTCTCATGTTTCACCTCCTTCTGCGCCCTCGAATCCTATGGTCAACTCCTACGCACACAACAGTGGCCCTCCAGGCGACCGTCATCGCCCTCTCCCAGCGCGCCCATCCGATGGCTTTTCGACTATGCCGGCCGCCCATTCGCCTACACCCACAACAGGAAGCGCATCAACAGCAGCGACTGAGGGTAAGAAGAGGCATGGCAAATTCGGCCGCAAGGCAAAGGACCAAGACCGCCCGAGCAGCTCCCATGAGCCTACTCCCCAGCTGTCGCCTCTACCGCCGCTGACGCCTATCAAGGCTGCACTGTTGCTGGGCGTGGACCCTGGACCTAGCCCTGGTAGACCCCGGAGTACCTCTGTAGGCCGTCCAGCCCAGAACGATGGCGGCTACGATAGCCTACCGATACGCCCAATATCGACAAGGCGAGGCTCTATGTCGGCAATAACCACTCAGAAGAGCGCGTCGGACAGACAGACGAGATTCACGGAAGAGGGCCTTGACACGGAGCCAGCAAAGCCCAAGGGCTTCTGGGGCAACACTAACCGGAAAGCTCAGCGAATGTTAGGCTTACTCCCATCTGCACCATCTAATGCTAGCCGTGAAGCCGACATGGGGCGCGTCGCAGCTGTTTCTCTAGCGTGGCGTCCAGAAGAACATACTGATACATACCGTAGTAGCGACGCCGAACGCCATGGTCAGTTCCGTTCGCTCCCACCAGTTCCGCCCGTTGTTCCCGAAGCTCGGAGAAGACGTATGCGCAAGAAGCTTCCTAAGGAGCTCGAGAGGATGGCACCCATCACAGAGACGTCGCACGATGAGCTGCGCACTTCCTACAAAATCAGCGAACATGATCCTGAGCTGAACGATATCTCTGAGTATGCAAAAGCTCCTTCCAAGGCACCGCTATCTCGGTCAGAGTCATTGCTCACAACAGATATCAGGTACGAGTTGGAAGAGGACGACCTCTCACTCACAGACGAAGTCATTGACGAGGCCACTCACGACGAGCAAGACGACTTCGCGGCCCATCCTGGTAGCGAGGTTGACGTCAAAAATGGCGCAATACTGCAATCTACGGTGTTCCGCCTCCGCGGCCCACTGCAAACGGTTGAAGACCGTTTGCTTGACGAGGCAGAGACGCGATTAGCACTTAGCAAGGCTGTGCTAGACCAAAACGACGATGATAGACTCACTCTCGACACCACATACGCTACCCTGAAGGCGTCTAACGAAGCCATGAAAGCAGACTTTGCAGCTGCACAGCGTTGTCACGCCGCTCCAGGAGAGTGTGAACTCTGCGGTGGTGCGGATAGCCAGGTTGACAGCGAAGACGAGGATGACTTGGACGAAGAGCCCACCTTACATGACGCCACGACCGTACCCTTCATGCGGGTCACACCCGGTATGGTCAAGCTTGTCGATATTGCGCCTAAGAGGAAGAAATCAGCTGTACCTCTGGCACCGCCTGCACCACCCACACGAGTCGCACCGGATGCCCCACCTAACCCACTGCCCCTGCTAGCCCTATCTAGTCAGCTCAAGGCCCCCTTCAAACCTACCTACTACTTTCAACATGACGAAAAGATCAGTCCATTCAACGAGCGCAGTGAGCATGTGGAGGTGCGTAAGTATCTCTCAACCACTACAGATGCAACTAACAAATTCCAGCCTACCGTGATGCGTGGTCCTCTTTCCGCTAGCGAGTTCAGCCGCCTCGACAAGGACAAGAGAGTGAAGCTTCCCCGTGACGAGTCACGTCTTCTTGTCCAAGACTGGATGTCTGACTACGACCACACCAAACAACGCCCTCTTTCCGAACGTCTCGATCTCGATGTACTTGCCGACCAGCAAATCCCTCCTGCCCCATTTCCCAAAGAAGATTACGCTACACCTCCCCTCCCGCCCAGCTCGTCATCCAAAGAGCACTACTGTCTAAAGAACGGCCATATCTTCCACCCCATCAACCTCAAGACCGTACCCGACGAGGTCGCCATCAACAGTCTGGAAGTCCGACCGTATCTACACACCGCTGTTGGCTTCAAACAGCATGTTTCTGTCCCTGTTTTCTGCGACCGTTGCAACGAAGATGTCAAAGAAGAGCTCTGGGAGTGCGACATTCATGTTTGTCGTATGGGAGTCTGCAAGCAGTGTGCAGAGGATATGGAGCATGAGTGGCAGGAGCGTGTTGCTGATGCTTGGACTCGTTAAGGGTCGTACATTCATGGTATTTGCGATAAGTCACGACGTGTATATTGAAAGGAAACGGATGTAATGATATGAAGGGTTGTGCAAAGGTAATGAGCAGACGAGGAGCTGAGGAACTGAGCAAACGATGTAAATACCCGACGATCACCGTAGATAAGGTATGATGGAGTAATGACTCTATGATCGATACGCCAACTTTTCCTTGCCCAAAAATCATAGTTGGCCTAAGCCGTTCACTTTTGTACGCTTCCAACGCCGATCCCTCCAAACTTTTGGTGTCGTCCCAGAAGACATCCATCAGCAGAAAGGGAGCACCCCTTAGGCACGAGTCGCCTTCGTCTCGTTCAAAACCTTCATCCCACCATGTTCCTCATCCTTAATGATAACCCCCCTGCCCGTATCCACCCATCCAACACCCTCACCTTTCTCCTTCTCCTTTCCCTTCACAGCCTCGCTCCTACCCATACCCCCACCTCCACCCCCAGTTCCCACGACCACAGTAGCCGAAGTAGCGAAATACGCCCCCACAGCACCCAACTGCCCCGGACCCGCCTGTAACCCATGAATAAACTCGTTCCTCAAATCCTCATGTTCGTTAAACAGCCTATCCCACGCGTCTTTCAACCCCGTCGAGAGATGTCCTTGTCCGTGCGACACGGATAGCGAGCGCAAGATGATGGCGTTGGGGTTCTGCTGCGGGCCTGGCTGCGACCAGTAGGTCGTCAGAGTGTGGAGGAGGAGGTTGCGGAGAGGGGAGGGTGTTAGAATCGTTGATATGGGAGAAGATGAGGGTGTGGTCTCCCGCCATACGTGGTCGATGAGTGTGGGTGTTAGGGCGAAGTGACGGCCTATACCGGAGTAGATGTGTTGGATGGTGTGGTTCATGAAGGAGAGGGCGCCGAGACGTTGGGCGAGGAGCCAGGCGTGGATTGAAGGGGGGATGGGTTGCGGAGAGGTTATGTTGTGTGGGATAGGAGGGGGTGGCATGGTTGTTCGGGTTGGGGTTTGAGCGGGGGTGAGCGGGTAGGTGGGCTGGAAGTGAGATGCCATCTGAGTGGGTGGTTGACGAGGTGCCAGTGTTGTCGCTGGAATGGAAGCAGCGGTGTTTGCGCTGGCTGTCCTCGGGTAAACATGGGCATTGTTTGGCAGAGTCCTCGCGTCCACGTTGGATGGATATGAGTCCTTGTAGATGAACTTGAGGAAAAGACCGAAGATGGCGGGATCCACATCTGGCAACCTGATGATGTTCTCTTCATTCTTTGCGTTCTCTTTCGTGTCTTCCTCTGTGGCAAGCTCTCCATCTTCTTCCTTGATCACCACCATGTCATTGTTGGAAGTGGAGAGTTTGCGCTTTTTGCTAGCTGTATGGTCCTTCAACACCGTGGCGTTAATACGAGTAATTTGGTCGCGGAAGTAGATAGAGTGAACGCATAGTAGAGCGACAGGAAGGGTGTAGGTCCGAGATGATGAATATTGACCAACGATGACCGTGATGGAGCTGCCCTGAATCCTTTCTTGGCATTAGAGGAGTCGCTTTAGACTGCGACATCACCTGCTTACATATCGAGAAACATGTCGGAGTAGGTAACCTTCTGTGGGGCTGCCATTGGTGGAGGTTTCGCTGGCTGTAGAGTCGTTGGGTGCTGCGTGGTGGCGCCCATTTTGGACTTTTAAGTTGCTTACGAGCGAATTATGCTGAAAGAATCGACTTTTGGGGTAGAAGCAGGTTGGTGGAGGATGGAAGAAGCCTCTACCACAATAGACAGCTTGTATATGCGATGGACTTGTAAGAGGTTAGCCAACAAGCGTGGCGATAAAACGTGGCTGTGGGCAGTGAGAGACAACTTCACCTGGTGTCAGGTAAGGTTGGGCTACTAAAACGACATTGCGGCATAAGTGTGTCATGGGGCTGGTGCTATAATGATAGGTTGGTTGACAGGTAGTGCTGCTGTCTTTGATGCTTCATGACGTGACGACAAGATGCACATCGTAGCAACAGTCAACCGCATAGTGAACGTGTTTTGGGGTATATTGTGTCATTATTTCATTCGTTATATAGTAAGTGGTCGCCTTTACGGTACACTACCTGGGTATCAACACTGACTGCGACAATCGCCCTGGCAGCCCGAGTTATTTCGGCTCTTGCTGCCCTCCGAGTACAACGTAGCATCATCCATGATGTCATCCAACTCCACATCAGCTTTCCCTGTCATGCGGAAGCTGGCCTTGGCCGGGCATGTCACGACCGAAGAGTGTTTGTCGCTATTCGCCATCGAGCCACTCTCCTCCATCTTTGTGAATCCGCCACGGTTGCTCGAGCTGTACGTCCTCCTGTTGTCCGTCCACCTTTCCACGTCATGGCAACGTGTAGCGCCATCGCCGAAGAGGTTCTTGTGTTGTAGAAGATTGACAAGGCGGTTGAGGACAGAGAACTCAATCTTGAGCTTGATGCTGTAAATAGCCGTCTTGTATGTGGTTTGAATTTCGTAGTGGCCGGAGAATTGGACTGCGATGAGCGTGATGTCGAAGGCCAGGACTGCGACATTGACGATGATCAAGTGGATGAAAAGCTTTCGTAGAGATCCACGTCGTCGACCACAATCTCCACGGAGCATCTTTACTGTTCGGAAGATGTAGATAACCGAAATGGCCATCTCTGCAGACGCACAAAGTCAGTGTCTGGCTCACATGCGACTCGGATGGAAACACTTACCCTGGACTGAAATAGCAACAATCTGGACCTTGTCGTAGATCTCGAATCCCGGGAGAAACTTGAGGGAATCTTTGGAGTTCGCGCCCATGGCGAAGGTGAATAGAGGGACACCGAGAGCGATCGTGGTGAAGATGATCATGTAGAGCACCCATCTGATCTTCCTAGCGTCCGCGACAACAAGATGCAGGCGTGAGTACAGTACGAGGGACTGTCCCGGGCACATAGTGACCCAGCCCACACCAATGATGGCGCTCGAGAGCAGGTCAAGCTTCGTGACCTGGAAGAACTTAAGGATGAACCCAATGGCGTGAGGGGCGATTCCTCCTGCGGCGATGAGCATACTCCAGAAGTACAACCCGCGGCGTTGTTTGAAGACGGCGAAGATGAGGAAGAGGATCTCAACCATGTTGTACATTCCAATGGCGAGGAATGCAGACATGGTCATAAGGATAGGAATGCTGGCCTGTACGCCGCCAGTGACGCCGGACTCTGAATCTTTGTCCGACATGGTGAAGGTAGTCAGGTGTCTTTCCGTCGACTTCGAAAGTAATGAGATGAATGAGGGTGAGGTAGAGAGCGCATTCGTTGAGATGGCGAACTGAACTGGAGAATCCGATATCCACGTGGAATCCTGGGGTATTTCAATCAAAGAGAGTGTTGGTGGCCTTGCTGATCGACGCAGATGCTGCAAGATGCTGATCAGCGAACATGTTGCAACTATAATTCAGTGTGGTTGCAGTGGTGGCAGACGGTTCATCATGAGAGGAACGCAGACAGCAGAAGGCGTTGCGGACACTACCCCAGAGACTGACTCGATGCATGGGTGCCTGACGGGTTCGTGGCGTTTTTGGTACACTTGGCCATGTCATGAACCATACAGCTGAAGACGGGGTCAGAACGGGGGCGCGGATTTGAGAGCCCCAATGCTAGTCTCTGGTGATCGCTGATTGGGCTCGGGCACCTAATGGCGCATTGCATGATCGTGGATTTCCACAACGGGGCGCGGGTACTGCTTCCCCATCATCGATAACATCGGATCAGCATGTTTAAGCGAAAAAGCAACCAGTCGGAACACAATCCCCTCGTGCGTTTAAACTTACGTTGCTGCCCAGTTGGGTTGCACCTGTACCTGAGTGGTTTCTTCGCTTTCGCGTCAAATCGGCGACTCAACCGAAGCGAAACTCTGTCGGTCGCCCCCATGATGGAAATAAACCCCGGGTCGATTTCGCCCATCTCCGTGCCGTTCTGCGGTATTTCCAGAAGGATCAACAGGTATAAGGCGTCCATGCGAAGAACTTCTTGTCGTTTCCTGCATATGCAACGCATGCGAAGGTTTTCATACACACTCGTGCGCTGAATAGCGAACCACTCGTTCTCGTTCCTGCGATAACCTTGCCACAGCATTCGTCGAGAGCAGGAGGTCCGTGGACGGCTGAAGACGCTGAGTCGGTCCCGTGCGCCTTAATATCGCCAACACCCTTGGCCCTGGTGTTGCGACATCTTGGGCTTGCGCCATCCTATATCCGCAATCGGAATCGTTGATAGCGATGGAATTTGGTTCACACAGCCCCTGCATGGACGCGAAACGCATTATCGCATCATCAAGACAATGCGGCTCTTTTTCGGCGCTTTTGCCTTCTAAGACGGACTATAATAGCTTCGCCTTTGTAGCCCGAACCTATCACTCGAAGTCAGCTAAGCTACATGTGTAGGCCTTCCGTGATTAGTGATGGCTGTTGACACTCTATACCCGGATAGTAAGGTACGATTGTGGGAATAAGAGATTAGTGAATGGATTCATGGACTATGCTAAGTGGCTGTCCGAGTTAAACAACTTGAAGTCGCTCAGGTAGAGTCGTGACCCGCGTCATCGACGATGGTCGTAACTCTATAACCGAATGCAACCCAACAAACCGCTGGAAAGCCTATCTAGTCCCAGGAACCAGGAACCAAAGGTGGCAAAATACAGCACTCGTCATTGTGTGGACGATGTCGCTAAAGATGTCCGTTTAGACCTTGGGCTCAGCGTGTACATTCTCGACATGACCGTGGTCGTGGCCGTGACGTCCGACCTTGAGGTTACCGGCCTCAATGTCGCGGGTGACGCGATCGAGACGCGACTCAACCTTGCCAGCCTTCCAGGCAGGAAGACCAGAGTCGAAAACGTCGTCCATCTCTTCAAGGGTCTTGCCCTTGGTTTCCGGGGCAGTCAGGAACATGTGGATGAAGGCAACGGCGTTGAATGTTCCGAAGATCATGTACATCTTCCAGTTGATGGACCACAGAAGAGGGGGGACGGCAAAAGCAAGAATGCAGTTCCAGCTCCAATTGGCGGCGGTAGCGAGCGACACGGCCTTCGCGCGAACCTTGGCGGGGAAGATCTACAGAGGTAGAACAAGTCAGTGTACGTTTCACATGCATCCCTTACAGTGAGAACTTACCTCGGACGGATATGTCCATGACGTCGGGCCCCATGTGGTTGCGAACGTGGCTACGAAGAGGTATGAGCAAGCGACAATGCCCTTGGAAACGGCGCTGTGCTCGCGAGGTACCACCCAAGAGATGTCTTTGTCGCTAGTGTCTGGGTTAGGAATACCGTAGGAAGCCTGCAGAGCACCTGTAGTATATAGCCAGACAGCCATCATGAAAGAGCCGCAGAGGAGAGCAGGACGACGACCGAACTTGTCGAGGTAGAGAATAGCTGGTAGGGTCATGGCGACGTTGATGATGTACTGAATTGACGCAGTAAGGAGCTCATCGGCAATACCGGCTCCACGCATGATGAAGACGATGTAGTACATCATGATGTTCATGCCGCAAAGTTGTGACCACATCTGGATGGACATACCAAGGATGACACGCTTGACAATGCGAGGCTTGGCCAGGGCGGCGAAGCTAGTCTCAGCAATCTCACGCTCGAACGCAAGCGCCTCTTCGATCTCCTTATATTCGGCAAGAACCTTGGGGTGGTTGACGTTGCCGGCGCCGTGGAGGTTGGCAAGAACCTGTAGGGCCTCCTCCCAGCGGTCCTTGGAAGCCAGCCACCGAGGGGAGCGAGGGAAGAAGAAGAATCCGATGAAGAGGATAGCACCAGGAACAGCTTGGACACCCCATGGGATCCTAAAGGCCGCAGTGCTCTGGTTCGGATTTTTGACGCCTCCATCGACGAAGGAACAGCCGTATTGGATGAAGTATTGGATCAAAATACCCCAGGTGATAGCCTACGCGGAATTAGCTTGAGATCTAGCCTTTATCGAAGAGTGACATACCCATTGTTGCAAAGACACTACTCTACCTCGGATCTCTTTGGGCGCAATCTCGGCTTGGTACACTGGAACGATGGCGGAACAGATACCGATGGCGTACCCACCAATAAGACGACCAACACAGAGGAGAGCAACGCCGTTGGAGGCGGCCTGCAGAATAGCGCCAACAATCCAGATGAGGGCGGCGATTTGTACAGCGTTCCTACGCGAAAGTCGATCGGCGAGGAAAGAGGAAGACAGAGCACCAACGAGAGAACCTGCAGGCATCGACGCAGTGATACCGCCTTGGCGAGTACCGCTAGGGTTGCCGAAGTAGTTCTTGTAGGCGGGAGTACCCAGCGCACCCGACATCGACGAGATGTCGAAACCGAAGAGGATACCACCAAGCGCGGCGAAGCCGCAAATGGCGTAGACATTGTAGATTTGTGGGAACTATAGCGCCATTGTCAGCGAGTGCACTCAGGAGCAATTGGGAGAACGAGGACCTACCTTCATCTTGCCAAGTCGCTGTGACCAGTGTGGGTTGATAAAGTTATGGGGCGATGTGAGAGAGAGGACAGTCAAGAGCTGGGAGGCTGCAGATTTATGGTCCCAAGAGCGCGGAGAGAGCGCGTGATCCTAATGGATGTAGTCTGTGCGGAAAGTCTTGGGTTTTACTATTCACTACAGCACTCTTTACCGCCCGATTGTAGCCTTGCTGACGGGAGATGTGGTTGGTTACATGTGAGAGCGTTGTGACCCCGCAAACGGGTGTTGAACCAGGGCTTACGCAGATCCTACAGTAAAACCGGCAACATGTCCTGGGGTAGTGCATGGCTGGGTGGCCCCCATAGTGGTTGTGCATAACGGCATCCAATAGGAGCAAATTCGACGCCGTGTTGGTTTCCAATGCAATGGCACCTGCCAATACTACTCCGGCCCCGTGCTGTCGCACTGGCAAGGCGTCCAAGTAGTAAAGGCCAGTAATGTTGTGGAATGGAAACCGCCCTGATGTGCGTGGCAATCCGCAGGTGTAGAGACATGGACATGAGATACAGCAGACACTGGTTTGTTGTCTCGGACCATAATTGAATATGGAAGATCATCCGCGGATCATAAGCTTCGTGTTCCAACCACACTCAAGGATCAGGTACTCGGTTCCGCTGCGTTCAAACACTCGACTTCTGACATGTTGCAGGTGGTCTTCTGCGTTTGCCGTGGCCATCAACTGTAAAGATAGACCGAAGCGTGAATCCTGCGCTGGCCACAAGCCTGGGCAGAGGCGCGGCAACCGCACGATCATCTCACGACCACGGTGAAGGCGGAATCCTAGGAACTTACTTCTCAAGTCAACTTTTGACATTGGTAACACGTAGAAGCAATGCGATAATGCTTTCAACCCCTCAGACAGAGAGTGCTGTCTAAAATGCTCGCAAATTGCTGTGGTTTTCGAGATGAGATGGCAAGAGAGGCCAGGAGGTTGCGATCGCGCGACGTAAGAGGCGGGAGGCGCCAAGCATGCAGCGGCGCCGCCAACCGTCGACCCCAGTTCTCGGCTGGCTTTACTCCGCCCTGGAAAATCCAACACCAGCTAACAGTCTGATCAAAACAAAACTGTGGCGTTTCTCCGTAGCGACTGCCTATACGAACGAGCGCATCGAATTCTGTTTCGAGCAACACAGCCGGCGATGCCATTCGCGCCCGGTTTCAATGTCTCTTCGCTGACATGCGTGCGCAGCATTGTGGCTTGGTTTTGAAATCTGGCGAAGCCAAGATGAGATCCAAGGAGAGCAATTTCATCAAGATGCGGGGCTCGGTAAGGACTACTGCATCTTTGAGATGCCTTGGGTATACCCATGACCGCCGCGCGGATGAGCCTGAGCACAACCAGCAATTCCGTCCATACAGAATGGTAAGAAGTGGCCACTACCTTCTCATTTCTTCTACAGCTTCCGCCCTTGCAAGACGTACGACGCGCCATTGCAGCACAAGCGTGCTCCTTTTGGCGGCAATTCGCATCGATGAGATCTTAGCAGCTCCTGTGTGATTCGGGGCGTTCTCCAGATGATACCGATTCCTGATCAACGCCGGGTCACGTATCTTCGCATTCCGGCATGACATCCACTGCCGAGCCCAAGCCATAATAGTGGACAAGGGGAGTAAGAGTTGGGAACGAAACGCGACTGCTGACCCAGTATACCGAGCATAGCGACAGTCGCATGCAAATGTTGTCTTGACAGCCTGACGGGATCTAAGGTAGGTCTCGGAGCCTGGCTATTGACCGTCTAGCCCGTGCTACATTTCAATACGTTGATGTGGTGTGATGATAAGCTCGCCCCCATCAGCCCTCTTTCCTATGTGGGTCCTAGGCATTGTTACAATGGTTCCACAATCCCGAGCTTAGCTTAAACATCGAAAAACAGAGCTTGTCCGACATGGGTGGTCTTTCTCGAAGAGTTCGAAATGGGGTTGTGACCACACGGATGACATCTGTCGAGCCGGTACCCTTCCGTAGTCTGAGCGCTGTGCTGCAGGTACCTGATAGCTAAGTCTTGTCATACAATGACGCTGCGGACATGAGCCGGGGATGTGTCGCCACACAATGAAGTTGGACGTCTCGCAATACCAATACAGTTTCCTTGAGCCCAGACCATCAGGCTGAAGGTAAACTTGGATTGTAAGAAAGCGGACCATCACCGTGTCGCTGAAGATGTCGGCATCACTTTCGAAAAGACATCAGAGACACCGGCTCCATACTCCGGCCTATCTCGTTGGGTTCAGGCTCCGCCATGAAAACCTTCCATTATCGCATTACCTCCTTAACTGACTCTGAGGAGTCTGGAACGCTTGTCAGCACTCTTGAGCAAAATCTCGGCTTCCTGATTGAACCTGCCAACTTCCGCCATCTTCGGCGACATCCACATCCGCTTCGCTTCGCTGCGAAACTCGGACCTCAATATTCACACATCCCTTAAGCTTGCATATTCACCCATGGTCGTCTCCACGCTCATCTCTCGAAAAAGCAACTTGGGTACCTCTCAGGTGTCTCACTTGAAGCTTTCGCCTTCTATTCGCTGCTCACCGCGAGTAAGCGAACCAGTAGCACGACGCGACACCACACCACCTCCCAATCGCAACGCGCATCACAGTATCGCACACTTATAGCCTCATCACAGACCAACGTCATCTTGGAAAACGATGTTTTCGAGTCGTACCGCACCCAGACTCTATCGCTGCTTTCCTAGTTGGGCCTTGACTATTGGGCTGGCGAAGATAGAAGAGTGATAGTCCTGCATCAGATCGCGTGAGTGGACCTGCTGACGCGGGCAGCTGCCCTTGCTATAAACATGACAAGATGTCATATGCCTACATGTACTTGCCAGTACGTATTGCGCATCAAAATCACGACTCCAATATACTCGCCATAAGCTTTCTCGACGTCGAACCGCCATCAAACCAGCAAAGCGACAAAGCCAACGGCAGTCTTCCATCAACTTGTTGAGGCTTACCGTGGCGAACCGCACAAGACCGTCAGCACGCGTGCAACGGGCCGCAGCTTGTGCTAGTCCCACCAATTATCACGACGTCAGTATCACTGGCCATTCGCATCGGCAAACAGCATATCTCTCGGTCCCAAGCTACCAGCCTGTTTGCGGAGATCGAAAGAGGCAAACTACAAGCAGGCATCGCGCACTGCCTAATCGGGAAGTCAGCGTGGGGTTTCCGGCTGGTATCGCCCTCGCCGAGATTTGTCGACAGGTCTGGGGACAGGCGGTGAAGTACACCGTGCTCTCACCTGTGAGAATCGCGCAGAAAGCGCGAACGCTGACCCCCGGAACACACGAAATATATCACCCATGCAACGGCCCGTGATAGATATATCATCTAGTACACTGCGGGACTTTCCATACTCGAAGATCCTGATATCTTGACAACTACCCTCGCCTTTGTCATTCTGTCGTCGGGTCTCCACCACCACATAGCCGATAAGATTTCGCTCAGACACATACTATTTCGATACAATTTCATCATCAGGAAAGTCAGGGCTACCATGCCACACCACATCACCAATAGCGTCTTCGCACGCACAAGCCTAACAACCTGCGACGTCTTCGTCATGGCTCTCGCACACTTGGGTCCAGGAACAGGGCCATCGCCAGAAGAACTAATCGCAGCAGCGAGTCCCTGGTTCTTGGACGCGGAAACAGTCTGGTGGCGCAAGTTCCTCAATGGCACAGGATGAAAGTCAAGTTTCTTGAGGCTATGCCATGAAGTATCATTTGCTTTTACTTGAATTGGCCAAGTTGTCTCCGCTCCCCGGATACATTCGAGTCTAGTACGGCGCCTTCAGCACAGCATGCACATACGTCTTTGTGCAATCACTCGCATTGCCCCTCCAGCTCAAGACCTCATTACTCAACGCACCCTCGCATATCGTCCAGCCTTCCCTCTGGCCGTCCACCGTCAAGAGGTATCCCTCGTCCAACGCAATATTGCCCGCTGGCTGCACCGAAGCGAGGAACTGTAACTCTGATCCCGTTGTCACAACCGTACTGTTGAAACGAGAATACGTGTTGCCGAAGGGCGCCAACGCGATAGTGGAAAGTGTGCCGTCCGTCAGGGTGAAGTTTGGGAGGGAACCGTAACCGGGGCCTGTGAGGCGGAGGAGAAGAGCGGGTTGATGGAACGGGTCCTATGCGATGTTAGATATTGCGATGGGTTATTTCGGAGGGTCGCTGTAAAAAACTTACGAATAGCGAGGTGGCGGATACGGCTTTGAGTTCGGAGGTATTCGCACTGGCGTCTATTTGCGAGGTGGTGACGAGCAGAAAGTTGGTCAAATCTGTGGGTAGCGCAGCGCAGATGGATGCGCTCGCAATGGCGAAGGAGAGGAGAGATGAGAAGCGCATGCTTAATTGTAACGACAGTGTCGAAATATCAGAAAGACACACAAATGACTTGAAAACAGCAAGAATATCGGTGAAATGTTTCGAAACAAACCCAACAGCGTCCCACCCCTCCTACCTATATATCCTCAACCTCTGACCCGCGACACCGGGACCGAAACCCTGCACGAAGTAAAAAACGACGATCCCACGGCCCACAAAGCCCGCATGGACACATACCATCATAGGCCACGGCGCGATCTATCAAACACGTTTACGCGTTAAAGGGTCAACCTACCTGAAGCTTTTCAGCCACCCAATCGCCCGCCGTAGCTCGCCACGACCCTGCCGATCAGTCTATGCGCATCCCTGCATGTACAGCTGGGAAATGCGTTTGTTAAGCTTGAGCTTTCGACGTCAGGGACCAACCAACGGGACGGGGATGGGTGGGGGATGCGAAACACAGGGCTAGCTGGGACTTTGCAGGTCGGCTGGTTTGCTGACGTGTGAAGAAGTGTCATTCGAACCACGAGTGTGAGATTCGATGGTGGGCTGAGCAAACAATATTGCAATGTCAGACTTGGGATGGGGAGGTTGCCTGGGATAGAGGCATGGAAATGCTGTGGCTGGTGGGGGATCTCCACTGCGTCATCGCATTGTCGCGTGACTAGTGTGGCCGTAAGAAGCCTAGTTTTGCCGGTTGGGTCCACCCAGCACTTGTGGCGACGCGACGAGGCTGTCGCTGTGACGGTCGGGTTGTCAGGTCCGCTGGAGTGGATGGGGAGGAAGCTAGGTACGGAATACCGTGTCAACACTCTTATGATAGTCTCAGGATAATACAAGGGTATGGCGAGGATAGTCGGCGGCGCGTAACGCAACACACACTACAATCAAACATTACCGACTAGAAGAGAGCGGATTGGAGAAAGAACATTAGCATGTTTTTGTCCTTGTTTGCTACTATCAAAGGTATCATACAGAGTGCTCGACTGAAACTTGGGTATGCCGAGCGCCCGCCAACGCCAAAGTAAATGCCGATTTGAACGAATCGTAACCTGTGTCTCCCGCTGATGCACATTACCCTACTATCCTTCTACTATGCCCTATCCTGTGATGACCAGTCCGTCTAAGCAGGAGTTGCGATTGCACCGTCGCCTAGTACCCTCGCGACTAGGATGTATAGCATCATCGCTCCGAGGACCATCCTCCATTTGTTGCGGCTCAGCCAGCCTTGACCTGCATCGCGTGCTATTTGCGCTGCATCCTGAACAACCGTTGCGCTTGTGCCGGGGCGTCGTCGCAGGCCGGAGACGTCGGGTGAACAGGCTGGCTGCTGCGAGGGGGTTGGTGCTGCCGGCCGTGGTAGGCCCGTGAGGGGGTCGATGCGGTTCTCCTTCATCCACTTGAGATTCTCCTCGTCCACATCCGGCCACTCGTGTCTGAACTTTGCACCACCATCTCCAGCCCGGATGTTGCCGTTCTGGCGACCACCGGCGTTGTCTGACCCAGATGCTTTGCTGCCGCCGCCTGTGCTGTTCCACCACCGTGTGCGCTTGGCGAAGAGTTTCCGCTCTGCTTCTGATGCCCGGACGCTGCCCGTAGTTATCTCGTCGCTGGTCATGAAACTCAGCAGGCCCGTCAGAATCGTGCTGACTTCCCATGCGGGGTTGAAGCTCTTAGGGTGGAAGTCGGAGATGCTGAGGCACAGCCGGCTGCTGGGCTGGAATCGACCGGATGGTGTGTGCATGCGGATTGCGGGCGGCGCAAAGGGATAGTCGGGCGGGAAGTTCAGCGTGCCCCAGTACTGGCCGCCATGGTAGGGTGTGTCTGGTGGGCCGGTGATGATGTAGTGCCATTCTAGGATGTTCCTATCCGAAGGGTGTGCAGTAATGAATGGCGGTGGTGATTTGGAGATGGAAGCGTATTCTCTTGTGAGGCGCTTGGTGGCTGCTGGCGTCGCCATGGTGTGTGAATGTGGGGGAAGAGTGAGTGAGTGGGTGGTTGTGGCAGTCGACGTGTTCCTGGGCGGAGATAGTTGACGTCGACTATCGGATGCGCTGTATAGGTGGCCACCAGATAACAGTGCAGAAGGCGTGGCACGTTTTTCAGTGATTACCCCGCGATAGACAAAGGATAAGAATCACAAAGGCAGGCGCGATAGGTGAATTAGGTCGTTGGTGAAAGAGTTCGGGTCGCACGTCCAGACGACCTTGGAACAGTTGGAGAGTAAGCGCACGTGCATCCGCCGCCCGCGGCGATCCAAAGTTCAAGGTTTCTGAACAACGCCAAGCATCACGCACGCAGACACAGACAGCCCAATGGCTTCGCCGCATGAAGACGATGTGAGTAGGCGTGCATCATGTCAGTAACGGCACATCGCTAATTGGGCCCCAGGTCTTCGAAAGGCTCAAGAACAAGACGGACCTGAACGAGCAGAAGCGCCAGCAGGATGAGCTCAATGCGCGGCTCTACGCCCAGCAGCAGAGGTCGAAGGAGAGGATGGGAGAGCTGGTATGCATTCTGGACATTCAATTGGGGCTGTCGCTGAGGCTGTGCTAGATTGAAGACAACTCGTCCCTGCCCGTGACAATATCGTCGGTCCGCATCCTTCACGCCAACCGCACACGAAGAAGCTTCCTCGAGCGAGTAGTCGACCCCCTGCTGAGCGCAAACCGGGACCAGCCATACACCCTCGAAGATGCGATAAAGGAAGTTGGCGAAGCTACCGATAAGCTCAATCGATTTGGTACGTCAGTACGCGACGGAGGGGCTCGCATGTGTCTAACATTGACTAGGTATCTTCAAGTCGCCAATATCAGTCTACCTCGACCGTCCGAACCAGACCATCGCCTCTTCCTCCCCCACTGATGTCGACGTGTATATCTCAGCCCAGGAGCGCGGCAACTACACCATTAAGACCGGAACTGAGGCTGGAGCCTCTGAAGCCGATGCCTACGTCCACGCCGAACTTCGAAACCTGCTTGGTGGAGCCGAGACGCTGAACGCACACGGATCGCTGGGCACGCGAACACGGTCGGCCTACTCCCTCGCCTTCGATAGTCCCATCCTCAGCAACCCCGATCTCAAGTTCCAGGTCAACGGATTCGCGAGTTCGACACTGAAGAGCTGGGCAAGCCATGAGGAGGTCCTAAAGGGCGGAAACTCGAAGCTGCTATGGAGGATGAAGAACGGCGCGACACACGAATTTGGCTACTCTGGCATCTGGCGACAGGTGACTAGTCTAGCTGAGAACGCATCGCCCTCGGTTCGCGCAGATGCTGGTGACTCATTCAAGTCGAGCATCTCGCATACCTGGGTCAACGACAAGCGCGACTACCCTCTCCTGCCTAGCAGCGGCTACTTCCTGAAGACCGTATCCGAACTCGCAGGTTGGGGTCCATTGAAGGGCGACACCGCATACTGGAAGTCAGAGGCAGAGTCGCAGGTCGCCCTCCCCTTCGGCAACACAGGCATCACGCTTACTGCTGGTCTACGAGGTGGCCTTCTCTACCCTATGGCTCTGGGCGGGGAGAGCCAACCCCAGGCCTCGCGCATCAACGACCGCTTCCAGCTCGGCGGTCCCAACAACGTTCGCGGCTTCCGCATCGCTGGTCTTGGTCCTCGTGACGGCGCTGACGCACTAGGTGGTGATATCTACGCTGCTGGTGGCGCATCGCTCCTCCTCCCCATCCCGCGCGTCGGCAAGGAAACTCCTCTCCGTCTCCAAGCGTTCATCAACGGTGGCCGTCTCCTCGCACTCAAGAACCCCAACTCGAAGAAAGAAGACGGATCATTCGGCAGCTCAAGCGACGTAACCGGCGCGATCCAAAAGTCCTTCTCCAGTCTTACTGCCGAACTTCCCAGCGCGGCAGCTGGTCTAGGTCTCGTCTACGCACACCCTGTTGCGAGGTTCGAGATCAACTTCTCTCTTCCACTCGTCATGAGGGCCAAGGAGGAAGGCAGGAAAGGACTGAGCTTCGGCGTCGGCATCGAGTTCTTGTAGACACGGATCCAGGCGTGTAAATGTGTATTTGTAGGCCGTATAGACTTTCTTCTCGAGCAAGCAGATCACTTCTTTCTCAATCATTCTCATGTTCACATGTCTCTCGCATTCAGTTCAAAAGTCTATCCCCTACAACTAAAAGATCTAGCTACCCACCAACTGCGGTCCCTCAAACACCTTCTGCGGATCATACACCCCCTTGATGCCCACCAACCTCTCATAATGCTCCCCCCAATACCTGGAATGCGCATCCGCCTTGGTAAGGTTCGTATCCGCATAGTTGATGTACATGCCAAACTGCTCGCCCTCACTTGCCTTCTCAATCGCATCGACCCAGCCATTCAAGAACTCCATCATCTTAGGCGTGTACGTCGCGGAATCAGGGAAAATGCGGTCGTTGAATTGCATCTTGAAGACGGCGTTGCGGTGCGAGTAGGAGGTCTCGTCCGCGGGTACTTTGGAGATGGCGGAGCCGGAGCCGCCGTGCATGTCGATGAGGAGGTACCAGGATCGGCCACGGATGTTTCGCGCGGTGGTGAAGTAGTAGTCTGCGAGGGCGGTCATGGCAGCGGGGGAGAGGTACTCCGGCATCAGTGACTTGGCGTAGAAGTTCTCGTGGTAGTCGTATATCTCTGGCTGGGGAAGCGGGCCGTTAGAAAAGGACGTCAAAGTGTCGATCCATTTCTTCGTTGAAACGGTACCTGCGCCGCGTCCCTCAAGGGGGATGTTGAGTTTGGTGAGCAGCGGGTTCATGATGGTGTCGAAGGCGCTGCGGTTGCCGTAGTATACGCCGGTTAGTTGGTTGGGGAGGAACATGCGCATGTTTAGCTCCGGGGGTTGGTCGTGGATGGTGAAGTTTTGGAGGACAGTCAGGATGTTGGCGAGTTGCGATGTGTTGGACGGGGAGAGGTTGTAGGAGAATACAAGGTTGCTTTCGGGGGCGTCAAACGTTTTGAACTTGAAGTCGGTGACGATGCCGAAGGCGGCGCCGGCGCCTCGTAGGGCCCAGAAGAGATCGGGGTTAGAGGTTGGTGACGCGGTTACTACGCTGCTGTTGTGGAGGACGACAGTTACAGAGATAAGTTGGTCGAGTGTAAGGCCGTGCAGGCGAGATGACATGCCGTAACCTCCGTGAAGAGTGAGACCGCTTACACCAACACTGGAAAGTGTTAGTACATATATGATGTTGATGATGAGGATGAGGACCTACCCAGGACATGTTCCGTGACTGATGGCTTGCTTGCCTTGGTCGTAAAGAGCCAGAGCAATGTTGCCCAGTCTACCACCAGCTCCTATGACAGCTGTGTGTGCTTCTTGGTCAACGGTGACACTGTTGAAGCGGCGCATGTCGACTATCAAGTGTCCATCTTCGCCTCCAAGACCATGTGATCCATAGCTGTGGCCTCCGCACTTCGGAGTGACTTGGACACCACTCTCAACCCCGCAGGATACGGCATCTTGGACTTGTTTGACTGTTTGTGGTACAACGTAGGAAGCCGGCTTGAATGGTAAACGAAGGTTGAAGGGCTTGACCGCCTGAGTATAGTTCTTGGTGCCTGCAGCATATACAGGAACCTGACGAGACTCAAGGCATTCGCTCAATGTGGAATTCGCAGCGGTAGTGCAAGAGAAGAGAGCGCAGGCTGCAAACAGCCATGTATAGTATTCTTTCATCATTCTGGAAGTCGGAAAGTGGCTTGGCTGCCCAGGAAAAATTCATCCGCTAACGTCCTCGCGATACTTATGGATTGCTTGAATCCTGTAGGTGGATTCTGATGATGAGATACATATTGACCCAATACACTACGGCTGAAGACCCAGAAAACATGTCTGACCAGGAGACATGACTGCGATCAAGGGATGAGAATGCCCAGAGTGGAAACCTTGCTCTTTCCTTGGATCCTTCGTCGGAATCGTGGGGATTCCAAGAGGATTTGGTACTGGTAATAACAGATCTTGCCCCCATCGCACGACAACTTCCAAGCTACGGCTATACCAAGAAGCGGTGGCTTCAGCTTGATTTACCTCTTGGCAAAGATTGGTCGCAGAAAGATTAAGAGATGCCACCTCGTCTATACCCACACACGTGTCCAGGTGCGCTGCAGCCGCATCCACGTACCGACATAGGGCAGCGGCGTGGCGGCTGCATTCCCGGTATAAGGCCTGGCCAAGAGATCTTAACATGCGCGTGCCCGAGATGAAAGACCGAAATGCAAGGCTACTGCAATTTCGCCATGTTGATCAACCTGGGGTCGGCAACCGGCTGAAACGTTGTACCCCTGCTCGAAACATGGCTGTAGATTGCTATATATTGTCCGACGTGCGGCCTTTAACCGGCTTGGACAATCGCATACTCACCGAGGCTGAAGTGGCACCCTCGCTTTCAGCAAAACGCATGATGGAGTCGGTTGTTTAGTCCAAGAGGGTGTAGTCAGGTGTTTCATCGTCGTAGCTCCGAAATGTCGAGTGCGGGCGCGTGACGCAAGGCGGTCTGGTGGAAATGTCAAAGAACACACGTCGAACATACAAAACGATGCTACTTCCCTGTGCTTCAAAGTCAGTAACAGATACACCCTGACTCGCAAACCACAATCATCATGGTCCATTCGCATTCACTCCTTCTACCGCTGTTCGGCACGGCCGCAAGTGCGGCAAACTTGTGGGCGACGCACTACTCCGGCACCATCAACTACCTGTCGTTCAACAGCAATGCCTTGACTCTCAGTAGTTCGGCTTCTACTGGCAATAAGCTGCCTAGTTGGATTACGTACGACAGTGCTGGAAAGGCGCTCTATATTCCAGATGAGGTCTTCCAGGGGCAAGGAGGCGGAAACTTGGTATCCTTCTCCACGGGTGCGAACGGCAACGTGACCTCAATCGGAAAGGGCTCTACACCTCAAGGTGTGGTTGCGACAACGCTCTATGGTGGTCCGGATGGAAGAAGCTTCATCGCCAATGCCCACTAGTAAGTCAGCAGCCCTTTAGTAGACAAAGATATTGCTAACCAACCGAAAGCCAAACTTCGCAGTTGACAACCTTCAAGCTGCCATTGAACGGCGGACAGCCGCTTCAGACAATCAAGTACACTGGTAAAAGTGTCAACCCTTACCGCCAAGAAGCTCCCCACCCGCATCATGCTTTTGTGGACCCGTCTGGCGACTTCTTGATCGTACCTGATCTCGGAACCGATAAGATCAGGATCAACAAGATCGACCAAACAACTGGCAATCTTACAGAGTGCGGTGCTGCTTTGCCGCCACCTGGAACAGGACCAAGGCACGGCGCCTTCTGGGCGCCGGCAGGAGCGAACTCGCGCGTTCGCCGGGCTGCAGACGGCACAGTACTCTTCATCGCCAACGAGCTCTCCAACAGCGTGTCGGCATGGGCGGTGTCATACCCTGCATCGGGAGGCTGCATGTCTCTGACCCTGAAGCAGACGCTCACACCGTACCAAGGCAATGCCACCGCCGTTTCCGGCACCAAGGTCGGTGAGATCAAGGTCAAGGGAAACTTCGTTTACACCAGCAACCGAAACGACAAGAAGTTCAGGCCGAACGACTCCATTACCCAATTCACCATCTCTCCTAACGGAAGCCTGACATGGACAGCCCTCACGTCATCCTATGGCACGTACCCGCGTACTTTCGATATCAAC
The DNA here is from genome assembly GCF_023758085.1 of Alternaria hordeiaustralica. Classification (NCBI taxonomy): domain Eukaryota; kingdom Fungi; phylum Ascomycota; class Dothideomycetes; order Pleosporales; family Pleosporaceae; genus Alternaria; species Alternaria hordeiaustralica. Next base: position 3,692,134 of record NW_026056773.1, on the reverse strand, counting down.
AAGGCCGGTGACTTCGTCGCCATTGGCGATCAAACCACTTCAAACGTAGCTATCGTACCAAGGGATCCGACGACTGGCAAGTTGGGAGAGCGCGTTGCGGACCTTAGGATCGGGGCTGCCGGCATTCCGGAAAACGAGGACGGTCTCAGCGCGGTTGTCTGGGCCGAGTAGGCGTCCGCTTGTTGATCATTGGGACTTTTTGTATATAAAATAACTTTCGTATAAATCATAGGGTTGCGCAGGCTGACTGCGATTCGACGATGACGCATTCGTCTGCGATGGAGGTGTGAAGAGGAAAGAGCGCGTGAAGCTTGAGAGTTGCCAAGACGCTAACCCGGGTGCCATTTCCTTGCGCGTCAAGACTCATACCCACGCTTCCTTGTGCATCCAGAACACGTCTTACTAGCTGCCAAATCCAACCCTGTTATCAGATTCATCACGAAAAAAACCAAACATCCACAGTACTCGATCACAATACCAGCTTCTAACAACATCGTCGAAAGTCCAGTCATATCTGCATCGTCCATCAAAATGAAGACTGACAATTACCTTAACCTCTGCCTCGAGCAGGCCGCTAAGTCGCCTTTGCGCTACCGGCATGGAGCCATCATTGTTCGTGGCGGTAAAGTCATTGGTCAGGGCTACAATGATCATCGCTCTGGCTTCGATGGTGGTGCCCTGAAGACCGGGCGCCTCCCACTGCGCTCCTCCACTAAGCGAGAGTTAGGCATACCGGAAGGCCATCTGAATAAGACGTTTACGCCCTTTGAAAGCATGGGCGGGGGAGGAAAGCTCGCCAACACTCCGTTATCTATGCATAGCGAGATGATGGCGATTCACTCTGCTCTCTCGGCTTCCAGCACGCTGGCTTCTAGCGCGGTGTCCTCCGAAAAACCGTGCTTTAAACTATCGGGTGATTCTAAACGAAAGTCACGACTACGAAGGGAAGCAATCAACTCATACGTCAAAGCCATCTGCGAGGCCGCACTGGCCCAGTCCACCACGGCCTATGACAGTGCCCAGTCTGGTGTTCAAGAGTGGCGATTTGAATCCTCTGCATCTGGATCGCGCGACACTGAACCCTGTGTTTCACGACCAGGAGAAGAACGAGAACGTGGCCTCGTCGAAAATGAACAGTACGGAGAAACACCGTCAGAAGAAAGGGAAGAATCATCATCACAACGTTGGCAACAAGTACAACGGTGGACAACACAAACACGTTGGTCGACAACATGCGCGTAAGCAAACCGTCGTAGCTCCATGCTATAACCAGTCTCCAACATCGAGCGCTTTTGAAGCGTCTTCGTCGCCGGAAGTGTCATCCAATAATCGTGATAAAGCAGGAAAGGTGCGTTGTCCAAGCTCTGTTATCACACATGCTGACGGCCACAGAATGAAAGACAGAATCCCCCCACCGCCAGGAGTCAGCCAATGCTCATGCCGAAGGGACAGACTGGACGGAGTTCTCGCAATCTCAAAGACAAAACTAAGAGCCCACGTTTGAATGGAGCCGATCTGTACGTCGTAAGACTGGGCTGGCAGTGTGCGCCGAAGGTGTGCTGCGAAGAGCCAGACGAAGACGCCGCGACGCTACTTCCATCACGCCCTGCCACAGGTTCATTGCACGAGGAGCTCACCAGTCCAGAGCCGGCGAGGCCAGCACGCACCAAGCACCCGCCGCCTCCAAAAAAGGACGAGAAGCAACCGACCGTCCTGGCTTCGCGACCCTGCTACCGATGCATATCGTACATGTCATCTGTGGGCATCAAACGCGTTTTCTGGACCGATGACAAGGGAGGTTGGGAGGGCGCAAAGGTGCGTGATCTGGTCGATGCGCTTGACAACATGGGGTCGCAGTCGCCCACTGATGCTTCGGTGGGACTTAACAGCGTCTTCGTCACAAAACACGAGGTGCTGATGCTGCGCAGGATAATGGGGAATAGCTAAATTCGGATGCAACGTATACTATGATGACGACATACAGCTTCCGATAGCCTCATGGGTATCTTAATCACGTTTGTGCTCCAAGCAAGCGGCACCTTAGATCACGCTCTCTATAGCAAGCAGATAAGGTTTTCCTGTATACAAGTACCTACCCGTCTGCCAGCAGACTTGTTCCAGTTTATTCAAGCACGATGGTTGAAATTCACAAGATCGAGTTTGTCGACAGCTGTCCCGTTCTTCCCTCGACTGCTCCACGTGATTGCCCTCACATCATCGACCTGGGTTCCCACAAAGTAAGCGAGGGCGATTTTGTTACAGATATCCAGATACAAGATGCAGTCGTCACGGTTCTTAACGCGGTCACCAGCAATACTCTTCTCGATTTCCTCGCGTGTACGGGGACGTCCCGAATCGAGTTTAAACCCAGGCTCGAGCCTCGCGGCGCTCGTGTTATCGTCATGAGGAAAGGAAACGAGGTTGTAGTAAGTCACGACCCATCAAAGACTGTAAGAATACACATCACTAAGAAATCCTTTTTAGGTCGGTCAGTATACCGTTGATACATCACGAAATCTGTTTGACTTCGACACAATCATCCGTTTTACTATTGATTCGCACCGAGCCTGGAAGGTAACATATGCAGCTCATCGCGACAGTTTTCCACAGAGCTGGGACGAAGTCTGGGCGGGAAATACGACCAGTGGTGGATTCTCGATCGCTCCCCACAGGACTACGGAAGGAGACCCAACGAGGGGACCTCTGCTTAGGAAATTCTCTGACTACTTATTGGTAAGCAGGTATTGGGACGACGATCAATGGGATTGTACGATCAGAACTTTTTAGAGACATGTTGTTGTCAGTCAAGTAACTGAGTGCAAGAGATATCGCGTTACACATTTTGGATGCCGAGAGCTTTATTTGGCTCTCAAATGATGTCACGGATTCATAGATCACTGACGTAACTTCGGTGTGCTTTCATATCCAACCGTCTCCAAATGATTTGGCTTAAGCTCTCAAAAAGAATAGACTGCCCATCAATGTAAGGCTAACGGCTGGCCATGTGAGTATGCCTGCTTAATCTAGATCGCCAACTGACTTACCAGATCACGTGCCACAGGCTAGGTTTCCCCAAGGCTGTCCATAATCCGTAGAAGCGGGGTATTCTCGCATAATCAAACTAGCTAGAACCAATCTTCTCTTTCCATACAACACCTCGGCCTCACCAAACAATCTACAAACCCTGATGGCGGCACCCCCAAGCCCGACTTCCTCACCGCACCGTTTCTCAACGTCTACGAGCGACTGCCCGCGCACTCACCCTCCACCCATGCCCATATCATCGACGCGGGCCCCTTCAGGGAGACCCTGATCGAGAGCGATGAAGAGTACGATCTTAAGATCCAAGATGCAGTGGCCACTATGCTGTTCAAGATCTCCAAGGACACCCTAGACACGTTCCTCAGCGGCGTCACAGATTCGTTCAAGCTCGTTCAATCGTGTGAAAGACGAATCAACTGGCAGCTCATCATCTGGAGGCAGGGAACTCAGGTTCTGGTACGTGACCCGAACGAAACAGAATAGACGTCATCAAGATACATGCTTACATCGCCCTCACGTTTCAGATTGGTCAATTCATCGAGAACGAGGAAGAGGATTATCTAGAGTGGGGTAACCTCGTTCGTTGCACTATCAACTACGACGGATCTTGGGGTCTCGACTCTGTCAGCCACGGCAGAGTAACTGAGCGAGAGTATAAACAGTCATGTTTTGAGACGTCTATGTATATCGGCACCAGCCGAGAGTTGGGCGCTGGCGACGAAAAAGAGATGGCAGAGTATGCAAGCACCTTGAGCGATTACATCATCATGGAAAGGTGTCGGAGCGCCGATGCAGGTTCCAAATGGGACATCGAGACCACCATGGCTGATTGATGTATCTCCATATTCATGGAGGCTGTGTTCTCATGCTCTGAGCATTGGGTTAAACTAGTTCATGTGTCTGAGAGAGGAAGAGAAGCTTAACGACCGGCTATTCAAGTGCGTTTTCTCACAGAATTCTAGAGCAGTCAACACCAATCCATTGAAACACTATCTCACAAGTCCGTGACTAACACGAATGCGTATTAACAGGCCGTGAATGAAGGCAAGAAAGAATAATGGCATTGTACTTAGCAATGCGTTAGTCTTCGAGGTTACGTTTCAATCGTCAACGCTCTTTCATCTCACCTGGCCTTTGTCAATGCGCGAACGAAACCTTGCATACCGACTGTTCCTGTCCTGCGACAACATCACTTGCTCAAGACATTCTTATCATTTGCACTCAACACTTACTAGAGCCATGTGCGATAATCGGTACGTCGTCTCTTTCCTCACCATCGCGCCTTCCATGAGCTCTCACCGACCTCGCCCGCTAGCGCTACTAGTGTGACCCGCATGGCAAACGCCTACACGCTTCACACAGAACAGCCTCTTCACCCATTATCTTTCATCGCTCCTCGTCAGACTTCATGCTCACAACTCCTCTTTCATAGATCTCATCGCTCACCGGAAGCTAGCGCGCCCAACTGTTGTACCCATATATCTTGTACCATGCCGGTAACTACGAGATTCAGACGCTTGCAGCTACAACCTTCTGACTCTGACAACCGCCCCGGACAAGACACACGAGATCTCTCACAATCTGTCAACCGCACCGCTACAATGACTACTCATCACGACAGCACTCATATGGAGATCGACATCGAAAACAGCGGTCTTCCATCCCCCGCTGGCACCGACCTCAGTCCCGAATCGCCGGGCAAGAGTGACTCTGGCAAGAGCGATAATAGCACGTCTTCATATACAGATGACTTCGAGACCCTGCCCTCAAGTGGTCCAACCAGCCATGCTCATATCCTCGATCTTTGCGAGTATGCCGCCTCCATGAAAGAAGACGGCGCTCTTAAGCTCCAAGATGCTGTTGTCACCGCTCTCTTCAACATCTCACCAGCCACGCTCAAGTCATTTGTCAGTCCAACTGTCAACACCTTCAAGGCCGTATTCGGTAAGAAAGACGTTCAGCTCGTCGTATGGCGCAAGGGCCTTGAAGTCTTTGTAGGTCATCACGTACACCACCAAGCATACAGTCGCTGACACCCCTCTAGATTGGCACCTTCGAGAACCACACATTCATGAAGGCGTACCGCTTCGAACACGTCGCCGGCTTCCTCATCGGCTACGACGGCTCTTGGCACTTGAAGGTCACTGCCAGTAATGCCTACTCCGCACCCAAGTGGCCAGATGTCTGGGCTGGAAAGTTCGAATGTCATGGCGGCGTCGCGAAGATGACCATAGAGACCGGGGAGACGGAAATGACGAAGCGCGCCTCGGCTTTGGCGGCTGCGTTGATTGATGGCAGGTACTGGGAACTGAAGACTGATGTCAAAATGACTTAACGCGAGGGCGGCATAGGCACCCGAGATCATTCGGAGTTGTTTGGAAGAATGTGGTATGGGATCTACTTGGCGCTTAATATACGATGCGTCTGGGCGTGCAGGCATTGTGAGAAGATAGCGAGCGACTGCGGTATTGCCACGACAGGTATTGTGACGTGAAGGAGCTTCACTACTATATAGTCAGCTCGAGCGATCTCGACTGGATGATGATACCTAATGAAGATTGATACGCATACTAGTATTTCTTTCCTGTGCTTGCAATCATGTCGTGAGGAACCTCGGAGCTTGACTATCGTGCGCGAGTAGCTCGCTAGAAGGCTGCTAGAGCACTAGCTGTTAGTTCTCTTAGACGGGTAGAGGTGTATATTAGCAGCCGCATATCTGTGTCTTGAAGCACACGTTGAGCAATTCGGGCGCCCAACGGGACGTTGGATGCAGGGCATAAGTGTGCTGTGACCAAGCTGGCCTATTCTAGGAGTAGACGTCTATGTTTATCATCGGTACTTAGGTAAGAAGCGGAACCAATGATGACCATCATATCAACTCGGCAAATTGCAACGCAGCGATCTAAACCACATTTGCCCACGACACTAACTCAAATTTGGTTCAGGCAAGCTTACTTACTATGCGCAGCCTCACACAGAACTACCTAGGTACTCCAGAAACCCACACGTTCACCGGCACCGCGTAGGCCAAGAAGGCGTACATAAATGATACGCCCCATCTTGGCAGCTCCACAAGCGACGGACGATGCACCTGGGCAACCTTCAGTCCCCAAGTATAAGAAGACGCAGAACGGCCACGAAAGAAGAAGTATCCATGTCCATCTCCCATAACCTCTAGCACACTACCAACACGCCCATTCGAACATGCGCTTCACTACTCTCGCCCTCCCTTTCGCCCTCGCAGGCTACTGTTCTGCGTGGACGAAAGACGCAAACGGGGTCTGGGTTGCGAACAACAAAGCCTACAACATCGATGGTAGTAAGTCAATTCATCTCAGAAAAACAAGCATGGAAGATATTCTAACCGTTTATATAGTCTCGGTGCACGAAGCCTGTACCACGATGAACACAAGGAACTACAGGACAAGCGGTTGGTGTGAATACTGGGCTGACTCTAAGGGGAGAAAGATCCAATCAGGTATGTACCGACAGTATATTTGGGGCGTTTGTGTGCTAATGCGTTGTCTAGAATGTCGGTGGTGGGGCGCTGGTAGTGTGGCTGTTGTTTGCTATCCTCGTTAAATATACGTCGTGGCGTGCGAGCTGGTGAAGCTTGCAGGGTGGAGTGGGAGTTTCCCCGCAGGGTGTAACAGGCACTGTTAGACCGTCTGTCTCTATATGCCGTATAAATCAAAAGTCCATGTTTTTGACGAGTCGATACCACCGCTCCAACCCCCCACTTCTCCATCAAACCCACTCTCAGAGCCCATAGTCCAACGGTAAGACACCCACATCTCAAACCGCGCAGGGCTGCCATCGCATCGTCTCAGCGTGCGAACGAACAAGGCTGAGAGACCGTCTGAGCTTCCGCCAATTGAATTTCGAATCCGTCGGGCTGTGCTACCAGTACACAGCCTGATCTCATGATCTTCGCCAAGTGAAAGCCTCTTACAGTTGTCGAATCCAAATTCCGCCTCCGCCAAAGATGACCGATAGCACACAGCCTTGCCGAGATTGTGGGGGATCCGCGTTCAAGTCGCGGTGGGCTCATTACTTTTTGCTAGATCTTTGTGTTGAGCGCTGTGGTTTGACCGTCTTTTTTTGCTGCCATGGAGGGATAGCTAGGAGCGGTGGCGTGGCGGGCGAGTGAGTTCGTCGACGGGAGTGTCCTACTTGGCGTTCAATCTTATCAAATCCATCAAAGAGAGGATAGCAATGAGATTCATTGTATCCAACGACAGTACCTAAAAATAACATGCAAGTCGCGAGCGTATCCAATCCGCTCAAACGATCAATGTGGTGTATCCAACAGCATGTCTATCCCAAACTCCACTCATGAACGCCGGTCGTCTAATGCATATGCCAATGCGAGTAAGCAAGCTCAATGCGTCTAATCAAGGAATCACCAACTCCCAGGTCCAAAGGTTTCGCCTTTGGGTACTTCCTTGTACGGGCAGGCTTGCCAGTCGCAACCCTATCGATAGTGTTAGCTTTTGTATCCAATGAAGCCCAGGTTGTATGTTGATGACTTACCTGTTTGTAAACCTCCGTACCCCACCACTTGAAGTTACTCATCCAACCGGGGTACACAATGCCAAAGAAGATAACGACAACACCAAACGCAAGACCCGAGTCTAGAGCCGCGCTAAGCATCATGTTGTACTTCTTCCACCACGCGTTCCTCCGGTTGCGAATCTCGTAGTTGAAGATGTAGCACACAATCGCCCAAACGGAAAAGTTGAGTCCGGTGGCCGGTGGAATCCAGCTCAAGCTACCGAACACGACGGCGAGGTTGACTTTACTGAGGATGGACTTGCGGCTGCCGCGGGCGAGGTACCAGAGTATGACGGGTGCGATGGCGCCGATGGGGAAGGCCCAGATCAAGTGTTGGTAGAGTGCGCCGGGACCGAAGAACTTTCCTGGACCGACGACACCCCAGAGGATACTGCCATTGAAGTGTACACGGGCGATGGGGCAGTTGAAGCCGTTGATGGCTGAGGGTGTGCAGATACCGGGGATGTTGTTTAGCATCCAATTCAGAACGCCGATCTGAGTCAAGCTAGAGATGATGGTGACGGACAGCTGGAGCTTGAAGAGGATTCTAGGTGGGATCTTCATGTAGTGGCCGAGCTTGAGATCGGAAGCAAACTTGAGGCCTTGGGTTGCTGAGATGTAGCCGAAGGTCGTAAAGACCATATTTGCGACGGGTCGACCGGGGAATACAACACCGCAGATCAGTTGGCAGATGAGGTAGATGCTGCTTTGTTGGTTTGTGATGGCCATGACGATGCCGATGGGGACGAAGAGGACTGCACCGATGCCAAGTGCTAGCAAAAGACCGTACCAGGGTAAGTGAACGGGATAGTACTCGACGACGAACATGCCAACAGCAGCCATACTAATACCAGTCAAAAGGTACCAGGTTATCGGTACGTCTTCGTATTTTCGCATGAGTCGATTGTGCACATCTTCCGCAGATAGCAGGTCTTCCACGTCTGGGTCTGAAGTTGTGCTGGGCCTGTGTCGCAACATTGCAGGCGAGGAGGGGTGGCTGTTGTTGTCGGTGCCATTCACAAGTGGCTGGTAGTCAGCTGCTGATTCTTTACGGATCTCGGCCCAAGAGCGACGCCATTGCCTCCAGATGTCCTTTCCGTACCAGAGGCCAGTGTGCGAAAGCAGAGCTGTAAGACCTGCGAACTGCAAGGCGTAGCTCAATACGTAAGTAATCGGAAGGTAGACGCGGCTGTATTGCTTGTACGCTTCTTCATCAAAGAGGAAGTTCTCGGTCAAGATCTTGCTGACGTCGTACGGCTTGCCGCGATTATCCCATACGGCGGATGATAGGATGGGCATGTATGAAGAATAGAGAACGTTCTTGTAGTCTACAACATGTCAGCACTAGTAGTCAAACGTCCGAAAGCTACTCACACATGATCGGCGCTGCAATCCACATCACGCCTACAAGGCCTCCAAGAATGTTCATAGCAGCCCAGAATGGTGTAATCAACGGGGAGCCGATGTATGCGATTTGCGCCCAATCGAAAGTCACTGGGAATAATCCAAGACCAGATGAGATTCCGAACTGTTCAGGTTAACACACTGTCTACTCAGACAAGCAACGAACGTACCAGGTTGGCAACAACAACGCTCTTTGGCGCGAACCAAGTGATGACATTGAAGTAACTCAATGCTGGGAATAGGAGACCAGGTAGGAAGTAGAATGCTACGGATCCCATGAATATGCGCGAGAAGAACTTGCGTGGAGCGATGGTCCAACCATCGGCAGGCTTGTTCTCATCTTTATGTAACGCGGTGAACATGGCGGTTGATACCAGTGTGCTCGGCCAGATCATGCCGCTGGGACGGACCAGGTAACGTCTGGTGATACCGGCAAGGGAATAGCCAAGTATTTGTGTGGAGAGGATAAGCAATACTTGGTACATGATGCCAAGGTCTTGCTTGTAGAACTTTACTTGCTCAACGATGACCTTGGATTGTCAGCGTACCACACATGGCTTCATAGCTGATACTTACATCTGTCGCAAAGGCAAAGCCGAAGGATACATTGCTGCTGACGTATACGCAGCAGTGTTCCTTTTCATTCCAACGACCTTGGCCTAGCCAGAGCCGTAACCGGCGTTTCCAAGTGGCTTTTGCCTGTGGAGGATGCGATGTTATTTGAGAGCAACCATCGACGAAGGTTTCTTCAGGATCGTCGTGTCGTTTGAAGAGTTGGTCCCAGAGCAGACCGAGGGGGTGGACGAGTAGTAGTGCAATAATAGGAGTAAGGCTGACGCTAGGGTATCGTAGGGAAAAGAACAAGTTGGTTGAAGAACCGGCAATGGAAAACAGAATCGATAGGAACCACATGCGCGGGGTATCAATGGATAGGGAGAGGTCGTCGGTAGCAGCGACGGATGCCCTCACTTGAGCGTAGGGCGAATTATCGGACGGGCTACCCTTCATATCGTGTAAATCGTCGTCCTCGGAGGATTCATTATCGTCTAGCGTACTGCTCGATGAGGTTGAGTTGTCAAACAGTGGCGCGCCAGCGGTAGAAGGATCAAGACCGCTTGCGTTGAACCTAGCTTCAAAGTCCTGGCCACTAGAGGCTACACCGAGCGTCGTGCTGCTACGACTGGCGTCACCCGTCCTGCGACGTGACTTGGTAGCGCCTGAAAGGATTGGCTCACTCCGTGTCGAATCATTTTGGTGGTGATCCGAAAGTAGTGAGGGTTCACTATGCGAAAGTCTGCTCTTCCCTTTTTTCTTTCTTGAGTTTTTAATCACATTATTTTCATCAGATTCCTCTGGACTGGAGGAAAGAATAGGTAGGCCGCCATATGAACCTGAGGTTGGGGTCAGCACGTGTAGCGAATGAGGTTCTGTGCGCCGTGTGCATCGTTGCTCCTGTGCACCCGTCCAAGGCCGAGGGGCGATTGACGACCATGGCGCTTGACAAGGAAGAATAGTTTGCGTACCTGTTCCCTGCGCCGGGCTCGATCTCACCAAGAGAGGTACTCTTGACATTGCTGTCTTGACGGATCGTGTAGGAGTCTCGGGGCGGCCAGCTGGCGAATCAAGATCGTCATCAGAAGGGGTTTCGGACGTGGCTATGTTCCTTGCTTTCTTTGCTTTGTCAGGCAGAGGCTGCAACTCGTAGCTGCCTGGCGAGACGAGAGGACGGTCGTGTCGCGTGTTTCCAGAAGGATGGGCAGGCGAGAGAGTAAGCGACGAAGATGACCCGCACCCGTCCTCGTTAGCCATATGTATGGGTGGGTGCCCGGGTGTGGCCAGGGGCGCGTGTACAAGTGCTCCGTTTGTCGCGCCAAAGCGGCCTCGCGCGACGTCGGAATCAGATGATCAGATAAAACCACCGGCAGCCATGTGTTGGGCCTCACGCTGTTCGATGATCTGATTAGATGGAAGCGCGGGAAGCGGTCCAGAATTAGGTCAATGATGGAATACTGCTTGAGTCATCCAATGGCGAGTGCAGTGTCTTCACGGTAAGCGGTTAGATCCGGGCGACGATGTGGAGTTCCCAGGAAAAAAGCCTCGCACGCTCCCGCGCGCGCGAGCCGCCTGCATACCATCACACGCCTGCATGCTTCAAAATCCCGGCACCCTTACAGACCAAGACTGATTGACATCTGCACGTCCGAGCGAACAGAGCCGCAGCGTTTGCATTCGGAGTTTTACATATTTCTACGGGTTCCCAACGCTCAGCGTGACGTCACCTCCTTCACGTCAACGTGACCGGGTATCCCCACGTGGTTTTCGGCTTTGCGACCAGCGGTGAGGCCCTCAACCATCGCAATAGCGCCCTCGGTGTCGTCCTTGTTGTAGAGGAACAACCCCTGTAGCGCTGCAGTACTCACCGAGTCGATGAGGCCCAACTCCCTCACTCTAGCCATAAATCTCTGCTTCGCTTGCCCGCCTGCATCGAACTCTGCATAGAATCGGTCCCAAAGCTGCTCGATTTGGAACTCTGTTGCTTCACCGAGTCTTACCGTCATGTCCACGCGCCCAGGTCGGATGAGCGCTTCGTCTAGTCTTTCGACGTGGTTTGTAGTCAGGAAGATGATCCGCTCTTCGGCACTGGCAACACCGTCGAGGGCGTTGAGCAGCCCGGAGAAGGTGACCGAGGCGCTAGCAAATCCGTCTGCACCAGGCGTCTTACGGTTCATGAATGCGACGTCAACATCTTCCAGCAGCACTACAGTCCGTCGCGGGACTTTGGTCAGCAGATGGTTCAACCTATCGTCTGTGAGACCACGCTCGCTGACATTCAAGATGGCAATGTTGAAGTCAAGATGACCTGCAACAGCCTGGATGAAGGAACTCTTTCCTGTGCCTGGCGGCCCATACAACAAGTAGCCTCGCCTGTATGGTATGCCGCGATCTAGGTACCACTTGCGTGACGCAATGAAGGCCTCCATATCCTCTACAATGCGCTCCTTGACGCCGCGCTCAAGGACCACCGAATCGAGGGGCCGCTTCCGCTTGGCGTCGCCAAAGGGCTGCCACATGGTGCCCATGGAGTTGTATATGACAGTCTTGCCCTCCTGCGACTGCTGGTATATCTGGTGCGCCTCGGCGAAGATGTCTTCGAAGACGTCGCGGTGCGAGTAGAGGGTCGTGAGGTTGATCGTCTCGAAGGGCACGCCATCCTTGACGTTCAGGCTGTTGCGCTCCCGCTGCCTGTCGACGAGTATGAAAGCATTGTTGTAGCGCAAGAAGTGCTTGCCCGGCCCCGGTACGAAGGAGAAGTGGGCGGCGTGCGAGGGCCCATCTTGCGGCGTGTACGTCTGCACCTGGAGGTGGTGCATGCGCGGGTCGATGCGATTGAGGACCTTGGAGAGGACGCCGTTGCGCACGAGTGGCCTGGTGCCGGCTTGCTGAGCGCGGTGGTAGTTGGTCATCCATTGGAGGACCCAGGGATAGGCGTCGTCATGGCGAGTTATTTCGAGATCGACGAGCATGCGGCGGCGCACAAACGCGGCGCCGTGTTGGAGTCCCTTCTGGCCCGTCCGCGCCGCAACCCCAAGCGCTGCGAGACCGAAGCCCTATGGCATCAGTGAGCACACGTCCAGCAAGCATGCAGCGGCCCCAGGGTGAATCATACGGCGGTGAAGAAGGGATTGTCGGTGATTTGCGACCAGGGCGAGCTGAGACCCGGGCTGCTATTGCCGGCAGCGATCTGCTTGGCCAGCTGGTGTTGAGGCGTGTTCGGTTCCATGAGCGGCGGAGAGGCGCGCCTGTCCAGAAATTTGATACGCCATGGACGCTAGCGGGGGATCGATGCCGCTACGCCGCGCCCATTCGTGCCTATCACCATGTCGCACGCAACCGATGGGTGTCGCACAGCGCTTGTTTGCAACGTGGAAGGTTGGTCGACGTATTTTCGTCACACCATCAGGGAGTTGTGCAAACGGCGCAAAAAAAGAAACATAGACGTTGATAATGCTGTATACACAGATGCACAGGGCTGCATAAGCAATCCGGGGTCGCGTCGCGGAAGGCCATCCATGGCGCCTTCCCAGCCCTGTGGAGTTGTGGAGCGCTAGGGCGAGCTTGGGCCTGCTGCCCGTCACTGATAACTACCATCCTGCCCAATTCACTGATCAACACCCCGAAAGCACGTTGCGAAGCCATCCTCGGCCCCGAGCACCGCGCTCTTCTTCACCTATGCCATGGCCACCGTAACCATAGGCAAATCCTATTTCGACGCTCTTCTACGCAAGTGAGTGCTCACTATCTTGCCCTGTGTTATGCGCCGGGCTGTTTGCTGATTAGAGTTTTAGGGCTGAATTTGTCTGTACCCCCCCAGGCAGTAGCTATGTGTCTGGCTTCGGTAGAGCTGACTCTTATCAACAGCATACTTCCAACCAGCCTGTCAGCTACGGCACTGATCTCTCTGACAATGTCACCATTAGCAAGGCAGAACATGAGTACATGGTACGTTTTATTCACCCAACATAACTCTAAACTTTCGAACTTTATCCACCAGCCCTCCAGCTCGCTCTGGCTCCTGCTTGTAGGTGCAAAAATGCTAACGATACATTTGCCCATAGACCCAAGCAGTGCGAGAGTACCGTACGTACACTCCTGCTCAAGCGCAATACTATTCCTCTCTGACCGTGTCTAGACCTTCTCAAAAGCGCTCTATTCCGTGGAGGCCTGACGAACGAGACCCTGGATACACTGCTGCAGGGCGAGAATGGGGCTTCGAACGAAGAACCGTCTAGTTACGATTATGAATCGCAACACGCAAATACAAGATTGCAGGCTACTCCTGTAGCAGCGCCTACGTCAGCTCGCTACCCAAAAGAGTCCGACTATACCTCTGCCAGCCACGGACTCCACCCTAGACCTTCAGCATCGTTCCGTCGAGTCGTCAGCTATGGGGAATCCGAGTCTTTCACCGGCGACCCAGACAGCCCACCCGACGAATATGACGATATAAACCGTGGATCAGCCCAGCGTATACCGCTCCACGATCAACGCACTGTGCTAATCACCAACCTTTCTGAGCGTACGACACATAAGGACCTGGCCGGCATTGTCCGTGGCGGCAGACTGCTGGACATATTCCTCCGCAATGACCGATCTGCAACGGTATCCTTCATTGAAGGAGCTGCCGACTTCCTTGCTTATGCTAAGCGTAATGACATATATCTGCACATGAAGAGGGTGAGATATGCACCTACCCCAAGGCATGAAAGAAGCTGACCATGCCAGCTTGAATTCCGTTGGAGCGACCGACAATTCCACGTACCACCGCACGTGTCCAACAAGATCGCCGGCGGCGCTACGCGAAACCTTGTTGTCCGAGGCGTTGCAGGCAAGGTCACTACAGATCAGATCCGTGACCATCTCGATCACATCCACAACCTCATCGTGGTAGACGTCTACTTCAAAAATGGCGATGCGTACATCTCGACCAACTCTATCCACAACGCTCTGTTCGCCAGGACCTGCATGATGTCGCGTACTGTATACAAGGGCATGCGCATCGAGTACTATCCGGATGAATGCGCTGGACCGCTACCTCAGCCCAAAAAGGCCCACACTCCCGTCACTCGCATGCCTATGAAGCCTGCACCTGTGGTCAACCAGTATGCTCTTCTGGATACCGGCTCCGACGATGGGTCAGAGTCTGAAGAGGAGTTGTACAGGACCAACGGTGTGCAAGTCGATGGTTACCATTGGGCTGACAGTGTAGTAGCATGAACATTACCGATGGAGGTTCATCGCCTGTCAGAGCTCGGCCCATTCCCTGGGGTCGGCGAGGGGTTACAGTAACTTGATCCGGCCTTTCTGTTCTATCAAGTTTCTTCGCGTTGCGGCACTTTTCAAAGCGAGCTAAGGAATGTTCCACCTATACGGCTACATTCTTCATGCGAAGTGAGGGAAGCCACGAGTGAAGTCGTGGCGATCAGAATGATAATATGGGTATGTTTACGAGAAGAAGCTCGTGTCGTACAGCTCTCGACAGGTGTTGGTTGGAGTATGCTTCTTTTCCTATATAGATACCCCTCGGCTACGCTGGAATGTGATTATTTTACTTACAACACATCGATGCCGTCACGCTTGAAGGAGATGTCCATGATCAGCGTTCTGCCGGGATGATGAACTTGCTCACCCCTGGACAGAAAGCTTGTCAATTTTAGCGAGCACTAGTCTTGCATCGATGCACATGCGTCAGCTATGTCATACGCCTTTGATTATCCTCACTTCGTAGATCACAACTTCACCACAGACATCATCTTGACTTTGTTGATCTATATCAACAAACTTTGTTGAATTAAGATGGCGCCGACGATCAAAGTTGCTGTTATCCAACTCTACCCAGAGGTATCTCCTCTACCCCACATCATCATGATTGCCCGTTATGGTCGACCACATTCACAAACATCAGAGTCATTTGCTAACACTAGCTAGCCCCTACAACCAGAGCACAATTTCAAGAAAGCCGTTTCTTTCATCCGCTCAGCAGCAGCTCAGGGTGCCGAGCTCGCCGTCCTCCCCGAATACCACTTGACAAGCTGGAAGCCAAATGATCCCGAGTTCCTAAACTGCATCGAACAATGCTCCGGCTACCTAGAGAAATACTGCTCCCTAGCCAAAGAATGTAACATCTGTAAGTATCACTCCAGCCCTCATCGATCCTCCACACAAACCCCTAATTCTGAATGACCACCACCCTAGCCATCGTCCCCGGCACGATCGTAGAACCCCACAAAGAGAACTCTGCAGCGGAAGACAAACTACTCAACGTATGCTACTATATCTCGCCCTCGGGTTCCATCGTGGGCAAATACATCAAAAAGAACCTCTGGGGCCCTGAACGCAACCACCTCACCGGCTCCCGCCACGACCCCCACGAAGTCTTCGACACGCCCATCGGAAAAGTCGGATTGCTAATATGCTGGGATCTCGCTTTCCCAGAAGCGTTCCGCGAGTTGATTGCCAAAGGCGCTCAGATTATTATTATACCGACCTTCTGGACGCTCAACGATTGCAACGAAGCGGGCCTTGCGAGGAATCCGGCGGCTGAAGCATTGTTTCTGGATTCCATGTTGACAGCACGGGCGTTTGAGAACACTTGTGCGGTTGTTTTTGCGAATGCGGGGGGTCCACCGGGGATGGGGTATGCGGGGTTGAGTCAGGTTGCTGTGCCTTTTGTGGGGGCTTTGGGGAAGTTGGGTGGTGCAGGCGAGGGCATGTGTGTTGTGGATTTGGATATGCAGGTCTTGGAGGATGCGGAGAGTAATTATCAGGTTAGAGCTGATATTGCGAGGGGGGATTGGCATTATGTTTATCGGCATTCAGGAGAGGGAAAGCCTTGAGGGGGGATGTGGCGCATCAGCATGACATCTTTGTATTGTCTTCAGCATCATGTTCGATAGGTATAGGATGTATGCTCGGGAAAGCACTAGTCTCGATCTGGACATTCTTTGCTGCGGGTTTCGATCGAGGGTGTAAAGTTCAATAAACGAAATGTATTCCATTTGGTCAATTCAATTTACTCTCGGCCAACATCGGGCTCCTCCAAATGCGCCCAAAAGTCGCAAATTCGCAAAGACATGGTATCTGACAAAAAGTTCGCGGAAGCAACCGGTGAACTCCTACGCGCAGCGCGAACGGGTGCCTAGTAGCGCGCAGCGCCAGCCCCTCTCCCAAACTATTGAACGCCGATCAGTATGGCCAGAAGCTCGATTCACCACCATGGCACCATCTTCCTGCGCCTAACGCAGATGTCTCGACTCAATCGCATGCTGGGCGTCGACTGGTATCTCCGGGTCGCATGTCGGCATCCGTCTCTCATCTCAGCTCTGGCCACTACCACTGGCTTCGCTGTCGGACCTCTCGTCTTTGCGGATGTAGCCTATTTCTCTCGTCGAGACGCCGTGTTCGTCCGTACTCCAAGTCTCGCCAACGACAATGACCCTCGTTTTCCCTGTTTCCAAAAACTTTTCCTCGTCTCTCGCTAGCTTGGCTGCATTCTCCGGGGCGTAGATTCTTCGGTAGAATTCTTGGAAGCGGGCTTCGCTGTCAAACGTCATTTCTGCAATGCAGTCACAGTCCAGCTCGTTCATCTCGCCCCTTAGCATCAGCGGCGGTCGGTCGGGATTTGCCGGTCCTCCGAACCCCTTCCGCGATATCCGCGCGAGATAGCGACGTTTGAAATCGATCGGCCAGCAGGAGGCGAGCAGCGAATGGGCGAGGGGAATGTGCGTGTGCTCATAGTGGTCTCTGAACTCTTCCGAGGTAAGGTCGTGGTTGCGCGTGATGAAGAGGACGATGGTGTACGTCATGTTGGAGGGTGGGACGACAATATGGGTAGCGTGGGTGGTAAAGACAGTAGTAGGGTTCTGACAGCGGCGTGGCTTCCAGAGGGTCTAGAGACAGAGGAACGGCAGGCTTTTGTAGTTTATCAGCCACACTCGATGCGAAGACATCATACTGGCACCGGGCGCGCCTAAAGCCTCCGTTATTGATGCACACAGCTACTCGTGCCCTAGGGCGAAACTACGGACCCGGCACCGGCAGACGACATGGGCTCGCCATACTTTCTCAACGCCGTCACGATACCCAGCGCTGAGGAAATGGCCGGTGAGTCGAATCAGGGCGTGTCAAAACAGCAGGAAGGCCGTGAGGATTGAGTGGAGTGGACCTCTGCGCACTGCCCCTCACAGCGCTGATCCCGGTCGCGCCTGCCTGTGCCCTCTGCTTGGGCGCGCTATCGATAGCAGACTGCCGCTAGCAAACGCACAGAACGCCAAATTTCGTGACAAAGCGGGGAGCAGCACCACGACACGACATTCACCCCCCGTACAAGCACCCGTGCCGTCGCCCGAACGAACACCCAACATGAGTCTGCGCGAGCGTGTCCCGCCGCAGTACCAGAATGGCGACGCTGCCAGGCGTGCGCCGGACGACGACTCGGACGTCGAGGAGGAGGCCATGGCGAACGACTACCGCGAGCAGGTCCAATACGACGGCATGGAGGACCTCGACCGCATGCCCTCGATGAACAGCAACCAGGACATCCACGCGCAACTGCAGGCCGCGGCCACGCCCCTGGAATTCCAGGCCACGCTCGAGACCAAGTTTGCGAGTTACGACAGCTACTGCAACCTCTTCCACTACATCCTGAACTCCGAGGGCCCCGTTGACCTGGAAGTGCCAAACGTAAGGAATAAGGAAATAAGGGGAATATAGCAGGGCTAATTGCGCATAGTACTACTGGGCGTGGGATGTCATCGACGAGTTCATCTACCAGTTCAACAGCTTCTGCAGCTACCGCCAACGAGTCGCCCAGAAGAACGAGAACGAGGAGGAGATTGCGCTCCTGCGCGAGAACCCAAACACATGGGGCTGCTACAGCGTCCTCAACGTCCTGTACTCGCTCATCCAGCGGTCACAGATCAGCGAGCAGCTGGCGGCGATGAAGCGGGGCGAGGACGCGAGTCTGTATGCCGGAGAGTACGGCAACAGGCCGCTATACAAGATGCTGGGATACTTCTCCATCATCGGTCTGCTCCGCGTGCACTGCTTGCTCGGAGACTTCAGCCTCGCGCTCAAGACGCTCGACGACATTGAGCTCAACAAGAAGGCCATGTTCGCCCGTGTCATGGCCGCCCACTTCACCACATACTACTACGTCGGATTCTCCTACATGATGATGCGACGATACTCGGATGCCATCCGCATGTTCAGCCACATCCTCGTCTACGTCTCGCGGACAAAGAACTTCCAGAAGAACGCGCAGTACGATTCGATTACCAAGAAGAACGACCAAATGTACGCACTTGTCGCCATCTGCGTAGCCTTCCAGCCCACCAGGCTCGACGACACCATCCACACTGCTCTGAGGGAGAAGTACGGCGAGCAGTTCAACAGGCTGCAGCGCGGCGGCCCCGAGTCTCTTCCCCTCTTTGAGGAGCTCTTCCGCACTGCCTGCCCCAAGTTCATCAGCCCCACACCTCCCGACTTCGACAACCCAGAGGTCAACATTGACCCTGTTGAGCACCACCTCCGCATCTTTATGGACGAGGTCAAGAACAACATGATGTCGCCCACCGTCAAGAGCTACCTCAAGCTCTACACAACCATGGACCTCAAGAAGCTCGCTGGATTCTTGGAGGTTGAGCCAGAGAAGCTGAGGTGCTGGTTGCTCGTCAACAAGCAGAGGAGCAGGCAAATAAGGTGGGCCGAGGGTGGTCTATTGGATGGTGATATTATCCAGGCCAGCGACCTCGACTACGCCATGGAGGGTGTAAGTACAACACATCTGGAACGAGAGACATCTGCTAACAATTACCAGGACCTCATCCACGTTTCAGAGGCAAAGGTCGGCAGGAGGCTCGTGGACTGGTACCTCCGCAACTTGGCCAGGACGTACTAGAGGATCACGAGTGTTTTCTGAGAGCGACTATTCACATTCGGGGCCCACACAATAGAGCATTGCGCTTGGAGTTGGAGGATTTCATGGGTATCCAAAAGCGTGTTTGCAAAATCTAAAGATACGCTTAGGCATGGGGAAGGCGAAGATAGGGTCCAGGTCGTGATCTTCCACGACTGGACACCGCCCGCCGTGCGCGACGAGCGGGCCGGAGGATGGACAGGATGAGCGAACGAGCAATGAGCTGAAGAATACCAAACAAACTTGCAGACTTCAAACACATATCAATAAGTGGACGCGACGTGGATGTGTGAATGTTGGTAACTTCAGCTTGACATCGTCACATCGTGTGGGGAAACAAGGGTTCAGCCTTCGTAGCAGACTGGTAGATGCTAGCGCATTGAGTGGACATGGCTGCTCTGCCGTAATCTTCGCTTCTGTCCGACCAACACCATCCAAACGATCATTGATAGCAATTCCGGTTAAAGCGCATCGTTCGGAGCAAGCACGTCCGGAATGATCATGCCCGCGATGGAGTGAATGTCCCTGCCCCTCTCGGTCGCTCGTGCGCTCCGCTGATGCACTTTCCTCTCATCCACCGTACTCGGAACCACCACAACAACGCCCAGTAACTGAGATCAGTCTCGCCTCCACAATTAGCCACCAGCTGCTTCTTCGATAAACATTCCAAAACAGCGCGTCTCCTACGGGTCATCAACGCCTCCACGTCCACCACACCCAGCGCGACTCGCACCCAGACAAGCAAGATGGCCCCGGATCTGAACAAGGTGCCGACCAACACAGGCAACACGTCGAGCACGCAGCCAGCTTCAGGCTCCTTGTCACGTCAGACATCGTCACGTCAGGCATCTACACCGGGCTCTAGGCGAGCATCGCAGATGGGCCCCCCGCCGCTGCCTCTCGCATCGCCTGGTGGTACCCTACCACCGCCCCAGTCAGCATCACATCATGTACATGGCTTTCCGCCTCTCAGCCCCAGCGCGAGCGGCTACGTCCAGGCGAGCGTCGACTCAGCAGGCGTTCCCATGAGACACCCACGCCCCATGACACAAGCAGAGCTGCACCTTGAGCTCGAGAAGGAGCAAGAAGCCGTCGTCAACCGTCTGACGCGAGAACTCTCGGCTCTACGCGCACACTCTGCGTCTGTAGCCTCCAACACGTCCATGTCAAGCGCCGCCGACTCCTCCGTCGCACACGCTGAAGCTCCCACCGGACCTATGCATCCCACATCCTCGCGCCGCCACCGCAGCTCCTCAAGCGTCTCCCGCAGCGGCCTACCACCAGGCCACGTTCCACACCGTTACTCCATCTCCTCCCAGCCTGCGGCGAGCGATGCTGCCCAGCGCGACCACCGCAGCTCGAGCGTCGTCAGCACTCCACGCTACGAAGAGGTGGCACAACACAAGGCGGAGCTGGAGGAAGTCAAAAAGGAAAACGAGGCCTTGAAACAGCGCATCCGTGATCTCGAGCGCATGATCAGGGGCGGTAATGACGCCGCTGACGGTCAGAGGGGTAGGAGGGGTGCACCGCAGTCGCAGAGCAGCGGGGTTGGCAGTGCTTCTGATACTGTGCAAGCAGCTGCTAATGAGACCGCAGGGGTCCCCTAATAAAGCTGTGAATAGGGTGAAGGAGATGTGTTCGTAGGGTGTTCGTGAGAAGTATTGTTAATAGCGCACGCCAGGCTCGTGATGCATGAGCGATGGGATGGAACAGGATTGTTTCCGCCATATCTTTACTTGTCGACATGGAGTTTGAGCAGTCAGGCATGGTATGCTATGCCAATCGGCATCCATACGAGCGGACATTTTATTCTAATTCTATCATTCTCATCAATCAATCAATCAATTAATCGATCAATCAAGCTAAACAAAAGTCTACTTTTGATGCCATCGCAAAGATAACAACCCCGATTCCCCTTTACTCCGCCCATTACCACCCTTATCACAAACTTTGCTTCTTTCCCCCCAACACGGCATGACGGGATATCCGTAGATCCATCCAGGGCTAGACAACTAACGCCGCTGATCCTCACGATATGCACCTAACGGAACAGCATCCCAGCGTCGATCTCGTTGTCCCCTTCTGACGGCAGATCAGCGACGCGGGATGGCAGATGCAAAGAGGGGGAAGAGTGATACACGTAAGTGTAGGACACATTTGTGGCGTGATGTAAGAGAGCTTGGATGGGTGTCTTTAATGCCTCGTTTTTGGAGTGTCGTGACGTGATGTGATGTGGTGGAAGGGACGAGGCGCCACGGCACGGGCGAGGGCATGGGGGCGTGTAAAGTAAGCAGATAAGCAAGTAAGAGTAAGAGTAAGGCGCCCGCGATACGTCATTTTGTTTGAAGGTGGAACAGAACAGCTTTCAACCTTTAATGGGGGCGGACTGGCTTCGGTCGGGGCATTTCGGGGTCGGGATATATACTGAGAGTGTGGAGCATCCATCAACTTTCGTTGCGTTTCGTGGTTGATTTATTGAGTTTACGGATCTTGAGAGATTGCATATATATTATTGCGCAAGGCTGCTGCTGTTACTACTACCAGGTACGATTTAAATTGTCTTCGAAATCCAGACGATCATGTTTGTTAAGAAATCAGGAACAGAACACCTACTTTCCGAGCCATCCTACAATATGAACTGGCTGTTCAACCTACGCGATAAATTGACTGGCAGCTTCGAGAAGAGGCGGAGGAGTAGCCAACACGTCGATGCCGGAAGCGATGGTATGTACATGGATAACATATCCCGGCCGATGTAATATCTAGACTTGGAGAATTGTGTATCGACATGCTAACAGCATATTCAGCTTTTCCATCGAAACCAGTAGAGACAACGCCTACAAAGACAACGACGACGGAGCATAATCCCTCACCTCACCGTCGTGCTTCCGCCTCCCCACCCCCACCCCCATCATCCAACCCTTCTACCATATCCTCCGCACCACAACGACCGCCCCTCCCACATATACCCACCGATATCATCACCGCAACGGAGAAAGGCATGATAGGCGCCCCCTTCTGCAGCATACCGAGTGACTCGTCCACGACGTCGAGCCAGGGTCATGAGTCTGAAGCGAGAGATGTGGTAGGGGAGGGGACGTTGCTGACGAGGGCGGAGGAGGCGTGTGGTGGGGAGGGGAGGAAGAGTAGTTGGGTCGGTGGAGATAGGGAGGGTGGGAGGTGTGTTATGTTTAAGGGGGTTGATGTTTAGCTATACGGAGAGATATGAGGTAGGCGTTCTGATTCGAGGCGTACACACTGGAACTGGATCTTTGAGTGGGATGGCTGTACGATAACGTTGAGGTCTTGATTGAGAGACGTTCTTCCTGTCTCAGTTTTACAAATTGAAAGGATAACTTCCCTTCCTGTCTTTCCAACTCTTAGCTGCCCCAATTCATGAACATCTTAAAGCGCGCAAACGTATAAACAAATGCCATCACAGTCCCCTAAGCCTCTCCTCAAACCCTCCTACTACCAGTCATCTTCCTATTCTCACTATGCCGCTTCGCCTTCAACGCATCCCGTCTCCTCTTCTTCCACGCACGATTCAAATCACCCCGATTCTCCCAGAACCACTTCTTGAACTCGCTCTCGGGCTTCTCCTCTTTACCACCCGCGGCTGCTGCATTCTCTTCCTCTTCCTCTTCGTCTTCTTCCGCGACCTCAGCTAGCTTGGCTTTGGCATTTGCGCGCGTGTTCTGAGATAGGCGTTGCTCGGCGAGGGAGTCAACGTCGCCCATGTCCTCGTCGTCGTCGGCTTCTTGGCTGTTCTTGCGCCAGTCGAAGGAGAAGCGGCGGCCGAGGCCGGCGGTGTCGGGGGTTGGTGCTGCGCTGCGGAGGCCGCGCCATTCAATGTCTCGTTGAGTGAAGGGGGTAGTGGGGGCTTCGTCGATGGGTTGTCCGCGCTCGCCGTCGACTTCCATTGTGTCTTCGTTGTTGTCGAAGAAGCTGAAGGATGTGTCGATTGGAGTGAGCTTCTTGGTGGGAGTTGAGGTTGTGCCATCTGCGGGCTTTGCGCGTTTGAACAGCGCTTCGAGGGGGTGGACCTCTTTCTCGGATGATGTAGTTGGTTGGACTTCAGGCGTTTTCCTGCTTTCGACAGGTCGAGCGGGAGATGATGCAGATGATTCGGCCTCTGATTCTGACTCCAATTCCGACTCAGACTCGGAAGAGTCCTCATCTTCAGAAGAAGACGAAACTACTGATGAATCGTCGTCTTCGGACTCAGATTCAGATGGCGGAGGAGTAGCTTTCTTCTTCTTCTTATCCTTCGTAGTCGCAGGCGTGGATGATTTGCCTGTGCCGTCGATCCAGGCTCTTTGAGCCTCTGAGGGCGCGTCTACGAGCTCCAGGGCTCGCCTAGCCTTGGCCTTGCCAGTCTCAGGCTCAACAACGACACCATCCTCGTCGACCCAGCCCTGACCATTGACATAGTCGACTGCAGGCTTCGTTGACAGGGCGACCTGTGGCTGCTTCAGGAAGCTGGGAGTCTTGATGTTCTTCTCAAACTCATGAACAACGACTTCATTTATCTTTGACTTGTTCTTTTCCTTTTTCTCCTTCTTCACCTTCTTCTCGTCCTTGTGCGCAACTTCAGTTGCAGCCACGGGTGTCAGCTTCGCCTTGAAGAGCAGCTCAGCATCCTTGGTGTACTTTGAAGGCTTCCGCTCCTTCTTCTCGTCCTTCTCACGCTTGTCCTTTTTGTCTTTCTTATCCTTCTTATCCTTCCTGTCCTTCTTCGACGGCTCAGTCCAACCGCGCTTAACTTTCCTGTCGTCTGGCAGCTCTACACCTTCCAGCACGCCCTGCTCCCTCTTCTTCTTCTCTTTCTTCTCCTTCTTTTCTTTTTTCTCCTTCTTCGCGCGCTTCGAGGGGCGTTCGGTATCCGCCACCTCCTTCGCCGCGTCAGCCTCTGCCAGAGCTTTGCGCTTCTCAGGTTTCGCCATCTCTATCCGCACTTTTGCGCCTCTCAGGATTGTGCCGTTGAGCTTCTTCTTGATCTTTTGAGCTTCGGGTTCGGGTAGCTCTACGTAGCCGAAACCTTTCTCGGGGAAGGTCGCGACGGTATGGTACGAGATATTCTGCGCAGAGGGAAGGACAGACGGCGCGACGTAGACCTTGAGCAGGTCGGGGCGGAAAGGCGTAATATGCAGGCGGACGACCTTGCTTTCGGGTTGCGCTTCGGAAGAGTTAGGCGCTTGTGCTGCTGGCATTGGGTCGCAGGTTCGCGCGCGTGCGACAGGTGGAGATGACTGTGCGCAAAGACTCCAGGGCGTCTAGAGCAAATAATACGGGCTGCAAGCTTGAGCGACGCCTGTAAGCGTCGTGTAGAAGTGTCGGGGCCGGAGGGGAAAGGAAAATGCTTAGCGCGACAAGGGACCCAGCTGTCTGGCTTAGCGTGCATGCGGGCGGAGGTTTGGAGCTCCACTGTGACCATTATCATGTTCATCGCGCGATAGACGTCTAGAATCACATCAGATTGACATCTTGTTGGTACTGCAATTGGTCCTTCGCTTGTACAGACTCAACACAATATCTCTCCTGGTCACCACCACGATGCGGAAACCGCCATACCTGCTCTTCCTTCTCCTGACCTTTCTATCCTCCCTCTCCCTGTCCCTTGCAGCCTGTACGTCACCCTTTTCTTCGTCCCCAGGCAATTACTGACATCTCATAGCGCGTACGTCATTCTGCAAATGCACCTGCAAAGGCAATAGTACCATCATAGCCCTCGACGCGCCCAGCACGAAGAAGCCCGCCGCCCTCGAATTGAAACCCCGCGCCTCCAAGAAGACATGTAACGATTGCACCCGCCAATTCTGCCTAGGTTATGGCGTCTGCGCAGGAGAGAAAGAGGAGAACGTGCTTACAACATGCTTCCAGAGAGATTCTGCCAAAGACCAGGCAGTTGTGTTTGTCTTCATTGGAGCGACAGTGGGGTTATTGGGGTGGGCGGCGTTGCGGCCTTATGTCGAGGGATGGAGAGAGGTACGTGTAGATGAGCGAGGCCGACTTGATCGGGAACTGACTGGAAACAGCGTGCACGGGAGCGTCGGAGCTATATACCAGTGGCTGGTCAAGGGAACTAGCGAGTTGCAAGACTGGAAATCGTTTGAAAATGCGTTGAATGTACAATATGGACACGAAGCGAAGATACCCAAGATGATCGTTGACTCCTTCATAACTGCTGAAGAACTCCATCATGCATACATCTAATGTGACAGCAATGTACAGGCTGAGGTCGTATATAGTACACTGAAGCGTCTGGCTTCACTCTCCGCTGTCCTTCCTCTACTCTTTCTTCGATCCACCCTTCATGAATCCAAACCATCCCTTGCCCGTCTCCTCCACCTTGTGCACTGCCTTCTCTGCTGTATTGTCGAGCGGGCCTCCGACCACTGGTGTCGATGATGTGAAGGTGGATGTTGTGTCGTTCGCCCTGGCCTCTTGTACCGCAGCAGCGATACCTAGGTTTGAGTTGCCTTGGGATTCTTGCCGCTTAATCTCCTCCACCGCCAGCTTTCTCTGCTCTGCGATTGCTTGGTCCTCCTTCCAGTCGCCGTGCAGCCACCACAGCAGCTTGGAGGGCGCCTTTCGCTCTGCCTTCTTCCTCTCCATTGCTTCTTGCTCCTCGGCGATACCTGTGACAAGAGCGGCTTGTGCGGGTGAGGCTGTTCCTGCTGCGACAGCATTGCGGGCGGCTTCGAGGATCCTAGCCTGGACTCGTTCCTCTTCGGCGAAGTAGATTGCTCGTTTCCGTCGGTTGTAGACGATCATGTCGCCTATTGAGAAGACTGCGAGGACACCGACGCAACCTGTTCAGACAGTTAGCATCATCCCTACCCAATGACTAGTGCAGCCATTGGCTCTTCGTGTGCCCACATACCCGTTGCAAATATCAAGCCGTAGACGGTAAATCTATGCGCCGCATCCGCCGCCATTCTGCCGTACAAGTACATGTAATCCCACCTCGTCACCTGCGCCATCTTTGCCCTGTTCGCTGCCTCTCGTAACCGCTTGACCTTCTGTTGTGGCGTTTCGTTTTTCGGTGCGGGATCCGCGAATTGCAGCGTCGTTGCCCGCCCGCCAGGTCTTGTGTGCGCCCATACTCCGGTGGCTGTAAATCGCGTTGACTCTTTCGGTGATTTCGACATGGTAGGCGGAAGTGGGAAGAGCACTCGGGGGCAAGTGTTGTGGGAGGAAGATGTAGTGAAGATGGCGGAGCGGGAGAACGAATGATTCGATGATTTCCAAAAGTCGAGATGGACTAGGGTTCGATGCGGAGATTTCCGCCCATCTGCCCGCTAACGTGCATCGTCAACCATACCGCTGAACTGCTTATCAGATCTTCTTCTGTGTGGATCGGGAGCTTACTGATACGTTGATCTGAGAGGGCAGCAAAATCCAGTATGAGCAGTGCAGGCCAAAGATTGCTTCTTTCCTTGCAATGTCCTTGATCTGAGCGCAAACACACGCCATGATCCAACGTGCCCGCCTTCAATTAACACCACTCTTCCGACATCTTAGCATTAGAGAGTCTCCTTAACACCATCAAGTAGTGCAGTCGCGCTGTTGTCGCAGACATGGCAGAAAACGTCAATCAGAACCTGGATCTGGCACAAATTTTGGCTACGCTTGCGAACCTGCCCAAACCGGAAGCTCAGCCAGTTCAAGATCAACAACAGCCATATGAGCCCTACCAAAGTCACCAGGGGTACCCGGAGCCCCAACAGGCATACAAAAATCAGCAAAGTGCTCCGTATCAACAATCAGCTGACCCTCGTCTGGCTGGTCGCGCGCCTCCTCAACATCGACAACCACCTCCCATACCACAAGACAGCGTTTCTTCTCCGTTCATCGATCCTTCTACCATCACGGAATGGAAACAAGGTCTCCGCTGTGTGAGCAAGATAGCTTCCCAGAACCCAGACTTTGCTCCTGCAGTTCGCAAAGTAAGCCAGACCATCATGTGACCTCATGCGCAATGCTTACAAATTGCTCAGTTGATGAAAGATCAAGAGTCAAATGTCAGGTCTTGGGAGGCTGGACGCAAGAATCTGATTGATGAACATAAGTTCAAGCGGGAGAACGAACGCACTCATCGAGCTGCGCTGTACGTTACAAGATCTTTCTCATGGTACATGACTAACGTTCACAGGTCATTACCAGGTCTCCTGGAAAACACGCCGGCGCTTCGTGTATGTTCAGGAACACTTATGCTGATGAATGATCATTGATGCGGCACAGACACCAGAGCGTGAGAAAGAAGAACTAGACCAATACGACGCAAAGGTATATCGAGCTTCTAAAGCTATGGTCGACTCACAAACATCATCACTCAAAGTCTTGGGTGTTCCATTCTTTGGTGTAAAGCCACATCTGGTAGTTGGCTCTAGCTACGACCCGACAGAAGTCACCGACTCGCAGCCGACACCGGCGGGCGGTAAGATAACAAAAGAGCAGCTCCTCGAATTACAGCGGAAGATGCTGAACCACTTAATGGAGCTGTACGGGGACTGAGGAGACCTCTTTACAGAATGGAGAAGCTTCGTTGCCACAGAACGATCTGTATTCTACCAGTGCTGATTGTGGGTGGTTACCGGGCTTCGGACTTAGCTTTCTGATCCTAGACCAAAACGTTCTGTTCCCTCACTGTGTCCGTCCATTCACCACCCCAAACAGCCTCTAGCTGTGAACTTCTCTTTGAAGCGACATTGGCACGGAAATGACGTCACTTGCGCGATGTTACCAGCAACAGTGGAGAACAGAGCAAGCGCGCGAGTGCAAACGCACACCAATCTCCCATTCACTCGTCCCAGTAATTGCCCTCGACGCTATTGGCTGCTCAAGGGCCAATGGAGCTAGTGCCGTTGACCGCAATCGCTCTCATAACAACAAAACATTTACCTCTTTTGCAATCATCAGCTTCCACTCACCTCACCACGCTCGTTGAAGTATTTGATCCATTCCACACTCTTTTCGCTACTCACACTCGCTACTTCCCTCTACCCACTTCAACCCCAGTCGCTCCTTCCGATACAAACGTTCACCATCCAAGATGAACACTGTACGCGCACTCACCATGGTCGCAGTTGCTGGTAAACAGTCTCCAACCAGCGCACTTACCCACTATATCAGTCTTGCTAACGGAAATATAGCAGGCGCTGCCGCAGAGTCTGCCCAATGGAATCCCGCTATCAACCACGTCCTCGCTCATGCTGTAGCTGCACGTGACGACCACTGCGCCGAGCTCCCAAAGCTCTGCACAGATGCAGTACTGCTACGTGGCTATGAGACTACCCTCACCTATCTGTGTCCCGAGAAGACCGAAGGTCCGTCTACTGTCACCGTCACTACCACCAGGACAACCACTGTGACGGGTGATCAGAGCCTGACCTCTAGCGTTGCTCCCGCTCCCGCTCCTACCTCGGACGTCGGAACTGCTCCTTCAGCACAGCCTCTACCCCACAAACCCGTCTCAGCCACTTCGGACGTTGGAGGTCCTCCCGCAGAGGAGCCCACTACCACCGTGATCATCCAGTCAACCGTCCAAGTTACCATCACTAGATCAGTCATCAAGGTCACTCCCAGCTCTACGTCTTCGTCGCTTCCTCCCCCGTCCATCACTTGGTCTTTCACCGCGGTCCTCCCTACCGATGTCAAATCCTCTCATGTCTCGGGCGGATCGTCGTCGGCGTCTCGCACTGAGGTACCATCGATAGTGTCGTCCGTCGGTCCGCCATCATCTAGCAAGAGCAGATCGGTTGGATTGTTTCCTAGCCATACTGTTAGTAGCTCGTCTTCGGTGGCTTCCACGTCTCGGTCAGCTTCCGCGTCTTCGGCGGCTTCCTCGTCTGCGTTGGATTCCACATCTTCGGCTGCTTCGACGTCTTCGATGGCGCGTTTACCGTCAGGTGGTCATCATGCTCCACCTTTCGCGAACGGTACCGCTATCAGCTACACCCCCGGCATCTTCCCCACGCTGAACGCAAGGGATGAACAGTCCACGACGACTGTCTACTCTACGACTGTCTACTCTACGGTTACCCGCCATGTCTCTGATCATGCCTCGGATACTACTCATGCCTCAGATACCACAACTGCTGCGGCCATTGAGACTAAGAAGGGTCAGGCTGGAGATAATAGGGCCTCGTTCATTGCTTTGTTCTTTGGTGTACTGGCTGCTACCTGGCTTATCTAAGGAGGCGTAGCTACTCCTTTTGGAAAGCGGTATGGTTTATCAGTACGGAAACTCTCAAACACATGTGCGACGGTGTTACGATGCAGTGTGTCGAGTATTTTCACGAATGACACGATATGTACATAATCATGGCAGCACATCAAGTCAGGAAAAGACTGATCACCTTGGAGCCTGCATTACCAAAAGGTCTTTCTAGTTCACTTACTTTATCTGAGTGTAGTCTGCAGACCTGTTCACGATGTTCTTGCATGAAGTGGCGGTGTGACAGCCCTCTGAATTATATAGAGATAGCACAGGGAAATGAATGCTTCTTGAATTACAAGTGACATAGACCAGCATGAGCTCGGCGATGGCTGCAGCGACTTCAAACAGCGAGCTCTCCGGCAGCTTGCACAAGGAAGTGATCAAGCCGTGAAGTGACTTGCTCCAATGTGGGAGCATCTTCTCCAACTATCTGCTGTGCACCGACAGAAATACGCCAAGGGCGATTGCGTGCCTCCGACTCCAATTCATCGAGCTCTTCTAAAGCTTCAATGAATTCTGCTCTCCTCAGTTCGAAGGCTTCGCCGTCAAATGCCCCCGAACTCCATCCGCAATCTTGGTAGATCTTTTGCCAGACTCGGAAACGATTGATTCTCCGTCGCCACCCATCAGCACCATCTGAGCCATGGTGCTGTCTCATATACTGAATCGCGGCGGTCGTCTCAGTAGGAAGACGAATGCCTCCCGGGAAGAGGTTCTGCATAATGATAGGATCTTCCAAGACCTTGCGCGCGGGTGGATGGGAAGGATCGTCATCCTCTGAGGGGTCATAGTACGGAACCCATTCCAGGCTTTGAAACTTTGCAATAATCTCATCAAGCACAGTCTCAGCTGGTCGTCTAGGTGCTTTCTCCCATTCGTTGCGGTCAGGTCCAACTGAAGACCACTCAATTATTGTTTCTGTAGTCTGTGAACGCTAAACCTATCTGCTCGAAAGCAATTGACATACTGTCCTGAGTGTCATAGATCAAGTCAGTACCGTAATGCCCGCTATAGGTATCACCACTTGTCAACCTCAACATGTGAGGTGGCAGCAGCTTGGTATTCTCGTCGTGGTACCTTTCACCCCACCGCAAATCCTCGACGAAATCTGGGTTACCGGGGTTGTCGAAGTACGTTACGGCTTTTGAGCGGGGGATCAATTCAACGCCGAACCACTGCCACCCTTCGACGATTTCGCTGCGCATTGCAGGGATTGATCTAATCAGGTTGATAACCTCAGAATCCAGGCCAATCTTCTCGAAGATTGAAGTTGCGACGGTTTCGGAAGAGTGAGGTGGGCGAATGATATCAGATGGAGATATGTAACGCATCGCGACGAAGAGATCGAGGAGCTTCGTCAGGCGGGAGATGAAGCCCGCGTGCTTCTCAGCGATGGCCTCCATTGCCGCGAGTGTTGTGGGAATGATGACGAGCTGGTGGAAGTGATGTATGGTTCTAAGGGCCAGGGGTCGTGCGCGTACCTAGGTAGCTTCGCGATCCAATCACCAGACGCGCGACCGCGACGAACAACCTCCGGCTAGCCTTCACCACCACTCAGACGAGCGGCATCGCCAACGAACCTCTCCCCAGCTACACCCACGGTCGAATTTCGCTACTGTACGACCCTAACACGACTCTTTTAGCATATACTGGTGTGCGCGCACCAGAGCCATCTCGCCGACACGACGGCATTGATCGCCTTCGAGATTCAGACACCGCCTACGCTCACTCAACCCTGCGAAGGCTACCGCGACTTCACGATCCTCTCAATTGCCAGACGCATCTGAACAAATCGGCAAGATGGTCGGAAAGAAATCGGGCAGAGCCCAATTGAGGGAAGAGGGTACGGCATCGGGATACTACAGCGCAAACATGGCAACTAACAAGCCTGCAGGTCTGGAGCGAACGGACAACAATATGGATCTTACGACATGGCCCCAGGTCGGCATGATCAACCAAAAGAACTACTACACCGAGTTCCTCAAGCGCGACGAACAGTTCCTCGCCGTACGATACCCCAAGGATGAAGAGAGGGCGCGCATAGTACAGGAAGCCAGGGATAAGGATCGCGCACGCGCGTTGGGTGTACCGGCAACGGAAGGAGCGACACCACAGGTTGCGGACGAGACAATGGAAGATGCCGAGGTCTCCTTCGCATCAAGAACCGACATCTCCAAGCTCATCGTGATACATCCTGGCAGCCAGAACTTGAGGATAGGCCTTGGATCGGACGCACTCCCGAAAACTGTGCCTATGGTCATCGCGCGCAAATGGAAGGAGAGTGAGGACGAGGAGGATGAGGGAGAGCCTAGCCCCAAGCGGATGAAGGTCGAAGGTGCCGTGCCCGCCGATGCGCTGCCTGAGAAGTGGTTCGGAGAGGATGTGAGTATTTGGGTGTTAATTGCACGGACGATGCTAACTTGTGACCAGTTTGCCGATCAGTACATGGCCATGTCATCCGAACTTAGGACGAGGATGCGTTCCAATAAGCGACGAGTGCTACCCAACTCGAAAGACCTCGTAATCAACTTCAACCGAAAATCCCCCCCAGACATCATCTCCGAACACAATGACATCAACCGCATCGAGTGGACAGAACTACCTGCAGATCCCAAGAAGGCACCGGACTTCTTCACTGGGCACGATGCGCTGCGGATACCCGAGAGATCCAACCCACGATACAAGCTGTTCTGGCCGATACGGAACGGCACGTTCAATGAGAAGGACTATCGCGACCGTAATCAGATCTACCATGATCTCTCCAAGATATTAGAAGAGGCTTTCCGGAATCAACTTGGTATTACCAGGTTAAAAGACCTTGTCAACTACAAGTGCGTCTTTATCATACCAGACCTCTACGAACGACAATACGTCACAATGATATTGGACATCCTCATGCGGGATCTTGGCCTTGGAAAGGTCTGCCTGCAGCAAGAGTCGCTTTCGGCTACATTCGGTGCTGGCTATGGTGTTGCCTGCGTAGTCGATATCGGTGCTCAGAAGACATCGATCTGTTGCGTTGACGAGGGCCTTTGTGCCGAGGAGTCCCGTGTCAACCTCAAGATGGGCGGAGCTGATGTGACGGAAACGTTCATCAAGATGATGCTTTACGGGCATTTCCCGTATGCCGACATGAACCTGAAGCGGAGATACGACTTCCTGCTTGCTGAGGAACTGAAGCAGAAGTTCTGCTCTATGGATGAGGGCTCGGTCACGGTACAAACGTGGGACTTTCATCTTCGCGCTTCGGGCCAAGACACGCGGAAGTACACCTTCAAGACGTACGACGAGACTATGCTTTCTGTCATGGTGAGTAACTCAACAATTATGTAAGATGGACTTTGCTAACGAATTCAGGGTTTCTTCAAGCCTTCCATCTTCGAGAATGCCCGGAAACTAGAAAACAGGAGAAAGGTCGTGCCTCGCTCAGTCGACCTCTACGACGGCTCACCCAACGACCCCATCTCGCAAGCACAAATCGCCATCATCGAAGCCGCCGCCGGTAAACCCGTGGTGCCCACCATCAACGGCGCCTCGGACGCCGTAAACAACACAGCACCCGCCTCAACCCCCCAACGCCCACAGCCAAACCCCTTCAACCTCCTCGGCCGCCTCAACGACAACGAAGGCACACCGCGCTCTTCCGTCGCCGGCTCACCCGGCCCCGAAGGCAGCAACACGCCCAACCCCGACCGCGACACCCCCATGGGCGACACAGACGGCGCCCCCCTCCTCTT
Source organism: Alternaria hordeiaustralica (assembly GCF_023758085.1). Lineage (NCBI taxonomy): Eukaryota > Fungi > Ascomycota > Dothideomycetes > Pleosporales > Pleosporaceae > Alternaria > Alternaria hordeiaustralica. The sequence continues at coordinate 3,658,698 of NW_026056773.1, read as the reverse complement.
CCGCGACCCTATCCACGAAAAGACCAAGCTAGCCGAAGCCCGCGACGCCATCCTCCCCATCCACTCGCTCGACGCCGCGATCCTAGAATCCCTCTCCCAAGGCGCCCGCGGCGACGACCGCAAACTACGCGACTTCTTCGGCGGCATCATGCTCGTTGGCGGCGCGTCCAAAACACCCGGTCTACGCGAGTTTCTCGAGATGCGACTCCGTGAGTTGCGTCCCGGGTACGGTAAAGAGATTCTTGTGGGGCCGCCGCCGCGTGACTTTGATCCGCAGGTTGTGGCGTGGAAAGGGGGTAGTGTGTTTGGGCGGTTGAGTGGGCATGGCAATGATGGCTGGATTAGTCGGTATGAGTATGATATGTTGGGGGCGAGGCTGTTGAATAATAAGTGCATGTTTGCTTGGTAGGATGGAGTGAACAGGGATGGTGTGGATAGGTCTCGCAAGGAAGGTCGAGATGTTTGATCTGTTGGAGGGTGGGTGTAGATGGGCGGGATATTGGGTATTGTTAGAGCGTCATGGGGTTGGTGTGGGATGGTGGGAGTAGACATTCGTTAAGGGCGCATCCTGTTGGGTTCAACGAGGGTGGTATTTCTTGTCGAATAACAATGTGTTACGAATACAGCTTCCTCGATACTCTGCTTATGGTCATGTTTACCAAGTCAATACAGCGTTGTTTCTGATTAGGTAGACATAGCTTGTAAATCGTATGTATTCCGTCTCGTATTGCATACTAATGTCATAACAGATGAGAAGCAGACCGCTTCACCGTGGGACTACCACATCTTGCTCTCTTCGTTTCACCATCATAGCCGATACCCAGTCCTGATCCTGCACTACGCATATCACTCAGAACCCCTCAGGCTTCGGAAGCCAGCAGCTTACGACGACACCTCGGCAGACTCGCAGACCTTCTTGTGGATCTTCCAGTGCTTCTTCTGGCAAGCGACTGAGCAGTACTTGCGGTTCAAGCACTTGGAGCAAGTGAGCAGGTTCTTGCCCTTCGGTCTATGCTCTACGCCACAGCCACCACACTCATCCGGCGTGTTGAACTGGGCGCGAAGTTCCTTGACGACCAGCGAGGAAGAGCAGTTCATCCTGATAGGGCCGAAGAGAAGCGGGTCCGGAACATTCAAGCCTCGGTAACCAAGTCCATTGTCGGGCTCTCCAGGCTCAGAGTTGGCCACCTCCAAGAGGGACTTTGACTCGAAGTCGTAAGGTACTCCGTTCTTGAAGCCGTTTGGACCGAATAGAGCCTTATGCATCTGGCGCTGAGCGTCGGGCTTGAGGCCGCCTTCGGTGTAGACCTTCTTGAGCATGACGAGGAATGAGGCAGGGAGTTGGCATCCGTGTGTCATGGCACAGGCACCGAGCATGACGTACATGTAGCAGGGGTCGGAGAACAAGTGCTCACACTGCTCATTCAATGATCCAGTGAGTGGGGCTAGAATCTTCGCCTCCCTCTCAGCGATCATCTTGATAAGATTGCCGGAATCGAGCCACTTGCGGACCACTTCTTTGTCTGAGCAACCACCGGCATGGATGCTATAGTAAACAGCGTGATCTGCTTCCTCCTCGGTCTTGCCTTGGGCTCGGAGGGCAGCCTTAGCTTCATCCTCGAGTTTGCTGAGTCCAGCGAAGTGTCCCATATCGCTGATGTTGTCAAAGTCCTGGTCCGACTGGAAGAGACCTGGCGTTGTGTTAGTCGATAAGATCATCTACATGTAGCATGTTTGATACTCACCGTATCCCCAATGACCCATCTTGAGAACGTTGTGCTTTTGGGTATGGTAGGTTGTGAATAGGTTGACTGAGGTAGCGGTGCTCACTACTGCGTATGACAGTTGACAGTGTTGATCTTTGCTATGGGAGGTGAGTGATGAAGTGAAGACGAGCGAACGCGTATTGAGATCAGAAGAGGGTACGCGTCGCGTCACACGTCATGAGGGAGGCCAGGCTGCAATGTTGGCTGTGGAGGAAGGAGCGAGGACGCGTGTTCCCGTGACCCAGGCGCCTTCCTCACGCGTTGCCATCGCGCCCTCGAATAGCGGCATGGACCACGTTCTGATTGCGTCTCGCTCATCATCTCTATGATAATACTGTCAGCCTTGTCAACTGCCACTGGATTGTGAAAATTTCTGGCACGTTCCAGATGGACTCACTTTGCTCGTTTTCACCGAGGAACCACGCGCTGAATGACTGAAGATCAAAATGTAATATTAACTATTGATTAAACAAGATAACCCAAAACATCTATGCATACGAAGGAGAAAGAAACAAATCGCTCAAAAACATACAACTACTACTATTCGAAACACTCAAGCAGTACCAGCATCCTTCTCCCCACTCCTCTCACCAGGGTGTCCACCCTGCTGTGCCGCCTTCTCAGCACCCTCTTGTGCCTTATCCGCCGTACCCTTCGCCTTCGCGCCCTTCTTGTTCTTATGGAAGAAGCTCTTAAACGAGCTAAGCTTGGCAACGCGGAAGAGGTAGTAAGTGAGAATAGCAATACCGGCGTTGAACCCGATGAAAGCAAAAATGATGCCAAAGTTCCTCCACCTTTCGCCGTAGTAAATCGAGGAACCAGCCAAGAACTGGTCCGCGTTGGTGAGGGAACAGTAGTTGCAGCCAGCAGTCGCGTCTGGGTTCTGGATGGTGCCACCGGCAACGGCAGCGTAGTCGGCGAGGTAGGCGCCGCATGTTTGGCCGGCTGGGGGGTCGAATACGGAAACTTCGCGTTCGCTGCAGACGACTTGGCGACCGGATAGCATGGTGGAAACCATGCCGCCGATCCAGTATGTGAAGGGACTGCAGCGGTACATGAAGAGCCAGAAGCCGGGGAGTTGGTCCGGAGGCTGCAGGACACCGTTGAACAGAATACTCATGAGAGTGAGGAGGGAGACGAGTCCAGAAGCTGTCTCGGCATCGGGTAGCGCTGCGATGGTCATGTCGGCGAAGGTGGATGTGTAGATGAGGAGTTGCATGCAGAACAACAGGACCAAGCCCTGGCGTTCGCTGGATTGGCTCACACCAACGACGGGGTAGTAGAATGTGACGAACATGAAGACACCAGCGATGATGCCGTAGGGTATCTCCACAACGATGTTGGCAATCATGAAGGCGATCCAGCTGTATGCCTTGGACGGCCTCTCGCGAGACTCGTAGAGCGAGCGTTGGGTGACGAAGAGGGGTTGGATCTGCTGTGCAAGTGACGAGAAGATAGTAGTAAGCATGAAGACCGAGAAGATAATCGTCTGCATGCCTGCTAAACTCGTGTTGGCCTTGTAGAAAGAGAAACCTATGAAGAGACCCGCGATGGCGCAGAGACCGAATTTAGCCATGACGTAGCCGGGCATGCGCCAGTATTGCTGGAAGGCTCGGTATGTGCATTCGACGATTTGCGTGGTCAATGGCATGGCGAACTCGCCGCCACCGGTTTCGGCTGCAATGTTGAGTTCCTCGCTCTTCTTGGCCTCGTGGAGTTGGTCGATATCCCTTTGGACGCCCCTGGCTTCTTCGCTTTCTCTCCACACGTCGTACCAGTCCTGGCCGTTATCGTTCTTGCCGGCGTTGACAATCTCCAGCATGTATTCAGCTGGGTTCTCGTCTTCACCGCACTTGCGTGCACCGTTGTTCTGGAAGTAGTCGAGGAGTGTTTGGGAGTTATCGCCGAGCTCGCCGAAGTAGACGGTCTTACCACCGCGGGCAAGGAAGAGGAGACGGTCGAACTCTTGGAAGAGGATGGCGCTGGGCTGATGGATGGTGCAGAGGATAGCTTGGCCAGCCGAGCTGATCTTGCGGAGGAAGGCAATGATGGACCAGGAACTCTGCGCAGAAGTTAGTTATCATCGATCTTACGCGAACTGATGCAATTGTACTGACCTGTGAATCAAGACCGGAGGTAGGTTCGTCAAGGAAGAGCAAAAGCTTGGGCTTCGCGGCAAGTTCAACACCAATTGTCAGAAGCTTGCGTTGTTCAACGTTCAAGCCCTCTCCAGGCACACCAACAACGGCTTCGGCAAAGTCGGACATGTTCAGCATCTTGATGACCTCTTCGACGTAGTCATGCTTTTCCTTCTTGCTAACAGTCTTTGGCTGGCGTAGCATGGCAGAGAATTGTAGCGCTTCACGAACAGTCGAAGTCTCGAGATGAAGATCCCTGGAATGGTTAGTACTTGCGATAAGACAGACATAAGCTGGAAAACTTACTGTTGTTGCACGTAACCGGTTGAGCGTTGGAAAGCAGGATCGAGAGGCTTGCCGTTCACAAACATGTCTCCAGTGATCACTCCCATTGTGGTCCGCTGAGCCAGAGCATCCAAGAGCGTGGTCTTGCCAGCTCCCGAGACACCCATAAGAGCAGTCATTGATCCAGGCTTGACAAAACCAGAGACATGGTCGAGCAGACGACGCGGCTCGCCCTTAATCTCGATGTCGTAGACAACGTCGCGCCACGTGAAAACACCCTTCTGCTCCTCAATGGCGCTGACATCACCAGCGCCTTCATGCTCTCCTGTCTGCGTCTCTCCAGACTCCTCATCGGAACCCTTGCCACCAGGCTGCATGTATGCGGGAACATGTCCACGACGGAAGACGAGTTGCTCGGCCGTGTTGGATGTGGAAGAGTTGACCTCAACAGCGACGAAGTAGGTGACCATGAAGAAGATCAGGAAAGCCCAGAGGATACCAAAGTTGCGCCACACATGGCTCCAAGAGTAGGAGTATGAGACTTCGATGTAACTGTCACCGTTGATGAACGTCTGCCCGGCGACTGCACCCTGTGTGTTGCAAATGAATGAGTCGCCAGTTTGTTCGTATCCAGGTCCTGATGGGATGAAGGCATCGCAGGGAAAGTCGACTCCGTGGAACTCGTTCGCAAGCAAGATCTCGAATGCGTAGAAGATTGGATTGATCCAGCGAATCCAGCCGAACCAGTCAGGCATTTCGGGGATGCGGATGACGAAACCAGTGTAGATGACCAGAATGAGGACCAAGACACCAGCGCCTGCCATGGCTTGCGATGCGGTCTTGGTAACAGCAGCAGTCGTTCGGAAGATAGCTGCCATGACGAAGGTTGCCATGTAAGTAACCACGAAGAACAAGAAGAACTGTCCTGCAGTGTACCGCAGTTGGGCCAGGAAGTACAGAATGATGTTGAAGACGACTGCCTGAATGAACTTGACAGGTATATCGGCAACAATACCAGCTATAGCTTCGGTAGACGGGTGGTAAAAGGCGTAAGAGTTGTGCTTCTCGACGATAGGCCGCTGGGCGTATAGACCTGCGATTTCACCGATGGAAGTAAGAGCGTTGAAGAGAATGGCCAGGAAGATGACAGCTCCGCGACCTTGGAACGAGCTGGAGCCTGTAGAGTGACCGAAGTAAATGGAACCGACGATGAGAGCGATGACGACATTGAGACCAGCTTGTGTTGCTGTAGAGGCGATATCGCCCCAGATGCGTTGGTACGCTCGTCGAGTGTTGAGCTTGATCTGCATCGGGACGCTGATGAGGTAAGGTGACTTGGGACGAGCGTGTTTAGCCTGGATGTAGTTCTTCTGTTGGCGTAGTTGCTCGAGAGTGCCGTGCTCGTTGACTGGGTTCTCTGCTTCGAAGTCCTTGATCTCCTCAAGAAGCGCCTGGTACTCAGGGGACTCGCGCCAGTACTTCTCAAAGTCTTCCGGTGTGCGAGGCACCTTGTTCTCCATGCCCTCTTTGGCTTGCCTTTCTTGTGGGTTGGTAACGGCTGTGAGGAAGTCTCCAGCGGTTTGACGAGGGGGGCAGTACCTGTTCTGCGTTAGTTGTTGTCAGGTGACTCGTCATTTTGGAATTCTTACCATCCTTGACGCTCAAAGAAGTCCTTGGCCTCATTGGCGGGTCCGAAGTAGATCTGGCGACCTTCGTAGAGGACAGCAGCTTTGTCAAAGCAGTCGTACACGCTTTGACTAGCCTGGTAGATAGCCACCGCAGCAGCACCTCCAGCCAAGTCGGAACCGACCCTCAGAGCCTTGACGAACTTCAACGCAGTGGCTGAATCCAATCCTCGTGTCGAGTTATCCCATGCCGCAAATGGAGCGCCGGCGAGTAGCATCTCAGCTACGGAGACTCGCTTCCTCTCTCCACCTGACACACCACGAACGAAATCGTTTCCGACCTTGGTGTTGTAGGTGTGACTCAGCCCAAGTACGGCCATGACGACCTTTGCCATGAACTGGGCGAACTCATCGCGGTTCGCTCCGCCGGGTCGGTTCGATGGTGTTCTGACAGCCGCGGCAAATTCCAGTGTCTGACCTACAGTCAGATGAGGAAAGTGCTTGTCGACTTCCTGGTTGTACACTGTCTCTCCCTTGAACTCCTTGCGCATACGCTCCTGGGGAATGCCGTTGTAGTGGATGACCGAGTCATCCGTGTCCAAACCATGAAGCTCTCCAGTGAGAGCCTTGAGAAGTGTGGAGCAACCAGAGCCGGGACGACCAAGGACAACACACAGCTCGCCAGCTCGTATGATACCGTCGAAGCTGTGGAGAATCTGCTTACGTTCCGACTTGCCAAAGAATTCCTTAGCTCGGAAGGGTGCCATGAACATGTCTGAAACAGTGCTCTGAAGCTGCAGAGCCTTGCCCGAACCAAAGACGTCCAGGTTCTTGTACACAACATTGACCTTCTTCATTTCGATGCCCTCGCCCTCCAGCTGATTCCGGAACATGTTCAAAAACCTGCTGAGATCAAAAGCCTCGTTGGAGGGGTCCACACGGGGATCGTTTGGCTGCGCAATGCTCATCTGCTGAGTCACCTTTGACTGTGAGGTGAAGATGCGCGCCAACTCCTGCCTGCCGTCGTCGTCGATCTCAGCCCGTGTGACTCGGCGTTGAAGAGTGGCTGGGGCTGCATCTTCGTAAGAGGATGAAGTGCCGGTTCGCTTGACTTTCGGGGCTTGTCCATTAGATCCTAACCGCGTGTCTGAAGAATCTGAGGAGCTCGATGTGTTGACTTTCTCGAGCGGCACGACTTCCTCTTGCCTGTGCTGGGATTCAGTGCCATCGGTGGAGGAAAACAAGCCTGCGCCGGTTGATGTTTCATGTGCGGTCGACGATTCATGCGTGTAGGAGTGTGATGAGAAGACTCCGTGGGTGCCGTGAGCATGACCATCTGGGAAGTAGGTCGGACGACCAGAAGTAGTTCGCGTGACGCCGTGGGGAGGAGTCTGGGTTCCTGACCCCGATTGGGTGGAAGAGCTGAAATGTGTTTGATGTGACTGCGACGTACTCGACATGAAAGTCTCGCCGTGGGACTGGTGGTCAGCCATGGTGATTTTCAACGGCAAGTGATGGCGAGTAACGTCGGCGTCGATGATGTATTGCTGGTGCCCACCTGCGACTATCTAACATATATCAATTGTTAGCCACGTTGGGCCTATGTTGTCATAGCACCCCGGATAGCGGAATCTCCCCATGGCCGCGGTTAGTCTTGCACCATCTGCCATGGCCTCGGACGAGATGGCTGGGCCTGTGGATTGAGATTCGTCCTTCGCCGCAGTAGATGATTGGGACGTGCGTGCGCTACGCGGGCCGGACTCAAAGTGAGCGGATCCAAGTTCAGCATGCTCGATGCGTATTTGTTCGAGGCCGCAATTAGTGCGACAACACTGGGCGCCGAGACTGCTTTTCTCAATGTTGAATATGACATCACAGGCCGGACGGCCACGGATGAGGGTGTTGCCAAGCAATCCGCCCACCATCACAGTCCGTAATGGAAGCAGACATGCGGTGGCTGTCGTGACGAGGCAGCTTCTGCGCTCGATGCGCACTCTTTGCGTGATTCTGGTGGTCGTAAAGCAAGATTGCGGCTGCCCGTCGAAAACGCTTATGTTGGTCCGCGATCGACAGCTTACTGCTTTCGGACGAGAGATCGCTCGGGATCCTCCTTACGCCTGCCATGCACTCTCGCGTCTTCGGTACCCGTTATCCTATCGTACAAACCCTTGTCGTCATTCCAGCCATCCGGACCATCCGAGCAGCGGCTATCTGTTGTACAAATGCCGGTGATTTCCAGTCTGTTGAGGACCGTCAACTTTCCACTCTCCGCCGGTCGTAATATGGGGCGGTGCACAACGGAACCCTGAACAAGGCCAATCTCGGACGAACGTAATCTCCGTTTGATGTTGGCAGGCGGACGCGTCTCCTTGGTTATGTCAGGCAGCGCTAACGCAGTGTCACTTGCTTGTGTCGGCATCGACAGAACCTAATTGCTTTTTGAGGGGAAGCAATACAGCAGGAACCGCCCTACGGGCCCTAAACGTTCGCGCACGGTGGGATCGCTGATCAAGATCAACGAGCGAAGACACTTGGACAACGTGGATGGAGTCTAGCGATTGAGTTTCAATTCTGCGCTTCCATAGTCAGGATCAGAGACGAATGTACTCGAGGCCTGTCTGGGCGCAGTGACAGCAAGATCTCGAGGCGCGCAACAATACATTGGACGACTGCGCACAAACTCGGTACCAGGACACAGAGCGGCATTGACCATAGCTGTACGTAGATGTTCAGACTCGCACCATTACTGCTGTATCAGCCATGGACCTTGCATGAGGTTGCAAGCCTCATTAGTAGCGGCGCTCTTGGGAGGTCAGACAGCTTTCAGTCAACAACATCCGTTTATGTAATCGGGGTTGCATTGTAAAGGCTATCTTGCTCGAGAGCGGTGAAACTCTCCTTCGCTATCCGTCCACATGCAGTCCACATGCAGGCCTTATGCCGGCCCTTTGTCTAGGCGGTATGTACTGAGTAGCGATTTGATAATCAGGATCTTGTGTCCAGCTAAGCTTGTTGGCGTGTATTCGATAGGAATTCTGGAACGAGAGTAGAGATTGCCTTGGGTTGAGGCCTGTCAGACGGCGGATTCCAGGGACAAGAGGCCTGCTTCCTGGTTGTTTGCGTGATTACTGAACAGGCGATGAGCGAAAGCCTAATCAACGTACGCACCGGTCAGACTGACCTTGGGATTGTCGACGCAGTTTTGGGTCGCCGTTGTGCCTCCGCGCTTTTAGTGCTTTTAGTTTCGGGCTGATGAGTGATGATCAAGGTTCTGTCGAGCCGCGCTTGCTCACTTCAGTTGTAACCCCTCAAGCTTCTGTTCCACTATGGGTATATGTTCCGCCAAGCGGTTAGGGTCTCGCATTATCGCAAGCACGTCTTCCTTCCTTCCTGCGAGCTTCTTCCGCACTTCCTCGTATTTCTCCTCCCTCGCCGTGTACTCTCTCAGCACCACGTTGTCCCCAAACTCGACAAACACGCGCGTGTCGCGTATCCGGAATACAACATCATCCAAGCGCATGAAGAAGCGCACAAGGAGGAGCAAGCGCTGTGGCATGACGCGGATCTTGCAGGATAGCATGGCGATGCCGTTGTCCGCTAGCTCGTCTTCGTAGAGTACCAGCTCGTCGAAGAAGTGTATCGGGTCGGGACGCTTGAGAAGGTGGAGTGGTATAGGGGTCTCGGTAGGCTCGAAGGCGGGCGTTGGTGGTGTGGTGCCTTTGTAATCTGTGCTGTAGGACCAGTCGAACGGCTTCACGACTTCTTTGATGTCCTCAAATTGCTTCTGTCTGATCTGAGTTAGCTACAGGGTCTCTCTGTACTGTTTCTTTGGTCTTACCTATTTTGCTGCCACTCTTTCGAGTAGGAGACCTTGAACATCTTCTCGCCTGTCTTGTCCACCAGATCCAGCGCATCGAAGGCATTGAACTCAATGTACCAGCCACTCTGGGCGTGTTCTATCCGCATCATGTTGTCTCCGAATATCATCTCGGGCGGCGCTATTCCGAGCTTCTTGGTCATGTCCTCTATTGGGCCGGCCTTGAGGATGGGCAGTTTGCGCGTGGTGATCTTGAAGCCTTCCTTGGTAATGGATGTGTCGGCGACACCGGGTGCCACAGTGTCGGCGGGCGCGCCATTGAGGGATGCCATAGCTGGGAACTTATGCGACGGGACCCTGAAGAATGCTGTGTGTATAAATTGTTCGCAGACACCTGCAGGTGGATCCGATGGCGATGGCGGGGAGCTTCAGCGTGGTGGGGCGCGAACCAGGGCTCCGACCGCCGATGGCCGATGGCTGTTTCCTTGACAACGCACGAAACCCACTTGTTTGTCTGGGTTAACTAGCTGCCATCCGTCCTCGAACCCTGCAAACATCCACACCCACCAACTGTCACCCATCCCCATAGCATAATATAGCTATCAGCGGTCTTTTGTGGCCCTATTGCTTGCTTCCTGTCGCTCTAGCCTGCATACAGACATCGCCATGGCCGACGTCGCAAACCTCGAAGCCGCCTTTGAGCGCACCACCATCCACGACGAGAACGATGAGCACGTCACTTCTACATCGACCTACCACAAGGTGAAGGTGTGTATCTACTCGCCTGCTCAATGTTGCACTTTCTAACAGCATCAAGCCTTCCGCATCCACAACCGTATCGGTAGCTGGCCTATCGTCCTCCCAATCAGCTGCAAACCGCATGAAGCTGCCCCATCAGACACTACAGAAGCTCGCTACGCAAAATGCAAAGACGGCAAACATCGCCAAAGTTACCATCTCAGCAAGCTCCAGCCGACCCTCAGAACAGCACCAATCACATCGCCGCACGCTCACCGACTCCGCTATCTACACCGTACCCTCAAACCCTGCAACACCCAAACAATGGCATCTGGGCATGTTTGACATCGGCAAGCCTCTCGGAAAGGGAAAGTTTGGTCGCGTCTATCTTGCCAAGGAGCGCTCATCAGGCTTCGTGTGTGCCTTGAAGGTGCTCCACAAGTCTGAGATCCAGCAAGGCAAAGTCGAGAAGCAGGTCCGACGAGAGATTGAGATCCAATCACATCTCACGCACCCCAATATCCTCAAGCTCTTTGGCCACTTCCACGACGCAAAGCGCATCTTCCTCATCCTCGAGTTCGCTGGTAAAGGAGAACTGTACAAGCACCTCCGCAAGGAGCAACGCTTCCCCGAATGGAAGGCAGCACAATATGTAGCCCAGATGGCCGCAGCACTCAAGTACCTACACAAGAAGCACGTCATGCACCGCGATATCAAGCCCGAAAACATCCTTGTCGGCATCCACGGCGAGATCAAGATTTCCGACTTTGGCTGGTCGGTACACGCGCCCAACAACCGCCGCAACACCATGTGCGGAACTCTCGACTACCTGCCCCCGGAGATGCTTCGCGGTGGCGGCAAGGACAACTTCTACTCCGAGAAGGTCGATCTATGGAGCTTAGGTGTCCTGACGTACGAGTTCCTAGTCGGTGAAGCGCCATTCGAGGACACGCAAGTCATGACACAGCGCAAGATTGCGAGGGGAGAGTACACAGTCCCGAGCTTCGTCAGCTCAGAAGCGCGGGATCTCATCAAGAAACTACTCGTGCTGGACCCGGAGAAGCGTATCGCGCTTGAGGATGTCGAGGTACACCCCTGGATCCTCAAGCACTGCAAGGGCAGCTCACGAGCCTACGAGCGCACATCTGGCGGCAAGGTACGCAGCAGCTCGGAGCAGTCTGAGGAGAGCTACTAAGCTTCGTCTTGGTGGTGTTCCAACTTCACATAATGTCTAACATGTACGACGGCGAAGGGGCGTTCCGCACGGTAGTCACTGAATTTCTTGTCTTTAGTCGCATTGCTCGGCGTCTTGGGTTTGCCGCTGGCGTTGGATGGTATCGTAATTGGGAATGCATCCCACAACTCATTCAATTCAAGAATTTCAAGCTTGACCTGCAAAACACCGTCTAACATGCCACGTCTGCACCGTGAACATCCTCATCTTGCCAGACCCCATGCCTCGCTACGATCCTCAGTGCGCCTCAACCCCCTCCGCCTTCTTCTCCCCATGCCTAAAATCAGGCGTACTAGGCCTACTCCTCTCACCCCCAAAGAACGCAATATTCTCCCTTAACGCCACATACTCGCTATCCGCATATCCCAACGCCTCACTAATCTGCGTAGAATGCAGTCCCTTGATACGCCTAATCTCCGTCGCGGAATAGTTCACCACACACCTCCCTATCTCAAACGGCGCAGGGTTATGCAGTTCGAAATTGGGGGGATGCTGCAATAGTGTCTGAGAAGAGGACATCGAGTACGATGACGAGGACGAGTGCGTGAGTGGTGTTCGAATGGGGATTGGGGCGTGGACGCCGTGGGCTAGGGCGCCGGGTGTATTAGGCGGCTGGGGCGTTGTGGATGTTTGAGTCGTCGGTTTCGGGGAGTGGGGTGGGTTGGAGAGGCGTTTGACAACGACGATGCGGACGGCTTCTTGTTGGGCGAAGTGGCCGTCTACTTCTACGATGCCGACGGGGAGGAGACCCGCTTTGTCGCTAAGGGCTGCCCACGCGCCTTGGTCGATGTATATTGTCCCGTGTGGTGCGAGACCGTGGAGAATCCAGAAGTAGCGGTCCCGGATGGGGTTGGATATGGGCAGGAAACGTGTGTGGAGGGGGACGGGCTCTTCTGGTTTAGGGGAGGAGAGGCCAGTAAGTTGTTGGTTATCCAATGTGGACGTGGATGTTGAGAGATCGTGGTTTGAGTCTTGAGATGCTGCTTGTGCGAGTGGTGCGCCTTCGTCTTGGAAGTTGGTGACGGAGTTTCGACTTGACATTCGTGACTTTCTTTGCTTCTCGGCGTGTGCGATGATGCCGGAGATGTTGCCTGGTTTACTACTCTTTGTGATGACTGTTGTGACACCTGCGCTCGTCGCGAGCCTTGCGGCCACAATCTTTGTGCTCATACCGCCTGTTCCCAGTGAACTGCCTGCCGAACTGACGTCTGCTGCCAGCTCCGCAATGTCTTCCACTACAGGTATAGACTTGGCATCTGGGTTCGTACGAGGATTCTTGTCGTATAGGCAATCCACATCCGTCATGAGGAACAGGTAATCCGCCTGGACCATGGCGGATGTAATGGCGCTCAGTGTATCGTTGTCACCGAACTTGATCTCAGTAACCGCCAAAGTATCGTTCTCATTCACAATTGGAATGACGCCCATGCTCAACAGCTCAATGAAAGTGTTCTGCGCGTTCTGATACTGCGTCCGGTCCGCAATGTCGTTCCGTGTCAAGAGGATCTGAGCAATCGGCTGCTCCAAGTGGCCAAACAGCTGATCCCATAGAGACATCAATCTGCTCTGTCCAATAGCAGCGAGAGCTTGAACTTGTGGGAGGTGTTTTGGACGACGTGGAAGGTTCATGCGCCGTAAGCCGACACCAATGGCGCCCGAAGACACGATTACGACGCGGTGGCCGGCGGCGCGCAGACTGCATGCTGTCTCGACGATGAGGGAGAGGATGGAGAGGAGGGGTTGGTGGGTTTTTTCGTCGACTATGGATGAGGTTCCTGGGTATGTTGGTTAGGTGCTCTCTTCTTGTCGATGTGGTATATGTACGGTTGTGTATTTACCGAGTTTTATTACCACGGTGAGCTGGCCGGGCTGCTTTCGCATGTGGACGGCCATTGCGACGGAGGGAGTGACAAAAGCCCTAAGGTGGTGATGGCTATAAGTCTTGGACGGAAGGAGACGGTGAGATATGTACAACGCGTCGTGTACTACATGAACACGCCGCTCGTGTGTTGTCGCGCAATGGATGACTGTAAGCTGCCCAAGTTTCCTCGCAAGCGATCTTCGGCTTCCCTTGTACGCGGTGACGTCTTCGCTCCGATTGGCTCCCCGCGCTACCAGCTGCATCTCCATGTCCACCTAAACTTTTCGCGACGGGAATCAGGAACATGCCACGCCCTACACCAAACATCTATACGCCACGCGACACCTGCACGCCCAACACTTGATCACCCCATAATCAAGCTCGAACGTCACTCCGCGCCCTACCACGATGGCAAACCCCGAGACAGCGCCCGACGGCGCATCCCTCTCCGCAATGGCCCAACCGCCGCCCCAAAAGATCGACCCCGTATACTACACATGGAGCAGCACCTTCAACATAATGCTCGGCCGCATGACGGGCTCCCGCGACGTCGAACTAGAAAAAGGCTACTTCAACGAAATGGACAAGATAAAAGCCGACTCGATATGCAAGCGCTGCGAGTCCAACAAGGAATACCTCTTGAAATACAGTCCCATCATACGCTTCATGTCAGACGAAGTGTACAAACTAGGCGGCGACCTGAACAAAGACAACATACTCTGTCGCATGTGCACGAACGAGCAATCCGGTGGCTTCTCCCTCGACCACGGCATCCTGCTCTGCGCGAACAAGTTCCGTAATCGCGGGCACCAGGAAGACACCATGGCGCATGAGATGGTTCACGCGTGGGACCATCTAAAGTTCAAAGTCGAACCTGAGAACCTGCGCCACCAGGCCTGTCTAGAGATACGCGCATCCACACTCAGCGGCGAATGCCGTTTCTCGAGAGAGTTCTTCACGAGGAATCAATGGAATATCATGGAACAACTACAGTCTTGTGTTAGGAGGAGGGCGACGCTGAGTATGATGGCGAGGCCTGGGATAAAGGATCAAGAGCATGCTGGGAAAGTGGTGAATGAGGTGTGGGAAAGTTGTTTCCGGGATACCAGGCCGTTTGACGAGGTTTATCGATGATTGTGAGAGGAAGGAGATGTGGTTGGTCGGTTCGTTTGAACACATATGATCTTGATTATCGTACGTTGTCGTAATAATAGATCATCTCGAGTTGATCTCAATATTTTCCACTTGAAGTTCGTCCGGAAGCACTACTTCAAATGGAATTTATTGGGATCATCTCGCGATGATCTATTAATACGGCAACGTACAATAATCAAGATCATGTGTCGTTTGAACATGTGACTGAAGCGGGGGGTTGTCGGTGTATTATTACCCTTGTGTTTGCATAGCCATGGCGTTTCTAAGAAAGATCTCAGAGGGCGCAGTATCGCGCACATCTCCTCTCTGTTCAGTTCGAGTGTAAGGCCTTGAATACTCATATCGTCCCTCATTCCACGTCGTTTTCAAGATTCAGAGAAATCGGAGCTTGGTGTTTTGGGCCCCCGACCTTTGAAATTACGGATCAAGCCATGGCGTGCATCGCCCGAATCGCGGGGCTGCAGGGCGTATTTTCCACCCTTGATTTTCGTTGCTGCGCCGCAACAACAATAGGTGACTAGCAAACACTGCCCAGATAGCTTGGGCGCCTTGAAACCCACCGACATCATGGACGCCTATATACAACAAGTAGATATTTCGCGATGCTTGTCTTCCTTCCATCTAGTCTCGTTGCTTCAACACACCGTCATCACATCCAAACTCAAGTCTTTCTGAATCTGTCGTAATGCTACCACACACCCTACTATACACCCTCTTCATCGCAACATCCTCAGCAGCATTCATCCCCCCACCACGCATCCCCAACCCCCCAAAACCCCAAATCATCGAACCCATTGCACCCGCACCAGCAGCACCCAACCCATACAGGCCAGCCGACCGACCAGACCCTGAAGCGACACCAGGCTTTGACGCACCTGAAATGACTGGAGGCTTCCAAGCACCTAAACCGACTGGAGGTTTTGAAGTGCCTGATGTGCCCCTACCTGACGATCAAGATGAGACTGCGTCGAAAGTCGCGTCTAGGCCGTATGGAAATCCAGCGAAGACTTTGTCGCCCGCACAGGTGGCGGCTTCTCTTGCTGCTTCGAAGTCAATTGCGACTCATCCAACTGCGACTCCGACGACAGGGATGAAGGTGCCGGCTACGACTGGTGGTGCGGCGAGGATCGAGGATGTAGGGTTGGGTATGAGTCTGGTCGGCTTGGTAAGTTTCCTTGTCTTGATTTATAAGATTGGTAGCTGATTGCGAATAGGTTGTTGTACCGTTAGCAGCAGTCATCCTCTGAGCTTTGCGATATTGATGAACGAAAATACCATGTTGGTGCTCAGGTCTGCTGGAGCTACTACGGTTCATGCTCGAGCGAAATCGACAAATTCGCGTCTGATGAGAAGATGTACGCGTCCGCCGGTTCTCGTGTTCCTCAGAGTTCAGAGAGGCTTGGATCCATGCTGATCCGGCTTCTATCTGGAAACAAATCTGGACATTTGATGGGGCATCGAAAACGAACGGCGTACGGGCCATGAGCTATGACGATGGATCGGGTGAGCCTCTAGACTTCCATCGATGCGCGAAAGCGATCTTCGAGGGAAATTTGTCGAAAAATCTGGTATAGGGAGGCGATGTATCTCTGAGCCCCTTCGGCGAGACCAAGAAGCTTTGATCGCCAGAAGTGGATATCGGTTGCTATCTTGCAAAGACATCTCCAGATGTGTACTGGTGTCCAAGTGTATATAAAGCGACTTTCGCTCACGATCACGAGCATTCAACTTAATGACCTCTCAACTTCTTCAAACGACCAAAATCTGGTTTGATATTCATCATGTTGTGTCGTTTGTTTGGCTTGCCATCTCTTTGCGCGATCGGAAGAGATCATCATGAGTTGCTTGTGCGCTGTCGACTTCGGTCCGAGAATTGCGAGATGTTGTGTAGATACACCTATGTGACCTTTGCGCGGCGCTGAAGACGCAGATGACTAAACATTTGTATCAACTTGGTGTTCTTACCCCTTCAGCGTGATGGCCTTCCTCATGTCGATGTAAGGCGGCGCGGAATCCATGGAACTCCTCTCAGCACCCCTTTTCGTGTTCCGCTGTTCAAATATTGAATCTGGAGATGATGTGGGCGGTGTGTTCATGTGAGGGCTCACTGGGCCTAGAAGATGAGGAGCTACAAGCTTGGGCACGTATCAATCTAGATGCCAAGCCGCTAGTCACCTAGCCCTTTCCTAGATCACTTTCCAATGCGCATGCTTGCTCTAACAGCTCAGCCGTCATTGCAGGTGCAACCCGCTATTTGTTTGCATACCGGCTCTTTTTCGTATCTGGAGATGCAATTCTCTCAACACTCTTCTTTGATTGCGCGTAAGCTTGTGGATTAGTATAGCATCCGCAGATACCGTCGATTTCAATCATTTCCGTGATCACTCATCCCGTCATCTACGCTTCCAAGTAGCCGCGCCGTTGGACGGAACCCATTTTTTCCGCACAGTCGCTACGCATCTCCACTAGGGCCATGGTGGCATTCCGGATGAATGTTTCAAGTTGTACATCTGCAATACTCGGCCAAACAGAACACGACTTAGACCTTTTGCCACTGACCGGCCAGTCGCACCCCCTGTTCTTCCGAGCCGTTCCCCATGATGGCACGCTTCCGGATGCCTCGCTGTGGGTCAAATCCCTCTTTTCGCATAGCACTGCTGTCAAGCATTGTCTGGACTTGGCTTTGGTGCTTGATGTGCTTGTGCTTTGGGGTCGGAAATGACGAGGCTGCAGTTCTTCTACCACTACAGCGGCCGAGCGCAAGATTATGTGGCGACTAGTCGGTAATATGCAGGTGGCTCTTCAACAGATTATCTGGGGACCCCAAGGCCCTGCATACGTTTATATAGCGTCGTCGATATCCCGTATACTCATCTTCACCTAACGCTCACGTCAGATTCAAACGTTCAGCATGCGATTCCACGGTACTAATAGCACTTTGCAGCTTAGACCATTTCTGTGCTGACGAACTTGTAGCTGCATCATCATTGGTTCTTGCCACTGCAGGAACTGTATCTGCCATACCTTCACCCTCTGCAACTGCGGCTACCGATGCCTGCTACGTGACGAAGTACGCCGCTATCCCGGCTGCAGTCGCAGCTTGCACTTGCATAACCCTCGATGGCATCACCGTTCCTGGAAACTCGAGTATCGATCTTACGAAGCTGAAGACTGGAACCAAGGTTACGTTCAAAGGAAGGACCTTCTGGGAGTACGCCAATGCAAACTATGCCTTCATCAAGGTGGCAGGTACCGATGTCGAGATCACTGCCGAAGAAGACGCAGTACTTGATGGCAATGGTCAGGCTTGGTGGGATGGCCTTGGTAGCAACGGAGGCGTTACCAAGCCAAACCACTTCATTGAGGTGAAGGTGCTTGGAAAGAGTTCCGTACACGACATCTACATCAAGAACTATCCGGTGCACTGCTTCAGTATCAGCAACAGCGCTGGTCTGGATGTCCACCACATCACGCTGGACAACAGCGACGGATACGCGCCCAACAACCGCTCCAATGGTCTTCCTGCAGCACACAACAGCGATGGATTTGGTCTGAGTAGCACCAACCATACTAAGGTTCGCGACAGTGTCGTTATCAACCAGGATGATTGTGTAGCTGTCACCAGTGGAGACAACATCCACGTCAGCAACATGTACTGCAACGGCAGCCACGGTCTTTCCATCGGATCTGTGGGTGGAAAGTCAAGTATGCCATCCCATCATCCGGCCATATAGTAGCCATGCTTTGCTAACCACATCTAATCAGACAACAACGTAACAAACATCTCATTCACAAACTCCGTGGTTCTTAACGCCGAGAACGGAGCCCGCATCAAGTCGAATTCCAACACCACCGGTTTCATCTCCAACATCCACTACGAGAACATTCGCGTTGAAAACATCTCCATCTACGGAATTGACATCCAGCAAGACTACCTAAACGGTGGGCCAACTGGCAACCCTACGAACGGTGTCATCATCCAAAACATCACCATGAAGAACATCTTTGGCACGGCAACAGAAGAAGGAAAGAACTACTATATCCTTTGTGGTGAAGGAAGCTGTAGCGACATCAAGATCGACAACGTTCGCATCACTGGCGGCGGAGAAGAGAGTTCATGCAATTTCAAGACGGAGGGCAACTTTGACTGCGATGGACACTTTGTATGAGCTGGCTATCTCTGTACTTCTATAATACGTTCGCAGAGTGCGGAAACCATGCCGCGTGTCAACAGAATTGAATAGTCGTCCCAACTACCGCGCGCTTTGATGGTTTCACAGACAATCCCTAGCAATATCGTTTGCAGTTTCTGAGGACCAGAGTTCAAGCGATAAGTTCTACTATGTGGGCCGGATGGATGGGGCCCCAGAGCGATGTAACACCAATGTTGTCACAATCGAACTACGCCGTACGTTCGGGTCATGGTGCTTTCTTGACCTGCCTGCGCAAGTACCGTGTGAACTGCGCACGCGCCACGTGACGTAAAATTCAACGTTAACCGGGCGTCGCGCCAACCACCTCGCGCCGCATCCAAAGTTCAGTCCGCTCCTGACTCTCGCCCAAACTTTGCTCGTCGTTTTGGGCAAACCGTTCGCGGTCTGGACGTCCTCGAGAGTACCGCGGCGGTTCGGGTCCCGAACGACGGCGCCGCTTTTCAGGGACACGCCAATGTGGATACGCGCTCACGACGACATGGAAGAGGCGCGATGGAGTTAATTACAGTACGTCTTCGTGATTAACGCTCCGTCCGATTTCACATACCAAGCAACCAAACGCTCTAGCTAAGGCTGTTATCTCGAACTACTGCAATTTATCCGGCCACTTCCTGCCCGTTATGGCAGAGTCCCGTCTCCTTACATTACCCTACACTAGTCGATATTTCCTTTGATCGCGCGTGGTTACGCGATGACCTCGAGCTACAAGGGCATCCTCAGCGATGACGGACTGCAGTGCGGCAGCCCAATTGTTACAATCACAGTCCCAAAGCGTTCATTCGCTGCTATCGTTTATGCATGGGGTACGTGCTCCTGCCGTCAGCACTCCATTCTGTCAGCCACCGCGTCTCAAGTAAGTCGTCGTGGGAAGGGCATTCGAGTGCTGATTGACGTGTGCGCGCTGTGAGGGAGTCCTTCCTCAATGTACAATGGCCGCCGTGCTACCTCGTCCAACGCCCGACCGGCTGTCGAGCTGCGATAGCTGCGTCTGCGTTAAGCGAAGGCGTGATGCCGAAATTCGGCGTGCAGGAATGAATCCTGTCAGGTCCCACCAAAAATGTCACTCATCACGGCACCAACACACTTCGAGAAGTTACCAGCGGTGCGTCATCCAGGTACCGCGCGCTGCATGCCCCTTACAGGGCCTAGTGTTCGGATGGATTCGTTGCGGATGGCCTGTTGCGTTTCTGCGATAGGTGCGTGTTGCTGCACACCATGTCTGTGCGAATCATCGCCTCGCGCAGCCACCTTGTCCGGCCACGTCTCGACCCGGCTCGAAAACTGCCTTCAGACGGCGCTGAAAGAGACTTGAGCAGTCGATGCGCACACTATCTCTTTCATTCTCGTCGCTTGCCCTCGTGCTCTCCCAGCCCCTACTACGGTTCCTTGCGGCCACCTCAAACACGCTACATATTGGCATGCCTGTCGTAGCCTCAGCCTTGCCCCAGCTTTGAGGCCAAACCAGGGCAGTGGTCATGTCGATGTTGCGCACGAGCGCCCCCGCGAGCAGCCCTCAATTAGCTTCTTCTACAATCCTTCCATACGCCTTCTAGAAGCGTGCCATTTCCGCATCCCCCGCTGCACCTTTGCGTGAGGTGATCCCACTTGTATATCAACTGTCGCACCAACAGCAGCTGATGCCTGCTCGGATACACGATTATCCACTCCTTGGCCCCTAGTCTTACCGCGACACCTGGATACCCTTCCCCACCCTCTTTTGCACCTCCGCCTGTCGTTCGTTCTAGTTTTCTGTCGTTTGGGTTGTCGCAAGGTCTTCATGGTCGGCATGTTGGAGTAGTCTTCTGTTGCGCGATTTGAACTGAGCATACGGCTCTCCCCTCGCCACAATGGAGGACAACCTAGACATACCGGAGGAGTCTATGCGACACATTGAGGCCCTGCTGGCGAGGCATCCTCCACATTTGATCCAGAGAATGTTTTCTCAAGCGATAGATTCGCGTACGTTCCTCGTTGTGTTGTTTTGTGTGTACATGCTCACCAAGTCTAGGCCGCAACTCTACAGCCTCGTCATTCATGTCTACCAGCACCGCGAGTTCATCTACAACATCCTCGTCGGGGTCATCATGGCGGTCTCGGCTTTCTATGGCATCAACATTCTCTTCATCTACAGGAAGCAGCGATACGCGAAGTTCCATTGCTTCCTCTTCGTCATCGCGCTCTAGGATGAGAAGGGCGGAGCCGCGTTCCTACCCAGCTGGGCTTGATCCGACACGTCCGGTGCCGGCTTCCATGCCTGCGGTGGACACTGAGAGTCCACTTGACCTGAAGATTGAACCAAGCTACACACCGACAGACGACATTAGTGTTGCTTCTCCATCGCTGAACCCGGATGATGACAAGTCACAGAGTCAGTCCGGCGAGCCATTCATGTTCTGTACGTATTGTGCCGAACAGAAGAGCCAGAAGACGTTCAAAGCAAAGTCTGACTGGAAGAAACATGAGATGAGGATGCACGAGACTGGAGAAGACTGGCCATGTGTCGTCAACGGTTGCAACCGCATTTTCGACCGACAGAAAGATTTCATCAAGCATCATCAACGCTACCATGCCGGCCGACCCCTGCCGTCGCTGACAGACATTGGCATCACATTGTTGCCGCGAAGAGTGTTTGGTTGTGGGTTCGATAAGTGCAAAGAAGTCAGCATCGGTTGGGATGAGCGATGCGACCACGTCGCGAAGCACATGAAGAATGGCGCGACGATGGACCAGTGGAAATACTCTAATGTGATCAGGAACCTGATACGACAGGAGGCTCTCCACGACACATGGAAAGAGCTTATCGGTTGCCTGGACGAGAGATTGCGAGAGAGTCGGTCGCAGATTAGTTGGTGTCCCGACAACTCGCGAATCCTCCGACAGAAGCTCCAGTGCTGTGACCTTCGACCGAGCCGGGAAGAGGTTTTGATTACCGCCTTGAGTCTACGCGCTGATATACCCCTGGACCCTGTACATCAACAGCTACCCACCGGCTTCGTAACTCCCTCGAGAGATTCCGTGCCGCATGTTGAGAAGCTGTCGCGCGAGCAGCGGATGCATATACTCATTGGAAACTCGAATCCACATCACTCACGAGCGCGCCTTGCGAGTATCAACGCAGCTTTGCTGCGCATCAGTAGTTCGTTGGCGCACGTACCTGACTATGATTGCGGCTCGTCTCCATTTGTGGAGCCGCAGACGCCTGGTGCGCCCGCAGTGGATACGGCCAGCCGCCGTATCAGTTATATGGACGTGGACCCTGGAGATTACCTGGACGTAGCGCAACCGGCTATTCCTGATCTCCCACCGGCTATGACGACATCTACAATGCATACACCCCATGCACACCCCACGCCAGTCATGGATCACGAGCAGCACACACAGTTGTACCAACAAGAGTACATGGACCAAGTCAAGGTTACACCCAACCCACTGGAATCTCTGTATCCCAACTACTTCGGTGCTGCTCCCCAGTTCGAAGAGTCGCAATACTACGACCGCCCGTCGTTCGGTCAAATGATATCGAAGCCGCTCCACAAGATAGGTAGTCGGATAAGCAGCTCAAGAGGCAGCTCTTCGAATCAAAGACCATCATCGCAGATGAGTCAAGCTTCGTCAGAGATGCTTCCTGACTACAGTGTTGCCGCAATGGGCATGCGTCACCCTCATCAGCATCAGCAGCCCCAGCATCACATCCCACAACACCATCAGCATTCTCAACATCCTCAACACCCTCAACATCACCTGATGCCTCAGCAGCATCAACCCTACCGCGACACTACATCCCAAATGCATGACCACATACACATGTACACCACACAAAGCTGAAGAGCTCACGTGCAACGAAGTCTTCATGTCCCAGTACCTTCATCAACGCCCCCTTTAGTCCTTTCAAGCGAGCATTTAGAGTTTTATTTGTTACCTCATTTTTTTCTTTGATACCCCGTGCTTTCGAGCACATCTGATAGACTTGTACTATAAAGCATATTCATAGTATAGAGATGTTATTCGTGTGACGTCACTCAGTCTCTCGTCTTGCGCTTCATGCGATTATGTGGTGAATATGCCATGTATCTGTTGCTGAGAGTGTGGCTTCGTTTGGTATCGTCCGCGTGTAGTCATCCCGTTTGCATGAACCCAACGGTGTTGTTCACCGTGAGGCACAACGTCGGCAAGCTCTCGTCTCAGCCTATGCCCAGTCACCACGGCGTTCTCATATACCAACAGGACTATCGTCCCTTGTTTTTTCTTTCGTTCTAAGTGGACTTGATTCATGCGCTCAGCCGCACATGTTTGCTCTTTCCTCGTTCACCTCGCTTATCAACGCCACTGCCTATTACAGCCACCTTGGCAAGACCCTCACTCACCTCCTCCTACTTTCAACCCATCTCTTCACACTGCACCACTCTCACTTGCTTCAAGCTACTAACATGCAGCTACTCGATCTGCCACCGGAGCTCTTCGAGAGGGTTGTCGCCGCCCTTGCGCGTGCAGCGCCCTTCCCTGAGCTAATCCGACTGCGCGCCGTGTCCCGTACACATTAGACCTTCGTGACAGCACTGTACGGTGAAGCTAATAGAGACAGGTACATTTGCCGGAGACATCGACAACGAACTTCTTGCAAAAACTTCCGTTGCGGACTTCCATAGTCGTTACAATCAACGCCAGTCGATCCCTGTTAGCCTTGATATTCATAACCCTCTACCTCCTCTGCATCAGCTATACGTTATATCGCGTTATAACAAGGATGATGATACCGACTCGATGGGTACGCTCCCATCTGACATCAAGGGCTACCTTCTGAGCAACATCGAGATCTATCTGCTCAATCACATCGAAGACAGCGATATCATAGCCTCTGGACTGCCGAGCTTTATACACAAGGTCACGGATAAGCTCATGGAGTTTGCTACCACGGGCACAGATCATTCCGTTCTGCGAAAGGACTATCTGAACGCACTTATCCATGGTCTAGTCCTTACAAACGAAGTTGCCCCACGGACTATGTTCGACACAAAGCCATTGACGTTGGACTCCGTCTTTACACCAATCTTCAGACCTGGTTCGCGCAGCATAGCGGAAAGGGAACGGGACCATCTCAACTCTGCACAAGAGAACGTCAACGACATGCTGGCAGCAGCAGCTATGGCAGGGAGTCTCGCAGCTGTTCGTCACTACATTTCGCAATCTGCTGAGGTCATTGACTGGTTCCCCAAATACTTTGCTGGCTTTGGTAACCCTGTAACCGCGGCAGCCTGCAGTGGAAATGTCGAAGTTCTTGAGTGTCTGCTCATAGAAGTCAACAATGAGCTCACGAAGCGGCATTTCGCTCGGATACAGCACGGTCGTATCACCCGTTGCGGTCCACTCACAGAGACTATCACTTCCGCAATAAGAGCCGCAGTTCGGACCGGAAAACTGAGGGCCGTTGTCACGCTGTTCAACTTCTTGCCAAGATGCCGCGTTGAAATACCAGCGCATATGAAGTCCCGGTCATACTACCTTACCGATGCCATGAGGTGGGGACAGTTGGACGTGTTCATATGGCTCATGGACCAATGGAATCCTCTAATCGCCGACCTGCCCTATTGGAATGCCCTGACTGCAGGCTTACGTCTTGCGGTCAAACACGGTCATACCCACATTGTGCAATACGTCTTCGACAAAGATTTGGTACATCCAGATGATGCGGACGTCAACACTGTGCTCATCGCTGCGACACACGGTCATCGCGCTATCATACAACTGGCGCTCGACCGAGGCGTTCAGCTTACGATGCGGGATCTCATCGCGGCGCTGAACGGATCACTTCCCTTACTCATCACCCAATATCTTCTGCTTCACAACGTTCCACTCGCGTCTGTGATCAATGTGAAAGATGGAAAGTCCATCACTACTTCCATCGTTCCTACAGTCGAAACACTCTGTCGAGAATCTATCCACATTCCTTTCGGCGATTACAACGCGGTTCGGGGCGGGGAAAAGGTGCTGGCGCTCATACTCTTGGCGAGCGAGATGAGACGACAAATTCCAGAGCTTACGTTGGACAACTGTGTTGAGCTGAAGAAAGTGTTCGATAGGCTGGTCAGAAAGTGTCTGCGCTTGCCAAGGGGGTCAATTCCGTATCTTGAGATGGTTGAAGAGCTGCACAGCTGGATGGAGTGGGGAGATGGACGAGAGTGGGCAAATTGTGAGGTCTAGCGCGGAAGCATATAGCATGTGTGCTCGGGTGCATGAGAAGGTAGTGGGTCAGACTGCAAGGAAGAATGTTTGCTCCTGCAGCTGGAAGACAGATGCAATTAAGATATGAGACACCTTTCCGTAAACATGGTGCCAACATGTCCTGATTTGTAACACCGCACTGACCCTTGTTTGCTATGGGTCCTGCAAGTACCGACGCCCTCTTATATGCAAGCGGGTCTAAACTCGTGTACCATGGGTCTGGGACATTGACAGCGGATATGAGCATGCAGGGAGAATTCGCGGGCTTCCATGCATGAACAGGGACTACATGGATTAATGGGGTTACAGTGGGCTGTTGCATAAGGTCTGCCCTACCATCACGGAGCTCGCCGAATGAATGGAACCAATGATGATTCGGGATAATACCATGTTGTTCGCAGAAGCCAGGACATGATGTGTTGAAAATAGATGCGAGAGACGAGATGGTCACGGACCGATTGCGCACATGTTTAGCTTACCTAACTCGGCGCCTATCCGACGTTCTTCCATCCATGGTCCCATGTACCAGGCGCGTGTGAATGTCACTGTTAGCCTTCAGCTCGCAGTTCTTTTTTGGTAGACCCTGGCGATATTCCATCATCATCTCCTCGCGAAGTCATGACACCCACTCGGTCAGCCCGATCAACTTTTTTCTTTGCATGTCTAGACGACTTGCTAGACCAGAGGGCACATGTCTTCAATGAAGGGCTTGTAGTGGTTGACAAGGCTTTGCCTCATCTCATGGCAGCACCGAAGCTCGACGAAGGCTGCCTCGGCAATCCTTGTAAGGCTTACTTAGGCGGACGGGAACGCGGTTATGCGGCACCGTATTTCGTGAATACCAATACCACGCTCTGCCATGCGCAGTCCTGTAGCACGCTGTGAGGGCGTGGTTCTACCACGAGGTAAAAGGACGCAATGTGATTGGCTGGAGCATTAGCGGCGTCTGCGGTGATCTGGGGTTATCAGAGATTTCGAAGGATGGAGAGCCAGCTTGGCGTGGGGCTGGGCGGACTGGGCGCCAAGGGAACGTGGTACAGCGTCGAACGCTCGTTCGTTCACCATGACTTCGTTACACCAAGGCGATGGCGAAGACCCGCGACAAGACACAGTGGAGACTTAACGCGACACCAACATGCCATGCGCGTGGATCCAGGCTTGGGGGTCCTACAGACCAATCACACGTCTCTTGCACCCGAACGCTCACCCCGGAGCGGCGCTGAGGGTCCAGAAAATAGGTGCTGTTGGGCTTTTGGACCACGGCCAGAGCCGAATAGCATGATATTGTGGCTTCGATGATCCACCGCGCCTCGAACAGGCAGGCAACACCGTCTGACGTCCACAAAAGTCCACTTGCAGTGAAATGTCATCTGCGCCGCCAAGATCCCACGCCTCCGTTTGTATGCTGTGTACTTAAACTCCCCTGCACTCGTTCAACCAAACAGTCAGGACACCTCACAACACCTCAGCTTTTCAGTCAACCGGCGCTACTGCTCGCCACTCTTCACCCACAATGGCTCCCGCCTTGAAGAAGTACGACTGGATCCTAGCGATCACCACCATCGCCTTTATCGCCTCGTCTGCATCCAACGGTGCCAACGATGTCGCCAACTCCTACGCCACGTCCGTGGCTGCGAGGACCTTGAAGATGTGGCAGGCTGGTATTCTGGCCTGCTTCACTGAGTTCCTCGGTGCTGTCGCTCTCGGATCCCGAGTCACTGGAACCATCAAGAGCGGTATCTTCGCCCTCGACACCTTCAAGCCTGTACCCGGTACCCTCATGCTCGCCATGGGTTGCGCCGAGGTCGGATCCGCCGTCTTCCTCACTGTCGCTACCATCGCTGGTATGCCCGTCTCGACCACTCAGACCGTCGTTGGTGCTCTCGCTGGTGCCGGTATTGCTGCTCAATCTCCTCTCAGCTGGGGCTGGAAGAAGGGATCCATCTCCCAGATCGCCGCCTCATGGGTCATCGCGCCATTCCTGTCCGCCGCCTTCGCTGCCGTCCTCTTCTTGACCATCAAGTTCAGTGTCCACAACCGCAAGGACCCCTTCAAGTGGGCTTTGCGCCTAATTCCCTTCTACCTGGCTTTCACCGCTGGTGTCCTCGCACTCTTCATCATCGACGAGCTGCCAAACGGCGAGTCTCTCGAGGAGATGGGCGCTGGCAAGGCCTGCGGTATCATTCTCGGTGTCTTCTTCGGCATGCTTGCCATCGCTTACATCTTCTTCATCCCTTACTTCACCCGCCGCCTTGTCAAGGGCGACACCAGGCTGAGGGCGTGGCACATTCCTCTCGGACCCCTTCTGTACCGCGAGAACCCTCCCATCTACTTCCCCGGCAAGGGCGACCAGGTCGTCACCGACTACTACGCGAAGGCTGCCCCTGTCCCGATCCAAGAGAACGATGGACTCAAGGGCGAGAAGGCTGTTGGCCACTCCACTTCCCTCGACAACAAGTCTTCTGACAGCGACAACATTGACGTCGAAGGTGGCCGCGGCCTCTCCCGTCCTCTTCCCCGCGATGGCGCCGTAGCTCACATTGTCCCTGCCACTCCCGAGCCTGAGGAGCGCTGGTTGAAGCCCGTCGAGCATCTCCCCGCCTACTCTCCCAAGAAGATCGCCAACTGGACCAAGTTCATCCTTCTCCAGGGTATCTCCCGCGACGTCGTTAGCCAGAAGGATCTCGCCGATGTCCACTCCCGCGCTGTTGTTTACGACAACCGCGTCGAGCATCTCTGGACCTACGCTCAAGTTGCCTCCGCCATGATGATGTCCATTGCCCACGGTTCCAACGATGGTAAGCTTACTTCCCGAAATACCCTCTTCCACACACAAATGCTAATTCCACATCACAGTTGCCAACGCAGTCGGCCCCTGGGTCGGATCCTACAACACCTACACCACCGGCGTCGTCACAAAGGAAGCCGACACCCCCATCTGGATCCTCGTCGTCGCCGGTCTCCTCCTCGGCCTCGGTTTCTGGTTCTACGGCTACCACATCGTACGCGCGCTCGGCAATAAGATCACCCAAGTCTCGCCCACGCGTGGTTTCAGCATGGAGCTCGGCGCCGCCATCACCGTGCTCCTCGCCTCGCGCCTCGCTCTCCCCGTCTCCACAACGCAATGTCTCACTGGTGCCACCATTGGCGTTGCGCTCTGCAACTTTGATCTCAAGGCCGTCAACTGGAAGCAGGTCGGCTTCATCTTCTCCGGATGGGTCATCACCCTGCCCGGTGCTGGTCTTATTTCCGGTCTGCTTATGGTTATGGCGCTTAACACGCCCCATTTCTAGATGTTTGCTAGAGCTTTTTCTTCCTTTGGACTGTTTGATAGGTCCTCTTTTTGTTATGCGATGAATGCGCGGATGGGGCATGATATGGAGTATGATACCAATCGTTTAATGTACCAGATTGTAATTTATAGAGTTACGCACTATGAGTCTCCCGAGAATATCGCATGTGATGAGTGATTGTCATAAATTTCCAGCTCGAGGGAAGGAGCGTTTTGCTTGCATTCCCCGAGCTGGATCAAGAGGTGTCGTCTCAATGCCAACATCCGCTCGGCGATATACTCGGCTGCAATGGATTACTAAACGCCATTTACAACATCGTACCGTACAAACTCGAGCAGACTCAGCGACGACACGAGCAGACATATCGAGGAACACGCGCAACAATACTCATCGCAGGCAAAACCCAAGGTCTCACTCAAACCGCGCAAAGATATAAGGGTGGAAGCAGCTCGAAGCCACCGAAAAAATTGGTATTCCCCTAAAACAGCACAGCACAGCACAGCGCAGCACAGAACCCTGTCGGGGGAGGCTACAAATACGGTCCAGTCTACCCTGACCCGTACACTGCATTGGCAATAAAAAAACGTGGTAAGTGTGTCAATGACACACAAACTCCATACGCCCAGCACAGTAAAACACCGCCGGCCCGAGCGAATAAAAGACAGGCTTCAGGGCCTATGCATTACATCATAAAGCGAGGCTAGAAAAGGATGGCTGAGAAGCGAATTAAAATAGCGATAAAGAGGTGATGAGGAGGACATGAGCAGACGCGACGAGGGTGTGTGAGTATCGGTGTGCCTATGCGGTCTGCTTGCTGGACGATTGTTGGAGTTCGTTGACAAAAGCGTCGTAATCTGCGGCGGAGGAACCGGAGCCTACTATGCTGGTAAGCCATGGATCGGACCGGCTGCTTCTTCATCTTCAATAAGCGTCTGGGTTGGGGTAGAAAGAGGATGGCGAAGGGTGCTGCTGACCTTGCGGTGGCTCGTCGACCTTTTGGCGCTTCTCGGCGTAGTCGTACGAACCTTCAGAGCTGGTGTGCTTGTTGCCTGATGCGCTGTGTTGGGCGGCTGCTGCAGCTTGCGCTGCCATTTGCAGTTCGCCGATTTGGTGCTCCGAGAGTCCTCCATTGTTGTTGTTCGAGCCCTGCTGTTGCTGCTGCGGTTGCTCGGGCTGTTGGGGCGGCTGTGGTGGGTTCGGTTGTTGGTGCATGTTTGGCTGTTCGTGGGGGCGATTGAGATCTACACCGGCCGGCGCAGGTGGTATCTCGCCTTGGGTTTCGAGTAGTCGCGATTGCAGATTGATAATGTAATCGCGCAATTGGTAGTTCTCGGTTTGAAGCGTCTTGTACAGTTCGCATAGCTGCTCGAACTCCTTGACCTGGTCTTTCAGCTGCTTGATGTACTCTTCCTTACGCTGGCGGAATGCGCGCTGGTAATGTTAGCTTGTGCCATTGGAATGCGCGCGTTGCATGTACCTGGGCAGCGCGATTCTGTGCGGCACGCTTAGATGTCGACAACTCTCTCCGTCCCTTGGAGCGACCCTCGCTCGTGTTCCCATCGTCGGGGCCGCCGGCGCTCATGTCGTAGGCGGAGCCCCCAATGGCCGGGTCGATGGCGTGTGGTGGGCCAGCAGTGTGCGGGTGCTGGGGATGCTGGGCGTGGGGGGAATGCTGAGGGAGAGGCTGCACGCCGGGCTGTCCAGCGCCAGCAGCGAGCAGATGTTCTCTTAAGCCTGCGCGACGAGACGTGTTAGTAATCGGCAGGAGGGTAGGGATGCGCGGGGCACTAACTCATCTCTATGGTCGGCTTGGATTGATCCTGAAGCGGCGTGTCAGCAGCGCAACGGGCCTGAATAGTCAGCGCAGCTTACCTGAGCGGCAGATGCCTGCATGTTATAGCCAGTGCTGGCTTGGATCGCGGGATCCAGAGTTTGGCTCATTCAAGGCGCGTCGCACGGGAGCACCGCAGCGAGGGTGGTGTGGCGTTGATTAGACAGCAACGTGGGAATTGGGGCGGCAGCAGACGGGGTGGCAGCAGCGGTCCTCGGGCGCGGTCCGGCGGCGGTGGTGACGTCGCGACAAGGTGGTGGTGCGAGAGGGCAGGCTGCCGTGCGAAGAGAGCGCGCGGGTGCTGTGAGAGTCAGCTTCAGCGCTCGCCAGCGCCAAGACAGGCGCGCAGTGTTGCGACGGCATTTTGGTTGCGCGTCTCGGGTTGTAGGACGCTGGGGCAGCTCACCTGTATCGTGACGATGCAGTTGGTCGAGTGGATTACGCAGCTTTGACTAAGAAGAGGGCGATGCGCGCTATATACAGAGCAGGGCGGCAAGGTCGGCCTCGGGAACGCTCAAGCAGCGCAGCAGGACAATGCAATCCATGGCACACGCTCCCCTCATGCCATCACGACTCGCCCCATCTGACGCTGCGCAAATCAGCGCCCTGTCGCCCTTCTCTGTCTGGCTTCGGCTGGCATCCGACGACCTGCCTACCGCTTCCCACCAGCGACCTGCTTTTTGCGCGCTGATGCTGACCAATTCCCCGACTCCGACCCTGTGGTACCCGTCAAACACACCTTAATCCTCTACAGGCTAGTCTCTCGCGTTTGATTACAGAGTGTATATCGGATGTATGTGTCTCCAGATCCGAAGCTCCCGTAAGGACCGAATGCAGTGTTTGTTGCGCTCTGAGATAGGTTAATCGCTGCTTCAGTACGCCTTCCTTCAATGTCTCCACGCTGATGACTTGCCGCGCGGATCAGCCGTTGCTATTCCCATCTGTCCATCTAAGCGCATGTGCAGCATCAGCCGATGGCTGTCAAGGCGAACCTTGTGATACTCATCCCATCCCATCTAGTTTCATGCACGAGTCTTGTCATTACACAACTCACATTGTCTTCCTCAAAATCTTGGTTGGATACATGGCCGTTTGGGTACTCCGTAATCTTCGAGACCCTTGGTCCATGCGCGTTTGCAAGGCGTATCGTAGTAGCTAGCTCTCACTCCTACTCCGCTCCTCACTATGCATCGCCTTTGCATCTGTTGTGCAACTCGCAACTAATCATCCTTCTCTTCTGGCACAGTCTGATAGATTATCCCTATACTCTTTCTGAATAGGAAACTAGCCGTAATCCATCAACGCTTGCGTGCACTTGAACCCCTCATCACCACCAAAGTCCATCTACATCATGACAAGGCCCCCAAATCTCTTACGGGCTCTCCCGTAAGTCCAACGACTAGTTTCCCCAAGACTCCAAGACCATCAAACAAGCCACTCCCTCGTCTGACCAAAGCCCCGAGCACCTGCCTTGATGACTCAGAACTCAAACCCATCTAACCATCGAATCACAGCCCATCGTACATCGCGTCGTGCCACCATCATTGTCGCACCAAAACGTCTTTGCTGACCCGCTGCAAGACGCAAATCCGGCCGCAACAAGCTACCTCCCTACCTTATGCGGGATACGCAAGCACTACGACGGGGTTCCGGTCACTATCCACTGGCTCTCGTCCGTCATCTAGTCCGGCAGCGCAGCCGAAACATGATGCAGCATATGACATGATCTACGCTGCCAACCAACCCACTGACTTACCCGAACGAGTGTCCAGCCTCTCTCCTGCATGGCAAATCAACGCTGCGAGGAAGAGTATCACGCGCACCTTCACATTTACCAGTTTCGCAAAGGCTTGGCGGTTCATGTCGCTCGTTGCGGATGAGTGCAAGGTCAAGAAGCATCATCCGAGTTGGTCGAATCTGTATAATAGGGTCGAGATTGAGTGGACTACGCATAAGCCCGAGGGATTGAGTATCAAGGATGTGGACATGGCCGAGTTCTGCGACCGGAAGGCGGCGGAGATTGGACTGAAGGAACCGGAGTGATTGAAGTGTTTGAAAACCGCGGTTGATCGACGATCGGGGGTTAGTTAATGCTTCTGGGTAGAGTACATACTGCAGCTGCCCAATACGACCGCTAGCGCGAAGTCTTTTAGTAAGACACCCGATCTTGCCTTTGTCGACATCATAGCTCAGTATCTTTCTCCTCGTCTCTGATAGTTCAAGTTCACTCGGCAGTGGCTGCTCTTTGATGGACACTTTTATTCATCTTAGCCCTTGTACAATCTCAAGCTGATCTGGTTTCTCTCCACCCCACCTGACCTGATCACTTGATTCATGCCACTCATCTCCGCTCGTCTAGCATCCGACCATCACACCAACATCGTCAACAGCCACTCTCCAGCCTTCCTCATCTTCAACACCATCGCCCTGCACACTGATGGCAACCGAATGACCAACGCCTCCAGGTACATCTTGCACTTGAACTTTTCCTCCAACCTTCGTCCAGCCTTCTTGTCCAACCCCCATATGAACTGCTTCTCCACAGCTGACTTGATCGAGGAAGATCTCAACGCGCGTTTGCCCATTCGGTCTCCTTCCGGTAACCCATGCGTAGCAATCGACCGTCGCACCGATAGGAAGATCAATGTAGGATTGCGATAACGTGAGTGTAGCTTGGACCGCTGAGCTATTCGATGTCGCGGCGTAGAGATTACTGCCGGAGTGTCCGCCTGTAGGGGAGGTGGATATCCCACGCGAGTACCACGAACCGGTCACCATATCCATCCACGGAGACAGCACAGGGATCTCGAATGAGGGATTGACAACGGCATTCGTGCAGCGCTTGACAGAAGGCGCTTGCTGCGGTGACGATAGTGGACTGGCTTGTGCGGTCGCGAAGGTGAGGATGGCGCACACAATGAAGAGTAAGAATTCCCGGAGAGACATGATGACGTAGTATCGATGTTCGGTATGGTCGCACAACTGGGCGATTTTGCAGACTGAAGTCGCTTTTTTGAACGTGATCCAAACTGATGGAATGCTCAGCTTCGTGTAGGCTACAGGTAGCTGAAGCAGCTGAGCCGAGGCGGTTGAGAGTGAGACCTGACGAGAAGCCGCGTGTGACGTGAGCTAGAGCTTGCTACCAGCGCACTTGGACTTGAATTGTTCCGAGTCTGTGGATCGGTCTTTAGACTGTGATGTGGAGATTTCGTATATGTTGTGTGTGACGTGGACGGGTATGTGAGCTCGCAGTGTTACTGGTAGTGAGAGAGAGAGAGGTTTATGTAGCAGCTGAACTCTGGGCGTGAATGTGTGCAGAGCAGAATGTGAGTATCATGTGACCAAGGCGTAGTGAAGACCTAGGTATCAGGTGTAGGGCCGACGAAGGTGAAGGCAGAGGTAAAGGTAAGAAATGCGCAAAAGACATCGACCCCTACCATAAATATACAATCGCAGACTCGCGTTGCATAGTTCAACACGAAAAGCACACTCCAGGCTGTGATCATGTCGAACAAGCTTCAGCTGTCAGGGTCAAAACCTGATCGAAAGGAGCTAACCCGCCGCGCCACATTGTTATCGACTGGAATGCGCAATGGTAAACACATAGAAGCTGTCCTTGGTGTTGTTGTTGACAGGGTTGGACGGTTGGTAAGAGGCAAAGGTGGCGTACGCATAAGCGAAATTCACGGGGCCGTTGCGCATCGACTTGGCACCACTCCCCATCGCAGTACGATTCAATTCGACTGTCGCGCCATGTTACAAGCCACAAGTTGCTCCAGATGTCGGACATTTAATAACGAATGATAGACATGCGGCTGATTATTGGCGAATGTGAGAAGCTTAGGTCAGGATTCTCCGAGCCTATGGGACCGTCATCCACCGTTTTCTGACAGGGACTGGGTTGTTAGAAGCGAAACGGAAAGGAGATCTAGATTGCGAAAGAAGGAAAGGAGGAGCAGTGAACTTTGTCTGAACTTTGTCGGATTTATGTGATTGGATCTTTGTTAGCCCATGGAGATTTCATGCTCCTGGGCCCTGCTCATAGCGGCGTACTTTTGGGGTATATAGCGAGCCATCGAATCAACCTGTGCGGTTGTCGAAGGCCGGCTGGTACGCTTCTGTCGCATACTGATGCAGTTGTAATGTCCGCCTCAAACGCCGACCGTGCAAACCGTAGCCTCATGTCGTCATACTATAAATCGTGTCGCTCATGCGGGCTGTTCGTATGCCCTCTTGATGACCCTTGCAAATTCTGATAGGCTTGTTAGCAGCGACTCGACGTTTGTGGTGCTGGTGTGCTTACGATCGAACTTGACGTTCTCACGGACAACGGTGCCCTTAGCCTCGTTGTCCTTGTTGATGGGCACCTTGATCTTGGCACCATCGATGTTCCATCCACAAACGCTTCCGACGAAGTTGTCGAACTCGCTGCCGGAGAGGTTCAACCACGACTCGAGAATGCTGCGGTCGACCTCGCGCACCGCCTGGCTGACGGTTGCAGCGATGCGTACGCGCATCAGCTCCTCAAACCCTGAGACGTCGGCAATCAAGTCGGCGTACAGGTCGTCGGAATCTAGTGTGGACCAGAAGGTAGAGTAGTCGGCACCTTCAAGCAAATTCCTCAGCTCGTTGAGCTTCTGGACAGCTTCTGATAGCGGCGCGTCGCCAGCAGCTGGGTTGTGTAATGAAGATGAAAGAGGAGCTAGGACGTGTGGAGGGAGGAGGGAGAGGCCCAGGGAGAAGTCGGGGCTGGGGAAGACGGTGAGAGCCTTGACGAGGATGTTGGTGATGGTCTCGTCACGGGCAAGGTGTGGGTTGAATTGGTAGCTGGAGCATCGTGGTTAGCAGATGAAACGATGATGCTTGAGGTACAATGGTAGTCAGGAGAAAGCTGTCAGATAGAGCTAATAATAAACTTCAGCGGAGGAGTGATTCATGCTCCATCCCTCGGGTAATAGGAAACGTTGTGGTTGTTTATTCATCTTGTAGCATGGGGGGGAAGAGTAGGGGGGACACGTACAGCTTCAACAGGGCGAGGTTGGCGTAGCAGTCGTACGTCTGGTTCTCGCACTGCTGCATGACATAGTCCTGGAAGACACCCGTCGTCTCTGGGTTGTAGCGATCCAGTCCATCGAGGATCTGCTGCATGTGATCCGGCCGCTCAGGCGCGAAGTCGAAAGGGGCGCCCATGGTGGTTGTGTGGATGAGCGACGAAGAGTTGGTGTTGCAGGCTTGGTCAAATTCGCTCAGTGCGACAAAAGGCGCATTGGCCACCGAGCAGCCCCGCGTCATATTCAAAAAAGTTAGACCCCGCCAAACAATCAACTGTGGAAATATACACGAGAACAACCAGAATGGCGCCCTATGACAGTGATTCTTCAGACGATGGGGGCGACTACACCGAGACGAATGTTCTGCTAGGATATGCAGCGAGGGAAGCAACGGGCGACGCGATTTCCCACATTGGAGGCGCACCGGTACGCATATCATCAACCACGCCGAGCGTCTTTCTGACGATCATAGTAGAGCTGGATAGACGAGAAGACAGCCCCTTCTGGCGCCTTAGCAAAATGTAAAGTCTGCAATGGCTACCTCAGCCTCCTCCTCGAACTTAACGGCGATCTTCCCGACAATTTTCCTGGCCACGAGCGGCGACTTTACATCTGGACATGTCGGCGCAAGCCATGTAGAAGAAAGGAGGGTAGTGTAAGGGGCATTCGCGGAGTGCGCATCACAAAAGGCGCCAACAACAAGGCGAACGCCCCCAGGGCCGAGAAAAAGGAAGTCAAGGAGGAAGAGAAGCCGCAGCCCAAGATTGGCGAGTCGCTGTTCGGTGTGAAGAACGGGACAGGCGCATCGGCATCCGCGAATCCCTTCTCGAACCCATTTTCGTCCAACCTGAATGGCGCAGCGTCATCGAACCCCTTCTCCAAACCAGGTGCCAATCCCTTCGGCGCATCGAGTCCCACGCCCGCAGTGCAAGTCAGCGAGCCTCAAGAGAAAAAGGACGAAGCCTCCACAACCCTCCCCGAGACGTTCGCGTCCAAAGTTCGTCTCTCGTCACCACCTCCCTCCGAACAACAACCCCCGCGCCCACATGAGCCATGGCCAGCAGACTCAGCCTTTCCTACGCCCTTCCCTCACTATCATCTCGACGCCGAATACGAGACATTAGACGCCCCTTCAACACCCTCGATCCCAGCGAACGTGCGGATGGACACAGATAATGAAGGAAGCGGTAGCGGTGGTGGAAAAGAAGACAAGGAGGTGTTCGAGTCATCCATGGACAGGACGTTCCAGAAGTTTGCAGATCGCATCGGAGAGAATGCAGAGCAGGTACTACGATATGAGTACAAAGGCAAGCCGCTCCTGTACAGCGACAACGATGCTATCGGCAAGCTTCTGGGTCCACACTCAGAGAATGGTTCCTCGTCGAACGCAAAAGTCAAGACAGCAGGCTCACGAAGTGGGGCAGGGTTCCCTCGATGTTCGACCTGTGGCGCGGACAGGGTCTTTGAGGTTCAACTAACACCACATGCGATCACCGAGCTTGAGGCTGATGAAATGAGTCTCGACGGCATGGAATGGGGCACTATTATCATGGCAGTATGTAGCAAAGACTGCAAACCCAACGATGTTCAGGAAGGAGAGGTTGGATATGTAGAGGAATGGGTCGGAGTGCAGTGGGAGGAGGTGCCTTCGGGCAAGTAAGATATGGATCATACACGATACCAGAGTTCTGTGTTTGGAATAAACGATTCAATACCCGACCTCACATCGTTCAGGCTGCTGTGGCTGCCGTAGCTGGCGCAGCTACCCTCGTGATCTGATCACCAGCCCTGACAACACCGAGCCCTTTGGTGTCTCTGGTGTCTTTCTCACCACCTGTCTTCCAAACTTCAACTTCCTGTCCGCCTCGCAATATCCCAACACGCATTGTCGACAGCAAATTATGTGCCGCATTTGAATGTTCGTATACCCCACCGTTGAACACAGCAGTAGCGTCCTTCCCAATCGCACTCATGATCAGCGTCTTACCGCCCGGATGATCAGCGATGAACGGCGAAACGTCATGTATCACTCCAGCAATAGCCACCAAAGCAGCACCCTTGACCGAAGCCTGAGCCTGGAAGTCGTCCCAACTAATCACCGGCAACTGAGCTAAGGGGACACCCCAATCGAGCATCGATCGCTTCTTGTCGAGGGCTTTCTGTTGCTGCTGGAGTCTACCTTTCTCAATTTCGTTCGAGCGGAAAGTCTTCAAGTCGTATGTTAGAGGAAAGACCGGGATCTTCGACATGATCCAAATAAGCCACTTCGTAGGATCGTACTGGTACCAGGCAATCGCATTCCCTTTCTTGCATCAGTATTGTTACCCCTCCCATAGCTCGAAGAAGCCGCAACTTACGGTAATCAGACGGAAACTCATGATGAAAGTTATGATACCCCTCCCCCATCGTCACTAACGCAGTGAACACATGATCCCTCGGACTCCTCCGATCATCAAACGGCTGCTCCCCTATCCAATGCGCAAGGCTATTGACACAAAACGTAGCCTGTTGCACGAAGCACGCCCGTATAATCCCCGCATACACAAACCCGCCCCAATAATCGCCCCAACCCAGTCCAGCGACCATGGCAGGAAAGATCCAGGCTGTAAACAAAAGCAGTTTACCGTAATGCTTATGTTGGAACACGACGATGGGATCGCTATCGAGATCAGAAATATCCGTTCGTCCTTTGACTTTCGGATCGTTGTTCAGCACCATCCATCCGATATGCGAGAATAAGAGTCCGCGCATAACGGAATACGGATCTTTCATCGTATCCGTCCACCGGTGGTGAGCACGGTGATTAGCGCTCCACCACCGTATGCTGCCTTGAATTGCTCCTGCTCCTGTGAATGCGAGGAACAAGCGTAGGGGAAGGCGTGCGGAATAGCATCGGTGGCTCCATAGTCTATGGTATCCGCCTGTGATACCAAAGGCGGTTGTGGCGTAGTAGACAATACTCCATAGGAATGTCGGGAGGATGAGGGGTGTGGAGCGGGCGAGGTAGAGACCGTAGCTTGGGATTAGGATGACGAGCGTTGTGTTGAGCCAGTTTATCTTCTTGTACCAGTTCGTCCAGGTGATGGGTTGGGAGGATATGTGCGGTTCCTTTTCTGGTGGGGTGCTGGTAGCAGCCATCGTGGCGTCCTGGTAGTTGAATACCCCCACCCACACGGAAGCAGGTAAGAAAGTCGAAATTGATGGAGCAGTTCACTACCTCGAAGTACTATAGCCTCGTATATGTACCTCCACCCACGTTCCTATCCGGAAGATACCGAATACACCAGTGCCTGTCAGCCTAACAAAAAAACGCAGGGCCACCTGCGCCTTGCATGCCCAGGTGCTTGCTAGAACAGAAAACGTGGTTCTAACGTGGTTCTCGCGCCTTTCAGCCCCATCATCGGCAAAAACAAACGTGCGTAACGGCGAGACGGTCGTGCCAAACCCTCCGACCCGGATTCCTCGGGCGTCGTGCGCACATCTGCGTGATGCGCGTGATTGGTTGGAGGGGGTTGGTGGTGGGTGGTTGATGAAGTTTACAATGCCGGGTTTGGTTTAGTGGCATGCAGGAACCTGGCTGTTCTTCGGTGGTTTGATGACTAACCTGGTTTGGGCGAGGGATGCGAGTTCGGGAGTGGGATGCGAGCGGCTTGGCGGAGACGACAGGACACATTTCGAGACGTTGGAAGGCGCGATGTTTCTGCCTATTGATCGCGTGCGTATGGTTGCTATACTTCATCCTGTGTGTGCTTGCGAGTTCTGTGCTATGACGACTGAATACATTAAGATGAATATATAAGCCAGTGGGTATCATCGAAAAGGTGTCCAAGTCTGGTATAGCCCTCTACCAGTATCAAAAAGGTCGTAAAATAAGAGAACGACTGAATACACTACTCATGGGGCTCACGTTTGCTGGCCTTGCGAATGCTCCTGACACCCGCTTGAGTAGTTGCGCGTAAGTTCATTACATTTTCAAATACCCTCCAACTGTTCTAGAATGCACGCCGCATCTATTTGACAACCAGGTTCTTCGAGGTCGCGTAGAGATCTTGCTCTGAGCGTTCGAATGACCCCAGCTAATACCGACGACCCTTCTAGGCCAGATTCCTACTTCCGTACCATCGATCCATGTTCTTCCGCATCATAACTCCCGTTCAATCTTCCAGGCTCTCATCTCCAGTATCATCACCTTCGTCAACATTTTCCTCGTCCTGTTCGATATGACCAGCAGTTCTCATGATATCCCAGACTTGTTCGTTATTGCGAGCTTTCGTCTTATCCAATATACTCAAGAGAATATCCTCCTGAATGATATTCCGCGGGAGATCTCGCTTTATCTTAAACGTGTTGTGGAATATGTTTTTGTGCGTGGCGATATGTAGGTCGATAAACATCCTTCGAAGACCCGAGAAACCAGGTGTGTCATGGTATACACGATCGATGAGATTTTGGCGAGAGACATCCGAGACGTTGAGGTAGCAGCTGATAATGTCCCGGCGCACGACTTGTACAAAATCGCTGTCTTTTACGAAGTCGCCCACGATATGCGCGTTGATCAGCCGGATGCAACGAACTTCATCTTCTCCTTGATCCGCGCTATAGGTTGGGAGGCTGGATCCGTAGAGCCACTGAGCCCACATATCGAACCCATCGGCACTGAGATCTTCAAGAACCATGCACTCCGAGGAGGAAGGTGCGACCCACTCCGCACAACATGTAGGGCACGAGCTTTTGGTCTTGTACCATTTCTCTATGCAGGGTTCATGAAGGTTGTTCCCACATATCTTGCAGTATGTTAGGTTTGCGGCGACCGCATCGAGCTTCTCGTGGCATATGACACAATCGCCTTCAATATCTTTCCTTGCTTTCTGGATTTTGTTCTTGAAAAAGGTAGATCGCTCGCAAAGCATGTCTGCGTGCACCGAGAATGTGCGGTGCGATGAGCCTGCGTATACACGGAGGATTCTGTGACCTAACCTTTGCAATGTGTTAGCTCTCGTTGCAAGTAGGTGGGTACGGGCTGCCTACAAAAGGGGTTGCCGCGTCTTCGCCTTTCTGGCAGCGCCGCGATTCTTAGTGACGGTCATCGATTATTGCGTCGTGAGATATTGGTCGATCGAGACAGCAGCTTCGCAACTTGAGCAGAGATCATAAGTGTTCGGAAGCCGTTAAAATGCTGCAAAGCTCGTAATATTGGGCCAAGGGGGAGGTCGTCGTTGCAAAGAAATAAGGGTGAGGGATGGCGAGGTCAAATTCGGCCTGCGCCAGTGGTCGATACCGGAAGTCTCTGATGGTCGCGACATATTTCGTTCGGATGTACCTCTGTATAGGTAATGATTGTGTATAGTTGGATCGTGAGTGGCTCGCCGCTCGGTTCGGGATGTCGCATTACCAGTAGATGAAGTGGACGGAACCAAGGAACGGTTTCGCACCCATATGCGAGTCAACCGACGAGTAATACATACCGTGCTTAATAACCCATCCAAGTCACAGGTTGTAAAATAGTGTCTGCATTTGTCCTCAGATTTTTGGAGAGCTCAATCACACACTCTCAGTTACATGCAGATGTGCACACCAACCAAGCACGCCTGCTGCACGTTGGACTATCTCTTTATGTTCGAGCCGAATACATCGAGTGTACATCGTCTGGGCTGAAGTACGGACAGATCGTGTATTCGCACTGGAAGCCTGGCAGCAGGAGGAACTTTCCACCCACGGCGCTTTTGCGGACATCAGTCTGCCAGTCTTCACGAATGTGGTAATGGTCTTCGGCAAGTTTTCGCCGGCAGCTACAATTTTGCTACAGTGCCGCGAAAGAAGCTCCTTTGCTAGCGATAGTGAACTCTAGGCGCATTAGTCTTGGATTCATTACAACGCGAAAAGGTCGAAGTGGACACTATGACTGTATTTACACAGCAATACGAGCATGACATGCTGACAGCCGCGTGTGCTTGGCGCCACCACAAAGTGAGGCGCATGCATGTTCCCGCGTCTGAAGACATGTAGGTACCCCACCATTCGCTCGCAAGAAAAGCTGTTTCGATAGTAGCTTAGCGCCAGGGCTGATGACGACTGCTGTCTCATCGCGAACTCGGTGTCGCAGTGGCAAACATCATGGTGAAGAATTGAAGAAGAGTTGATACCGCTAAGGGCGACCAAGAGCGGCGATCACAAGTCGCGCACGTCTCACAGCGGGGCGAAGCAGTGCAAGACCTGCCGTAATAGCCGTCTCGTGTGCGTGATGTAATTGCGGACGGTTCCTGGAGATCGCGTCCCAGGGTCCGATCGGCGACTGCAGGGTGCCTTCACCCATCGACTGCGATGTCGACGCAGCGAGTGGCAGTGGACGAAACATGGGATGCGTCGTAGAAGTGCGTATTTGCGTATAGCAGAACCGCTAATAGACGTTCGACTCGGGGTGGGCACGGACTTCTCCACCTCCCGTTAGTGTGAGGGCCTCTAGCACAGCCCGGTGGTATGGCTGCAGGTGCCGGGCAGCCGTGCTCCAAGTGACGCGGGCCTCAGTACAATCACTTTCTCACGTCGCTCAATCCACCGTCGGGCCATGTTGAGCGCTGCTTGTCGCGACTACTTGTTCCCCCCACCGCTGTAAAGAAAAGCCACGAAGAATGCGGCGGTCATGGACAGGAAGGCCCTCTTCTTCCCGTGGTAAGCACAGTCCTAGGCTACCAGCAGCACACCAGCTGACAAGACAATAGCGGCCTCGTCCTAGCATCCGGGTACCTGAGCACTGCAACCCCCGTCGACTACTCCTTCGCCTTCGACAAGCCGCTGCACACCGTCGCCATCGTCCTGCTGCTGACTGGCCTCGCCGTTGTCGCAATTGAAGCCTGGTCGTCGCGCAGTGCACAGCCGCAACCGCATACAAGATATATCGCCATAGCCCTAAACCAAGTGCAGAGCAGACCGGCAGCCGAAGAGATATGGACCGAGGCAGGCCAGCCAGGTCGGCGGAGAGGATGGAGCGTCCGGGCTGTCGGCGCGCTGTTGGCCGTCCTGCTGTTCGCGATATGCGGGCGCATAGCCATCTTCTACCGCGTCACCAAGGACGTCGAGTGCAGCGGCCCCTCTGCATTGGTGCGCAAACCCCTCCCATTGCACCAACAGTACTGACCGATCTAGTCATTCCTTCCCCTCGTCGCTGCCCTCTACCACAGTATTCGGCACCCCAGTCAGCGACAATACCCCGCCTGGACTGCTGACACGCGCCCGCGTACCCAGCTCGACCGCGTCTACAGCTTCATCTTCGACGGCTCCACGCGATACATCATTCCCTCGTTCCTGCTCTCCGTCAGCAGCTTCCTTGTCATCATCAAGTCCAGCTCGTTGCGCTCCAACTACATCTGTCCCACCGCAGACTCGACTGCAACCGCCATTCCTTTCCTTCAGTTCCTCGGCTTCTTGCTGGACTGCGTCATCGTCCAGATAGCATACCGTCTGATCGACGATGGCATCTCCGAGGCGGACGACTGGACCATCCACCTTCCAGATGGCACCTCGAATCACCTCTTAGTCGGCTTGACACTTACTGTACGTCAATCGCCTTCATGCACCATTACACATCTGACCCTGAACAGGCATCTTCTTTGGTCCTTCTCGTCGCCGGCATTATCATATACCCCGCAATGCCTGAGCATCGCGAATGGATGCTCTCGTTTTCGTCTGAATATCTCCTTGGTCTTTTGCGTTTATCGTTGATGATACCCTTTATGACGTTATGTTTCCTCAAATCGGTACGTCACTACATCCCGTCTGGTACTCTGTCGCTGACCTCTCAGGCTCGATTGTATGGCGTTATGAGCGCTTTGCTCCTTGGTGCATTTTCCTCTGCATACATTGGCGTTCTCCGTGCTCTGGGCACCGGCGTGTCCTATTCGTTCCCACCAAAATCCACCATCGGACTTGTTTTGTGTTTGACTCTGCTCACCATTGCGCTCATCCTCTACCTCGTCACAGACACTAGCATCGAAACCCGCATACGATCGAAAGTACCCATCCGCCTGGGCAGGAACCAATCGGCTGGATTTATCGTACTTCTCATCGCCTTCTCCATCGGTGTTGTCGTGTATCGTCGACACGGTCCCGTTCTCGAACATCCCATCACTACCTTGATCGATATCGCGACAGTCCAACACGACCGGTGGGCATCACAAGCCTACCGGAGCAAATCCCTCGCTGAGGCCGCTGTGCACTATCAGAAACGTTACAACCGCGACCCTCCGCCGAATTTCGACAAGTGGTACCACTTCGCCATTAGCCGGAACTCCATCGTGATCGATGACTATGACAACATCGAACAAGACTTGGCACCCTTCTCGTCCTTCAACGCCGATGATCTTCGCTTACGTACCGCCACTGTCTTGGCTACGCATGAGGGGGTCGGTGGGTTACGCATAAGAGACGGGAAGGTGGAGGTCTTCAACAACGTCCCCGGTACGCATCGCTGGATGATGGATGGCGCGGCGGCCATGATCCAGCAATTCTCCGAATCGCTTCCAGACATGGATCTTGCGCTGAACCTGAATGATGAGAGTCGCGTGGCTGCACCGTACGAGCGGCTGCGAGATGCGCTTGACAAACCACAGCAGTACCCCTCCCCTGATTCGTCTCGCCCAGGGAAAGACTTCAGCGCCGACCGCGCAGAGAAATGGCTAGATGTGGACCGCGTACGAACAGACCCGCATTTCTTCGTCGACGCTCGCATCAAGCATTCGTATGAGACTTTCGGTTCTGTCGCATGCCCACCCGACTCGCGCGCACGAAAAGAACGGCATTGGCAGACGAGATCCTTCTGTCACACTTGTACTCAAGGCCATTCCATGGGCGCATTCGTGGCTAATTGGAGCTTATCATCAGAGCCGTGCCATCAGCCAGATATCGCCAATCTACATGGCATGCATCTCAGTCCTGCTAGTCTCATGGGTACTCATGACATGGTTCCAATCTTCAGCCAGAGTCGTGCTCCCGGGTTTGTCGACATCAGATATCCATCGCCGTGGAATTACTTGGGCAAAAGCAAGTATGGATTCGATGAAAAGTTCCCTGATCCTCACTTCCAAGACAAAGCGGATGTCCTCTTCTGGCGCGGGACGACCACGGAAGGTGTTACTACCCATGGCACTTGGAAGGGCATGCTCCGTCAACGAATCGTACATCTCCTGAACAACGAAACATCCCGTCAACCGATCCTTCTCCCGAAACCCGATCATAGTGGCCACTTGGAGTACATGCTGAAGCGCACTAATGACATTAAGAGGTTTCTCGAAACAAAGACTGATGTTCGCCTTGTGGGTCCGATTGCGCGCTGTGCAGGCCAGGACTGCATCGATCAGACGCGCGAGTTCGGTTTCGGCGATCCCATTGACTTCAAGCAACACTGGCGCTACCGCTACCTCTTCGACGCGGATGGGGCTGGATTTTCCGGTCGCTTTCTTCCGTTCTTACAGTCCAACTCTGTGGTCTTCAAGGCTGCCCTCTTTCGTGAATGGTACGAAGGCCGCCTCACTGCCTGGAAACATTTCGTTCCTGTGGATCTTCGCTTACACGATCTCTTTTCTTCGCTTGCCTACTTTGGTGGGTATGGCGTCGAGGCGAGGAATAAGCGCATGATGGAGGGTCATATCAAGGCTGCAGAGAAGATTGCACGAGATGGCAAGGTGTGGACGGAGAAGGTGTTGAGGAAGGAGGACATGGAGGTGTATATGTTCAGGCTGTTGCTTGAGTGG
Organism: Alternaria hordeiaustralica; assembly: GCF_023758085.1. NCBI lineage: Eukaryota > Fungi > Ascomycota > Dothideomycetes > Pleosporales > Pleosporaceae > Alternaria > Alternaria hordeiaustralica. Next base: position 3,613,725 of record NW_026056773.1, on the reverse strand, counting down.
GGTAGATTGACGGACGATGCGAGGACGGAGGTGGGCTTCCGTATGGAGAAAGGGAAGTCGAAGGCTCGTGAGAGAACGAGTAGTGTTGAGCGGGAGGTGGAAGAATTGTGATGTATTGGTGCAAGGCGTTTAGACCATGGCGTTTTCGTAGGATAGCATTGCATGGCGCATACTCCCATCAGAGGACAATTACCGCTTTTCTGTGTCATTCGCGAGTGGACTATGCATTCTCTGCGATGTACTGGTGATGGTGACGATCATCATCATACTCTCTCCGCTAACCAGACGTAGCTGTGCGCCCCGACAATCACCCGAAAAGCGGTCTATATAAAGTCGCGCTTCGGCACTTACGCTACTTCATTCCTTATCACTCACTTTCGCTCCGAAGTGTCCAAAAATTCTATTCAGACATATTATGTGGTTCGTTTCCTCCAAAAAAAAAAGCCAAGAGAGAGGATAATGTGCGCGGAGTGTGCGACTGTGTCTTCGCAAAACGACTCAACAAAAACCTGGACGTATTTCCACGATGATCTGCTCGGAACTTCACGCCTCAACGTACAAAACATAAAGCCGGCTTCTACTATGCTTGCGAGCTGTGGTCCTGGTTCCTACAAAAGACTTTGGGCAATGAAGATTAACAAAGACCTCGCCATAGCCAAGTGGCAGCGTACAAAAGAACATAATGTACTATCATGCCTCTCTCGTTCTCCATCCTCTTTTTGCGCATGCGACCATCGAAAAACCACCGTTGATCTGGACATGATGCGAGTGGGAGCAACCCCTCCTGCAACAAAAGAACGACTGATTGATTTTATGTGTCCTGCTCCTTGCGCGCTCCTTTCCCAAGACACTACCTACGTCTGCAATGTGCTGCTCGGTCTTCTGCTTCCTCAATCTTCTCTACAAAGCACAAAAACTTTTCAAAAAGATCAAGCATCTGTTGCATGTCGGTGTGTGCTTCCGCAGGGCTTGATGCGCACTGCTCGGGCTTAGCATACCTTAGGACGAGGGTATATATAAACCTCCCGCTGGAGACTGAAATGCTCCTTTATATCCCACACCTCCCAGAGAGTATACAAAACTTGATGAGACTCAGGGCATGTCCTGCTGCGGCGTCTTCCGAGTTTTCCAAAATGGACATCTGTTGACCCGATGTGTGCTGTTCCTCCTCTTTCCTCCGAAAAATTCTATTCCGATTCTAAGATGTTCTGTGCGTCCAAGAACAGTCTACTGGCTGCGCAAGATATAAAGTACTACTCCTTTACTCTTATGCTTCGCTCATCGAAAATTCCCATTCTTTATCACAGAAACTATAAATGACATGTCAAATGGCTGCCTCCTCCTCTTTTTCCAAAATTGCACTCAACCCAAATATGTGCCTTTGCCTGGGCTTGTGGAGGTTTCAAATTATTGGGAGTGCTGCATACATCCTGCATATGTTCCTTCCAAAACAAAAAGGTTCACGTCACCTTGACATGGAGAGGCAGTAAGCTGTGGTGTGTGTTATCCAAAACCTGGCTGGAGCGACGTATGACTGAGACGTCTGTGCTTCCGGTGGTATATAAAGCAGCCTGTCCTTCCTGAACATTAAGCACACTCATAAGATGTGCGCTCTTTGCGAACTTTCTAAAATCATATTCACACAAGACTATGTGTCGACTCTCCTTTCCAACAAAACAATATGCCGACCGAGTTATGGGATGGCTCTCTTACGCACATCATTCCAATATACTTTTTCATCCAGTCAGCGCTTCCGAAAACGATAGCAGTCAATAACCATGTCTCTTTCGCTCAAATGGATCTGGTCCGCGGAACTCGCGTCCCAGTACTCAATAGCGCTGAACTCATGTTTGCTGTGCATCCTGGCGTCTTGGAAGCTGCCCAGAGCATAAATCTGTTCATCAAAAACACATCATGGGTGTTCTCTTCCACTTCCGCTACATCTCCTTGACGTTTAGCGCACCCAGTAGAAGTGATGTTCTGCTCGTTACAGAACGGCGTACGGATATACCTGACGTCTCTGTTCAATCACGCCGCTTCCTCCAAATCAACATTGACATCAACCCCATGTTTTCCGAGCAGCAGTAGCATAGACTCCAGCCCATCCTTTTTCGCTCGCCGTACGCACTCCTCTGCTATCCCAGGAGAATGCAAATCCGCTCCTCGTTCGAGAAGGAACTCAAACAGTGATGTATGTTCTGCGGCGATTGCTCCGGCGAGAGGGCTGTCCTTGCCAATGCTTTCGTTTATGTCTACGCCGGCGTCAACAAGTAGCCGGACTACGTCCAGATAAGGCCCTCTTTCTATGTTCGCCAGAAGCTTAGTGTGTGGTTTGTAGTATCTTCCGGCATCGACAAGTGCCTCGCTGGGCTTGACTCCGCGATCCAGCAGCATTTGCACGAGCTTCCCGTGACCGCGGCGTACGGCACCTTCGAGAGTGATGTTCGGATTCGCACCATTGTTTAAGAGAAGCTGGACAATAGCTGCGTGGCCGCGTTCGCTAGCGTACTTGACGGCTATATGGAGGATGCCGGTTCGATCTCCATTGGCGTACTCACCGATGCGTAGGAGGTGCGACACTATGCCTAGGTAGCCGATTCTTGCACAGTTGTGGAGTTTGCTATCAACAATATCACTGGATGCCGGTGATATTCCTTCAGCAATGCGCATAGCCTCGACGAAATCCCAGACCTCAGGATTGTGACCGCCGTCAAGAATGTTTTCTAGTGGTCTTCTGTTCCCCTCTGCATCACACTCAAAATTCCATGGCCATTCTGCGCTTCGAAAGTTGTACAGGAAGCGAACAATATTCATCCGACCGGCTTTCGTCGCGAACCTGAAAAACCTGGAACGCATCTTCGGAATGACTTCTGGAGTTCCGCTCGTCATCAAATACTCCAGTAGTTCCTCGTTGCCATATGTTCCAGCCAGATCATTGTATTCTCCAAAAAGACAACTTGTGGTGGGGCCGGGAAGGTCGGAAAGCATTGTGTCTCTCAAAGTAGCAGACCGCCGGATGTATGAGAGCCTATTGGTACACAGCGCAGCACCAAAGCATTGTTTGTCGTACTCCTCCGAATCCCAATTGCATGCAGAATTGAATCCCGTCTTCCAGTGGTGTCCAAGGGGTTTTGAGCGCCGTTTCGTTGCGCATAGAATATGGACCACGTCCTCGATGGTGCCTCCATCAGTTTCGCCAATGGCGCCCAAAGATAACATCTGGAGTGCCACCTTTCGGACTTCGTTCAAGAACCGATTACCATATGAAGGTTCGTGCAGTACCCTATACTCAGCATATGATTGAAAGAAGCGTATCTCCTCAAAATTCCGGATAACAGGTTCGTTGAAGACCAATTCGTCAAGGAGGCGAAAGCTATAGAGTACACGCATGATTTCTCGCGCGAAGTGATCTGGCAACTGTCAGTGTGAGTTACCAAAAATGATATGGTTTTACGTACGATTTATCAGCCGCAAGCGCAAACCTCGTTTCAGTCCACGGGCATTGATGGCAAAATGTAGGATGGTATCGAAGAGCTCTCCCGGCAGCTCTAATAGCTTCATGGCGCTGTTCGACCCCGTTCTTCTTTTCCAAACTATTAGACACTCACTGGGGACTGGACATGGAGCAGGAGTCGGCAGATTGTAGAACAAGTCACATGCGCTGATATGCTTAGATAGGCGCTTGCACACTTCGCCAATGTGGCACGGAGACCGTGTGGCACAGACACCAACATACCGGGTGCTGACCTTCCGAACGATGAGCCAGTAGCAACTACGTCTAGTTTCGCGATCGCAAAGATAATCAATGCGATGGGGCGATGTAGACGTGGCAAGGTAATCTGGCAGAGCGCTAGCCCCTCAATCGCCCAGTCAGGCTAGCTCAAGGTTAGAGCGCTCAAGCCTGCCAGCAAATGGGTCGCAGCCGATGGAATCAGAACCCACTTCATCCACTCTCCATGTTCGATGTTTTGCAATGAGCTCGCGACAGTGATCCAACCATTGGTAGATCCCTTTTCATGGCATAGTATTGTCAATAGGAACCACACTGGCGGGCGCAAAAGCTCAGAGACCTGCCCAAGTCAACGGGTTGACCAGAATCTCGACATTGGCTAGTCTGCATACCGGTAACGATACAGTATATTTTGAAGGCTGCCGTACAACTATAGAATATAAAGAGTTCCGCTTCTACGGAAACAGAACGAAGGCGTAAAATAAAACCAAAACAACCGGACATCAAAACGAGCGACAATAGCAAAGAGGCACGATATCAAACGAACCAGATCTGCTAACCGATCCAGAGCCGAATCTGGCAATTATTCGACAAGACCGAGCGCAAAAGCCATCGTCATGTATGGACTGAACCATACATGCACAACGTCTTAGTTCTCCTTCGGTATGCCAACCTCGGGCTGCTTCTCCCATATCTCACCGGGTCTCTCCAGGCGGTCATACTCGTTTGCTGGAGTACCAATCGGTTCGTCTCCTCGTGTCCAGATCTGTGTCTCAGGACCATAGTGGATAAACTTCGTCGGGTCGCCGTCGTTGTTATCCATGTCTTTGACGAAAGGGACGACTCTGACACTGTCGACATTGGGATTGCGAGTGAGCTCTGGAAGCTCATATGTCCACCAGTTCGAGCCTTTGTCGGGGTAGGGTTGGTTCACGCCTCGACCTGCGGGAATCGCAACGTAGATATGTCCTTGAACTGCTTGACCTAAAGCCTTCGAGTTTACAGCCCAGTAATAGTGCTCAGCACCACTTGCCTGCTCGTCATTGTATTTCTCCCACTCTTTTAGTTTGCTAGGTTCATCCCATATACTTCTGCCATCCATGGGCAAAACATCGTTCATAGATCGCATGCTGCCTTGTGCCCCGACATGGCTTTGAAGTGCGGTCTTGTATTCTCCATTGAGATTCATGTCATCGAGGCCACTGAAGAAGAACCATGGCTGGTCGTTCAGGTTGTGGGTGGCTATTATTGTCTGGAAGCTGTTCCTGCGATCTGTAACAGAGATGGCGTTAACGTTGCCTGGGAGACGGATTGGAGGACCGTTGCTTGTTGCCGGTTGATTGTGGTTGTTCCTTGCTGAAGGCGGGTACTGAGCAGCGTTTGGCTGACCAGGATTGTTACCTGCGGGTGCGTTCGGGACTGGGTTAGGACCTGGAGCCGGGTTAGGGTTCGGAGCTGGATTGGGACCTGGAGCCGGGTTAGGGTTTGGAGCGGGATTAGGATTTGGAGCCGGGTTGGGGTTCGGGGCTGTATCTGGGTTTACTGATTGAGCGTCTGGGTCGGGGGCTGTTGGTTGCGAACTAGAGCCTTCCCCGTTGTCGTTCAAACCTCCCTCGGTTTCCTGCGAATCGGAAAAGCCACCCGAGGTCTCCTGCTGCTCACTGAACCCCCCAGACTCACCCTGCTGATCGCCGGCGTCAGAGGGAGTGTTTTGCTGATCTGGGTTTGTATGAGGTGTGTTTGGACTGTTGTCGTTGGGTCTGTCTGGGCGTCCTCCGCCACTGGCTCTGCGGTCGAGTGCGGGCGGGAGAGCATCAGTACGGGTAAGACGAGGCCAATTCGTGTTGTTGAATGGGTGGCTACAATCGACTTCGTTCTGGCATGGAGCGATCGGTATGATTGGTTTGCCGCTACTTTGGAGGATGTATGCGGACAACAATCCAAGAGCAATTGACTTTGGCACCGAGTGACGCATGTTGATGGTGTTGTCGAGTGGCGATGGTGTATTGATACGAAGATGTAATGTGCAGAATGATCTTAATAGTAGAGTTTGGGTAAAGAAGGGAGTAGATCACTGTTGTGCTGGACGTCGGGTCAGGAGTCGTGGCTCTTATGTCTTCCTCCGTCGTTTCTCTGCGTGTCTCGTCCCGCCGAACTTTCCTGGGGTCACATTCGAATCAGACAACAGATTTGTACATCTAGCCTCATGCCAGATTTCGCATCTCAATGCTACGTCATAAGCTCTCGTTATCAAAGGCCGTTTTTGGGTTCTTTGTCCATCTGCTGCGGACGGCCCGTGGCGAAGTTCGGCAGTGTCACTATGTGGAACACGATCGGCGTGCTGGATGTCACGTATGCTCTTCGAAGAGGTGGGAATATCTCTAGATGAAACTTAACAGTAGCTTAAGTCGCCTCCGGGTCTTGCGGGGGCGGCTTGTGAGTGACGATGGTCGCCACGCCGCAAGTCCAGACGCCGCACGTTGAGGCGGCGCAGAGCCATTACCACACCAATGTGATGACATACGGCGCCATGTTCAATTAATCCATGTCACAGAAGGGGGCCATGATCGTTTTCATCGCATCGTAATGGAGTTGGGGCTGCGGCATAGAAAGGAGATCGAGTGCTCAGTGTCGCGACTCGGGGCCGACACAATTGCCGACACCACAGATGCAGTGAGATGACGCAGAAACAAGGACACATAAGGAGCAATTGAGAGTACAGTGATGGCATCCTGCATCTCAAGCTCACGAAAGTCGAACGAGCATGACGCGTGCAGTGTAGGTGACACCATCATCATGGGAATGGGGTCCAGAGGGTCTTGCATTAGGACACGAGAGGCCAAAGGGACACGTCGCGATCTCTTGTGTGGAGAATGCATGTTATATGTCCTCTTACAATCAGATATAAGAAGCGAGCAAAGCGACAGTGGATGAGAGCATCAACATCAGTTATCGCTACAATCTTCAACTACTATCAAATATCCCACACGCTCTTCAACATTCTTATCCTAGTAACCACATCTTGTACTATCGAATGCCCTCCTATTCAAAGTTCCATACTTGTACACCTTATCACCTCTCGCCATGTCAGGTTTCTTCGCCGAGCTCGGTCTTAGTGTAGCTTTCACCATGATCAGTCTTGCTCCCATGGTCCCCGAATGGCTCAACGGCAACCCCAAGCCACAAACGAAGGTCAACGTACTGGTCGGTCTGCCACCGTTGGATGCCGATGAGCAGAACAAGAAGGACGAGATCTACGAGAAGTTGAGTTACGGCGGATGCGCTCCGGAAGTGTCACTCTTCAACGCGAATGGAGACCGGGTTGGCTACAGCAAGAACAAGAAATGCAAGCAGGTCATTAGCCAGAACAGTCCAACCGACATCTGGGCCGACTACATCAAGCCAGGCGAAACAGAGAAAGCCGAGTACATCACCGTGTCCGCATCTGGAACCGATGCTATCTGCATTTCAGCTATAGCAGTCACATACCCCACGAGCAGCGACACGTACGCATTCCTCCCCGGCGAGGTAGCTGCCATATGCAACACGCACAACCCAGATTACAAGTACTCCTGGTCCCCATCCGCGACACAGATCCAGTTCAAGTCCGAATCCGGACAGACGCAAGACGGGCGACCGAAATGCCTGTGGATCGATAAGCCCGACGACGACGGAGACGCGGCGACCCACTACGAAGGATTCCAAGTTCATCTTCCAGACTTCAAGCTCGACAACACTACCTTCCATGGATGGCAAGAAGACCCCTCACAAATGTGCGACTCGCTGGCTCGTTTCGGCTCATACGACAGGCTCGACCCAATGCTCTGCCCAGAGATCTTCAGTCCAGCGCCACTTAAAGGTGCAAGTCTCCCTTTGGATACCGTCTCCGCATGTATACCGGCTGCAAAAGACAGCACGACAGACCCTCACATCTGCGAGGACGACAATTTCACGTACCAGCAACGATACGATCTCATTGTTATGTACGATCAGATGTGTCTTAACGACGATTGGTGGTATTATAAGTGTGAAGAAAGGCCTTCATGTCCGCCCGGGCCGGAAAAGCGTCGGTCGCTTCTGAGATCGCGATCTTCTTCATCCTACTGGCCATTCCACCATACTCCCAAATCGAAGTATCGGCGCACTTCACCCGACCATCCGCTTCAGAGGCAGTTTGATGGAGTACTAGTCAAGAGTCAAGACGTCACGCAAAGTGCAGTGGAGATCTGCCAAAGCACCGGCAGTGTTGGACCTGACTTCTATTCCGAGCCCGAGCAGATGTTCTGTGATATGAAGACGCGTGAACTGTATCCAGCATGTAACGGTACTGTTCAGATGACTTGTTTCGATCCAACTCAAAACGAGACGAGAACTGAGACTGGTGACGGAGGAGTGGATAAGCGTCGCGAGCGGACAACGTATGTGGAGGTGAAGGATTGGTCGTGAGCGGGACGAGAAGATGGATGACCGCACAGGGCTGGTCCCAATGTTGATATGTCATTTACAATTGTACTTCCTCGTATCTAATACCTCATACTCCTCACCCCCTTCTTGTGACTAGGACTATCCATCCAACTTTCCTTGAACCTATCCTCTCCGTCATCGTCCTGATCCACATCTCCCAGATCTATACCAGTAACACCATCCACATCTTCACCGTCACTTCCAAACTCTTCCTGACCACCAACGCCGCCTTCAGGACTCCAAACCGGACTCGTGGCAACCTTCGGTCTTGACTTGAACACCCTGTCGTAGTCCACTTCGTCGCTAAATAACTGCTCTGTAGGTGTCCGCTCGATACTTTCGAGCTTTGCCTGTTCTAGGAGTTCAAATGATTTGCGGTTCCGCGGTGTATCGAATTGGTTGACGGGGAAGAGTGATGATCGGCTAGATTTACGCTGTTCCTTCTTTGCTGTGGCGGAGGGGCGTGGGTTGGACTGCATGGCTTCCATGGTGAGCCGTGTTCGTTCAGCCAGTGTTGCGCGTCGGTCGCCGTCTTCATCTCCAGTAATAGAAGGAATAGGCGGTGGTCCCATAGATGGCAGCGGGAGATCAGGTGACTCTGGAACAGGTTCGAAAGAGTTTGTCCGTGCCATTGTCATGCGTGTGCGTTCAATGAGTGAGAGGGACATGCGTGGTTGAGGCTTCTTCACTGGAGATGGTGTCGCATTACCGATGGAGTTGATAATTTGGTCGGCAAGTGCTTCTTCAGCATCGAGTTCTGGGGGATCGAAAGTTGGGATTGGCGGTTCAGAGGGGTATTCTGGTGATGGCTCAAGCAGCTTTTCAGGAGAGAGATCCGTTTTTTGCTCTGAGTAATTAGTAAGTGTTTTGGCAGCTTCGGACGGTGAGTTGTCGAAGACTGGCTCGGAAACAGCAGGCCTAGTCTCCGGTACTGGTGTGCGCTCGTTATCAGTCTCCGTCGGCGACGCGTCATGCTGGGTTGTAGCCCTACTCGACGCAGATGATTGACCAATTAGTGTGGCATCTGAGTCGATTGGTGTGGCAGTTGTCGGAACGTGCCGAGATGGTCTGGGTAGGACCGGGACATGTTCTAACGAGTTTGGTCTTGATGGTGACTGTAATTTGACAGGCTTAGCTGGAATCACTGGTGCTTTGCGTATCGTCTCCGTCTGAGTAGATTTCCTTGTGAGAAGTGGTGGGCGAGCAGTCTTTGCCGTCGAGGTACTTCTATGATGTATAATTGTAGATGCAGTACTAGCCCTGACTTTGGCGGCTCGCGCCAGCTCACTGTCCATATCAGACAGGATGTCTTGAAACTCTGTTCGCATAGTCGGCCGCTTTACACTCGCAGATTCTGCTGTGTGCTTCGCCGACGGCAATTGATATTGCGAGTGGTCATCGAAGTGGAACTCCTTTGCTGGCGCCGTAGTCTGTCCGCTTCCTGATGTTTCCTTCCCTGACTCGTCGCTTTGTAGCTCAGCATGGAAAGCCTTCCACTTTTGTAACCTCTCCTGCTGTTCTTGCACCCTCGCTTGCAGGTTTTCCAGTAATCCAGTCTCAGGCGCGACGTCTTCTAGTTTTCTGCCTTTTTCTACCATATGCAAGACCTTGTCGAAACGGCTGTTTAGGAAGGCATCGTCCGCCTGCACGTTCTCGCCGCGTAGCATTACGTCGAGCCACTGTTGGTTGCCAACCCAGTTGTCCTTGAGCTGTTTCTTGATGGCATTGGCTTCTTTCGGGGGTATCGCTGGCTTTTGCGCTCGAGGGGTATCTTTGCATTTGCGTATGCGACCCCGGATATCTGCTGCCTTTTTGTCCAGAAGACCATGGAACTCCATGTACTTAAGCCTCTTCTCTTCTTTCTGTCTCAGCACGTTGACGAGCGCTGCCTTGTGTGCGATAGCTAGGGGTAGTAACGACCGTTGCTGTTCGACTGAGAGTGTTGACGCTGTCGCCAGTTTTCTTGCGACAACGGCATCTCTATCACCTCCGTCTTGCGCTGCAAGAACCTTTTTGAGTACGACATTCGAAAATATAGCCAATATCTCGTAGAACTTCTCGCCCTTGCACTCGTCAAGCATTGTTTTCCTAAGAACTGATTCTCTTCCCAAAACACCGTTCTTCTTCAACTCGTTCAGACATCGGTATAGCGCAGCGCGGAGGTTTAACGATTGGAGTGGTTCGAGTGGCGGGAAGAAGGGTTGGAGTTTCTGTAGCTAAGTCAGACATATATCCGCGTGAGGTTTCATCCCAGCATACCTGTGCTGTCTCATTGGGATCCCATATTTCGAATAGTCGAAATAGTGCCCATTCAGCCCCGCCAATTCTCTGTCGCTGGTCTGCATTTTTTGCCGAGAAAGTTTGTATCGTGATTTCAGGCCAATCCGGTCGCAAATCCAAATCCAACAATCGCAAATTGGTTACGAAAAGGCGGATATCGGGTGCTGCTATTGGGTTCACTGCTTGAGGTTTGGGAATTGTCTTGACCGACGCGGTGCGCGCATGGCCGCTCATGGTAGTCGCGGTGGCCGTAGAGGCGGTTGAGGGCGGTCGAGACATGTTCGCGACCGCAGAGCATACATTCGCGCGGCGACCCTGGTCAGAGTCCCTGAGACTTGAGGTGCATGCGTGGTGTTGCGGTGTGACGGGACCCTTGCGTTGTTTGCCAAGGCGGGTGTTATCGATAGGTCCGTTCGCGCCTTCTGTTCCCTGTCTGACTTTCGTCACTTGTCCCGCCATTCTTCACTCGCCAAACAGTCACCGTTTATAAGACAATCACGCACCCCTCTGGGTCTCTATAAACCTCCGACCCCGAGCCCATTCGAGACACCAAGCAACCATGACAATCGACGAAGCAACCCAGGTCAACGGCGTGCCCGACCCTAACGCCGGTGTACTTGACGCGAAGAAAGCAGAACAGAAGAAGTGGACAGTTGAGAGTGGTATGTCATGAACAAGCAATAGCTCGTCCGTATGCGACACCTCTCTTACCCCTCATATTTCTCATCAACATAGCGCTAACCTACCCCAAAGTCCTTTCAGAGAACGCACTTAAGTACGCCGAAAATACCGACTCACCGCTCCCCTTCTTCCACCTCCTCGAGCGCCTAAAGACGACCAAGCGTGCAGGATGGCAGCGTTTCGAAATTGGCGATGGCGAGTCCATATCCGACCACATGTACCGCATGAGCATCCTCACCATGATGGCGCCTGCCTCGATAAGCTCGAAGCTCGATATCGCGCGATGCTGTCGCATGGCTGTTGTCCACGACATGGCTGAGGCGCTTGTCGGCGACATCACACCTGTAGACGGAATTTCCAAGGAGGAGAAGAGCAGGAGAGAGACCGAGACTATGGACTACATCTGCACAAACCTGCTGGGCAAGTTCAACGGTGGACTCAACGGCCAGGACATCAGGGCGTTATGGCAGGAATACGAGGACAGCAAGACGGCTGAGTCGCACTTTGTGCATGACATTGACAAGATTGAGCTTCTCGTTCAGATGGTCGAATACGAGCGCACGTCCAAGTGCGAGAATGATCTTGGGGAATTCCAGTGGGTCGCAGATGTTATCAAGAGCGAGGAAGTCAAGGCATGGGCGCAACAGATCATCCGTGAGAGGGAGCAGTTGTGGAACGATCACGGCAAGATAGCGAAGCCTGCTAGTGCGTACAAGAAGTCTTGAGGGGCAACGGCGCATGGTGCCGAGCGCACTCGCATTACGATAGACGGGCTCCTTCACTGGCGCATTTCATGAGGTACGACGATCTAGTAGACGGTAATTGCATGTCTAGAATTCATCTTCTCGTATGTAAACTTCATTTCTCTCTCAGTCGTGATGATTAATCCTCTTCGCCTGTCTCAAGAGGCCTTTCAACCTGACATCAACAACAACTCTAGCACTTAAGAATTCGACAAGCTAATCAATCTCCTCTTCTTCACCTCCCTACTCGGCGTCCCCGCGAGCCTAGGCATACCTCCAGCCACTCCGTTATCCCCAAAACCATAATCATGCAGGCTATATCCACTACTCCCACTCGCGCTATTCCAGACCCCCTTCGCCCCCAACCCCCCATACTCTCCCTTCCTAATCTCATTACCAGACCTGCGTCCATGCCAGTAACACAAGTCCGCGCTGGGCCCCCTATACTTCGGATGCAGAGGGCACAGCGGACTGTTAGGAAGGTGTTCAGGGACGAGCCATTCAAACTTGCGTCGCTCTTCTTCTTCTTGGCGGGCGAGCGCTGCGAGAGTGCGTTCGTCGGGGGTGTCGGGGTAGTGCGATTGGTGAATGCGGGACCAGACGTCGTGGCCCAGCATGGGGGATGTGGCGGCTAGGGAGGGACTGGCTGGTGGTTTTACGCCGAGGTAACCTGCTGCGTTGCCGATTTCGTTGCTTGTGCTTGCCGTGAGGGTGCTGCTCGGGCCAAAGTCAACGGGTGGGTTGATGAAGTCGCTGCGGGGGCCGGAGGGGCCTTCGTCTTCTGCTTCGTCTGAGGGGTCGTCGATGTCGTTTGCTAGGCTCATGAGTAGGGCATCGGAATCCCAGTAGCCGCCTGGACTGGACTTGGGCTTGTTGCGTGTGTTGATTGCGCTGCCACCGCCGTGGACGTCGAAGAAGAAGTCTGCTAGCTTGCCTTTGACTTCGCCGTTTGAGTCGAACATTGGTGGGGTTGGTACGCGCTGGAGGCCGGGTGGGATGAAGGCTGGCGGAGCATGCATCTGTGCGAGAGACTTTACTGGATGTACCTGTTTGCCCCGAGCCGGGAAGAAGGAAAATGGAGTTTGTTGTTTGGTAGTCTCTGTGCCGTTTTGGTCGGAGATGCGGTTTGAGCGTCGGAAGGGATTGAAAGAGAAGCGGCGGTTGAGAAATTGCGCTGGTCCAGGAGAGGGAGGTGCATCGTCACTCGATTTGTGCAGCCATAACCAGCGGCGCGAACGTGTCGCCTTGGATTCGCTCGCTATTTGCTGCAACTCTGCCTTTGTTCGGGCTTGCTGTTCTCTGTATATCTTCTCTTCTGCTGGCGTCCAACTCCCATCTGGTGTCTTGGCCACCGTTGAATCGCTGGCACTCGTACCACTCTTCTCACTTCTGCCACTTCTCGTTCTTTTCGATCGCGGACGATCAATGTAACACCGATCTCTTACTTTCGGTGGCGGTCGTTCGAACTTCGGGGATTGCGACGAGAAGATCGCATCGGTATCGGGCAGGAGACCTATGCCACCTTGGTTTTCATTCCTCAGCGCTGAGGTGCTGTCCCGAATGTAGTCTTCTTCGAGGATTGGCGTAGCTTTGGCCATTGGCATTGGCTCCCACTTCGGCTGCTCTTTGCGGATCCACGGTGTTTTCGGACTTCGCGCGCGTGGAGCACCGAGGTTGGCCATAATATCGACGGGTGAGCGGCCGCGAGCAGGTAAGTCTGGAATGACGGTTGGCATGGAAAGATCGAGATTGACCTTTCTGCGGTCCCGTAGTCCGCCTTTTCCCGTTGGAGACTGTGGGCCCGATGGAATCTTCTCATTCTTTGTC